>NC_136519.1:1887688-2022688 GCF_053919585.1 Euprymna scolopes
TCGAAATTTCGTGTAGATTTCAGAGTTCGACAGAAATGTTCCTGAGCTTCAGAGAAACGTTCTAGAGTTTGACATGATACACCTGAAGAAGGTCAAAGGTTAGATCGAAACGTTGTGAAAATAGCATTAACGATAACGATAAGGATAAGACAGGGCTGGAGATTGATATCTAACAGAGCCACTGACGCTTGAAAACAGCAGCAGTTGCATAACACGTATGCAAATGATCAAGCCGGTGCGCGATGTGACGTCATAGCGGAGAAAAAGAGACAAAAAAAGAAAAAGTGGAGAGAAAAAAGACACCACGTTGCAAGGACCGAGAAAAGCAAGTGCAAAGTAAGATGATAGATGTATGGAATATGACGGCGAAAGACTTTTAAGCCCGTGTCGAGACGACAGGGTTTTATCAATTACATGGAAGATCAGATAAGCTAAAGATTTTTAAAACAATGCGTTATTTTTGAAAATACCGTAAATAAATGCCTTTTATTTCAACTGAAAAATCTGAATCGAGTTTCTTTCCCTTTTCCTTCCTTTGCGACTGTTTCTGCATACAACGAGGGTGTCCGAGTGTTAACATGTAACGACACCGTTTAAAAAGATGTAACGACACCGTTGAAAAAGATGTAACGACAACGTTTAAAAATGTAACGACACCGTTTAAAAAGATGTGATGATAACGTTTAAAAAGATGTAATGACAACGTTTATAAAGATGTAACGACACCGTTTATAAAGATGTAACGACAACGTTTATAAAGATGTAACGACACCGTTTAAAAAGACGTAACGACACTGTTTAAAAAGATGTAACGACAACGTTTAAAAAGATGTAATAACAACGTTTTAAAAGATGTAACGACACCTTTTAAAATCATGTAACGACACCGTTTAAACACATGTAACGAGATCTCTTAAAACATGTAACGGCACCGTTTAAAAATATGTAATGACAACGTTACATATAGTCAGTATGTGGCCTATTAGCTTAGAGACGCCTGTTTTGCACTCTGTACAAGAAGGGGAGACAAGTCGTTGGTAAATGTATCTATTAATAAAGGTTACAGCATAACATTAATATTAAGTTTTATAAGCACTTTTTAATATTGACCTAAGCCATAATCAGAGCCAAGAGCCATCCTAGTATAATGGTTAATTTAACGGGAATAAATGTCAACCCGAAAAGATGAGGAACACTATGGGAATAATAACATTTATCAATAGCTTAGACTATGTTTGATTACTTTGTCGACATTGTATTTAAAGACGATCAAGTTGTAAAAAACCGGGAAGCAGCTCCTCGTCAACGTGTTCCATAGATGTGAATCTCTTGCAAAAAATTCTGTCCATGGGAATTTTTATCTCGCACATCGGAAAGGGAAAATGACGTGTTATTTTTATTGTGCTATATCTTTTTTTTTGGGCTTTACTAATGTTAAAAGCTAGTCATGAAAAATAACAGTCTCATACTCCATCTTTCAAACCCGTCGGCCTAACATTCACAGGCAATATAAACTGTAACAAAAACATCGAGGACATTGCCAAAGATGCTGCAAAATAAGTGACCTCCTAGCTCACCTACTTTGCAGTGCTAGAAAATTACTCATACCAGATAAGACAGGCTTCAAAAAAGAGTCTCAAATATGACAGGTCTCGCACTGTCGGCTTAGCCACAACCTATGTCCATCGCCGCAATGTCGCATTTCTCTGTTTATTATACAACGAAACGTGTTCTGATGACCTCATAGCACTTGTGCCTCCACCGATGTACATACTCCCGATTAATCCGACAAGCAGCAAAATCCAACCCCTTCATTGTTGAGGTACCTAGATGCCAAGAAGCCTTCTACTCAGTTTCATTTACTCAGACTGCTAAACGTTGGAATTCCATCCCTGTTTCCTGCTTTCTTGATTGTGCTAACCTGCACAAGTTGAAATATAATGCGAACAGATATCTTGCTGCTTAACTCCCAATAGTCCTCTATTAGACACAATCCTAAGTAGTATCACCTTACGCCCCAAGCGGCAATATGCCATGTTTTGGACGAAAAGAATAGAAATAAAATATACTCGAGAAGAAGCATTACTGAGATGAATTGATTAGCATTTGGATGACGATGTATTAGGATGATGAGAAAGTTCTTGCGGAATTTTTAATTTGGATTACAAATCATGTATTTGTAATGTATTTCCAAATAAGTTTTCGTTATAATACATTTACTTTGTATATCAATTTAAAGAGCGTTTTTCGCTCAATCTAATCGTTTAAATTACAATCGTTTTAAAACGACCATGTCTTCTTTTCAGAATATTAAATACAAGATGAAAAAACATCGCCCAACTTTCTTATTTCAATTGAAGCTAGGCCGAAAAACTGATGAAGCAGCTTGCGATATCAACGGAGCGTTTTGAACCCACAGCACATTGGTGGGTTAAGAAATTTCGTGGCGGAGTCGAGAGTCTTGAAGATATGTGGTCGGTCATCGGATGTTTACAACGATCAATTAAAGGGCTTAGTTAAAGCCAATCCACACGTAACTGTTCGAGAACTTGCTTCTGAATTAGACGTAACGTATAAGAAGATCTCCAACCACTTGAGAGAGATTGGAAAGACAAAAATTTATAAATGGATGCATCACGAATTTAACGACAACTAAAAGAAACGCTGTTATGAAGTGTCATCTTCCCTTCTTATTAAACAGGAACGACCCGTTCCCGACCGGGTTACGATTTGTGACGAACACTGGGTTCTTTACAACAACTGGCGATGCTCTGCTCAGTGGTTAGACGTCGATGAAGCTTCATGATACTTCCCCAAGCCAGTTTTCACTAAAAGAAGATCCTACAGACTGTTTGGTGGTTTGCGACGGATCTCATCTATTACAGGTTTTTGAATGTAGGCGAACCCATTACGGCGGATAATTACTGTCAACAAATTGATGGAATACATCGGAAACTTCGACAACAACACCCAGTATAAGCCAACAGAAAAGGCCGAATTCTCCTCAACGACAATGTCCGACCGCACGTTGCTAAACCGGCCCTGCAGAAGTTGAACGAATTCGGCTACCAAACTCTGTCTTATTCGCCATACTCTCCAGATCTCTCTTCTACCAATTACCACTTTTGCTAGTATCTCGGCGACTTTCTGCGTGAAAAATGCTTCAAAAATCTAAGCAATATCAAAAACGGATTCAGCGACTTTATCGCCACCAGAACACAAGATTTTTACGTTACTAACATAAATGCACTTGTTTTGCGTTGTTAAAAGTGTGTTGATTCTAATGGTGCTTATTTCGATCAATAGTTTTTTTGTTTGATCCAAGATATGTTCATCTGAATTTAAAAGTAAAAACCGCAAGAACTTTCTTGTCAACCTGGTATTTTATGGCTTGAAAATAATGACTTGAATGCGTAAGACTTAATTACAAAACTATGACGAGTATTTAATGTCATTTGATTTGATGATGACAATATTATTGTCATCGAATAAGCAAATTGTGGCAAGATGTTTAATAGTTGGGAGATTATTGGAATGAAACACCGTGCATAGAAATTTCATTTAATATTAGAAATCTATTTATAGAAGAATATTCTTCGTTACACTCATGCAGTAAATATGTCAATTTTTTTTACGTTGTTTTGTTTGGTTTAGATAAAGTCCCATCTTCTTCTAATGTAGGAAAAAATAAATCCCGGTTTGTAATAAATTCAGGAATTTACTTTGCCAAGCTTTTTTATCGCTAGTTTACTTGGAATATAGAAGGGGTGAACAGTGTTTTGCCCATTCGAGGGGGGGGGTGACGAGTTTCAGAAAGTTCGCAAAACAAGAAAAATAAAGACACAATAAATAAATATAAATAAATAAATAAATAAATAAAACAAAACAAGAGAAAAACAAAAAATATATCCTAGAAAAAAACGGGGGAAGAAAATAAAGTTTTTTCTAGTGGTGCTAGGAAGACGAGACTTTGCTGAAAAATTCTATTATTTTTTCTAAATATTTTTCAATTAATAATTTAATGACTATGCAATACTGTGATCATTAAATTTAACTTAATTTAACTTTCAAAATCGCATTAAAAACAATTTGGTAATAAAGAGATAGCTAAAAAAACAAGAGATATGACGATGACCAAGTGGTTAACGACACGAGCTTACGACCTAGGTGTTTCAAGTCCGAATCCAGTTCGTTCCACATCACTTAAGATATTGGCAACGTTCATGCCAATACCCGATGTCTTTCTAGAAGGAATCCCAACTTGGAAATATATCGGGGAAACCAATACTAGCAATAGCATCGTATCAAAAAAAAAAAAAATAATAATTTGATAAAAAATAGGATAGTTAAAAAAACAAGAAAATAATAAAAAAATTATGGTCATTCGGACTAAGAACGAAAATTGAAATATTCATTTTTAACATTTTTTTTACTTGAGAGTCACCAGTTATCAAGGCCCGAAGACCACTCGAGGATAAGAGTTAATGAATGTAAAGTGGTAGTTTAGTAATCGTTAATGGTGTGAATTGGGTAGAATTTGATTATTTATGGAGTCGGCTCAACAAGAACTTGTTTACATTGGATTTGAAGGCTACCATGTTGTATTCAATCGGAAAGCAGGCCAGCAGAACAGTGTTTCAAAGGCGGGCAATTCTGGGAAAGAAGCTTTGTTCATGGAATCTACGTTTTGATTTAGGCACAGATAAAGAGTGGGGAAAATTATTGACAGTGGTTTCAGCTAGACATATTACTACATTCTTACAAAAATACATTTACTTTCACGATCCATCGATCCGCCATTATAATTCTGAAAGCCCCCCCCTCAACTTCATAAAGATTCAATTTTATAGGAAAGTAATTTTCTTTAATAACTGATTTTCTACTTTATCATTTTTTTGGATATCTTACTATTTTCGATATGACAGGTAAGTTCTACAAGTATTTTAATGTCGAATGCTCTGACGAACTGCAAGCACTTGTGCCTCCACCACGTAAATTCCCCCGACAAACCCGACAAGCAGCTAAATCCCACCCCTACACAGTAGAGATCCCTAGATGTAAGAGAGCTTTCTACTCCAGTAGTTTCTTCCCCAGAACCGCTAGACTTTGGAATTCCTCTCCGGATCTCTGCTTCTCCAACTGTACTGACATGCAAACGTTCAAGTGTAACGTGAACCAACATCTTGCTGCCCAACTCCCCACATAGTTCTCCAGTAGCTTATGCCCCTGATAGTAGCCCCTACACCAAAGTAGCAATGTGCCTTGTTTGGGGTGAAAATTTGATTTAAAAAAAAGAAAAGAAAAGTAGATTACATTGGCTTTTGTTTAAATTCAACTGTTCGATTTTCGTTATTATTTAGTGAAAAAAAAACCTTTCCAAGCAACGTGTTTCATTAGTTATTAATATCATATCCATGTCCTTTAAAATCACTTTTGTATTTTTTCTTTCAATGTTGCTTATATAACAACTTGGTTCCAAATGAGAAATGTAATTCGAATCTAATGTTATTTTTATAAATCTTGCAATCACCAATTGACAATTAACGTTCTTTTCTAACTTTTACACTTAAAAAAATTGTTTCATTTCACAAATCCCTTGGTCATCAAAGAAGACGGAGATGCATTGAGGAAAGATACTTTTCCTAATTTCTAAAACAGAAATTTGATCTCAGAAAGTTGATCCGATTTGCAATTAACATTGGATCCAGTCAAATCATTAGAAGCGTCATTACAAACACAATTGATCATAGCTCAGTCTTAAAATAAGAAATAATAATATTCAAAATTCAGATGAAAACTAACTAAATAAATAAAACAATGAAATAAATAAATAAAACGATAAAATAAATAAATAAAACAATAAAATAAATTAATAAAACAATAAAATAAATAAATAAAACAATAAAATAAATGAATAAAACAATAAAATAAATAAATTAAACAATTAAATAAATAAATACATAAAGCATGAAAATAAATAAATAAATAAAACAATAAAATAAATTAATAAAACAATAAAATAAATACATGAAACAATAAAATAAATGAATAAAACAATAAAATAAATAAATTAAACAATTAAATAAATAAATAAAGCATGAAAATAAATAAATAAATAAAACAATAAAATAAATAAATAAAACAATAAAATAAATAAATAAAACAATAAAATAAATGAATAAAACAATAAAATAAATGAATTAAACAATTAAATAAATAAAGCATGAAAATAAATAAATAAATAAAACAATAAAATAAATAAATAAAACAATAAAATAAATAAATAAAACAATGAAATAAATGAATAAAACAATAAAATAAATGAATAAAACAATAAAATAAATGAATTAAACAATTAAATAAATAAAGCATGAAAATAAATAAATTAATAAAACAATAAAATAAATAAATAAAACAATAAAATAAATGAATAAAACAATGAAATAAATGAATAAAACAATAAAATAAATGAATAAAACAATAAAATAAATAAATTAAACAGTTAAATAAATAAAGCATGAAAATAAATAAATAAATAAAACAATAAAATAAATTAATAAAACAATAAAATAAATAAATAAAACAATAAAATAAATGAATAAAACAATAAAATAAATAAATTAAACAATTAAATAAATAAAGCATGAAAATAAATAAATAAATAAAACAATAAAATAAATTAATAAAACAATAAAATAAATAAATAAAACAATAAAATAAAGAAATAAAACAATAAAATAAATGAATAAAACAATAAAATAAATAAATTAAACAATTAAATAAATAAATAAAGCATGAAAATAAATAAATAAATAAATAAATAAAACAATAAAATAAATAAATAAAACAATAAAATAAATGAATAAAACAATAAAATAAATAAATTAAACAACTAAATAAATAAAGCATGAAAATAAATAAATAAATAAAACAATAAAATAAAAAAATAAAACAATTAAATAAATACACCAATTCTCCATAAATAAAAATCAGATATAATTTAAATGAATGCGAAAGTGGGACACATTTATTGTGCTAATGTAAAAGTCAAAACGTCAGTTTTACTTTTCTAAGATTCGCAGTTCTGACTTAATGTACGATAAATTTTACTATTGTAATATTCGGAGTTCTGATTTAATGTACGATAAATTAACGCACGACAAATGTACGGCAAAGCACGAAAACTTTATTTCTTCAAATCTCGGCCAACAGTTTAAAAAATGTTTTGTACTTTTTACAACGAT
The DNA here is from genome assembly GCF_053919585.1 of Euprymna scolopes. Classification (NCBI taxonomy): domain Eukaryota; kingdom Metazoa; phylum Mollusca; class Cephalopoda; order Sepiida; family Sepiolidae; genus Euprymna; species Euprymna scolopes. Next base: position 1,894,933 of record NC_136519.1, read on the forward strand.
TTTTAGCGAAAAAAAGGCGGCTAAATTAAAATTTCTTGCTTTTTATTGTGATTGACAAAAGAATCCCAGGTTTCTCGATTGGCATGGCTAAATATCATTTTTTACAAAGGAGCTACTACTTATCCAGGTCCGAAACCCACTCAAGGATAAGGGATAAGGAGTATACGGTATCCATGACAAATTGCGCCTATATTTTCTTTTCGCTGAAAATATTTGTAAAAATAAAAAAAAATTTTTAGACTAGAGGAATATTTAAAAAAAAAAAAGAACCAAACATTAAAAATGTTAAGTTAAAAGAATGATGTGGATATTTTTACAACGATAAATACGTGTTTTTAAAAGAATTTTATAGTAAGAGTTTGCTTTAAAAAAATATAGTATGTGCTTTTTTAAAAATATTTACAGTAAGTGTTTGCTTTTTAAAAAATTTTTTATAGCAAGTCTTTACTTTTTAAAATATTTTATGGTAAGTGTTTGCTTTTTAAAGTTTTTTATAGTAAGTGTTTGATTATTTAAAATTTTTAGAGTAAGTGCTTTTAAAAAAATTATAATACGTGTTTGCTTTTTAAAATTTTTTATAATAAGTGTTTACTTTTAAAAAATTTTATAGTAAGAGTTTGGTTAATTAAAATTTTTAGAGTTTGTGTTTGCTTTTAAAATATTTTATAGTAAGTGTTTGCTTAAAATTTTTTTATAGTATGTGTTTGCTTTTTAATTTTTTTATAGCAAGTGTTTGGTTATTTAAACATTTTTTATAGTAAGTCTTTGGTTATTAAAAAAAATTATAGTAAGTATTTGCTTTTAAATTTTTTTTATAGTAAATGTTTGCTCTTTAACATTTTTTATAGTAAGTGTTTGGTTGTTAAAAAAAAAATTATAGCAAGTGTTTGTTTTTTAAATTTTTTATAGTAAATGTAAGTCTTTAAAAAAATTTAAAAAATTATAAATTTTTTTTATAGTAAGTGTTTGCTTTTTAACATTTTTTTATAGTGTTTGCTTTTTAAAAATCTTTTGTAGTAAGTGTTAGCTTTAAAAAATTATATTATATTATTTATTAAATTTTGTATAGTAATTGTTTTCTTTTTAAAAATATTTATAGTAATTGTTAGCTTTTAAAAGTTTTTTTTGTAGCAACTGTTTGCTTTTTAGAGAGAGACAAACAGACAAAGAGAGACAAAGACCGAGAAAGATAGGAACAGGGAGAGAAAGAAAGAAAACGTATTACTTTATTATTCTTAAAGTTAAACTGATTTTGTCATTTTAAAAATAAAACTTTATTTGCACATTTGTATTTATTTATTACTAGTTGGACGCCCGGTGTTGCCCGGTAGTATTATACGCTTAAATATGATATTTTAATTTATGCAGATTGTATATATATTATTATAGAATCAATCGTCTATTGAATATAGGAATAATTTGCTCGATGGACTAATTCGCAAATAAATAAATAAATAAATAGTAATAATGATGATGTCGTTCATCAAATTCCGTCTATGTTTGTTTACGGTATCACGTCAGCTGATATTTGGGTTTGACGATGAATGCCCTGAAAAAGTCACTTCTGATTAATTTTTAGTTTAAAAAAAATGCAAACGAAGAAATGATTTGCGGCAATTTTAAGTGGAATCTCTTCTTTTACAGTAAATTGAGCTCATTATGAGAAAAAAATAGGATATAATGGTAAGGTACATCGGAGCTTGAACAGGGGATCATCCGATCTGTAGGCGAATACTCTACCAGTGAGCTATATCTTCAGATGACAATAGTTCTGCTTATTTTTAAAGAAGAAATGATTTGCTGAGAATTAAATCTCCCTTGCTTTGCCGAAAATGATCTTCCTTGGCCGGTGTAAGGTAAAATATTCCCCTGTAAAATTTCTTTCTTTTCTACAAGAGAAGAAAGACTATTTTTAGCATCGGATGTTTTCAATTTTCGATACTTATCTGATAAATCTCTGTAAAAAATATATCTAAGAAAATCACCAGACATATAAATTACCTTTGTTGCAAAAGATAGGCTCAGCCGTTTCGGAACCTATGAGGAAAGACTCATACACACAGTGACTTTCATATAAGAATAGAGATTTTAGGTTTTACACTAAGATTTACATCGCGTGTGACAACAGCAGAAAATCAGTTGTTATTAATAAAAATAAATGACTCACTTCTTCACCCCGGGGAACGCCGAATAACCCTGCTAGTAGAAAATAATTGATTAATATTACGTTCGTTGCCTGGATGCTTTTTTGTGATTTGCGCACAAACTCGTTATCAGATTTTTCAATCTCTTGCTACTCAAAACCAACCAATTAGCTTTAATGACTCGAATCAATTAGGAAATGTTCAAATTGGCCATATTTGTATAATGTTTCGATATTATCTATGAAACAAAGGCATTCGGAGAGCGTAGATCCCCGCAAACGATCAAGTTTCATTAATTCGAAACAATTGTAGATCGTACTCAGAAGCATGCGATCGATATCGAACCCAGGCAGATTTCTTAATCTGGAAAAAGCTTAAGAATTCTTGTGTTACAAATGGCAACGAGTGATTATGCAATCTTGCATCATATTAAAGCACATTAACAGATATTACCGAGCCGATCTTAGAGGCTAAAAACTACAATGATAATCAGTATTCGTAAAATATATCCCAGGGCAGAGTATTGATTACTGAATCAATCGGGGACTAACCGGTAACAAAATCGAACCGTTCTGCTATGCCATTGATTGCATTTGGACGCGCAGTGTCATTAAAGTCAAAAGAAACAATTGTACCCACAAAAGGGTCCGATAACTGCACATTAAATATGTCAGGCACAGATATTTAAATAATATCTAATAAATACACAAAACCAGTGAGCAAATTTGCTGAATGGATAGAAATAGATAGCCAGATAACCTCATGACGTTTGCACTCGAGGAAATCAAGTCGTTTACAAATTATATTGTTCTTTACATAGATCAGAAGGTCCCCATGTGAGGCATTAACGTGTCGATCTCTGCATAAGATGACATATCCAGGAATTTCTCCTACACAGTGAGGCACACTAGAAGAACGTTTCAAACACAAAGACATGCAGAGGGAAGTTAAGCAAAACACGTGATCTGAGTTTGCTAACTAACCCGCGAATGTATGCCACAGTTCTGATATTTTGAGCAGCTATTTTGAGACTGCTGAATTTTTCAATGTAGCTGGGCGACAACGAATGATTTGCAAGGTGTGAGCTGCCGCAGTTACAGCATTTGCGAGCGTTAGTGAATGCCGTCGATACAGCCAGGGCCGCCATAGTTGACGTTGAGTTGAGTTTTGACGAATAACAGACAGAAGCAATGTGGCCAAAGAAACATCGAGGCGGTCGGTTAATGTATGGAAGTAATCAGTAGTGATGAAATCCAACTTAGAAGCTATGTGAGAGAATACGAGTGTATTGAACCCTGTCTGGCACATTGCATTTATTGCTGGTGAAATTGCTGTTGTCGTGTGGTTTGATGAATGAGAGATTTGTGACGCACGGATATGCAATGCAAATGTCAGCTAATAAATCATCCCTCGACGAGTTTTTGTCGACCCCGTGTGCGATGACGGTGGTAGTTTTCGAGGCGATGGTCGTTTCGTCCAATTTAGATAGTGATGCATTTTCGCTAAAAAGGTCACTACAGATGTATCTATAAATTGCCGCGAATGCATTTCACCATGAAAGTTTTCTCTGCTCCTTTCGAATAAGATACGAGGTGTCTTCAATAAGTTTCCAGACTTATTTGTTCATGCATTTAAAACTGTCGTAGACTCTTGAAAATTGAATATGCTATTGCCATACATCTTATGAGATGACCAATTTTTATGATGTTAGGTTGAAATGAATAGATACAGCAGGAATTGAAATACATCCCATTAAAGCCTGGTGACTTTCAAAAATGCAATCTGGACGTGACGACACTTTAGAAGAACAACATGGAATAAAACGTATGGAATGCTTCAGACTGTTTACACTATATTCAAGAAAAGACAGGGAGTCTTTAAGGGATGATTAAAGGTGTGGGGGGAGTAAGGAATTCAAAACACCAGAGTTGATTGGCCAAATAAAGAATTTCGTGGATAAGGGCCGTTTTATAATTATAACCACACCAGATGTCAGATAGGTCCAGAAACAAAGTGGTCATACGAGGCAATATTCGCATAATTAGTCATCTAGTTTACAGGAGGTAATATTTATATACGTAGTAATTTAGTTCAAGAGTCCAAAATTAGAATTACCCAGTATTGCAGCAGAAAATACGCTCGAAGAAAATAGTTTGCCAAAGTTATTTTTTTCCCAATTAGAGATGTGATACTTGGTATCCGATGCTTCAATAGCCAGAATATAGTTTGATATGAAGGGGAAAGATAAATGTCGAGTATTACAATTTTTAAAATTATAATTTAACTTTGCTCTTTTATAATAAGTTCTATTTCCTCTATTAGTTGTAACTAATTATATATATATATATATATATATATATATATATATATACTAGCAGAGGTTACCCGGCGTTGCTTGCTCCCCCGTTCAGGGGAAGGATGTCCAGAGGCCCCTCTGGGACAAACCCAAAAAATGTTTTTAAATAAAAATTTTCTGGGTCAAAGCCAATAAAAAAAAAGTTGTGTTATAATGTATGTAATCAGGTGTAAGATAAGAAAAATAAAATAGGTAAACGGTAATTGTAAAGTGTTTGATTAAACGCAGGTTAAACAGAAATAATGAATGAAAGTGTTAACGGAAATAAAAATATTATCAATATGTTAAAATAAAAAAAAATGTGCAGACTATAAGATGTAAGTAAGTGATAGTTAAAAATTTGGAGGACAGCGTTTGTTTTCGTGTTGTGTGTACGTGTGTGCGGCTAGCGCCAGAGTGTGTGTGTGTGTGCGTGTGTGCGTGTGTACGCGGGTACTGGGAATGGTAGTAGTACTAATAGTCTGTCCTTTGGAGGACAGCGTTTGTTTTCGTGTTGTGTGTACGTGTGTGCGGCTAGCGCCAGACGGCACTATAGTAATGTTGGATTGTGATGGCTGGTGTAAGTTTCGTAATTTTGTAATTTGTAAATGGCAAGTTAGGGAAAAATAGACCCTTCCAAGATGGACAATAAATAAGGGCATAATATTTTATGGTAATGTTAAGAACGTAGGAACCATAGTTTTTTTAGGAGATGTGATTATTGGATTAACCAATCAGAAACCGTCTGTGGCACACACATCTCTGTTTATATATATATAGTAATTTATAAAATATATATGGTGATTAAGCTACACTGAATATTCCGCGTTTCATCCACTCTAGAATTCTTCAGGCTTATGCGCGAATTTTGTGGTTGTCTGTCGTTTTTATATACGCACCTTCTATTGAGATTTTAGTTAGCCAATCAGCTTTCTAGTATCCACCGCGCCCTTCCTATCAGCCAGTTTACGCATAAATTTATAATTTAGTATATTAATTTTATGTGAGTAAATGAAGTAGTTACACTTAGCTCGTGAAACAGTTGAGCACCCTCAAAAGAATTTATTTCACCACATTAAAAATAGATATGGAAGAGTTAATTTCGAAACATTGTTAAAAACATCCCCACACCTAGCAAGCATAGCTATATTATTAAATTACTTAAAAAAACAGATGAACTGATACGCCGAATGCGATGGCGAGCAAATTTCTTCCTTAAAAATCGTAAACAAAAAAGAATCCTATCGTTTTAAAACCCTAAAAAATGCGAAAACAGTAGACCTTTTGATAAACTTTGAAAATGACTTTTTAAACGTAATTAAAAACTTAGAATTCCACAATCAACCTAAGAATTTCCAACGGAAACTACACAAAATCGTTAGAAACATAAACAACTCTAATAAAATCTTTGTAAAAGCAGATAAAACTAGAAACTTTTATAAAATAAATAAACAAGAATATAACAAACTAATCACAGAAAACATTACAAAAAACTACAAAAAATAGATACAAACGAATGCGACTACATAGATAAAATAAATACTGAAAGTAAACGAATTACCGATAAATTAAAAATTAGCGATGAAGTTGGCAAATTGAAACCTAGAGAGGCATACATTCTGTTCAAAAACCACAAATGGGACTTCAATAATAATCCCAGAACCCGCTTGATAAACCCAAATAAACCAGAAATATGCAGAATTAGCAAAGTAAACAAACAAATGAAACAAGTGCTAGAATTAAACCAGTGGACAAATTGGTTTAAAAATATAGAAAACAAATATAAATGTACGTTTATACAGTTCGACATCATAGACTTCTATCCCTCGATATCCGAAGAACTTTTTAACATTGTCCTAGAATTTGCCGAGGCATACACTGATATATCCTCGGAGGAAATCGACATGATTAAAAAATGTAGAAAATCAGTTCTAATAAATAAACATAACCAATGGATAAAAGTTAAAATGACAAATTCGTTTGATTTGGCGATGGGTGCCAGGGATTCTGCAGAGGCATCATATTTTGTGGGATTATTCATTCCATATACCCTCACAAGCATATTTGATACTACAGATATCGGCCTATATAGAAATGATGGATTAGCTATAATAAAAGACTCCAACAAAGTCAAGGGAGATAACTTTAAGAAAATCATACACAAGGAAATAAAAAAATTAGACCTAAAAGTAGACGTACTAGCTAACATAAAAATAACAAACTTCCTGGACGTCACGTTAAATTTAGAAAAAAAACCCACATATGAACCCTACTTAAAAGATAACGCTACTCCAATATACTTAAACTCTAAGTCTAATCACCCACCATCGATTATAAAACAGATTCCTAACTCGATCGTAAGTAGACTCAGCAATAACTCAAGCGATGAAAATGCATTTAACAAGTCAACCAATATCTATGAAACAGCCCTAAATAAAAAATAGTGGATACAAAAATATTGATATCAAATATATCAATAACTATAATAAAATTAAAAATAGAAGAAAAAGAAATATAATCTGGTATACGGCCCCATACAATCAAATGTTAAAAACAAAACTTGGCAAGAAATTTCTAGATCTTATCGAAAAGCATTTTCCCGCAACCACCCCCTTGCACCAAATTTTTAATAAAAATACCCTAACAATAACAATAAATATTACGTAGGTATGACTTCCTTGGATTTCAAACTCGATATTATGACCACAAAAGTACATTCAACAATAAAAAAAACACCGTATGAAAACAAAGCTAGCAAATAAATACTAGGAACTCAAGGAAAGCGGCCGTTCGCCGGTATTCTAATGGAAAATACTAAGAAAAGCAAACACCGGTAGAGACCTAGACGACCCATGTATATTATACTTTCATGAAAAATTTGCTATCCTGTACTTTAAAGAACCCCAACATCTATTAAACTGTAGGAGAGAAATAGCGAACAACTGTGTTCACAGGATAAAATTTACTCTAGGATAGAGATACAAAATAACTTTAAAACCAACGAAAAAGAAACAGAAAATAAATAAACAAAATAAATAAACATGCATATACATAAACTATCATACTATCATACATATGTATGTATAAATATATATATATATATATATATATATATATATATATATATAGTCATCCACATACAGTACTGTTTCGCTGTTTCACAGCTCATCAGTGCGGCTAGACAGGCAACTACCTCAAGCCAGGATTGAAACCCGACCGTTTATACGGCAGTCAAGGCTTCTAACCATTACGCTATATATATAAACTAACATAAAAAACTAACCTAGATTTAAAACAGGTCAAGACACTAAATATCCAGGCTAAATAGAACACACACAAAGATTCAGGTAAACCAGAGGTAAAATGAGCCTTTGTCCTGTAAGTGCGTGTTCATTGGCTGATAAGAAGGGCGCGGTGGATACTAGAAAGCTGATTGGCTAACTAAAATCTCAATAGAAGGTGCGTATATAAAAACGACAGACAACCACACAATTCGCGCATAAGCCTGAAGAATTCTAGAGTGGATGAAACGCGGAATATTCAGTGTAACTTAATCGCCATATATATTTTATAAATTACTAACTAGCTCTACCTACGTATTGAGCACTTTTGAAGTGAATACGTAAGTTTACGCATAAATTTATAATTTCGTATATTAATTTATGTGAGTAAATGAAGTAGTTGTATATATATATATATATATATATATATATATATATATATATATATATATCAATATTGAGTTGTATATATACATATATATATATCAATATTAAGATAGCTTATAGAATAATTTTACTTTTATAAAATAACCATCTTTACGTTTTCATAAAAATGTGAGCGTTGAGTACTTAGTTTATCGATTATATGTCCTTTTATGTCATTGACCGATCATCACTGCCGTCAATTTCCCCCACCGTCACTCATGTAATCCGTGTAACGCAAATGAACAATTAGCGTTAATGAGTAAAATCAATTTAACGATTTCATGTCGGCCATTTTTAATTTTTCTTGTCAAACCATAATGGCGCCGCAAAATAGACACATCCTCCGTGACTTCTATTTCCTTCGAAATTTTAGCATTGTCGTTGCATCAAAGTTAAGTACACGCGACTTCTATCCCGAGTTTTTTTGTTTTATTAAAAACAATGATCATTAAGTATTTCAAGAAAATTATATAATTTAGCTGGAAATTGTACGATGATCAAGTGGATAACGACACAGGCTGACGACTATTAAAGTGTTCCAAGTTTGAATCCAGTTTGTTTAACAAAAAAACATCTGAACTTCGGATGTTGGCGACATTCACGTGGTTCCTTCTGTAAAGACCAGCTGACTTTATAAAAAGAATTCTGACTGGAAAAATATTGCGATGTTTTATGTTTTTGAGCCTAAAATTTGTGTGTGCATGTGTGTGATGTGTTTGTATGTGTATGTGTGATGTTTGTATGTGTATGTGTGATGTTTGTATGTGTATGTGTGATGTTTGTGCGTGTATGTTTGCGATGTTTTATGTGTATGTGTGATGTTTGTGTGTGCATGTGTGTAACATTTGTGTGTGGATGTGTGTGATGTATTTGTGATGTTTGTGTGCTTTTTTGTGTGTATGTGTGTAACGTTTGTATGTGTATGTGTGATGTTTGTATGTGCATGTGTGTAACGTTTGTTTGTGTATGTGTGCGATGTTTGTCCACGTATGTGACGTTTGTATGTGTATGTGTGATGTTTGTGTGTGCATGTGTGTAACGTTTGTGTGTGTATGTGTGCGATGTTTGTATGTGTATGTGTGATGTTTGTGTGTGCATGTGTGTAACGTTTGTGTGTGTATGTTTGCGATGTTTGTATGTGTATGTGTGATGTTTGTGTGTGCATGTGTGTAACATTTGTGTGTGTATGTGTGTGATGTATTTGTGATGTTTGTGTGATTTTTTGTGTGTATGTGTGTAACGTTTGTATGTGTATGTGTGATGTTTGTATGTGCATGTGTGTAACGTTTGTGTGTGTATGTGTGCGATGTTTGCCCACGTATGTGATGTTTGTATATGTATGTGTGATGTTTGTGTGATGTTTTGTGTGTAACGTTTTTATGTGTATGTATGTAACGTTTGTATTTGCATGTGTGTAACGTTTGTGTGTGTATGTGTGCGATGTTTGCCCACGTATGTGATGTTTGTATGTGTATGTGCGATGTTTGTGTGATACTTGTTTGATGATTGTGTATATATGTGTGTTATGTTTGTGTGTGTATGTGTTTAACTTTTGAGTGTGCATGTGCGTGATTTATTTGTGTGCACGTCAGTAATGTTTTGTGTGTATGTGTATAATGCTTGTGTGATGATTGTGTGTATGTATGTAACGTTAATGTTTGCATGTGTGTGATCTTTGTATGTGTACGTGTGTTATGTTTATGTGTGCATGCGTGTGATGTTTGCGTGATAATTGTGTGTATGTGTGTACCGTTTGTGTGTGCATGTGTATGATTGTGTGTGTAAGTGTGTTATGTTTGTGTGTGCTTGTGTGTTATGTTTGTGAGATGAGTGTGTGTATGTGCGTGTTATAGAAATTATAATTGAAATAAAAAATATTTATACTTCTTTTTTTAGATTACATGTTTCGCGTCGTTTTATATGCAAAGTTCTAATATTTTCTTTGCTTAAATGAATGTGTAAATTCTGGTATAACATAATTTTTATATAATCTTGAAAAATGATAATATTAATTTAAAAGCAGGAACACAGAAAAATAAGTAAATCAAAAAATAGTAAAAATTTTACAAACGTTCACAATAGGAATGTACAGATGTACGGCCGGGGAAAAAATAAAACCAGCATTCCTTACCTACCGCTAACTACCTGACGTCATTTTCAGACAACCTTTTGACTTTATGACATTTTGGGCTTCCGTAGAACACATTCTTAGACGATTTCGTTTGCTTCTGTTTAAGCGAAGCTAGAATCTCTCGCTTATGGGGACTAATTAAGTTATTGTTTTTGTTTAAACAAGGTGTTTTTTTTAATTTAATTCAGTATCTTAGGACTTTATTATCTTTGAAATAAACCTAGAAAACTGATATTTTTCTTTCAAAGGAGTTTATAATGAATTTATTTAACTTGCAGCTTCCGAATTTCGCTGTAGAAAACATTTTTCATTATAACGTTTTTCTCACGTGTACGAATATTCTTTTATTTGTTTGGGCTTAAATCTTTCAAATACAATAAAAAAAATAGTCGGAACCCTACAAAAATATGATAGAACAGATTTCAAAACTATTTCCCCTTATTTTGTCTGCCATTATTGCCAATACCTTTTATATAAATATGTTTTAGATTTTCCCCGGGAAACGCCGAATAGCCCTGCTAGTTTTAAATAAAAGTGACGTCACATAAAAAGAACATGTACTAATTTATTGTACACATCGAGTTGCCTGCCATTCATATATTTATAACGATTGTTTCAACACTGTAGTCACAAAACGGGCTGCTAGTCGTAATATTATTTATTAGAAAAAGCAATATATCTTACTCGCTTATGCTTGTATAACAGCAAGGTCTTGCCCATATTATATGGAAATGAAATCTGACATCTCAAAATCAGGCAAAAGAGGAAATTAGATGCATTTGATTCCTAGTAGCTTAGAAAGGTTCTCTGGATCAAATAAAGCCATGGAATTACCAACCGAGAAGTTAGAGATCCCTCTACCCAAGAGGTAGTATCGTTAATAATCTGAAACTGATTGACTGGCTCGATCATACCCTACGATTGATTCCAGAGAGAATTGATAACAAAATACTGTAATGAACCCTTGATGGAAAAAATGAGATTAAAATTTTTTTTTTTATTCAATCTTCACCCCAAACAAGGCAAGTGCCACTTTGAAGTAGGGGGCTACTATCGGGGACAATTTGCAGGGGGGGGGAGGGTTATGAAGGGAGATGAGTAGAAAGATGAATACCAAAATTTAATTGGAATCAAAAGATTTGATTGCTTTGGAAGAGAAGTTGGAGCAATACTTGTGAATCTGGATTCAAATCGAAAACGACGATACACTTTGATTACCTTCTATATGTCGCACGACATAAAGCTTCTAAGTCTGGGTAAGTAAGCTTATGTTCATGTTTGAGTAGGTAATATCATTAAATAAACCGTTAAATTCGGCCACAGGACTGGAAATAAACAAAAAGAATAATGAAAACATAGTGAAACATGAAGTTCGTACAGGATCGGAACCTGTGACTCTGGAAGAGGAACTGCTTAATGCTAGAGAAGTGATCGAATAGTAAATTTTATTTAATCATAATATATAATTTTCTGTGTTTGTGTCTGTCCGTTGTTCACATTTATTTAAGCGAATATCTTTTTTTGTGTATTTAGAAATGGAAAATATAGCATTAATGGTGAATAAACATTGCTTAGAAATAAATGAGATGCCACAATCGGAAATCAAAACAGAACCCCTGAGAATTTCAGTCCGATGTTCTACCAACAGAATTAATAAGATTTCCTTATAAAATGACCCTAAAACTTAAGCTTAACTAAATAGTTATAGCTTTGGCGTGACGTCATCTATTTTATCCTTTACATCAAGTTTGAAAACTTCACTTCAACATAAGCATAAAAATAAATAAATGCTTAAACATTGGAAATACTTTTGATTGGCCCAAACAATGTATTTTGCTTTAAGTATATATTGGCACAAAACAAAAAACAAAACAAACAAAACAAATCAAAAACTATTTGATTAGTCCTCGCGCGAAAGAGCAGGACACAAAATGTTTTAAATACTACTACTACTACTACTACTACTACTACTACTACTACTAATAATAATAATAGAATAACAATAACAAAGACTTTTGCTGGCGAGGACTACTATTGACCGTAACCAGTTATACAGTCGTTTTGAAATTTTCATCTCTATTTTTCTCGTTATGTACTGAATATTTGTTAATGAAACCTATATGAAATATGTTCCTTATTAAATTTTAAAGATTTTCTATTCTGAAAGAAGTTTTAAAAAATTTCATCTAAAAATGTAATTTAAAAGTTTTTGTTTAAAAAATTCAGATTTTCTCATTATTCAGACCTGCATTACAAAGAGAGGGTTGCAAAAAATGAGTTGTGGTGTGAGGAGAAAAGCAAACTGAAACCGAGAGAATATTCAGACCTGTAATAATACAAAGAGGGGGTTGAAAAAAATGAGTTGTGGTGTGAGGAGAAATACAAACTGAAACAGAGAGAATATTCAGACCTGTAATAATACAAAGAGGGGGTTGCAAAAATCAGTTGTGGTGTGAGGAGAAATACGAACTGAAATAGAGAGAAAGAGGAGTTTTAAAATATAATCTTAAAAAGATAAGATACAAGTTAGAAAATCATTTCATCCAAGGCATGAAAATTGTTAAACAAAATGTTTTTACTATAGGCTTTAAAAATAAAGGTGCAAAATTCAATTTGAAATTTATTTATCTTCAGAGTGCACTTTTATAAATTTTACAAAGTAAGGTATAAAAATTTAATTTAAATTAAATCAAAAGATTACCTTGGATTTATTTTATGCAATGTACATTCTGTTACACTTTAAAAAAAAATCATTGAAAATTTTATACCTATATCATTAATTGCTAGATGAAAGATAATGTTTTTAAATAGCAACAAAATGTACATTACATAAAATAAATCCAAGGTAATCTTTTGATTTAATTTAAATTAAATTTTTATACCTTACTTTGTAAAATTTATAAAAGTGCACTTTGAAGATAAATAAATTTCAAATTGAATCTTGTACCTTTATTTTTAAAGCCTATAGTAAAAACATTTTGTTTAACAATTTTCATGCCTTGGATGAAATGATTTTCTAACTTGTATGAAATATGTATCGAAATTAACAATCTCTAAGAATTGTCTCTGTTCGATCATATAAAATACTTTGGGAGAGTCTTCACCCTTAGACTGTATTTTTACCTCTGCAGTGATGTAAGAGACTTCCGTTCTTCTTAGTCATAAACGAGTTTGTATGCGTGTACAAAATTCTGCTTTCACAATGTAAATAAAAGCGAGCAGGCGTATCTTTCTGTCTGCGTTTGTGAATAGAAAAAAAAACCTACTTACGTGTCTCTATTTTTTAATTCTTTTTGTCGTCAGCACAAAGTCTACGGGCTATTTTATACAAGGTATGTGCTTATTTGAGTGATCGATTTTCATAATTCTTTAATAATATGCACTAAAAATTGGGGTATATATATATATATATATATATATATATATATATATATATATATATATATATATATATATAGTCTTGGAAGTTTTTAATCTTTAAAACTATACAAAAAATATTTTTTATCGTTCGTTAGAAAACCATCTAGTCAGTAAGTCATTTAATCACCTGCAATAACTGCATCAACTCGCTCTCGAATTTACTATAATACCAATAATTTATTTTTCAAGGGATCATCAGTTGTTTACCATGAAACACTGTTTCGGGGATTTAAATTTATATATATATATATATATATATATATATATATATATATATAAATAAAGTGACCTTGTCTGTCTGTGTGAGGAACGGTCTCTACCACGGTCCTCTGTCAATTCTTAGTCTACAAACTTGAAAATTGGGATATATGGGGATTTGTACCTGCGGAACAAATTCGGTTTTGTTGTTTAGCCAGAAAAATAATGGACCCTGACAGGAATAAGTCCATGTAAAGGACTGTTCTACGCATGTGTAAATATCCATTGATTGACTGAACTTTTTTAGATGCGTATGAACGTGACTCAGATAACGAATAAGGCTGGTGAAAGAACTACTGCAGATATCCTAACTGTAATCTCTGAACGTATATACCATGCACTGGACAAAGCAGGGGAAAGTAGGGAAGTAACCCTAGATACAGGGTGATCCCCTAAAAAAAAAAAAAAATCGGGCCCCGTATACACTTTATGTGATATCTCCTTTATTTATTCACCAAGACCCCAGTGGGAGCTGGGACAAAGAATACACTGTGTTATATTTTACTATAAGACAGGCTCGTTTAAGAAAACCTAGGACAATTTCATACGTTAGTTCGAATGTGAAAAGGATCGATCCAAAAGCAGAATTCAGAACTGGATGGACCACTTCAAGAAGTACGGGACCGTGAAGAACCTCAACGCTGCCAGAGAGAACCGTCCAAGCCACTCGGGACGTCCCAAGAAGCGAACAGCCGAGCTGGTCGAAAGAGTGAGAGAGTCTCTCCAGCAGAGTCCGAAACGCTCTGTGCACAAGTGAAGTCAGTCCCTGGGTATATCCCGTGAGACTTGCAGGAGAGTGCTGGTGAACGATATCAGGGCTTACTCATATAGAATACAGACGCTGCAGACCCTTACAGTCTTAGACAAGAAGCAGAAGAGGGCTATGGCAGTCAAGATGCTCGAGAAGATCGATGAGACACCAAGTTTCCTTAACCTCCTTTGGACCTCAGATGAAGCCTACTTCCATCTTGATGGAAAGGCGAACTCCAAGACAAATGTCTTCTGGGGCTCCTCTAGACCTAATGAAGTAGCCACCAAGCCCCTGCACTCTTCTAAGTGCAGGGTATGGGCTGCAATCTCGGCCAGAGGCATCATCAGACCAATCTTCATCGAAGAATCTGGTGCAACAGTGACAGTCACCATGGAGCTGTATGTAGATGTCCTCAAAACCTTCAAGACTGAGCTCCAGACCATCTACCCGTCGCTCATGAGCAAGTTCTGGTTCCAGCAGGACGGAGCAAGTTCTCACACCTCAAACCTGTCCCGAGATTTGCTGTCGGAGGCCGAGTGATCAGTCTCAAGACTGATTCTGAGTGGGCACCCCATAGCTCGGACCTAAGCTCCCCAGATCTTTTTCTTTGCGGCTATGTTAAGGGCAGAGTCTACGCAGAGAAACCCAGAACCATCACGGAACTCATGGAAGCCATTAGGGAGGAGATGAGAGCCATTACCAATTCGGTCTGTAAGAACGTTATGGACAACTTCGTGCTGCGCCTCAAGAAATGCATGGAGCTAAATGGAGGCCATCTAGAACATATGCTGTAGAACGGAGAAAAAAAGCCAAAGACCCTAGTGTGTTGATGTGATATTTTGAATATAATAAAGTAGTTATGACCAAAGTTTCATTTCATTCAGACAAAACACTAAGAAACGGGGCCCTAATTAGATTTAGGGCCCGTTTTTTTTGGTCACCCTGTATATCTAACACTTTTGACAGTGTATGGCAAGATGGTCTTCTCAGGAAAATCAGATCATGTGGTATTACTGGACGAATACTGAACATAATTAAATCCTTCTTAAATAAGAGAAGAATCCAGGTTGTCCTCGATGGTCGTACGTTAAAACAATGTGATATAAATGCGGGTGTACCTCAAGGGTCGATCATTGGACCTTTATTATTCTTGATATTCATAAATGACCTCCCTGATAAAATAGACTCTGAGATGGGTACATTTGCTGATGACACCAGGCTCTACAACAGGCATGAGGGGAAAAACAAATGAACATATCTAGGCATAAACCCTAGATGAAGACTTCCAGTCAGTAGTTGAATGGGGACAAAAATGGATGGTGACATTGAATTCTGCCAAGACTAAGCTTGTTTCCTTTAATAATTACAAGCAGCCTTCCCAACCACCAATAGCTATGGCTAACGATAAATTACCTGAAAGTACTTCGTTTAAATTCCTCGGTTTAATGTTGTCAGAAAACATGAGTTGAAACATACATTGAGGGCATTGCCACGTCTGCTGAATTGAATGTGGGCTCCTCTATCTAAAAGTTACCTCTGAAAGTATCCTGTATCTTTACGAGACCACAATTCGCCTGTGTATAGAGTATTGTTCTCACATTTGGGCTGGTGCATCTGCTACTCGTCTCTCGCTCCTAGCCAGGATTCAAAAGAGAGTCGCCAACCTAATTGGTCTCAAACAACCCCAATATTTTACTTTGCTCCTAATGTAACTATTACTAGACGTCGTATCCTTATTTTATTAATATGAAAATTACGTAACTTTTTTTCAAGAACCTGAAATTAATTGCCGTTTCAAACCTTCTACCGAAAAAGTTAGGTAATATCCATTCATTATATTCTCATTCCAGCTTTAAATTCTAAAGGATTTAAAAATTATCATCACCAAACCGCAACACGTTTCCTTGAATCACCATTTAAACTGGAGGAGATTGTATTTCTCACTGAGGAACTTCTATTTATTTGTTTTTTCTTCTAATATTTGAAACTCTTTTTATGTTTATATTTATAGCAGTACTAAGCATGTGTTAATGTACTGATATTTTTTTAATATGATTTCCCCATTCTAACTTATATTATTCTTATTCTAGATCTTTGAATTTTTTATATTTAAGCTTCAATATATATAGTTTATAAATAAGACATTTTTCAACCTATCCTATTACTTCAGCAGTAATTTATTCATTTAAGATTTTATAAAATATTTATAGTACTTCGTAGGTTGTTAATTTTATAGTTTTATTTCTAATATTTTTTACTCTTATAAACGTTCTTCTTTTATATATTAAATCTTAAAAGTTTTTTAAAAGTTTATCAGCAGTAATCCAACCGATAATTTAAATAATCTAATTTTAACTCTGATTTCCATTTACGCTTTCAATCACCCCTCTCTCATATAAACTTGCTTCCCACTCTCACCGTTGCCCAAATTATTTTTGCTACAAGTGGTCTGTCGCATTCAATTCTATACCACTCTCACCTGCACGCTATACTGAAATATACCAGGTAAACCAAGTGCAAAGGAGATTCAAACAATTGCACTTAAAGGGACGGTTAGAATCTTAAAAAAGATCTCTCGGTTGGAGTGTCTAAAATAGCAGGTGTATGTTTGGCATCTGGTAGGATGCCCCATCCCTGGCTTAAACAAAATGATAAAAATAACTTCCGTTATCGCGTTTTTCTTTCTCCCCTCCCTCTTATTTTAACACTTAATAATATAAATAAGATTTATATTTTTTTTATTCATTTTGTTTATCTCCATTTAACTAGAGACACAGTAAAAAAATGTTTAAACAGTTTTTATTTTAAAGTCCTAAAACTTCTTTATTTTTTCTTTAATTTTTTTATTTTTATTTTCGTATCTTTTTACTTTTATTTTTATCTTTATTTTGAATCCACTCTTAAAATATCAGATTTTGAACTTTAAAAAAATTTGATTTTGATTTTATTGATTTTATCAAGAATATTTCGTTAACTGGAATATTCATTTTAAACGATTGGATTTTACTTTATGCTTTTCTACGGATATTTTCTACGGATCTTGCACCACCAAAAATCATGCAGAATAAATCTATAATTCTCCATTCCCAAATGATCATTGCTAATTACTTTCGATGTTATATCGAAGAAAATTGGAATTTTCCTTCGATGTGGATTTCTTCAATCAACCAATTTGGAGTTTAATAACATCATCCCATTCCATTCAAGGATTACCATTAAGTACCAAAATCTCATATACTTTATTTGTTCCAACGCTTATTTTCTTTCTCTATGTACCTTAAAAAGATTTAATCTTTAATATATTTTCTATGTATGTGCAGAATAGCAAAATTATATTAAACCAGATTAAATATTTTGCTAATGACTTTCCTCTGAGGAGATAAGCTCTCATCGAAAATCAATAAATTAAGGAAATTACTTGGAATTGTACTCTTTGTTCAAATAATATATTTTTTGTTTTGAAAAATTATATTTTTCTTAATGAAATTTTAAGATAAAAAACTATAAATGTTATTTTGCTCTATCTAGTATATTGAGCAATTCTTATTTGGCTGGGATTGTCTTATATAAAAATATTACATCCTAAAATACTTTTATAAGATTTGATACCATAAGATTCAATAATATGTGATCCGATTCATCTTTGATATATATATATATATATATATATATATATATATATATATATATATATATATATATATATGCACACACACACACATATATACACACACACACACACATATATATATATATATATATATATATATATGCGAATAGAACCGCCCCTTCAAATGTCAAGCAATCTCTAAAGCGGAGGGATGCGGAGTGGTCTGGAGAAAACAGAATATCAATTAGTGATTTTAGTTCATAAGAAATAAGAAAAAATAAGAAAAATTAAAATTATAAAATAAAAGACAAACAGCATAAAATATCAGGCTACAAATTAAATAACTTCGAATGGAAATTCCTCGATTTACAGCAATTATCACTTCTTAGACTGATTAGAAGATGAGTACAATAGACGTTTTTGAAAATAATTATTGATAATTAATATATATATATATATATATATATATATATATATATATATATATATATATATATATATATATATATATATATATATGTTAGTGAAGGGATGATTCCAATATTTTTCCCGATTTCAATACAATTACCGATTCTGATTGTTTATAAATCTCTAAATATTTTACTATAAAAATGTTATTTTGTCCCGATTACTGTAAAAACACATATTAAATTTGCATATATTTTCTAATACATTAAAAAAATACTTGTGACGAGGTGATCTAGAGATTTTAGTCTCACTAGAAGTTTAAAATAATAAATATTTATTATTTTATTATTACTACAAGCAGCGGAAGACGTTTTTTAAACACAAAATCAAATAAAAAAGATAATTAAAGAATCGGTTTTGGCATCAGATTCCGATACCCCAAAAAGCTCCGATTTTTCAGATCCCCAATTCCGATTTATCGATTTATCGTCCCAACATTAATATATATATATATATATATATATATATATATATATATATATATATATATATATATATATATATATATAGGCCGTGGATGATTAAAATCTACTTCAGCATACTGATTAAAATTAAAATCTGGTTCAACATACCGATAAATGAAATAACAAACTGCTGCTGCTTATAAATGCAATGTCGTTTGTGTAAACAAATGGAGCTTCCGGCGACAATCTATCATCATGATTTCACTTACATATCGGAATGTCGTCTAATAGTCGAGTTTTGATTATAGATTATCTAGCAGCACGGAAGGGCTGTGATACAGAACACAGTCTTTCTGTGGATATATATATGTATATATATATATATATATATATATATATATATATATATATATATATATATATATATATATATATATATATATATATATATAATTATTTAAATATATAATATATATATAATTATTTTAAATGTTGTATTCTTTGTTCAAACAATAGATTTTTGTTTTGAAAATTATATTTTCTGAAAGAAATTTAAATATAAACCTGTAATTTATATATATATATACATATATATACATATATGTATATATATATATATATATATATATATATATATATATATATATATATATATATATATGATTACTTCATTTAATCACATAAATTAATATACAAATATATAATTTTATGCGTAAATTTTCAGTATTTACTTCAACAGTGGTCAGTACATAGGTAGAGCTAGATAGTAAGTTATGAAAATATATATGGCAATCAAGCTACACAGAATATTATAAGCCTGACGAATTTCCCACGAGAATGAAACGAGAGATAACGAGAATTTCAATTATATAATCATGAAAAGACAAAGGAGGAAAACAATCAGCAGGAGGAGAGTTTTGCAAACCTTTAAATTCTTAGAAAATAGTTACAGGAATAGGAAGATGCATTACAATGAAGTCTCAGAATCAGGAATGCATCGAGATTAGCGAAGCAACCAATCAAACGAATCAAAAGGAAGCAAAGATCAGACGATTCCAAAGAGCTCATATCATAATAGCCTTTGCAGAAAAGATTGAAAATACCAATGCTACGATTGTGAGAGAAAGTGTGCAGAGAGGAAAGGGTTGGGCTAATCAAATTACAGATAAATTCCTGCGCTTGATCAAGTATCCTCAAATGGAACTAGCATAGATATGACAACAATACGCCCCACGTGGTCTGATAATAGATTTGTAGAGATATAGAATGGCTTCATGTGTGAGAAAGTATTTGGAATGAGACAGAAACCGAAAAATCAACTATTAAATCAGCTGCATGTTCTAACTGATCGCAGCGTGATAGGCGAGAAGTAATCCCAGAATAGAGAATGGAATCGTCGACATAAATGTTAATCCGATTATTATTCGCACGAAGGTAATGATCAGAAATTGCTCACTGATAAGAACCGCTGGTGTTCCCTGGAATTTGAATAAAAAAGTCTCCCAAGATTTCCAGTACTCTCCACCTTTTTTGATAACCTTTGCAAATGAATTTGCATCATCGCAATAGCCTTTGGCTTCTTGTTAGCAATGATCATTGATCTTTACTGGAATTCATGTGGTAATAAACCTTCCAAGGTCTCAGTCATTTTCGTACCCATCAAGTAGAGGTCTGATTAGTGCTTTCCCTTTAGCTTTCTCGACTTTTCTTAACTATTTAATGTAATGCCAGTCGACGCACACATTACAATTTTTTGGGTGGTAATGGTGAAGTAGTTAACTTACAGTTTTGCAGTTCATCATCATCATCATCATCATCATCATCATCATCATCATCATCATCATCATCATTGTTATTGTTATTGTTATTATTGTTATTATTATTATAGTTATTATTATTATTGTTATTGTTATTATTATTATTACTATCATTATTATTATTATCATTATTATCATCATTATTATTATTATCACTATTATCATTATTATTATTATTATTATTCACATGTTGTGTCTGGCTATTGATATTGCCGATTTTTTACTGATAGGCGACTCATACCAAATGGATTGAGGCAAGCAGCATCTTTTCTCAGTCTTCCAGCACTTTCTGCAAGATTCTGGCGGTTTCCAACAAAGCAGTCTTTTGAAGTTCTCCAACATTGCAATAGATCCCAACATTCTCAACCCACTTGTTATTTCTTTTTGTTACACTTCCCATGGCCCCAATTACAATAGGTACAACTTCTACCTTCAACTTCCATAATCTTTTTAGCTCCCTTTTAAAATCTTGGTATTTTACGACGTTCCCCTTTTTCCCCCCACATCAGTTGGCACTGCTATAGCAATGATTATTGTTTTGTGTTCCTTTTTTTTTTCAAACAAATAAAACGAAACAAAACAAAACAAACAAAAAAACTAAACCTGATCTCCTTGTTTCCATCACATTATCACATTGGATATTCATATCCCACAATAATTTTATATTATCACTCTCCATCACCCCTTTTGGAACATGCTTTTACCACTTTTCACTGCATTCCAACCTTCTGTTCTTGCATATACCCAAATGAACCTGTCTCGCAATATTGTCATGCTGTCACTTCCTTCTGAGCTAACATCTCACAACTACTGAGGAAGTTATGTAGATTCTCACCTTTCTCTCCACGACATAGGAGACATTCAGCCGATTTATCAACTGTGATACTTCACATAATTTGTCCTGGGCACTTGCCCCTACACAGCACATATTTAGGCTTCTGTCCCAACCTTCAAGTCACATTTTGACAACCATCATTAGGTTTCCCTTTGTCTACTGCCTCTGGTAAATATCTGCTGAACTGGCATTTTCTTCACATTCCATTTGTCTTTAATTTTGTCTTTCATTTTTTTGTTCATTTATTGCCTTAAATTTCTTGATTCACTCTTGAAATTTGTCAAATTTTGCCACGCCCTTTATAAGCTTTTCCTTACAGTTGGAGACGTAAACGTTAGACTATTTTCTTACACATCATTCTACAACTATCAGTCCTCGTCCTCCTTTGTTCTTTTTACATATAACCTATCGACATCACTCTTTGGGTGAAGAGCTCCATTCATTGTCATCGTTTTCCTTGTTTTCCTATCCATATATTTCAGCTGATTTTCTTTTCATCGAATAATACTCGGCCCATATCGAAATATAGCTAATGCCCATGTGTTTACTGCGAATATTTTGTTTCTCTTATTCAATTTTGACCTAAGAACTAACTATAGTTTTCTCTTGTATTCTTTTCCCATTATTTTTTTTTCAGCTTATTTTATTTTATCTCATTCCATGATTCCTAAGCAATTGTATCCTTCTGCTCCAACCTTTTTGATCATTTTCCCATTCAAAAGTTTTATTCCTTTATTTTCAACAATGTTTCCCCTTTTCAATTTCAAGGCACCACATTTCTTCATGCCAAATTCCATATCTATGTCATTACTGAACATTTGAACAGTTCTTACAAGCATATTATCTGGTGTTTGTTCTTTGCATACAATTTTAAGTCATATATAAATAATAAATGGTTTAGCCGGTACTCCTTTCCCTAGTCATTATATGCAGTTACTTTTCGTAATATGAACGACAAGGGTACCATACTCAAAACAAACAACATTGCTGACAAGCTGCCCCCCTGAAAAATCCTTCTCTTCACATGAACCTCCTAAAGATCTTCTCTATTTGATGTAAATGACATTTTCCATTGTTTCATGATTCTTTCCAAGAAATCTCGCACATTTGTAACTATTCCAAATATTTTCATACATTCCTTAATCCAGCTATGTTGAACCAAATCATTTGCTTTGCGGTAATCTATCCATGATATGCATAGATTTGTGGATCTTCTCTTACAATCCTTAAGTATTGTCTTATCAATAAGCAACTGATCCTTGGTTTTTCTACTACCTCGTCTACATCCCTTTTCTTTCTCTGGTATAATGTCTTGCTGTTCCAGATATTTGTAAATTTCATTTGCTAAAATGTCTATCAACAGTTTCCCATCAGTAGAAGGCAGGTGATGGGCCGATAGCTATCAACCGCAGTGCCCTTTAAAATATTTTTCTGGCAGAGTAGTTCTTCCACGCATGCTTCATTCAGAAATTACATCTGTCAACATTCCATCAATTTAAGATGCAATCCTTCTATGCAAGGTGGAAATGTTTTTTATCAATACCACTGCACACCATCTGTTCCGGGAGCTTGCAAATTTGAAAGTTTCTTACATGGTTTACTCACTTTCTCCTTGCTCACTTTCACTACATCTTGAGGTTACTTTACCTTACTTTATATTTCATTCATTACATCTTTCAGCCACAAAGCACTTCCATTATTTTTGTTTTTCACACTCCAAATATCATCCCAAAACTTTATGCACTCTTCTAACTTTGGTACTTCATTTACGTAATTTGACCGTCTATTAAGCCTTTCACAGAACTTCTTTTGGTCCAAATAAGCTTTTCTCTTTCAACTGTTAAGTTTTCTCCTCATATCACTTCATTTTTTGCTAGCATTCTTCATTTGATCTCAAGGACATTTTTACTTCCCTTTCTTTTCACTCTGTACTTTTCATTCGGTTATTTGATTTTTTTTTGTCTTCCTCGCACCCAGGTTTCCTCTCGATCTTCTTTCAAGAAAGTTCACATCCTTTCGTAATTATTTTTTATGCCATCTTTTATTCTTCTGTTACACCTGGATTCATTTCTATTCTGGCGTTCACCTCTTTTTCATCCGAATCTTTCCGCAATCTAAACACTTTCTGCTATAACCAAATTATTTGTTTTGCATTTCACATATTTCACATTGCTTCATTTATTTTTTTACTTGCACTTTCAGAAATTTTTTCTATTAAGTTTCTTAAACATGATCCCATCACTTCTTTTTCTTCTACCATAATCTCTTTTAGTCTTTCAACGATCTTTCTCACTTTCTCAGTTTCTTCCAACATATCATCATCAGTTTCCCCATTATTATTAATTGTGTCGTCCTTTGTTTTCTTTCCACTTTCTGTCACCTCAGCCACATCTTCCACTACATTCTCTGTCCTTTCCTCATCAATCTGCACATCGTCTTCATTTGCCGTGTCATTCCTCATAACTTCTGCGTTCACCTGTATTTTTATGACCTTCAATTCCAGCTATGCTAACTATCCATTTTTCCGAATTACTCTTGCTTGATCACACACGCTCTGTTCCGTTAGTTCAAACGTTCCTCGTTTTTTCCATTCTCTAAACATACGTTTTCTGCACCTCCTAATAACAAACCTTCCATTTTCATCAAAAAGAAGAAACACACCATAATTACCGTGTTAACCCTTTTACACAACTTCATTCAGCAGTTGCAGGTTGATGGTTGGGTTTTCGCTGATCTTCCAAGATACACTTGCCGGGCGTGAGACCTTTACTTTGAGTTCCAGTCCTATTAACGCCGTTATTCTCCAAACTTTGGTTTGCCATTTCATTCATATGAAGTTTAGTGAATTTTTGGTAACACAATTACCCGTATTTTGTTTTTTTGAGACACCATCTCTAGTGGTTTGAAATCAGAGTTTCCTTCTCCTAGATGGTTGGTCTTACCAGACTGTCGAGTACCACCTAGCCAGAGCTACTGCTTTTAGGGCGCCAATTATTCACTTGCTACCAGTAACACACGTCTGCCGGGTTTAGAGACTAAGCCACACGAGAAGGCCAGGAGTATGATTAGATTTTCAGAAGCTAAAGATTTGAGCATGCCTTTCAAGTACTTTATAGGAGAGTGGAAGCTCATCCCCACTTCGAATCCGGTAATATAACAACCTTGGAATGATTTTTTATTATTATTATTATTATTATTATTATTATTATTATTATTATTATTATTATTATTATTATTATTATTTATGCATTTATTTATTTATTATGCTTTTGTTGGACATATCCAGATGCAAATATGTTCTGAATTAAAACTTTGAAAAATATCACAAAAGAGTGGGAAAATCGTTTATAGTGGTTGTAACTGGAGTGTATTTGTGAAAGTTTGGCAAAGGGAAACCATCGATTGGAGTCTAGTCGAGCATTAGCAATGAAAATAAAAATAGAGCAGAGAAAGGCTCGCAACGTGTCTTCTGTGGGAAAGAGGTTGCAGCGAAGAGAAAAGGGGATTACCTATTAGGTTTTGAAGTTGGCTTTGAAGTCTATTAAGGCTGAATAGGGCACACCGAGCAGCTCCTGCCCAGATGTGGCAACATTACGCTATTTTAGGGGTACTTGGTTCTTATAAAAGTCTATTAAGGCTGAATAGGGCACACCGAGCAGCTCCTGCCCAGATGTGGCAACATTACTCTATTTTAGGGGTACTTAGCTGTTATAAAAGTCTATTAAGGCTGAATAGGGCACATCGAGCAGATCCTTCCCAGATGTGGCAACATTATTCTATTTTAGGGGTACTTGGCTTTTATAAAAGTCTATTAAGGCTGAATAGGGCACACCGAGCAGCTCCTGCCCAGATGTGGCAACATTACTCTATTTTAGGGCGTACTTGGCTCTTATAAAAATATGCAGATAAAGGAATGCCTCGGCAATGAAATACTTACTGGAGCGATAGAGTGATCCAACCATTTACTTACTCTTCTTAACTTACACTACTGCTTCTACAGCTAATCCTTCTATATTATTCTTTTAAACACCTCCCACTCGTGCTACCAGATCAGCCTGACTGAAACTACCGGTTTTCTGACCTAAAATGCACCAAGCATGTTTGTTTCTTTTATATTTGTAAAAGTCAATCATGCTCTTCAAAACTAAAGCCAACAAGTAACAATTTTCATTTCCAAAGCATGAATAAATATTTTAAGATATAAAGAACTTTAAACAAATTTTTTTTCCAAAGCAACTGAAACCAATAATGGTTGATATGCCATAAAAAAACAACCAAACCAAACACAATGAATAAATATTTGGTCATATTAAGAACATGGAGCATAAAAACTTTTTTCAAAATTACTGGAATCGATAAAAGGGTTGATATGACAGAAAACAAAACGACCAAACCAACTCAAACCAAACCAAACCAAACCAACAATCTCCTCTCACTATTTCCCTAAGTAAGCCAGATATCATTTCATTCGCCATTCCTTTCGTCATAAATGGTAATTCTGAACGATATAATTCTATACGAATCACTAGTTATATACGGCGAGGGCACTTAATTCTTTGACAATAGATGATCCGTAACTCTTGGTATACACAAAGAATCCTTAATCGATCTTTAATGTAAATCAATGTTTTTTTTTAATTTTTTTTTTTTTAGATATTTTGAAAGTATATTCAGAAAGTTAACGAATAAAGTTACCGTCTGCTTTCAATGTAATAGAAACTGTTTGGGACATTAATGATGTGTAAACGTTGTGTATACGTGGTTTTTCTTTGTTTGCATTATTTACCTACGTCACCAGCTTAGTCCGCTTCAATTACGCTACTGCATCTACGATCCTTTCGTTTGCTTTTATTCCTTCAACCATCTTAACTTACTATCCCCTAATACAGGTCATGTTTTGATCTCATTCGCCATTTCTTCCAAATCATCCAATGTGCAAATAAAAAGTAATCAATGTGACAACAAAAACGGTCTTCTCGTGACGACGAGCGGTTCTACGCATGCGCCAGATGATGTCATGACCTGATTTACTTTAAATAGTTGAAAAACTGACACGATTTCATGTACGTCGCGTTAGGTCAGTCGATTAGCGCATTGGTTCATTATCTAAAAGTTTTGGGTTCGAATCGTGGTGTGAGATGTCTTTTTTTTTTTCTTTGATTTTTTAAATTTAAATATTGAACCAGTGTTATTTAAGCCATTGGGAATTGGGTAGAATTTGATTATTTAAGGGGATAGTACTACAAGGACGTTGATACGACCATGTTTTAGTCAGCTGGAAAGCAGATCCATGGTATAGAGTTCCACAGGCGGGCAGTTCTAGGAAAGAAGCTTTGTTTATGGAATTTGCATTTAGATATAAGTGTTACATGATAAGGGCTGTCCCCTTTTCATGTAAGTATAAAAATAGAGAGATTTAGTTTAAAATGAAAATGAAATAGCATAGGCGAAATTCGAACCTCGTAATTTAGGTTTAGAAATAGATTACGTGTGAAAATTAGAGAAAAGAATGTAAAACAAACGATTTGTTTAGAATAGAGATAAAATAGTTTCAAGAAAAGAATGTGCACTGTCAATTTTGTTATGAAAATCATATTGAAAGAATGCAGCTATAAGATAATGTTTTTAGCATATTGGAAAAATAGGTTACTGAGTATAGGTTAAAATTCCTTTTGTAAAAAAAGGAAAAGTTTTGGACACGTATGTTCAGAACACGTGTGTATGACGTCATGGAAAATATAAAGTTCTAGAGATAGTTAGAAAAACTTTAGAGAAAAGAAAGGAAAAACTGGGAGAAACTCAGAGTGATTTTGAGAGGGACAGACGACAGTCCAGTTTGGAATTCGAATGTCTAGAAGCGAGACAGTCACTTTGAAACTTAATATGTGAAGCTTTGAATTCTTGATGAGAAAACCACGGCCGGTCATGAAGAAATAAAACCATCATGTGTTTTTGTAAAACGTTGTCTTGTGTTGTGATTCTACAAAAAGGTAAATTGAATTGTTATTATATGTCTATATGTCTGCGTTATAAAATGTCATGACATACACATCTCATGTTTACACAATGTCTGAATAATGTCGAATAACGACAGAGCCGAGAAAGACTGGCGCCCTATCTTCTTTGAGAAAAATAAAAAAAAAAAGGCCTGGCAAAATTCCAGAATATTCCACAAGCCAGGAATTATTTTCTCCTATATAAGAAGCTAGGATTTTAACTACACAAAAAAAAATATATATATAAAAATAAAAATAAAAAACTAACATATTTACAAATGAACGTAACGACTATTCTATAAATATAACTAGGAACACGTACACAAAATAACCGGAAATATAGAAATCCTCTTCTTCCTCTAAATGTGAGAACTACAGTGATCTATGCGATAGAGGAGGAATATAGTTGATATTATAGAATGAAGATAGGTGTATATTGTGTATGTTAAGGTGGGATATGAGGTGAGTGTTCAATATGTGTGTGCTTAAGTGCGTCTATATTATCGGGAAGAATATAGGAGACAGGAGAAGTGATTGAAGGTAGATGATTATTTAATCATATGGAGTTAGGGGTTATAACTAGAGAATAACCGGAAATACAGAAATCCTCTTCCTCCTCTAAAAGACATTGCCGTATTGTCATTCGGCCAAGCAAACCGGAACGAGCTAAGTACTATTTTTTTTCTTTTCTTAAAAACTCATCTTAAATCCTAACAAATGTACTATGGTGCCTCGTTATAATTTTGTCTTTCTATTTGTTTTAGTTATGTATATTTATTTGTGTGTTTATTTTTGTCTTGCAAACTACCTAAGATGAAATTCGTCCCCCCCCCACGCGAAAGGGACAAAACACTGCACACCCATGCAATATTCAAGTAAACTAGCGATAAAAAAAAAATAAAAAAAAGGCCTCGCAAAATTCCAGAATATTCCACAAACCAGGAATTATTTTCTCCTATATAAGAAGCCATGACTTTATTTAAGTAGTATACTTAATATCTATTACTATAAGCTCGCTTTTATTGAAATGTTGCTTCCTTGCTAGCTATATCAAATCGTTGAACATTGTTTTACTTTCAATTATATTTGTAACTTAAATGCAGTGACCATAGCTACGTTGCTAGGACTTTTACTGACTAAGCTGACTGTATTTTACTATGAATCCCGACGCGCCATACACTAATAGTTTTTCTCGCATTACGGTACAAAAACCCCTGCTGGATTGCTATGTATATCCAATATATATACTTTACCTTCAAGACGACTGCCTATGTCTGATTTGCATGTTAAATTAAATTTTAAAACAAATTATTTTTATTATTTTATTTTATTTTATTTTTTCTATTCTTCTAACTAAACATTATTTACAAAATTCTAATAATTAATTTTACTGTATTCTGCAAGTTTAACCCTCTCCTGAAAGCTAACAATCTACCCTACTCCCCAAGCTGCCACTAACACGAATACATTACACACGACTTGGATGGGGGTCCTCAGCCTTCAGCCCTTAACCTTCACATCCAGACCGATTGGAAGTCATGATCACTAAACATCCATTCATTTCTATCCCTAAGACATGCACTAGTTTGTTCTTAACCAGGTAGATACTTACTAACTACAGTCTGTACTTAGATTTACAGCTATCTATATTACATAGCAATAGCTGTCTCTCCATTAGCTTTTAATACAAAAACTGAACCGATACTCTGTAACGCAAAATACAACTTCCTGATTTATAAACGAAATCTGAAGATATCCTCATTAGAAATGGAAACATACTTAATACTCATAACCTCCATATATTCGCATCTACTGGAAATCTGCCCATATATATATTTACTGTATTATACATAATGTAGACGCCATAGCGTATAATTTACTTCCACCTATACCTGTACTGTATTGTACTTATCAAAAATGACATTACTTGTATCTATTGAATATATATATTAATCGTTCTGCCATCTAAAATATCCCGAGCTTGTACAACAATTTTAGTTAATTCGTAATATCAAGCCATTCTGTAACGCATTATCCTATTCCTAAGCCAACAGAAAAATAAAAGGAAGACAATTTTATTTTATTTTACTTTTATTTTTTACTTATTTATTTATTTATTTATTTATTTATTTTTCTCAGTCATAAATTTAAAGGAAAAAAATTAAGCCATATTAACTCCTTCCAACAGACCTGCTTGCAAATATAGCTGCTTCCACTGAACTCACCCCTTCCTCCAGTAACAAAAATGAAATAACAATGCCCCGTAATCACTTTGAGGAGTATAATTTCTCAGTAGATATATAACCTTTATAAACTAACCCAGTAACAACACTAACCACCCACGCGGGGTCGCAGAAATATCTAGATTAGGACCCAGGCACGGGGCAAACCCTCACGGTACCAATGGACCTGTAGATCTTCACAGGTCATTCGTCTAGGAGCAGGAAATCTCTGAAGCTAAACCTTAGGGGAGGAAGGCCTCTCCAGTCTTGGATGACAACCTTCCTAAAGTTGGTGACTCAAACAAATTACCGGTCTGCAAACCTAAACTGCTTAAGGAGTAGATAGGCACTGGGTATCGCCCAGCTTCCATACTCCTTCTTTGTCTATTAGCCAGGCATAGAGGTCGAACCACTCCCGACACATCCCATCCCTTAAACTGGGAACTTGGGAGTGCTTGAATATCATAATGCCAGTGCAAGCAGATTGGGTTGACCATCATCTGATGGGTTGAGGTTACTGGATAGACAGTTTCTGGCTGCTGTTCCCGACTGCAGCATCCCTAACTCTTTAGTAGCGTTTAGAGCGGCTGCTCCATCAACAGTTGTATAATATCGGGATGTTTGTAGTGCCATATCGCATATGGAAAGGGACCCTGTACTCATCTCCGGTAAGCTATCCTGAGGCCACAATCCTAGTAGATGGAAGGACAGCTGATGGTCTGCATGTGTTGCGTGTCTTGTATTCTGCATAACTACTTGCTCAGCACCCCTTACCTAAACAAACCCTTAAAAATAAAAATGACAGTACATTAAAAAATTACGCTAAAACCAGGCCAAAACTCAAACAAAACCAACCTGCCTTCTCCCTTGAGGCTTGCATTTACGAACATCCGTGGGCTTAGAACTAATTTAAATGATGTTGAAGCATTTCTCCTAACAAACACCCCGGATATGTTAGCACTAAGTGAGACTAACCTACACTCCCCAATCTCCTCTAACTACTGTAACATGCCTGGATACCTCCCACTCTGTCGTAAGGACTCTGAAAGACGTATGCATAGGCTTCGAGTCTACATTTGAAACACCCTCCCCTTGACTAGAGAAACTAAACTAGAATCGAACGATCAAGCCTTTATGTGTTTAGACTTAACATGCAACATAACATAAGCTACTTTTATTTTCTCTATCACCCTCCCTCGACCCATCGACTATAATAAACAAAGTCTCTGACAGTACTCGACAAGTCTCGATACTAGCGCACAAGTGCATGTATTTGGTGACTTCAATGTCCACCACAGCAACTGGCTTGGATTTTGTACTTACACTGATGCAGCTGGTACCACAACACGTAACTTCTCTATATCTCATTCCCTATCACAGATGATTACGTTTCTAACCCGTTTCCCACACCAGCAAGTACAACATGCATCACTTCTAGATCTGTTTCTGACCACAGTTCCCGATGACTGTAACGAATGCCAACAGCCCTCTTGGGAACACCGATCATGCAGTGGTAATGGTTGAAATCGCCCTGAACTCTAGAGCCAAAACTGAAGAGCCACTGCTCAAAACAATCAGATATTATAAAAAGGCTGACTGGGAAGCCATCAGGGACCTCATTAGGGACGCTCCATGGCAAAATATCTTTTCACTTCCTGCTGAACATTGCGTAAATGAGGCCATTGAATAGTTCAAAGCAGCAATTGAAGCACATGTTCCCATGCGCAAAACCCATTCTCTGCAATGGTTTACTTCTATTGTGTAGCTACCATAGCACAAAGGCAGCATGCGTACCGCAAATTTAACCGACATAAGTCCAGTTCAAACAGACAGAAGTACATAGAAACCAGAAACAACTGTAAGAAAGAAATAGCGACAGCTAAGAGAGAATTTACTGATACTATAAAAAAACGCATCGATGCACAGAAACTAGGCACCCGAGACTTCTGGAAAATCTACAACAGTGTAATAAATAATGGGCAATCAACAATTCCCCACTATCCAAAAATCATGAGGTTGTTTGCTCTGCAACTGAGAAGGCTAACATGCTTGCCAGATGGTTTGCCTGCAACTCCACACTGGACTCTGCTTCCCCCCTCCATCCCTGACTTTCCTTTGCAGACAGACGCCATATTAGATGATCTGAAACTCATTCCTGTTGAGGTGCATGCTATCATAAGAAAGCTTGACACTGCAAAAGCATGTGCACCTGATCTCATCCCTGCTGTGCTATTAAAAAAGTGCGCCGCTGAAGTAGCTTCAGTTCTCTCCAAACTTTACAACAAATGCCTTAATGAATCTTGCTTTCCTGACTGCTGAAAACTGTTTCTGTAGTGCCAGTTTTCAAGAATTCTAGCGAAAGAACTGAACCAGTAAATTATCGCCCCATTAGCACCCCCTCTCACTTTTCGCCAAAATATTTGAGACCATAATAAACCAAGCTCTAGTCCATCACCTTACAGATGCTAAACTTCTGACTGATCAACAATATGGATTAAGGCAAGCCCATTCCACAGAAGACATCCTAACTGTAATCTCAGAACGTATATGCCATTCACTTGACAAAGAGGGAGGGGGTAGAGCGGTAGCTCTAGATATATCTAAGGTTTTTGACACGGTACGGTATGAGGGTCTTCTCAAGAAAATCAGATCATATGGCATCACTGGAAGAATACATAATTAAACCCTTTTTAGATAAGAAAAAAATCAAGGTTGTCCTTGACAGTCGAACATCTAAACAATATGATATAAATGCAGGAGTCCTTCAGGGGTCTATCCTTGGACCTCTGTCATTCCTAATATTCATAAATGACTTCCCTGACAAAATTATCTGTGAGATAGGTATGTATGCTGACGACACCACACTCTATAACAGACATGATAGGAAAACAAATGAACACATATCTAAAGAAATGGCAGAAAAACTAGAGGATTACCTCTGATCCGTAGTGGAATGGGGACATAAATGTATGGTCACATTCAATGCTGCCAAGACTAAACTGGTTTCCTTCAATAATTACAAGAAACCATCCCTAATGCCAACAGCAATGGCCAATGACTCTTTATCTTAAAGTACATCTTTTAAACTTCTCGGCCTAACGTTCTCAGGAAACATGAGTTGGAACAATTACATTGAGAACATTGCCTCTATAAGACCACCATTTGCCCATGTATGGAGCATTGTCGCCATATTTGGGCTGGTGCATCTGCCCCCAGTCTCTCTCTCCTAGACAAGGTTCAAAAGAGAGTCGCCAATCTGATAGATCCTGAACTGTTAGCTAAACTTCAGCCGCTGTCACATCGATGAAATGTTGGATCCCTCTGCCTGTTCTACAAGTAGTTTAATGGTGAATGCTCTGACGAACTGCAAGCACTTGTGCCCCCTCGATGCAAAATACCCCCGATAAACCCGAAAAGCAGCTAAATCCCACCCTTTCACAGTAAAGATTCCTAGATGTAAAAGATCTTTCTACTCCAGTAGTTTCTTCCCCAGGACAGCTACACTTTCGAATACCCTGCCGGGTTCCTGCTTCCCCAGCTGTACTGACATGCAGAAGTTCAAGTGCAACGTTAACTGACATCTTGCTGCCCAACTCCCCACATAGTACCCCTGTAGATTATGTCACTGATAATAGCCCCCAACATCAAAGGGGCAATGTGCCTTGTTTGGGATGAAAATGTAATAAAAAAAGGGCAGGAGTGAAGGTTAGTTCCAGAAACTTGTCGAAGCAGGGTGTTTCCTTGAGACGTAAGCCATTCATTTCTATTGGGGCCAAGTGGAAATTTGAATGTTGGTGGTAAAAAGATAGACACTTTGTTTTGGAGGCCTCATCCCAACAAAAAGGCATCTTCCAATCTACCGCGGGAAAAACTGAAATATTTTGTTTATTTTGTTTGTTTGTTTGTTTTTATTTTACGGTATATCAACCCTTTTCAGGTTATTTAATGCCGAATCCAGTTATTTCGAAGAATTTTTATTTTTTATAGAATATATGGATTTTTTTCAAGTCGGTTTCTATTCAACCCATACTTGGGACCCAAACAGCTACTACCACTCCGGATCAGAGTGGACCTGAGATTAATGGCAATAGCAAACCTTCTTAGTGACATACAATATGGTTTCCGCTCTGCAAGATCTACCGCAGATGTGCTGACGGTTATATCCCACAGGATTAGTGAATCTCTTGACAAAGGCTTCCTTCCTAGGGCAATTGCTCTTTACATATCAAAGGCCTTCGACAAGGTATGGCATAAGGGTCTACTTCACAATATTTCCAGCTACGGTATAACTGGAAATGTTTTCTCAATCATTAAATCATTTCTCTCCAATAGGCTCATAAGAGTAGTGGTAGATGGACAAAAATCAGAGGCCTGCAATATAAATGCTGGAGTCCCTCAGGGGTCAATCCTGGGCCCAACTCTCTTCCTGATCTACATCAATGACCTCCCTAAACACATACTTAAATAATTCATTGACATCTATGCTGATGACACGACCATCTACAGCAACACATCAAAGGCTGTAAATGATAAAGTTCTCTCTGATTCTCGCTCCTCTGATCTTGAGCGCGTGGTTCAGTGGGGGAAGATGTGGCTGGTTACCTTAAATGCATCCAAACCAAACTCCTATCCTTACATCATCAACGCTCTGATCCCCAGCTGGCATCAATTGTGATGGATGGCTCTCGTCTGGGTGAGGCCCCGTGTTTTGACAAGCTTCTGGGTTTGACCTTTACTCCTGATCTGAAATGGAACACGTACATCAAGTCTGTTGCCAAGGTCGCTGGAAAGATGGTGGGATCCTTCTACCGCTCCAAAAAATATCTCACTACTGATGCAATTCTCTATCTATATAAAAGCCAAGTACGTCCAAGGATGGAATACTGTTGCCATATCTGGGCAGGAGCTGCTAAAAATAGCCTATCCTGCCTTGACAGAGTACAAAATAGACTTCGTGGCTTAGTGGGGGATGCCCTTTTCTCTACCCTGCAACCTATCTCCCACAGAAGAGACGTTGCGAGCCTATCCTTGTTTTATCGTTATTTCCATGGCAGGTGCTCGTCTGAACTCCAATCTCTGGTTCCCCCTCGCCAATCTTTCACGAAAAGCACCCGTCTAGCTGAATCCACTGTGAAAAATTTCCCCCACTCTATATCTGTGCCTAAATCAAAACGCGGGTTCCATGAACAAAGCTTCTTTCTTAGAACTGCACGTCTGTGGAACTCTGTTCCGTCTGCCTGCTTCCCACCGGACTACAACTTGGATGTCTTCAAGTCCAATGTTAACAAATTCCTAATGAACCGCCCCCTTAAGTAAACACTTCATCAAATCTCCACACTAACGTAATGTACTTGCAATAACCGTTATCCCTGAGTGGCTTCCGGGCCTTGATAAGTGGTGATCACTGTGTAAAAAAAAAAAAAAAAAAAAATTAAAGAATGGCCCCACACTCCCCAAAGCCCGCAAGCTGGGGCCTCACCATCGCATATAGTTTAAGGTCATATCCAGGACCTAATTTTCATTGGAAAAGAAGGTACTACTAAAGAAATGTTTGAAATGAATCATATTTTCGTTTAAAAAGAATAAATTTAAATTAATTTATTTAGAAAAAGATATAAAAAAAAAAGAGAATTGCCTACAGCACCTGGTATTCCCAACCGCTCACTCATCATACTGATCAAGGCTCTTCGTTGCTTAACTTCATTGATAAGACAAAACCCGATGTTTTCAATGTGATATAATCGTAAGTGAAGACTTCTCTCATTTTAACCTACATCACTTTTAAAACTTAGTATGTTTCCTCCAACTTGATTGCACTAGCTAATACAGATTCGACTGGCAAGGTCGATTCATTGTCGAGTATAATAAAAACGCCACAAAGGCAAATAATTGACGTTTCATCCCAAACAAAACACAGGGCCACTTAGTCGTGAGGGACTACAATTTGGGACCAGATTTACAGGGATACTATTTATGGAGTTGGGCTGCGAGATGTCTGTTCACATTACACCTGAATTTCTGCATGTCAAGTACAGGAAAGCAGGAGCGTGGAAGGGAATTTTAAAGTGCAACAGTTCGAGGATCAAAGGTATTCGAGTAGAAGGCTTTACGGCAGTGTAGGGTTGACATTTTGCTGTTTGTTGGGGTTGTCGAGGGCATTGTCGTCGAGAGGGTACTAGTGCTCCTAGTTCGTCAGAGCATTTGCCATTGAAATACTTTCAAAACAGGCACAAGGATGCCATGTTTTGGCGATGGGATAAAGGTTGGCGTTTAGTTGATAGTTCAGGACCTATTAGGTTGGCGACTTTGTTTTGAACCCTGTCTAGAAGCGAGATACTAGTGGCAGATGAACCAGCCCAGATGTGGCAACGATACTCCATGCATGGGCGAACTGTGGACGTGTAGAGGCACAGGATACTCTCAAGTGTGAGGAAGATTTTAGCACAGGAGAGAAAGTCCACAATATTCTAGTCACGACAATGCCTTCCTCACTTACTTGCAGATTAATACATCCGCTGCATCATTTCGTCTTGACTGTTTCAGTTGAGAGATTAAGAAGAATTTGTTACTTACGCAGATGTAACACATTTCGTGTCGATTGCAAAGATCTCGTTTTCGTCCATTTAAAGGAATATTCAACATGTCAGCGAACTGGCAATCTCTTGACATTTCCAAGATGGGGCATTTTTCTGCAAGAAAGGGGAAAGGAAATTATTG
Organism: Euprymna scolopes; assembly: GCF_053919585.1. NCBI lineage: Eukaryota > Metazoa > Mollusca > Cephalopoda > Sepiida > Sepiolidae > Euprymna > Euprymna scolopes. The sequence goes on from NC_136519.1 coordinate 1,931,748, forward strand.
AAATGTTATCGAGAAAGAAACAAAAAAAGATTGAAAAACGAAAGACTGACAAAATGACAAGATTTGGACGAAACCAAAGTGGAAAGTAGGAAAGAAAGAAAATGACAAAAATTAAAATGAAAAAAAAAAAAGAAAAGATAAACAAAGAAAGAATGAAATGAAATAAACTATTAAAATAGAAAAAAATAAAATTTTATTCCTGATAAAATTTTGTCTGAATTGAGTATATAGGATGTCCCAATAAAATGTATACACTTTTTAAATGACCATAAAACCAACATTTATTATAAAAAAGAAAAGTTTCACACATCAAAATACTGTGAACAAATATAAAAACTAGTTAATTATCGAAAGTGTTCAAATTATTGGTCACTGTGGTCCATGAACAGCTGACAACGCTCGCTGATTGAATCGAAAACGTTTCTAATCAGTTCAATCGGTATATTGACACATCTTCTTTCAATGGTTGTTTTCAACTCGTTCATTGTAGCTCGTTTTGTGGTATGAACCCTGTGTTTAACATGCTGAAGCCCCCCCCCCCAAGAGAAAAATACATTGGAGGAAGGTGAAATCTGGTGAGCGTGGACAGTACTCAATACTTCCTCTTCGTCCTACCTATCTGTTTCACTTACGTCATGATGATAGTGGAGAAGTGCTCCATCCTGCTGGACGTGCCATTCTTTATTCCTAAACATCTCTTGGGAACGTGGTGTAGCGTATTCATGTAGCAAGTTGAGATAATTCAAAGAGTATATACATTTTATTGGGACACCTTGTATTTAATGATGATATCCTGCACTATAACAGACATGAGAAGAATCACATACATGCATATCTATGCAACGACACAAGCCTTAGAAAATTACCTTGAGTGTGTAAAAAGGTAGTTATAAATAGCTGGACGCTAAATTTAAAATCTAAGGGAGTCAGCTGCAATTTTTTGAAAAATGAAATAGAATAAAAAAATTTGAATGATCCAAATTTAAAATTAAAAAGATGAGGCTCTTTTTAAGCATATAAACCTGGTAACAAATTCTGCACACTTTATAGACTTGAAGCTCTGACTGTATTAAAATTCAATGACAATAAATCAACATGTATAAACCGAAAAGACGAAATATTTTCCGGGTGCATAAATAAATATTGGATGAAGCTTGACAGACTTGCACCCCATAAAGTAATATTAATAATCTTATTATAATTCTGATTATTATCGTTTATAATTATTAATAATATTATCAGTGGTATTTAATAACTATTATTATTATTATTATTATTATTATTATTATTATTATTATTATTATTATTTTACTAATTTTACTAGTATTATTATTATAATTATCATCAGGGGAGGGTAGAGCGGTAGATCTAGATATATCTAATGCTTTTGACAGGCTACGGCATGAGGGTCTTCTAAGGAAAATAAGATCATATGGTATCATTGGAAGAATACATGACATAATTAAATCCTTCTTAGATAAGAGAAAAATCCAGGTTGTCTTCGACGGTCGTACATCTAAACAATATGATATAAATGTGGGAGTCCCTCAGGGGTCTATCCTGGAACCTCTGTTATTCCTAATATTCATAAATGACTTCCCTGACAAAATTGCCTCTGAGATGGGTATATATGCTGACGACACCACACTCTATAACAGACACGACAGGAAAACAAATGAACACATATCTAAAGAAATGGCAGAAGCACTAGAGAATGACCTCCGATCTGTAGTGGAATGGGGACATAAATGTATGGTCATATTCAATGCTGCCAAGACTAAACTCGTTTCCGTCAATAATTACAAGAAACCTTCTCTACCACCAATAGCAATTGCCAAAGACTCTTTATCTGAAAGTACGTCTTTTAAACTCCACGGCTTAATGTTCACAGGAAACATGAGTTGGAACAATTACATTGAGAGCATTGCCAGGACTGCTGCGAAGAAGGTAGGTTCTCTCTACCGTGCTAGAAAGATACTAACACCCGAAAGTATCCTGTACCTCTATAAGGCCACCATTCGCCCATGTACGGAGTATTGTCGTCATATTTGGGCTGGTGCATCTACCACTAGTCTCTCGCTCCTAGACAAGGTTCAAAAGAGAGTCGCCAATCTGATAGGTCCTGAACTGCCATCTAAACTTCAGCTCCTCTCTCATCGACGAAATGTTGGATCCCTCTGCCTTTTCTACAAGTAGTTTAACGGTGAATGCTCTGACGAACTGCAAGCACTTGTGCTCCCTCGATGCAAAATACCCCCGACAAACCCGACAAGCAGCTAAATCCCAGCCCTTCACAATAGAGGTCCATAGATGTAAAAGAGCCTTCTACTTCAGTAATTTCTTCCCCAGAACAGCTAAACTTTCGAATTCCCTGCCGGGTTCCTGCTTCCCCAACTGTACTGACATGCAGAAGTTCAAGTGCAACGTTAACCGACATCTTGCTGCCCAACTCCCTACACAGTACCCCTGATGTCCATTTACCTGATATTAGCCCCCTACACCAAAGTGGCAATGTGCCTTTTTTTGGGTGAAAATGTAATAATAATAATAAAAATAAAATAATTATTATTTTATTTATTATATTATCACCAAGATTATTATCATTACTATTATTAACATTGTTATATTTTTAAAATATTAAACATCACAATAAATAAATAATTTATCGCTAAAATAATTGTAAGTTATCTCCCTTGGGTCATTAACAGTTTTTTTTTTATTTGATGTTTCAAAATATTGTAGTTGTCTCCCTTAGATTAAAAATTTAAAACTTTAAATTTAGCGTTAACTGAAAAACATTTTAACTGTTCATTAGTACAGCGTTTTTAAATGAACAGAAACTCTAAATTTTTATTTCAACCACTCGGAGGAGCGATAAGATATACTGACTGAACCTAAAACAAATTTTCGAATGGGGGCTAATAAGGTATTCTTTTTTATTATAAAAAAATTCTTAATTTTATTCCTACTTTTTTATTTTCTTTATCAATATAAAATTAATAACTTCGTTCTTATGTTTGTAAATATTTGCATCAATATCCGCCTTACTTACTACAAAAATGCTAGTTTATTTTGGCGTCTTAAACTTCTCTTCCCTCCCTATTTTTGCTGATGAGGAGATTATATGCCAAGACAAAACCTTTGTCAATTATTTTCATTAATTATTGTCAATTTTAATAAAATAAATATCTTTTCCGAAACGATCGTACACTCAAGTTGATTTTGTTTGTTTTTCCTTTTGAAACTGATTCATTATTTATAATTATTAATATTTTTACTCAACATTAATATAGCTCTAGAATACATATACTTATTGAGCTTTTTATGTATCTATAGTACTATGGGCACTGTTCTTTTGAAAGTATTAATACATTTATTAATACATTCAAATCAACTTTGTTCTTTAGACTTCAGGTCTAATTCCTTCCATATATAATATAATATAATATAATATAATATAATATAATATAGTAACTCTCTCTCTCTCTCTCTCTCTCTATATATATATATATATATATATATCTATCTTTTTATATATATATATATATATATATATATATATATATATATATATATATATATATATATAAGAGTTGCCCTAAATAAGTTTCCAAAATTTTGTACAGGCAGACTCTTGAAAATTCAGTATGTCATTGCTATAAGATGATTGACCGATTTTTGTGATTTCAGGTTCAAATGAACAGCTACACCAGGAATTGGAATACACTCTACAAAAGCCTGATTATCACAGCCGGTGAATTTCAAAAATGCGACCTGGACGTGTGTGACCTTTGGTTATTCCCTAAACTCAGGGAACACATTAGAAGGTCATTGACACGATCTCACAAGTGCTAATAAAATCTTTGTAAAAGCAGATAAAACCAGAAACTTTTACAAAATAGATAAGCAAGAATATAACAAACTAATCACAGAAAACATTACAAAAAACTACAAAAAACTAGACACAAACAAACGCGATTACATAGATATAATAAATACTGAAAGTAAACAAATTACCGATAAACTAAAAATTAGCGATAAAGTTGGCAAATTGAAACCTAGAAGGTCATACATTCTGCTTAAAGACCACAAATGGGACTTTAATAATAATCCCAGCATCCGCCTGATAAACCCAACTAAACCAGAAATAGGTAGAATTAGCAAAACTATACTTTCTAGAGTAAACAAACAAATCAAACAGGACCTAGAACTAAACCAGTGGGCAAATACTACCGAAGCAATCACCTGGTTTAAAAATATAGAAAACAAAGATAAATGTACGTTCATACAGTTTGACATCATAGACTTTTATCCCTCGATATCCGAAGAACTTTTTAACATTGCCCTAGAATTTGCCGAGGCATACACTGATATATCCTCAGAAGAAATCAACATCATTAAAAAATGTAGAAAATCAGTTCTAATAAATAACAATAACCAATGGATAAAAACTAAAATGAAAAATTCGTTCGATTTGGCGATGGGTGCCAGAGACTCTGCAGAGGAATCAGATCTTGTGGGATTATTCATTCTATATACCCTCACAAGTATATTCAATACTACGGATATCGGCCTATATAAAGATGACGAAGTAGCTATAATAAAAAACTCCAACAAAGTCAAGGGAGAAAACTTTAAGAAAATCATACACAAAGAAATGAAAAAATAGGCCTAAAAGCGGACGTATCAGCTAACATAAAAATAACAAACTTCCTGGACGTCACGATAAACTTAGATAAAAACACATATGAACCATACTTAAAAGATAACGCTACTCCAATTTACGTAAACCCTAAGTCCAACCACCCACCATCAATTATAAAACACATTCCTAACTCGATCGTAAGTAGACTTAGTAATAACTCAAGCGATGAAAATGCATTTAACACGTCAACCAATATCTACGAAACAGCCCTAAAAAATAGTGGATACAAAAATATCGATATCAAATATAAGCAACAAAACACCAACAGCTATAATAAAATTAAAAATAGAAGAAAAAGAACTATAATTTGGTATACGGCCCCATACAATCAAATGTTAAAAACAAAACTTGGCAAGAAATTTCTAGATCTTATTCAAAAACACTTTCCCACAACCAACCCCTTACACAAAATCTTCAATAAAAATACCTTGAAGTTATCTTACAGTTGTTGCGAAAATTTAGAGATGATAATTAAAGCACATAATAACAAAATACTAAATGAAAACAATGTAAACAACAACAAAATAAACAATAAAAAGTAGACACCATGACAGAAATAAAACCAACACAAGCAGAAATAATAATAATAATAATAATAATAATAATAATAATAATAATAATAATAATAATAATAATAAACCAACTCCGGATAAGAACAACCATACCATAAATAATAATACTAATAACGAACAAGATAAATGCAATTGTAGACACCGCACACTTTGCCCAGTCCAAAATAAATGTCTAACAAAAAGTGTAGTTTATCAAGCAACAATATTTGCGAAAGAAAACCCGAATAACAAGAAATATTACATAGGCGTGACTTCCTTAGATTTCAAAACCCGATACTATGACCACAAAAGTACCTTCAAAAATAAAAAAAAACACCGTATAAAAACAACACTAGCGAATAAATACTGGGAACTCAAAGAAAGTGGACATTCGCCGGTAGTCGAATGGAAAATAATGAGACAAGCTACCACGTGCAGACATTTAGACGACCCATGTAAATTATGCCTCCATGAAAAATTTGCTATCCTGTACTTTAAAGAACCTCAAAATCTATTAAACTGTAGACGAGAAATAGCAAACAACTGTGTTCACAAAATAAAACTTACTCTAGGATAGCGATACAAAATAGCTTTAAAACTAACAATAACAATAGAAAACAAACAAATAAATAAATTGAATAAACATGAATATACATAAACGATCACACATATATGTATATGTATATATATATATATATATATATGTATATGTGTGTGCATGTGTGTGTACACATAGGTATATTCATATATATATATAAAAAACAAAAAAAACACATAGGTATATTCATATATATAAAAATAAAAAATAAAAAAAAGGAGGGAAAAGATCTACCTTAAACCACTAACCTAGTTCTAAAACAGATCCTTTGTTCGATAAAATGTATGCCCATTGGCTGATAGGAGGTGGCGCGGTGGATACTAGAAAGCTGATTGGCTAACTAGAAATCCTCAACATATATAAAAACAAGAAGCAACCACAAAATTCGCGCATAAGCCTGACGAATCCTACAGTGGACGAAACGCAGAATATTCAGTGTAGCTTAATCGCCATATATATTTTATAAATTACTATATATATATACATGTATGTATGTATATATATATATATATATATATATATATATATATATATATATATATATATATATATATATATAGAGAGAGAGAGAGAGAGAGAGAGAGAATAAATGACAAATGAGAGAATAAATGACAAAAACTATATTCCAAAATTCCTAATGTTGCCCATCTTATAATAATGTCTTTAATTCAGTTGACTTTTGCAATTATTGACAGTATCTGTTTCGTAGCGCAAAATCAATCAATTATTGTATCAATCAGTGAATCTATTATGCCTTAACTCATCAGAAGAAATAGCAACAATCAATCAGTTAATAAAATGATGTGTGATTTGACATAATTAAAATCCGAAAATCATATTGCTGTGTCGTGAAACAACAGTGAAAATAAGAACAATCAAGTCGAGGTTCGGTTAAGAAACAAGTGTATTAACAATAATGTACAAAGATAGGAAAGCGTGCATATCTGCTGGGCACTCGGATAGAAGTTGAAGTGCAGTCGCATCTCTCTCACCGGTGTTGGAATTACTAGCGCTATTTATAGTGTCAATCGGTGTAAATTCCTCTGTTCAAAGAAGGCGGTATAACATATACATTATAAGAAAATAGCTTTGTGTAAAGATAAAAAGATGTAAGAATGCAGTTTAAATTCCTGAAAAAAAAAAGCAAACTAAATTTAACCTACCGCAGACTTAGCACTTACATAAGCCGACTTCTAATTATAATAAGAAGACAGATTTGAACTATTTTAGAATAAAGAAACGAAAACTACAATTGGTTAATAGAAAGTGGGGATCCTCAGCTGCCTACAATGTAGCTGTTTCATACGGTGTATTCCCTTATTTGTTACAATTATTTCGTTAACATTATATTATTCAAAAATATTCCCAAAATAGCTAAACTTCAGACACCAAAAATACATTTGTTATATATATATATATATATATATAGTAAGTTATAAAATATATATGGCGATTAAGCTACACTGAGTATTCCGCGTTTCATCCACTCTAGGACTCTTTAGGCTTATGCGCGAATTTTGTGGTTGTCTGTCGTTTTTATATACGCACCTTCTATTGAGATTTTAGTTAGCCAATCAGCTTTCTAGTATTTACCGCGCCCTTCCTATCAGCCAATGAACATGCACTTACTGAACAAAGGCCTATTTGACCTCTGATATTTTTGGAATATTTTTTAAATGATATGTTTAAATTTGTCCAAATAGTTATCAATTGTAAGACATAAGGAAATACACCGTATGATGTTCTTATTTTATATTTTGTTGTCCTGATTTTTTCAAAAATATTGTATGCATGTTCGATCATTAAAACCGATAATCATGAAGCTTAATTAATTGAGCCATTTAATATTGGCTTTGATTTATTGGTATATGAACATTACCGAATTTTAATATATAAAAGAATATTTGGTAAATAATAATAATAATAATGATAATAATAATTATATATATATATATATATAGATATACATATATATGAGCAAACAGTTAATAAAATATGTTAAAAAACACTTTGAAATGAGTTAAAAGCATATTTAATCTGAAAAGGAAACACTAGATAAATGGATAGTCCTTAATCCGCGGAGTTTCGAAGAAATACTCTCCTTCTCATCAGAGGGTAGGAATTAGCAAAATGCGGGATCGCATTTTGCATGCAGAAGTATTTGATGAAACAACAAATAAGTCAAAGATCTTACTTGATAACAAAATAAATTAAGCAGATGGAATATGGTAAAGAAAAAGGTGATTACACATGAAAAAAAATAACAAAGTGCTATTCTAATGTATTTTTGTATGACTTATGATACGAGATTTGTAATTATCATACTAAAATACAATAAGATAGCACTTTTCTATTGGTTTTGTTTTCGTGTGATAAAAATACATCAACTTGTTGCTGTGTTGCACCCACTGTATAAACTCGGTGGAAGTTCTCTGGATTTTTATCATACGAATATATATCTTAGTTTCATATTTGCTTTTAAATTTTGCATAATAAACGGACAACGGCGAGTTGCCCTGCTGGACAAATACAAAGAATGACGACATCTCTTTAAACGAAACTTACACGTTTCCATTTCCGGCAATAGCAAGAACAACATAATAAATTTGAAAAAAAAAAAAGACACAAACATTGCCATCCACAGGAAAGATTCATCCCAGGGGACGTCAACATCCATCATCGAGAAACCCCACCTTTGCAACGAGTCAACGCTGACAACCAATTCCCTCGATTTTATAGCTTGGTGAAAATCTCTTAGTTTTAAATCTGAAAACATAGAGAAACCGGTATTGAGTTTCTCGTCCCCCCCCCGAGGTGTTCGAATTAGGCTTTCTTTTTATTTTTTTATTTTATTTTATGCACGTCCACAAAATAAAATTGATAAAAGACAAACTTCCGGTCAGTCATGTTGGACAGTAATTCGCCGATGGCAAAATGCAACGATTATTTCCCAGGCTGTTTAGATCATTTTCATGACATTCGCACGTTCCATTTTAGCCGTATCTTCCTTCCATCCGCACTATATATTTATCTTTTGATTCATTCCTTACATTTGAAAGAGAATCTTTTTATAGCTTCACTACTACCCGTTTTTATCGGTTTCTTGATCTGTCACGTTCAAGTTTGAAATACCATTCACCTGTTGTCTATGTTTAACTTTAAAATAGTATTTCCCGTCGTCTCAATCATATTTTCCCATATCTAGTTATGATTAATTTTATTAAAGTTATGATTAATTTTATTAAAGTTATGATTAATTTTATTAAAGTTATGATTCATTTTATTAAAGTTATGATTCATTTTATTAAAGTTATTATTAATTTTATTAAAGTTATTATTAATTTTATTAAAGTTATGATTAATTTTATTAAAGTTATGATTAATTTTATTAAAGTTATGATTAATTTTATTAAAGTTATGATTCATTTGATTAAAGTTATGATTAATTTTATTAAAGTTATGATTAATTTTATTAAAGTTACGATTAATTTTATTAAAGTTATGATTCATTTTATTAAAGTTATGATTAATTTTATTAAAGTTATGATTAATTTTATTAAAGTTATGATTAATTTTATTAAAGTTATGATTAATTTTATTAAAGTTATGATTCATTTTATGAAAGTTATGATTAATTTTATTAAAGTTTTGATTAATTTTCAAATAGCCTTCTACTTTTGTCTATTACGCTTCAGTTTCTTAAAATCTCATTTTCCATTGGTCTGTCACGTTTAAGTTTTAAATACCATTTTCTCTTAGTCTGTCCAGCTTGAAATTAATATAGCATTTCCACTTGGTCTGTAATGCTTAAGTTTTCAATAAAAGCCTCCCGTCATTTGTCAGGTTTACGTTTTTCCCTAAATCTATCATGCTAAAATTTAAAATAATTTTTTATTTTGTCATTCAGAAGTTTAAAATAACATTTTCTCTTAGTTCGTCACGCATGTGTTAAAAAACAACATTTTACTTTGCCTAACATTTACATTGTTAAATACGTCGATTGAACGGTCCATCTTCTTTAGACGCGACTAAGTATTTACAAAAAAGGCTTTGTCAGTCCGTCTGTTAGTCACGCCGAAGTTTGAAATAGAACTTTATTCTCAAAAAGCGTGCATTGAATAAACATATCTTATCGAACATTTCTATTAGATATTCAATGTGTTGACTCTTTTCTGGAGTTTCATTCTTAAACAGAAGTTTCATCGGTTTTTGTAAGACTAAGTTTCAAATTCTGTTTCTAATAACCACATTGGTTTTACAGCCACTACCCTATCCCGCTGTATCACCATGCATCTTGTAAACTATAGCTTGGTTGACTGCACGTGTTACTGTTATCGTTCTTAAAAGCCCTCATCCATCAACTCGTCGATCCGTCACGCTTTCGCATGAAATCGAAGTATCATCATTAAACGTACAGTTTAAGTGGAAGCAACTTGAGACTGTCCGTCCTTGTTTTAATCTCGTCGAATGACCGTCAAGTGACCGAGTGGGAAACCTGAAAAGATCGTTCGCATGACATATTAGATGAAACCTATTTGAAAGCACAAACAAAACAAACTGTAATTAATGAATCATTTTATCTTATAATAGAACTTGGTGTCTGTCGGTGGCTAGGATTACGTTCATCAATATTGTAAAATAAACAGAGCTATTACGTTATATTCGGTTTATTTTATTATGATATAATTTATAGAATACAATTTGACTCCATAAACTCCACTTCTAGCACACACACACACACACACACACACACACACACACACACACACACACACACACACACACACACATATGGGAAAATTCGCTAACTCGATTATATTTCACCTTTTATTTATACCAATCCTTTAATTTATAAAGTTCGATGTAATTAAAGAGCATATTCAAATAAATGACAAAAGGTCTATATTCCAAATTTTCAGATGCTGTCTATCTTCTCGTTTATTTTTTTAAGCATGTTAACATGTTCAATTTTTTACAGCACCTGTTTCGTAGCGCAGAATCATTCATATAATTATTATGTCAATTTTTCAATTTATTCCGTTCTTAACTCGTCAGAAGAAAAGGAACTCATAAACTCTAAAAGAAAATAAACGAAATAGTGGCATGATTATAAAATCCGAAAATAGGAAGAGAAGCTACAATTGAGTTTTCTCTTAGTTACGCCATCATTGAGAATTCAAAGATTGCGTAACTAAAAGAAAACACAATTTACTGTTAATATTTTTGTTTTTCCCATCCAAGCCTGACCTAAGAACCAACTATAGTTTTTTTCTGAGTATTTATTTTCATTTCAGCTTCTTTTATTTTATCTAATTCCACAATTCTCAAATAGGTGCATCTTTTTTCTCCAACCTCTTTTATAATTTCCCTCATCAAATGCTTTATTTTCTTCACTTTAAACAATTTTTCTTCTTTTCAATTTCAAGGCACCACACCTCATTATGCGAGAGAAACAGAAAAAAGAAAATGGACAAATCGAGAGCCAGAGACAAAAAGAGAGAAAGAGCTGGAGGAGAGGGATAGAAAGAAAGACAGAACGCGCGCGCGAGAAAGAGAGATGATAAAGATAATTGTGAGGTTTAAAATTACAAAAAAAAAAAAAAAAATCCAGGTGCTGTGGATCTTTCTACCTTCTTTGCGCCATTTGCCTCAGCGATTTCTGATCTTTAACTTTTCCTCGCCAATATATTACAATGGCACGCAACTTCCGGTTGATAAATTGCTAATGAACGCACTTCCGCTCGTCCGATTTTAGAATCGGTGAACGCCAACAAGATGGCGCCCGCTTAGACGCACTCGCAAAAAAAACCCCCAAAAAACAAAAACAAAAAAAAAAACGAAAAGGGAAAATGGTATGAGGGACAAAAGATTACATCATGTTCTTTCGGTTTCAGTGTAAAAGAAAAAAATGCAGCAAAAGAAATGAAATGTTTATTGTCAGGTGATTTTTGTTAAAAGATTTGTCAAGTGAAATTAGAATTGAATAATAAAAAAAAAAGCAATTATATAAATGTTATGTTCAAATTATATGCAAAAGACGAGGGAAAGCTGAAAAATGACCACAAAAAGGTCGTAAATACATAAAGATGCTATTTAAATATTCACCACACACAAAAAAACTAATCGTTCATTTGATGAAGTAAGCAAAAAAAAAAAAAATAATAAAATAAATAAAAAAAAAAAAATAATAATTCGGAAAAGTTTAATTGACAAGTTAAGTTAGGTTTTGAAGTTTGGAATTGAAGTTTAGAATTAAAGTTTGGAATTGGTATTAGAAATTGAAATTAGAAATTGAAGAAAGGAATTGACGTTAGAAATTCACTAGAAAATGAAAGAAATTAAAACAAAGAAAAAGGCAAAGTTCGATGCAAACAAGAAAACGAGGAAGGAAAAAGTTGTTCTAAAGAACAAAATGGATATAAAAAGCGAATGGCTCATAAACAAGATTCGTTATTTAATAGAAAGTGGACTATACACAAATCTCTGAACAAAATAGTTTGCACAGCTCTTATGACACCGTAAAATAACAATAATACATCAAAGTCACCACATATCAAGGCCCGAAAGCCACGCGAGAATAAAGGTTAATGAATGTAAGTTAGTAGTGTCATAATCTTTAATGGTGGTAATTGGGTAGAATATGATTATTTCAAGGGGCGACCCAACAAGAACTTGTTTACATCGGATTAAAAAGACTACCATGTTGTATTCAACCGGGAAGTCAGAAAGCGAAACAGTGTTCCATAGGCGGGCAGTTCTAGGACAGAAGCTTTATTCATGGAAATAACGTTTAGATTTAGGCACAGATAGGGAGTGGGAAAATCCTTTCTAGTGGTTGTAGTTAGTCGAGTGATTTTTGTGAAAGTTTAGGAAGGGGAACCATGGATTGAAGTTCTATCGAGCACATGCCATGAGTATAACGATAGGACAGAGACAGGCTCGCAACGTCTTTTCTGCAGAAAAGAGGTTGGAGGGAAGAGAAAAAGTTTTGAATCCTTATTTCAATTTTTTAATTAAAATCTAGAAAATTGTATTAAATTTTTGGTTAAAAAGCGAATACGTGTTAAAACAAACAAAATTTTATGAAATTGTCTGAATTAAATTCAAAATTCAGAATGAGATGTTACTGTGGTCTATGTTTGACAATACAAATCGTTGAAAAAAAAACCCACCTATGCAAAGAGGCGATCTAGGTTGGTTTTTATGACCTTATAAATCCACGGGGCACGTAGCGCAGTAAATAGAGGCGTTGATTCTCTACGGTTCCAGGTGAACATTGTCTGAAGATAGCGGTTTCAATCCTATCCAAGCGAGCCAGATTATCAGTTGGCCAAAAACGTGGTGAGGCAACAACTATGGAAGTCAGTAATTATTGGGGAAAAATTAAAAGACACAACATTCGCGGTTAATTACCCGAAGAAGGATGAGTTGGCTGAAACGTGGTGAAACAACGACGAAGATGAGTATAGCAGTCCGCAAAAAGAATAAATGCACAAATTATGAAGTCTCATCTCAAAGCATTAAAAATAAATGAAAAAATAATGTACATGGCAGTGCGACAATGAACAATTACTGTGGTCCATGTTTGACCAGACGAACCATCAAAGAAACCCGTACGCAAATAACGGATTTGTATTAATGGAAACTAGTAGATGTTGTCCATAAAGAGGTTGCAAACGGACCCGTATTGTTCAAATTAGGCAATAGACCGAAGGAAATGAAGACCGATGTAATGGTAAGAAAAGGCGGATTCTAATTTAAATAAGACTGAAAACAGTTATAGAAAGTTTTACGAAAGAGGAAAATCAAAATTAAGGATTTGTTTTGCCGATGAGTCACCCTTAAGGACAAAAGCAACTCGAGTATAATGCAAACTTTGCCGTTACAAAAATAAATAAATAAATAAAAATCCGGGTTGTCATTTTTTTTCTTTTTTACAAAACGTTTTTATTTTCTTTACTTCCGGCACCACTAAAAAAGTGTCTTGCTATCAAATGTCCATTTTAGTATGAAACGCGTTTCTCTTCCTTCCGACCGCATGCTGGACCTAGCCATCCCATTCTCGTCTTCAACTTCACATGTCCATTCTCTTGGACGTCCACTGCCAATCACATGGTGCATTTTCCTCATTTTTTTCTTTATTTTCTCGACCACACTTTCTAATTTGCATACACCGTTTTTCGGCTGCTGCTGCTGCTGCTAACCTCTTTACAGCCATCCATCGTGGCTACTGCCGATACTTTCCTACGCACTCATGTACACTATGTTACAATAAAAGTTCATAAGTCTATCAGAAAGGATTGGAGAAGATGAATGAAATTGCGCAGAATTTGATTATTTAAGATGTTTTCTTTATTTTCCCAATTTTTCAAATAACAAAACATATTGCCAGTTGAAACGTAAGGGGCTTCTATTTACGATCGTATCTAACAGGAGACTGTGGGGAGCACGCAGCGAGATGTCTGTTCACATTACATTTAAACTTCTGCAGACTAGTACAATCAGGGAAACAGTAAACAGGAAGGGAATTGCAAAATCTAACACCCCAAAAGAAAAACTATTAGAGTAGAAGGCCTTCCGGCATCTTGAGATATTAACAGTGAAGAGGCAGGATTTTGCTGCTTGTCGTGTTAGGAAGGGTTATGTTTTCCGATAGGCACAGGTACTATAAGTTAATCATGACATATTCCATTAAACTACTTCTAAAAAAGGCACAGAGATTCGACATTGCAGTGATGGGGCAGAGGTTGAAGCTTGGCTGATAGTGCAGAAATCTATTAGATTTGATACTTTTTTTAAAAAGAATTTCAGTTTTGGGACGAAATCTTAACAAATTCTTGTCGAGACGTCAAATTAAATCATCAAATTCATCGCCCATTTGATGAACTCATTAGTTCGTATCCTCGAGTTGCTTTTGGACTTTGGTAAGCAGTGACTATATAGTACAAACAAGCGTTCGTTTTCATCAAACTCTTTACAAAACCCTCCAAAAACCTCAAAAACCCCCAAAACCCTAAAAAACAAAACAAAAACACACAAAAACAAAAAAAAGAAAAAACCCAAAAAACAAAAAACAAAAAACAAAAAAAAAAAACAAAAAAAAAAAACGAAAGACCAGAAAGAGCAGCTGAAAATATGTACGAAATAATAAAAAGACAAAAAATGAAAAGAAAAGTTTAAAACAAAAAAGCAAAACAAAAGACGAAGAAAAATTAATAAAAAAAAACAAGGAAGAATCACCAAGAAATGTTAAGAGAACTTTTCTTGGAGACAATCACATGTTTTATCTTTTCAGTGTGCGAAACGGCAAGATGTACAAAGGTTGACTATTCACCGTCAGGCGATTGCAAAATAACAAGTGAAGCATGCATGCCCCCCCCCCGTGAGGGCACAGTGAATGAGGCATAAAAAAGTTACAAAGTTCAGCATTTGCCCCCCGCCATTTAGCCCCCAATGTCCCCAGAGGACGTCAAACCCTGGTGAAAATGAACAAACGGTGCAGTTTTAGGCTTTAACATATGTAAATTTGACTTCTGCATCATGCAAAAAAGGAAATGACTAAGTCCATCATTTGCTCCCCCCCATTTAGCCCCAAAAGTCCCAAGGCCTTAACATATTTAAATTTGAGTTCAGCACCATTCAAAACTGCTAAATAGACATACACAGAAAATTTTGGACAAATATGGTAAAATAATCCCAAAAATTGAGTGTTTTTATTAGACCTAAAAGAGACTCTGGGACACACCCAAGAGTTATTGCGAAATATAGACAAACAAAATTATATAGAAATCAGTTAGTTACAACTTTTCAGAAAGTTTTATAAAATCCAAGGCATCATTTTTTTAATAAGCACGAAAGTGTCAATTTAAACCATTTTAACCCGGAAGGCACCCCTAAGGGGGGGGGACCGGAGTTTTCCCGGAAACTCCGTTCTGTAACTTTTTACTCGTATCATGTTTGTGCAAAATTTCCAAAAAAAATTCCAAAGCGTAGTTATTTACAAAGCTGCGGACAGACGAACGGGCGAACGGACAAGGGTGAATTAACAGGTCCACCCTCCTTTTGTCGGACCAAAAATAGTCCAAGAAAAGGGCCAAGAAAATAATACAAAAAATCTGGCGGAAACAGCATGGACTAGTCTTTCTATCATTGGGTGATTGCACTTAACGATTACCTGTTTATTATTTTTTTATTTAATGTTAGAAATAAAATATTTATCTGGTATTATGCTAAACCAACAGGGATACCCGACATTGCCAGGGGTTGAATGATAATCAACGACTGTTTAACACTCCCATGTTTTTATTGTCATCAAAATCTATTCTTCAATCAAATCGATTGATTGCCTGCTCTAATTATGAACTCATCTCGGTGCACCGGGAGGAAGCTTAACATGCCCCCCCCCCACCGACCCCCGCAGTGACTAATACATTGTCCATAATACAGTGTCCATAATACAGTGTACATTACACTGTAAATCACTACGTGTTGATTTTATAAGCTTATTTTTATTATAATGGCTTGGAGTAAAGTTTAAAATGCAAAAGTCAAGTATCATGGTTCAATTGTGCTTTAAACAGAAAGATTCATTTTGAACGCGCCCCTGTCATATCAAAGAACCTACTGTTGATTTTATATGTAGAATTAAAAAAACCCTTCTCAAATGCACTTGTAATGTTAGGCTGTGTAAGGTGTTAACTTTGGTCAAAATCGCATATTTTTTCTTTTATCGGATTATTTAGATTCATTGATTATTAATACTTATCGAAGACATTCAGATACAAAACCTATCTAAGAACACAGCCAGTCACATAATGTACCATTCGTGTGGAATTTCATAAAAATCGGCCCAGCCGTAGGGAACGAATTCACACACACACACACACACACACACACACACACACACACACACACACACACACACACACACACACACACACACACACAGAGTTCCTTTTAAATAATAGTAGAGATATGAGTTAACGTTTATTTCCATATGGAGTTGTCCTTTAAGAATGCAAAATAGATGTTTTCATTGTGATGAAACAATGGGGACTCCCTGTAAGTTTGTCTGCAAGTCATTTATACTGTAGCTAGTGTTGCGCAATCTCAAACTGCACCTCTCCTGAATACACATTGTTTTTAAATATATATTTTTTTCTCTCGTTGGAACTAGAAAACCATCACTTATATATATATATATATATATATATATATATATATATATATATATATATATATATGTGTGTGTGTGTGTGTGTGTGTGTGTGTGTGTGTGTGTGTGTGTGTGTGTGTGCGTGTGTTGGGATGATTAGTTAGAATCGCGATCGAGTATCGGAAAAGTCGGAACATTTGGAATCGACATCGGAATCGGTATCAGAATCAGAAAAAACGCGTGCCTATTTACCGACGCCAAAAACGATTCCTTTAAAAAAAAATTTTTATTTGATTTTATTTAAAACAAAATCTTCCACTCCCGATAGTAATAAAAAATAATAAATATTTGTGCGTTTACTTTAATAGGAAAAATAGCAACTTTATAGTTAAATATTAATAGATTTATAAATAATCGAATGTGTGAGTGTGTGTATGTATGTGTGTGTGTATATATATATGGGTGGGTGGATGTAAGTGTGTGTGTATGTGTGTATATGTAGGTTTATGTATGTATGTGCGCGCGAAATCGGTAATTGTATTGGAATAATATTAGAGTAAAATAGAATCGTTCCATCATAAAAAATTACCATAAATCGGTAAAAAATCTACTTTTTCAGTAAGACGGCATCGGCAGTCAACTGATGAGTTACTGATGAGGTCCGTAGATGCCGGAAAGCCTTCTACTCTAATAGTTTTATCTCTTCGGACTTTGGAATTCCCTGCCTGCTTTCTGCTTCCCTGACTGTACTAATATGAAAAAGTGTAAATGTAATGTAAACAAACATATCGCTGCTTAACTCCCCACAGTACCGTGTTAGACACGAACACTGTTAGTAGCTCCTTATGTCTCAAGTGACGATATGACTTATTTAGGGAGACAAATAAAATCCAATAAAGAAAAGGCAATTAACGCTTTGGCTAGGAGTAAAGTGTAGTATCTGTTCTAATACTATCCGATTTTGTCTTCACTTTCTAGCCCGAGACAAAATTTATTTATTTTTCAATCCTATCTGTGAGGAGATAGATTTTCAACATAATAAACTCGGATCTTTCATCTAACTCTTGCCTCATGGGGAGGCAAGTAAATAGGAAGTTTTCAGATTATGTAGAAAATGTTTGAAGTTCTAAGACTCGGGATTTGCTTTCTTTTCCAATGCGGCAAGATGTGACATAAAAGCTGGGTTATATCCTGTTCCCAGAGAGAGAGAGAGAGAGAGAGAGAGAGAGAGAGAGAGAGAGAGAGAGAGAGAGAGAGAGCACTTTGCGCGAATACAAAACTATTAAAAAAAAGAAACAATTTAGTAGATCGATGAGATAACAATCATTTTTTTTACCATCGACTATGATCAACAACTGGTGTTTACAACATTTGTATTGCATGGTGAAACAAAAATCCCGTAAATCATCAGACAAGAAAATGGATCGTATGGGAGGAGGAGAAACATCTCCGAAAAAATACTTTTTATACATTCATTAGCGCAGTGGATAAAGTACTTTATTAATTTGTTGTAAAGTTACACTCTTCTAGAGGTTCACTCCTCAGTGCGGGCTCCACTAAAAATACAAACTACTTAGAATTCTACTCAGTCATGCCTGATGGAACAAGAACATGCCATCCCCGTGATTAAAAATTCTACGTCGATTCCCGAGTTCGACAGAAAGATTCCCGAGTTCGACAAGATAACCTAAAAAAGGTTGACCGAAACGTAATGAAAATAACATGCAAGATGAGAGCAGTAGTCTGAAAAATCGAAATAAAACGAATAACCAACACTCATCTAAAAATTTAGAAACATCATAAAGCTTTATCCTCGAATCGCATTCTGGCCTTAAGTATTGTTATTATTTATTTAAACAACTTAGTTTCAAATAATATGAAAATAGTAGTCCGAATAAGTCAAATAATCCCCAAATGAAAAAAATAAATAAATAAAAATGACGGAGTAACAACGAAATAGACGAAAATCACGTCGTTTCCGTTGAGCAAATCTTGTGCGCAGAAATGCACCTGCAGCCATCGCTTATTTCTTGTAAATTGTGTTGGAGATTCTGATTAGAAATTAAATATTCAGTGACAGACGATTTCGATGAAAGCTGGTATTAGTTGAAAACTATCAGACTAAGAAAAAAAAAAGAATGGATTTTATTATTGAATCTATTCGTTTAGCGGTGAAGATGCTATTTACAAACTTAAGGGTAGCATATTGTGAACATACAAAAAGCTGCATGCTTAGTGGAGTACAGATATGCGTACGATCAGCCAACAATATTAAGAGAAAAATCCGCATATGTGCGCTATTATCATTACTTCATTTTCATTGTCTTTCAGTCAAAACGTTATGGAAATATTTTTACTTGAATAATTGTCAATAGTTTAAAATGGTGTCCGTAATTGTATCGTTTCTGAGTTTAGATTAGGCTGTTTCTCTGCTGGCTTATACCAAGTCAAATCTGTGTTACGTCCTCCCAAAAAACAAGCTAAATCTGTGTTACATCCCCAAACTAACCAAGCCAAATCTGTGTTACATCCCCAAACAAACCAAGTCAAATCTGTGTTACATCCCCAAACTAACCAAGCCAAATCTGTGTTACATCCCCAAACAAACCAAGTCAAATCTGTGTTACATCCCCAAACTAACCAAGCCAAATCTGTGTTACATCCCCAAACAAACCAAGTTAAATCTGTGTTACATCCCCAAAAAACAAGCCAAATCTGTGTTACATCCCCAAACAAACCAAGTTAAATCTGTGTTACATCCCCAAACAAACCAAGCCAAATCTGTGTTACATTCCCAAACTAACCAAGCCAAATCTGTGTTACATCCCCAAACAAACTAAGTCAAATCTGTGTTACATTCTCAAACTAACTAAGCCAAATCTGTGTTACATCCCCAAACAAACCAAGTTAAATCTGTGTTACATCCCCAAACTAACCAAGCCAAATCTGTGTTACATCCCCAAACTAACCAAGCCAAATCTGTGTTACATCCCCAAACAAACCAAGTAAAATCTGTGTTATATCCCCAAACTAACAAAGCCAAATCTGTGTTACATCCCCAAACAAACCAAGTCAAATCTGTGTTACATCCCCAAACTAACCAAGCTAAATCTGTGTTAAATCCCCAAACTAACCAAGTCAAATCTGTGTTACATCCCCAAACTAACCAAGCCAAATCTGTGTTACATCCCCAAACAAACCAAGCCAAATCTGTGTTACATCTCCAAACAAACCAAGTCAAATCTGTGTTACATCTCCAAACAAACCAAGTAAAATCTGTGTTACGTTCCCAAACTAACCAAGCCAAATCTGTGTTATTAATAAACACACATTGCTGCAACTCCAAAAAGTTCGATGTGTCATATAGCAAACTTATCAAGGAATTATTTTCAATACGCGTTGTGTTTTAAAAGGGTCGATATGCCGTAAACAGACTTAAGTTATCGTTTGCAATTGGTGTTGTCTATTATTTAGATCATTGGATACACTGGTATCAATTGCTTTTCTTACAACGATTTGGCCGATGTAAACTCCGACCTACTTCAGGTGTATCTTGTCAAACTCGAGAATCTGTACAAAATTTCTTTCACTCCAAACAAAACACAGTGCTATTTTGACATAAGGGACTACTATTTCGGACAAAATTGCAGGATGCTATTTAGGGAGTTAGTGAGATGACTGTTTACATTACATTTTAACTTCTGCATGTCAGTACAGCGGGTAAGCAAAGACCCGCAAGGGAATTCCAAAGTCTAACATTCTGAGGGAAGAAAAAGTATTTTATCGTTTTTTTTTAAAGGCAAACATACATGCATTTATTATTCACGGCTGGAATACTTTTTTAGAACCACAAATGCCACGTTATTGCATCCTGAAGATTTCTTTTGACGCCGCTTCCAACGTTATGAAGTCGATCCTCTCTCTTCGATCCCCCGATTTCAACTCCCTCAAAACTAAACTCTATATATTGCATTAACTTAATTCCTATGAAGTCAATCATCACGCTCAAAAACATGTGAATATAAATTATTGCCAGTTAACTTGGTCCATAGATTTTCGAATTCCTAACATAATTGTTTTTTTTACGCAGGCATCACCACTTATCAAGACCAAGAAGGCCACTCGAGGATAAGGGTTAAATAGTGTACAGTAGAAATTGAACAATATAGTAATCGTTAGTAATGGAAATTTGGTAAATTTGTTAGCTTATATGGAACGGCTCATCAAAAACTTGTTTACATTAGACTTGAAGGCAACGATATTGCAGTCAGCTGGAAAGCAGGAAAACGGAAGACAATTCCACAGGCGTGCAGTTCTAAGAAAGAAGCCTTGCTCATGGAATCTACGTTTAGGTTTAGGCACAGATAAAGAGTGGGGGAAATTAGTGATAGTGTTTTGTGCTAGATGAGTGTTTCTTGTGAAAGTTTGGCGAGGGGGGACCATAGAATGGAGCTCAGCCAAGCACTTGCCATGAAAATAACGATAAAGCAGAGACAAACTCGCAACATCTCTTCTGTGAGAAAGAGGTTGCAGGGAAGAGAAAAATACATCCTCTACAAGGCTACGAAGTCTATTTTGAACTCTATCAAGGCCGGATAAGTTCTTTATTATTAAGAGAAAATCAACAAATCCACATCATTTTCATTAGATGGAAACATTCAAAAAAGAACTTAGACAACTTTTTTTTTATCTTAACTAAATAAATAAACGTTGTGGCAAGGTTTTTCAGAAATCAGTCTCTAACCTTTAAAAACTACCAATAATGAAACTTCAAAAAAAAAAAAATGTCACGATAATTGTAAGCTGCAGCAACTTTTTCTACATTTTTTATAACTTAAGAGATTAAATGCTACAATGGGAAATTATATATTATGTTTTGAAAACTTCAACTCTAACTATAAATAATATTCCTGACTTCGACTCTAAAAACAATAACAACTAACATTTCAACATTTCTAAAATATCTTTTACGAAATACAATTTCTGAATTAATAATAAGCATTGAGTTTCATGAATTCATAAATTTATAATAATGATGTTTTATTTACTCGTTTACACCCAAACAAGGCATGTTGCCACTTGGAACATAACGGCATCATGTCTAATAGGGGACTAAGGGGAGTTGAGCAGTGAGTTGTCAGGTTACATTTAAACTTCTTCAGGTTAGTACACTTATGAAGCAGGAAACAGGGAGTGAATTCCAAAATCTAGTAGTCTGAGTAATTTGAGTAGAATGCTTTCTGGTATCTAGATATCTTAACAGTAAAGGGGTGAGATTTTGCTGCTTGTCAGGTTAGTCAGAAGTATAGACTCCGAGGGGACAAAAATGCTTGCGTTCATCTGAGCACATTTCGCAGTGATTGGACATTGTGGTGATGGAACAGAGGTAGAAACTTAGCCGATAGTGTGGGACATAATAGATTTGAGACGTTTTTTTTTGTTTTGAAGCATGACTAATAGTGAGAGACTAGTAATAGATGCACCAGACCAGATGCGACAACAATATTCCATGAGTGAGCAAATTGTGGTTTTGGAAAGATATAAAATGATCTCTGGTATAATATACCGTGAAATCTCTCATACATCGTTTTGTTGTTTTAGATTTCAATGAATAAAAAGGATAATGTTAGAAGGTTTAATAATTAATTGTTGATTTCTTAAGCGATTGATGACGTCAACAAATGAGGCAAAGATTACGTAATCGTTTTCAGACGATTTGGAATTAAGGAGCTAAGTTGTAAAGTTTAGGTTGGATTAAAGTTTGGGATGGATTAAAGTTTGGGATGGATTACCGATAAATAAATAATGATAATCAAAGAAAAAGAAAGAAACACTTGTTAAAAGAAAAAAAGCAAGAATAAATGCAACCTAAATTGTTTTGTTATGTAAATTGGGTTTTTATTGTCGTGTTTGAATTAAAGTTGGTTTTAGGAGTGAAAGGAGAAAAAGGAAGAAAGGAATATAAAATATAAAAGGAATTAAGAAGAAAAAAAAAACGGTAAAGAATGAATGAAAAACTTAATAAGAAAAAAGAGACGAAACAAAACAAAAATTTCTTTAACAACTGAACGCAACTTGTTCAACTACTGATTGTAAAGACCGACAGGAATCTTCTTGAGAGTCCAAAGTTTAAAAATCTCATTGTGAGATTTTTTAGATAAAGTAAACTTTATAAAGGTACCATTCGCTCATGCATGGAGTATTGTTGCTAAATTTTGTACAGCAACCGCTCTACATCTTGGTTCGGATGAAAAATAGAATTTCTTAGTGTTCGCATTGTTTACTAAGTTACCGCCCCTGCTGCATGGCCACAGATTGTGCTCTGATGAACTTAACGCACTTTTACCCCCAGATCTGATATCTCACTATAACTCAAAAATATTAGAGTGTTTTTCACTATATAGACTCCTACATGCTGGAAGATTTTTCTCAAACCACTAACTATTAGATCCCCCCCACTTGCTGTCTGCTTCCCCTACCACATCAACGTGCAAGCGGCTCAATGTAATTTATGCAAACATTTTGCTGTCAATGTTCACACACAAACTTGGCCTTTAATACAGTTATCTCTTACGCTTCAATAGTAAAATGTCTTATTTTGGGTTTAAAAAATGTTAAAAAGTAAGTCTATTGCAAACTTTTGCATTGTATGGTTTAACATCATACATAATGTTTATGGTCCGATACTCGGTTATGTCTCTTTCCACGCTCTGGGGTCGTATTAAATTACGGCTTGATAATTGTTGTTAAGTTTGTTAAAACTTTTTCTTCCAACTATAATTGGCTGCAGATCGCTGCTTTTACAGCTGCCTCTCACTGTATTTCCCGCAACTTCGTCCGCCTGTTGATTAACTTTACTTGCCCTACAGTTGAATTGATCAACTCTTCTTGTTGTTCTTGCTATTTCGTCCCATTGTTAATTAACTCTTCTTAACCACTCAACACCGTGCTTGCATGCTGATCACCGCAATTCAACAAGCACCGACTTTAACTCAATCAGCATAACTTCAGTACCTAATTAGAGTCAGAGTGTTTAAAAAATACTTTTTTTTTCAGAACAAATACCAGCTACAGTACAGAGGGAACGATACAAGTTGTCACCTTAAAGAAAACAATACTAGACTTTTATTTAAAAACTTTTATTGAAAAATCAATTCAAATAACTTGATTACATAGTAGAGCTGGCATCTATTCAATGTAGCCGCCTTTAACCTCAATCACTGCCTCGAACTGAGAGTACACCTTTTCCACAAGCGCCAGTGGAACTCTGCGAATACTCGGCGGGTAGTGGCGTTCAAGCTGGCTTTAATGTTGTGGGATTCATGTTGGTGATATTCGCAATGTATGACCAAACGAAGACGTTGAGTGGTTTCAGGTCGACAAAAGAAGGGGGCCAGTGAGAAAAGGGTACAAAGTCCTAGCACTCCTTCTGAAGCCAAGCCTGGATCTCTTTTAACATGTGGGCTAGCGCTGATTCCTACTACCACACCTTGGGTCTGCCACCGGCCACCTGATTGCACCAGGGGATCACCACACTCTTGAGCAAATCCAGGTACACCTGGTGTTGACTTTCAAGCCGACTTCGAAGATGTGAGGTGGCACGATGTGTCCCTCACTTGAAACCACACCAAAGATCATAACAATGACCGGAAACTTTGTTTTCATCACTCTGGACATATCCCTGTTATTCGTGGCAATTCAGCAATGCATTTTGAAGATGCTGGCAATGGTCCTGTTGTTATAACTTGCATCGGTAGAGAGCATGAGTTGTACAGCGGTACATCTCCGATCTCGCTCGTTGAACATTGCGTCATTTTCAGACATAATAGAAGGCTCCTTTTTTTTCATTTTTTTTACATAGAGGACACCACTTATCAAGGGATAAGGGTTACTGCGTGTACAGTAATACATGTGATAGTATTGTAGTAATAATTAGTATCGCTTTTGGGATTTGTCCACAACTGGTCAACTAAAAAAATGGTCTGCAATAAAACAAGAAATCGGTTTTCATCAAACGGAAATGAAATCATGCCGTCTTTTCCAGGCCGACAATTTTATCGTTCCAGTCTGTATTTCGCGTTTAAATACTATACTTTTCATAACAATCAACTGTCTTTTGCAGTTCAATTGCCAGCTACAATATTTTGGAAATAACGGCTGTCTGTTTCATGATAACAAACTGCCCCTTTCAGGACTAATAATTTATAAGTACCGACGGTCCCTTTCGGGACGAGTTTTCATTTTGAGTTTGTGGAGTTGCACTTATCGACTGGATTGTGATAGTAAAACGTAATTATCGCGTTAGAAACATAAGCCGAACAGATGTTCGATACCAACGTCACTTCAACATATCCAAATGGAAAGTATTTATGAATTTGATATGCATTAGAAAAATCCTTTTTTCAGAGGAAACACATTCAATCCACTTAGGCTGAATGACGTTTTGTTTTTCTCTCGACACCGGTGACTTAACCATTAAACTCAAGTTGAATTGTTATGGCCGAATAAATTGACTGTATTTATATAACAGAGCGCTGACGCGCGTATGCAAATACATACAAAATTCGAAATGACGTTACTCTAAAGAAAAAAAAACTATGGGGAAAGAGAGAGAGAGAGAGAGAGAGAGAGAGAGAGAAAGAGAGAGAGAGAGAGAGAGCACGTCAAACTATCTCGTGAGAGACGTCATAGCCATAACGAAAAGTCACGCTTGGCAGAAGAATGAAGAAATACATGTCGTTGTTACAGAAAAAAAAAAATGAATTGTCTTTTGTCCTTCGCGACGTAGACTACATACAACGTGTTGGATCCCGTGTGTAAATGGTGGTAACGTTACAGTAATATTTAACGATTTTTTCTTTTCATATTTTTCATATTTTCAATACTTCAAAAAGTTGCACCAGTGACCCCACACTTGCAACGCATTCACTAACTGATGCAGTTCTCTTACGATATGTTTAGACATTCTCCAAATCTATATATCCATAAAAGTGAGAATGTGTGCGTGTGTGAAAACACTTGTCAACCTATATACTCAACAAATCTTTGCTATACATACTTGACATTTTGTATATATGGTATTCAGACACGTGGGAAATTTTTTAATCGATTTTCATCCGAAAAAAGGGTCTAAAGGGTCAAAATTGAAGAATTATTACTTGGGAATCATCGGATTGGTATCTGTTTTTAACTGTTTCACGACTGCGCATGCTCAACCGGAAAACATGACAGCTTCTTTATATTAAGAATAAATAGGCTTAGAAAACATATTTTAAAGAACGAGGCAAGTTGGTTTAATGGTTATCGTACTTGACTCATTATTTTAGGTTTTGGTTTCGACCTCAACTCGAGTATTTTTTTACTTACAAGAAATGAACCGCATTCACATGCACATGTCTCAGTTCCTTCCTATTTTTTTACTTCATTTTTTTAAGGTATTTAATGATACGTTTAATACCTACAGCATTTCTGTTTATAATAAATAATACATCTGCATTAATTAAAATATAATATTTATACGTGTTTTATTATCAGGAAACGCCGGGCGGCCTGCTAGTATCAAATAAATCAAACAAATAAAATAACTAGAAAAAAAAAATAAAAAAAAAACAAAACAAAAACATACATTCAGCTTTTGCGTTACGTTCTAATAACGGTATTTTTATGTCATTAATCTATTTTAAGAAAGACGGCGCAGTATCGAAGCTATTTGGAAAATGCGATTCAATTGCTGTTTTTTGATGAAATGGCCAGAAGGTTTTATTTGTTTCACTCTGTTTCTTTATTTCATTTCTAAATGTAAAAATGGTTGAATTTAATTCCTATTGCAGTTGAAATAAATCACCCGTCCGATTAAAATCGTTAAGTTTTATGAGAGGGGCTCATAAAACGTCTCCAGCTAATCGTTTAGCGTAAACGCATTCTTTATTTTAGGCATTTATAAATATCTCGCCCGATTATATATATATATATATATATATATATATATATATATATATATATATATATATATATATATATATATATATATATAATCGGGCGAGATATATATATATATTCTAGCATGGGTGCCCGGCGTTGCCCGGGTATTTGGAGGTATATGTTGAGCAAAAAAAAAATAAAACAAAAACTTTTTAACGTTGACGTTGACCCCTATTATGACCCCTTAAAATTTATTGTTTTGGGCTCAACTCAAGTTATTAAGTTAGATCCATGTCCAAGGAACCTATATCTAAAATTTAAAGTGTTTAAACCCTAAATTGTCGGTAGAGTTCTCAAAGGTCAAATCGTTGAATTTTGACCCCTTAACAGTTACATTTCTGGCCGAAAACGGATTAGAAAGATTTTCCCAAATCTCAGTACCCTGTATATCAAATTTCGAGTCTATAGACTGATAATTGACAGAGTTATTGCGTAGGGAAATGTACACACACACACACACAGACACACAGACAGACACGTTCACTTTTATAGATAGATAGATAGATAGACTAATAAATTAAACAAAAAATATAAGTGTACATAAATATATATGGAAACAATTTTTTTGTTTACTGTAATGATTTTACGCAAATATTATGCAAGTATAAATCATGTAGAATATCTGCATGAATATAATTACACGTAATAGTTAACTCTAGATGATCATCCCATAAGAAAACCGAAAAAAACTAATAGGCAATTAATTAAAATGAATGTTTAAAAGAATATGCAAATTAGCTAGATCTTTTGCAGATGATTGCAATTCATCGACCCCTATATAAGAAAATTGTATTTTATTTTTAAATAAATAGACAAGAGGGGGTTTAATATGAATATCAATACACACAAAAGAACCACGAATTTATAGGAGTATATATATATATATATATATATATATATATATATATATATATATACTAGCAGGGGTGCCCGGCGTTGCACGGGTGTTTGGAGGTGTATGCTGTGCAAAAAAATGGTTAATTTTTTAAAATTTTGACCCCTATTATGACCTCTTAAAATTTTTAGTTACGGGCTCAAATCACTTTATTAAGTTAGATCCAGGTTCAAGGAACCTATATCTAAAATTTCAAGTGTCTAGACCCAAAATTGTCGGAGGAGTTTGGTAGAGTTCTTAAAGGTCAAATCGTTGAAATTTGACCCCTTAACAGCCAAATTTCTGGCTGACACCCGTCACATCGATTTTCCCAAATCTCAGTACCCGGTATTTCAAATTTCGAGTCTATAGACTAAAAATTGACAGAGTTATTGCGTAGGGAAATGTACACAGACAGACACACAGACAGACACGTTCACTTTTATAGATATATAGATTATATATATATATATATATATATATATTGACAGTTTATGAAAGACAATTAAAGGGATGCAGAAAAAAAGTTATGTATTTCAGAGACCTCGTAACTTAAATCATAGTAGCGGCATAATGCATGTAAGGGAATAAATTCTAACTTAAGCACTTTGGTAGTCAATCAGTGTGAGGTGGCTTTCCTGTAGCTATATTATCGATCAAAGCAAATAAATATATATTAAAAGAGAGAATTAGAGAAAGGGAGAGTGAGAGAGAGACAAAGAGAGGAAAAATAACAGGAAAGTAGTGGCAGAAGAAAGAGGGAGAAACATGTATAGATAGGTATTAAATCAGAAATAAGGAAATTAATTAAAGATATAACAAATTAGGGAGATTGCGTTGGAGAGAGAAGAAAATAGTAAGAAGAGAGAGATTGGGAGATAAAGACATATAGAAAAAACGAGAACCTAATAAAAGCGGGATCGAAAAAGGATATATATATATATATATATATATAGTCATCCACATACAGTACTGTTTCGCTGTTTCACAGCTCATCAGTGCGGCTAGACAGGCAACTACCTCAAGCCAGGATTGAAACCCGACCGTTTGGACGGCAGTCAAGGCTCCTAACCATTACGCTATTGGCGGCTGCTTGAACGAGTAGTGAGTTTAACGATGTTTTGATATCGTCCGAAATACCTCCGCTCGATTTGTTTACACAAAGAGCGTAGTTATGCATAGTGATACATGTTATCTTACTATTTAAATCCCTATAGGAATTTAAAAAATAATAAAATAATCAAACTTAGAAATAAAGATCCAAGCCGATAACGAAATTTAGATTACAAATAATTGCATATTCAATAAAATAAAATCAAGAAATTTAAACGAAATACAAACACTCACACAATAAATGCGGTTTTTAATTTAAAAACAAGAAGTAAGATCCGTCTTAATAATAATTGTTTATTTAAGGACAGGAGTTACAAGTTCGTTTTTATATCTGGCAATACTTCTACTACCAAGCTTACTACTACTACTACTACTACTATTTATTAGGTGACCATGTAGACGTGTTGTACAAATATAAATAAATAAATATATAATAATAATAATAATATAATAAAAATATAAATACATAATTTCAACATGATATAATTTGATATACTTCTAGTAGCAGATTCTATAGTTCAGTTGGTAAGTCAGAGGAGGCCAGCCGCTGCTATAATCGTAAAAAACGTAACAGCTACCTTCAAATACCTATATATATATATATATATATATATATATATATATATATATATATATATATATATATATATCGGGCAGTCCGTTGATTTCGACGATGACGCGGAGGTCAGTTAGTGTCCGTATCGAAGGTGCGATGTGAGTCCGATCGGTGTTC
This sequence comes from Euprymna scolopes, assembly GCF_053919585.1. Taxonomy (NCBI): domain Eukaryota; kingdom Metazoa; phylum Mollusca; class Cephalopoda; order Sepiida; family Sepiolidae; genus Euprymna; species Euprymna scolopes. The sequence continues at coordinate 1,961,458 of NC_136519.1, forward strand.
AGCAAGAGCACGACCATCATACTCCAATCACCTGAGTGCAGAGATCACGCCGCGGCTTCCAGTCCATCAAACCTGCCAGTATGCCCTCACTCCTACGCCACAGGACTTTCACCTCTCTCCCAGACTAGGCAAAGTAGGAATAAACTGCTTGCCCTGTACTGCTACCACACTCTCCACTGTAAGCAAAATTACAGAGGCAAGGACGGGCCAGTACAGTCTGCACACATGCAATCAGCCGCATCCGATGGCTGAGACAGACCCGGTTCGAGTTGTACATCACTCTTGTTGACCGCGTCGGCACTGCGGTGCTGGTTCATCCATTGCACAAGCCGTTAGGATTCCTTCCTCATCCACCAAGAGCAACGTTGACCAGGCTTGGATTTTTGTGACCCTAAATACAGAGGCTAGTGGGTACTACACCTTGCCCAAGGGTGACGTAGCACTGCAACGACTAAGAGATAGTGACATTCTCCTCAAAACCCTGGAGCTCCTGCACCAAGGCCTCGTTACTGGATGTAGTTTTACGTCATACCCATATATATATATATATATATATATATATATATATATATATATATATATATATATATATATATATATATATATGGTGATGATTGCTTCTTCTTGACAGAAGTTTGGCATCTCTTCAGTTAAGTGACTTTTTAATCCAGCTTTAGTCCTACATGAAAGTACACATACGTGACATAAAAACTTTCCTGTTGTAAAAGTGATCGCATGATAATATTGTGAATCCTCGAATGTCGTGTCAGGCCACTTTTAGATTTGCAGATTAGACTATCACTATGACAACTTAATATTGCCAGATGTCGTGTAAAAGACCCCTCATAAGATGATCGTTTCTGTCTTTGATTTTGTGATTTCAAATGATTTACAAAACCAGTTTTTGACAAAATGTATCTACCACACTTCAGTTCATGTAATTTTTCTGACATATTTTCATCCTGATTTCTTAAAACACATTTTAAGACAGCAAGATCTACATGCTGCTCTTCAAAAATCTTACAACTTTCTCTGATGGTTTTTCTCCACAGTGATCGATTTTTCGCTTGAACTTTCCAGTTATGTGCATTCATCTCAAGTATTTTGAAGTTGTTTTTCAGTGAACCCTTAAACCTTTTTCTTAGTTTTATTCTTATCTACCTCACCATAAAACTGTTGTTTAGGAAGTCTTTTATCCTCCATTCTAACCAACGGTCCAATCAAGCGCATCTGATTTTGAATGATTTTCATTTCAATTCTATTCCTATTTAATCGTTCAAGAACTACAGTGTCAGGCGTTAGAGTCCTCCAGTTAATATTAAGTATTCTCCGAATACAACTTTGGTGAAACCTTTCCAATAACTCGAGATGCCTTCTAAATGTTGTCCCACTTGCAGCGTAGTGATAACACATGCTTAGTAAGTACTTAGCTTTGTTTTCGGTGTGATTCTCCAATCAGACAACACACGTTTCTCCAGTTTGCTCAAAACAGAACTGGCTTTGGCTATTCTGTAATTTATCTCAGCATCAAGCGTACTGTCCTTACTCAGAGTACTACCCAGATATACAAACTTCTCCGTAACGTTTAACTTCTTACCATCAACAAAGATGTTTGGTTCAACATATGTCATTCTTATAGGAGGGGAATACATTACATATGTTTTCTTGAGGCTGATGGTAAGTCCAAAAGCTTTTCAAGCCTCTGATAACTTGTCCATAATCATCTGTGTGTCTGCTTCTGAATGTGAAACAAGGTTGGTTGGTTGTTTTTGTTTTACGGCATATCAATCCTTTTTAGGTCATTTAATGCCGAATCTAATGATTTTAAAGAAATTTTTTTAAATAGAATATATATATATATATATATATTTATATATATATATATATTTTTAAAGTCAGTTTCTATTTAACCCATGTTGGGACCCTAACAGGTAATACCACACCGAACCTGGGAGCAATGGCAATTAAAGGTTGGCTTCACACTCCCCAAAACCCGCAAGCCGAGGCCTCACCATAGGATATAGTTTAAGGTCATATCCAGGACCGTGAAACAAGGTCTGTATCATCTGCATAAAAAAGTTTAAGAACAAGGTTCTGAAAAGTTTTCGACTTTGAATTGAGATGTCTAAGGTTAAAAATTTTACCTGATGTGCAAAACTGAAACTTCATCCCAATATTGCATTTGTTAAAAGCCTGCATCAGCACCACATCAAAATATATGGACGATAATGTAGGAGCAATATATCACCTTGTTTCACATCGTTTTCAACTGAAAATGGATCAGACAAAGATCCATTAAAGTTCATTCAGACTTTCATATTGTGGTGTAGCTGCTGAAGCAGCTCCACAAAACTAGCAGGACAGCCTAGTGTCCTAAGAATCTTCTAGAGTGAGACGCGATTAATGGTATCAAAAGCTGTTGTCAGGTCGACAAAAACTTGATACAAAGTAACTCACTGCTTCATATATTTTTCCATTAGCTTTCACACTGAAAATATCATGTCCATTGATTCTTTAGGATGATAGAGGGACAAATTCATTTCAGCAAACGATTTAACAACTGTGCTTTAACCTTTCCCATTGCTTCAAGCAAGCTAATGCCTTTATAATCACCATAATCATATTTCCTTTATCAATTGGGATCATTATTACATCAATCCAATCTTGAAGGATGACATTACCATGCTAAACAGCAAGGATGAGTGTATGGACTGCGTTAATAATACTATAACCTCCAAATAGCAATAATTCACAATGATCCCGTCAGTTCCGGGTGATTTTTCCCTTATTAATCTCTGTTAATGTGCATTTGGTATCATCAATGCTGGGATCAATCATCATCTCATCGAAGACCTTATCTGAAGGAGAACTATCAATAATTATATCATTTACTTCAGACGGATTATCAAAAAGATCTCGAAAATGGCCTGTCCATCGTTCTATGAGCCCCTCAACATTGCTGAAAAGGTCAGAACCATGTTTGGATTTCACAGGTACCAATGTTGGAGGTTGTGGTCCAAAAGCTTATCTGATTTTGTAATACATATCTTTTGAATTTTTGCTGTCATAATCTGGATGTTTTCAATCAGTTGTGTCTCACGCTGAGCTTTTAATTTTGCTTCTTTATACACCTTTTCTGTAGTTGTTTTAGCTGACCATTTAGAACATAAACATATCTCATGAGCCTTTTTTTTTCTCTTCCAAAAGTTTTCAGAATCATTTTCATCAAACCAATCTCTATGTTTGGCATTCTTAAAGCCAAGAATTTTAGCCCATTTGTGACTTGAATCGTTCCCAAGTTCCGTCAAATAGGATATTAATAAATGAGGTCATAAGAGTTTCACACGCTTCCTTATTTTGTAAATTGGAGAAATTGATGCGTTTGGATCTGACCTTTTTCCTTATACACAACTTAAGTTTAGCACGAACAAGATAGTGATCAGTGTCACAGTCTGCATCTCGCATAACTCTTGCAGTACACATATCCTGATGATCACGCTTGCGAATGATAACATAATCAAGAATATGACCATGTTTTGATCTAGGTATATCCAAGTCATCTTATGAATGGGTTTTTGTTAGTAGAAGCTGTTACATACTGCAAGATTATGTCCCGTGCACAACTGCAAAAGAATAACCCTATTATCACTTGCCTTATCAAGGCCATATTTTCTTAAAACATCCCAGGTATTGTGATCACTTTCGACCCGTGCATTAAAATCTCCAAGCAACAAATTCTTATCTGCTTTTGGTATCCCTTTGGTACGATTCTCTAGATCCTGAACCCCATTTTGACATCCTGCTTCTATCGAAATATGAGATAACTGACACGTAACGATCACAAGGTAAAGTCAATACATTTTACGAAAATTTTTCGGAAACGATGTTTTTATTGAAATATACAATAAGTCTTGGGCAATAATTTTATCATATAGTTTTTTGAAACAAAGTTTCTTCACCAGCAAAAATATTGGGTGGGGTTTTTTTTTAAGACACCAAAAATAAAACTAGCATTTTTAGGTAAGGCAGATGTATCTTTTAATGTATCTGAAAAATATTTAAAATATAAAGGAAAATAGTAACTTTTTTGATGCTGAATAACAAAGATAAAAAGAAAAGAAAATTAAAATTAAAAATAAAAACAAAATAAAATGGGGTTGATGGGTAAGGTTAAGAGATGATAATTGTTATAAAGATTTTTAACAAAAAAATATATGTACCTTTTAATGGTTCGCCTTCTAAAAGTCGTAAGTATCATTGTCAAAGCATTCATTTGGATGGTAAATGCTGTTTATGAATGCTTGAAAATGTTGATATATATAAACTTTCAAAGAAAACGCCAATGGAATAATATTACCAGTCTGAACTCGTTAGTTACGCTAAATTTAAATATTTGAATTACAAAGGGAGATAATTATATTCAGCTAGAAAAATAAAGAATTAAACTGTTCAAAGGGAGACAACCACTAATTAGTTATACGTTTTATTTTTTACATAATAAATGAATCTTATTGGTAGTAATTAAATAAGAATAATATTTTTAATAGCAATTATAATATTTATAGAACTTACATTAATAAATAATAGTCATATATAAATTTAAAGTGGAATAGATAATAAAATAAAATAATGGTAAAAATATTAGATAAGATAATAATAATAATAGTAATGATAAAAATAACTATAATAATAATACTACCTCCGGTCGGAAATAGTTGGTGCACAAAAATTTTCAGTTTGGTGAGAAATACTTGGTGCATACAAGTTTCAAGTTTTATAAGGCAATACTTTTGAAAGAAAATACAGGTTAACCAAATAATTATACTTAATTAAATTGACAATTGATTGTACGTACATTCTTACAATGTATGATTAAATAAATATACAAAAAATAATGCAAAAAGCTAAAACATCTATTTATTCAATTGTGTTAATTTACTTTTCAATTCTTCTGATATCAAAATTGAAGTGGGAAGTTTTCCTTTTCTTTCTAGCTGTGCTTTTGACATGTGCTGAAGCCTGTAATTGTTGCCACCATCAGCCAAAATTATTTGTTCCATTGTCTCCTGCAATGTCAGGAAAATGTTGTTCAACTTTGATTTTTATCATTCTTGAAAGCTGGTTTCAACTGCTTCAATTAATTCATCAATATTCTTTGGAGCCTTTTAGTGTTGAATTGATTAGATTGGATTGAAGCACATTCAGATCCAGACTGTTTGCAGGCTGGTTAATCAGTTCAATGTTCAGCCCTAATCTCTCCGATTCTTGTTTGAACACCGGGTGGATGTACGTGTGGCTTAGCATTGTCTTGTTGAATTATGATTCGTTGTGTAATGGATCCACTTGGCCATTTGTTCCGGGTAGAAACATGGACCTTTTCAACAAGGAATTCACGAATCTGAATTTTCGTGATTGTATCCATGACTTTAGTTACCATTGTTCCAGCAGGCCTGTTTTTGCTGTTACGTTTAGCCGCCTCTTGTTTGACAAATGTCCAAATTCAATCTTCCCGTCAAAGTAATATTTGCGATGTGGATCCCAACGAGGTCGAGCCACGGCAGTAAGAAACATTACCTTTGTAATGAAAAGCTTGCTTTTAGTGGTTCTTAAAGGGTCATGTTCGTCTTTGCCTAAATAAAATTTAATTGCATTTTGCGTCATGTAAAACCATTTTTCATCAATATGTATGACATCAAACATTTCTCTAAAAATTCCTCGATTTAAATCCAACTGCGAACGGCAAAAATCAACGCGACATTTCATGTTTTCTATCGTGAGAAGCGGTTTTACAGCATTTGAATGTGCTCAAATTTCGCCATCTTTCATCCTTGCAATCAACGTTGTCTTAGGTATTCCACATGCTTGAGCAGTAGACCTCAAAGTGGTTCTTTTTCTCAAGGGAATGATGTTTATTTTTGCCAACTGTGAACTATAGTCCTTCTTTTTTCGTCCACAAAGAAACTTACGGGTCAAAGAATACATTGGCACCGATATATCGGACGAACTGTCTAGTGCTCGTGACCAAATTCTGCCTACAGTATTTCTTCCTATACCGAATTTTGTGGCAACATCTTTGATTGCACCTCGTTCTAGGATGCGCCCTTTAGACCTTTGTAGCAACGCTTGCAGAACTGCTGTTCGTCTTGAATTTGTCAATTCTCTCTTATCACTTCTGTTTTTACCTTCCACATTGGCATCAACTACATTTTCCATATTTATATAGCCATAAAAATAGATTATATAACAGTCAAAAAAATAATGCGTATAGACTAAACACTTAATGACTTTTAATCCTTTTTCAATTAAGCACGTTCTAAAGTACTACCAATTACCCCCTAAAACGTTGAAATGGTGCGTGGCAAAACTAAAACGCAGACAGTTTTTATTCTGCACAACTATTTCCGACCAGAGGTAGTAGTTATTAATTTATAAATTATAAATTTTAAGATAGATTAGTAATAATAAAAAACATATTATGATCTATGGTGGCTTAAATTTGTCGAAACTAAACCAACGTTTATGAATACAGCCAGAAAGAATTTCATCTTTTTGATTTAAGAGAATTGTTTTATTTTGATTATATTTTAAAATCTTAAGGGCTTCATATCTACAAAATGCAGAGAATCTGTCCCCGGTATATATGCTTTATATGATCATATTATATCCCATTTTAAATTGAAGGGAGTATTTCTATCATTGAGTCGCCAAATATGTTTAGATAAAGCAGTCTCGTTTCTCAAGGAAGGACTTTTAAAGGAGTGCTTACGCGCTGAATTCCTATGTTTAATAAGCCCAGATCTGAAACCCAAATAGATTACATTTTGTTTAAAATATCTGTTGTCAGGTAGATTAGGAGTGATATTGGTATGTAATAGGTTTGGTTGTATTTGATTGGTAGATTGGTTAATGGGGGTGCAGTTATTTAATAATTGTGTGGTTGCGTCAGAATGTGAAAAGGGATTTGTATGGTTGCTTATTAACATAATTTATATATGGGGTTTTTGATACTGTGTAGCTATAAATCAAATTTTTTATCTTGCAGGCACATCTATTTTTTCTTTTACAGTTACACCCTGCTATAGTTTCTATATTTGCATTTTGTATCTCACTAATTTTTTTTATTGTTAGAACTAATTATTTTTTGATGAAGGTTTGGCATAGTTGAGTAAGAAACTTTGACCGTGTTCTTATTAAAGATTTTATTGTATCTATGAGGGGTTTTAAAGTTTTTTTCTAATATTTTAAAGAATTCCCTGGCTATGTTTGTCTCAAGATTTTTAGAATATGGAGGGTTGAACCATAGGATTTTCCTATACCTGTTTTTACGCTTACGGATTTTGTTTGTGGTTTCTTTGTGTTAGTGGCTCATGCTTGCGGTTTAATTTGGTTTTGTATTGTATTTCTATTCTCTCTCTCTCTTTCTCTCTCTCTCTCTCTATATATATATATATATATATATTATATATATATATATATATAAGTGAGAATGTATGTATGAGGACATTTATCAACCTATATACTCAACGAATATTTTCCCTGTAGACTTGAAATTTGGTATATAGAGTATTCAGACATGTGGAAAACTTTCTTATCGGTTTTCACCCCCAAAAAATGTTGCAAAGGGTTAAAAATGTAAAAATTGGTACATGGGGATGGTCGAATTTTTATCTGTTTGTCAACTGTTTTACGAATGTGCATGCGCGGCTGGAAAATATGACAGCCTTTTATCTTTACAATAGATATGTGTGAAAACACTTTTTATAGATCATATCAAGCTGATCTAATGGTTATCGTAATTTGCTCACTGTCATTAGGTTTTGGTTTCGATCTCAGCTCGAGTATTTTATTTACTTAGAAGTAGTAGACTGTTTAGAAAAACATATTACTTGCATGTACGTGTCTTAGTTTCTGCATGAAGTAAAATATAATATTTATGATTCTTTTACGACTGGGCAACGCCTGGTGGCCTGCTAATATATAGATGTGTGGGGCAGGGTTGTGTGTGTGTGGAGGTATGGGTGGGTGGTTGTCTGTGCGTGTGTGTGTGTATGTATGGTTGTGTGTGTGTGTGTGTTTGTGTGAGTTAAAATCGTGTGGGATGTTAGCTGTATTTAATTTTTTTACTACAACTTTAAATGCAAGCGTTGGCGCATACACACTTGGGATGTCGAGCTTATCTGATGATCGAAGGAAGATAACGAGCGACTCTTTTCTAGCAAGTCGACAGATCAAAAGATCTTTTCAAATACCTCCGAGAAAAGTTTTTTCAGCACCAAGAGACAGCAATTGCGTACGAATGGCAAAGTAATTTCTTCTAACCTTTTGTTGCTCTAGGTACGCGGTAGATAATAACAAAAAATAGGCGACGTTTTCCCAAATGTAGATTGCATTATAAACACGAGCGTCTCACAATTCTAGACGCTATGCTTGCTAGACATTATCAACAAGATGATAGAAGACACAAACGCAGACACACACACACACACACAGAGACACACACACAGAGACACACACACAGAGACACAGACAGACACACAGACACAGACACACACACACACACACACACACATATATATATATATATAGTCACTCGATGCCTCGACTTGTCTACATCATACACTTTCCCCTGCAAATAAGCATTTTCTTCACTCATCTCGTTTCTTGTATACGCAAATAAATAGGAGTTTAAAAGAAGTACTTTCAGGTAATGTGTCTGTAGCCAGAGCTATTGGAGGTCTTTCTCTAGTGTTTCTGCCATTTACTTCTATATGTGTTCATGTGTTTTAGCCTAGTGCATGTTATAGAACGTGGTGTCATCAGCAAATATACCTATCTCAGAAACAATTTTATCAGAGAGGTCATTTATTAATATTAGGAATTATAAAGATCCAAGGATATACCCCTGAGGTACTCCTGCATTTATATCATATTGTTTAGATCTACGACCATTGAGGACAATCGGGATTCGTCTCTTAAGTAAGAAGGATTTAATTATGTTAAGTATTCGTAAGGTTTGATTTTCCTGAGAAGACGTTCGTGCAATACACTGTCAAAAGCCTTAGATATATCTAGGGCTACCGCTTTACCTTGCCCTGCTTTGTTCAATGTATGGTATATACGTTCAGAGATTACAGTTAGGATATCTGCTATTGAAAGGGTTTGTCAAAATACATATTGTTGGTCGGTCAGACGTTTAGCAGCTGTAAGGTGATGAACTAGAGCTTAATTAATTAATTATGAACTCAAATATTTTGATGAAAAGCTGATGGGGCAATAATTTAATGGGTCAGTTTTTTCGCCAAAGTTCTTGAAAATTGGTACCACAGAAACGGTTTTCCAGCAGCCAGGAAAGTAAGATTTTTTAAAGCATTTATTGTAAAATATAGAGAGAACTGGAGCAACCTTAGCGGAGCATTTTTTTTTAATAGCACAGCCGGGATTAGATCCACATGCTTTTGAGATGCCTATGGTTTTTATGATAGCATGCACCTGAGAAGGGGTGAATACCAGATCATCTAGTATGGTGTCCGCAAAGGAAAAGTCAGGGAGAGGATGGTTAGCAGGGTCCAGTGTGGAGTTTGAGGTAAACCGACTAGCAAGCATGCTAGCCTTCTCGGTTGCCGTGCAAATAACCTCATGATTGTTGGATAGTGGGGGAATCCTTGACTGTCCATTATTTACTACACTGTTGTACATTTTCCAAAAATCCTGGGGTCCTAGTTTCTGTGCTTCGAGCATTTTCTGGTGGTTTAGATATATTCTCTCTTAGCTGTTGTTATTTCTCTCTTACAATTACTTCTAGCTTCTATAAAGTTCTGTCTGTTTGTAAATCTGTTATATCTGCGGTACGCATGCTGCCTTTGAGCAATGGCAGCTGCACAATAGGGTTAAACAATTGGGAGAGTGGGGCGTGCTATAGAATTTCCGCGTGGGAACATGTGCTTCAATTGCATTTTTCATCCATTCAGTGATCTCATTTGCGCACTGTATAGCCTTTTTGTAATACCTCGTTGTTTTTGAGCAGTGGCTCTTCAGATTTAAATCGAAATTTTAGGGCAATTTCTACCATTATCACAGCGTGATCAGCATTCCCGACTGGGCTGTGAGCATTCGTTACACAATTATCGGGAACTGTGGCCAGAAATAGATCTAGAAGTGAGGCATATTGATCTTGTTGGTCAGGGAAACATGTCGGATAAGGAATGAGATATAGAGAAGCTATGTGTTGTGCTGCCAGCTGCGTCTATGTAAGTAGAGAATCCAAGCCAGTTTTTGTGGTGGACATTGAAGTCAGCAAATACATATACCTGTGCGCTAGTATCGAGGGAGAGTGCTGTGTCTAAGGTTTACTATAAAATTTCGAGTTTTAATATAAAAATAGCACTTATTTCTGGATTTGTAGACCCTTACAAAAATGGCACGCATTTATAAGTTTACAATAAAAATAGCACACGTTTATTGATTTAGTATAAAATAGTACATTTTCTCTATCTGTTATTGATAAAGATCGTTGTTGTTTAACAATTGTCGATGGAGAATTTAAAATGTTTTCTTCAAACGATGATAAACGAAACGAATCTACGGTTTTTCGTCCTGTTTTATCTCCTTAAATACCAACAATATTAACATCTTTAAATAATGCAATAATTATTTGAAATTGTTATTTCGGAGTATTCTACTCCCAGACAAATTACTCTGCCAAGTCTTAAGAGTCATGTCTACTCTATTATCACGATTAACGAGTAGCATATTTTATAGCGAGATTGTCGCAGCGAAATACAACCTGGTGAAAAAAACAATCCAATTTTTTTAGCGGTTGGTTATATGCCAACTTTGTGGCTGTTTGTTTTGTAGTTTTTTACCTTTAGCTGCAAAGAAGACAATACATTGACACCATGCACTTACCTTTCTCCTGTTGGTAATAAAGCGTCTCCTCGTTTTCTTCCTCGTTAGTCTCTTGTTTACGTAAGTTGTCATCAGTGTCCAGCTCATTAAGCATGTTGCGCAGTGAGGTTTGGGCCCCCAAGCGTTGGGCTTCTTCAGGACTTAACCCTATCTCGCCATCCTCAGTCTCCACAGGCTCTTCTGACTCCTCGACTTCTTCAGGTTCATTAACTGAAGAATAACAGAAAATTATTTAAAACCCAATGTAAACTAACTGGTTTGTCGGTCACAAAATGTTTATATGTATATATATATATATATATATATATATATATATATATATATATATATATGACTACTTTCTTTGATCACATAAATTAATATACGAAAGTATAATTTTATGCCTAAACTAAGTATTTACTTCAACAGTGCTCAATACATAGGTAGAGCTAGGTAGTAAGTTAGAAATATATATATATATATATATATATATATATATATATATATGGCAATTAAGCTACACAGAATATTCCGCGTTTCATCCACATTAGGATTCGTCAGGCATATATATATATATATATATATATATAAGTAAAATCAGAGTGTTATTTATAAAATATAAGGATTTCTTTAATAGCGGAATTTGCCTACTACGAATGTAAGTTCATAAGTTTATACTTATCTCTCTCGCTATATATATAGAGAGAATGTGTGTGTGCGGACACTTCTCAACCTATATACTCGACGAATTTTGATCTACAGACTTAAAATTTGGTATATAATGTATTCGAAGACGTAGAGAACTTTTTAATCGTTTTTTATCTGGAAAAAAAAGGACGCTAAATTGAAAAATTGGTACGTGAGCGTCAACGGATTTTTATCTGTTTTTCAAATATTTCACGAATGTGCATGCGCCAGTAGATCACATGACAGATACCTTATATTAAGAATAAGTAGGTTTGAAAAAAAACATTTTGTAGATCGTGTCAAGCTGATCCAACGGTTATCGTACTTGACTGTCTTTAGATTTTAGTTTCGATCTCAGCTCGAGTATTTTTTTTTACTTACAAGAATTGAAAAAAAAGTAATACTCGCATGCACATGTTTCATTTTTTTTTCGTTTTAATTAATTTTTTTAAAGAAATTTAACGTTACGTTTAATACCTACGGTATTTCTGATTAAAATAAATAAGAATTCTGCATTAATTAAAATATAATATTTATGCGCATTCTACGACCGAGCAATGCCGGCAATTTGCTAGTTTTATTATAATTATTAATTTCTTATTTTATTTAGTAACCACGTTCTAAGTTTTACTAAAACCTATTTCAGATTAAACAAAAACCTATAGAAATAGACACATGTCTGTGGTGAATAAGCCAGTACAAAAATAAAAATAGAGTACATATACATACTTACAGATAGTACTTATACATACTTATAGATAGTACTTATATATACTTATAGATAGTACTTATAGATTCTTAGTATTATACATAGTATCAGGAGAATATATGTGTAATAGAAATTCCATAGCATTGATATCTGTCTAAGAAACCAACAGAATAGCACGTCTAAAGCATGATAATCATGGAGAAGATAAGAACAAGATGTCTTCTGAAGAGTATTTTGAAGAGTTCCTTTTCTCGTTGCTGTTCTGGTAATTTGGAACTAGTTAAGAATCTATTCGTGAAACCAGGATACAATACAAATAATTACTATTTGTATGGTATGTAAACAAACTACATAGGGCACCAATATATATGCATATATATATATATATGTATATATATGTATATATATATGTGTGTGTATGTATATATATATTTATACATATATATCAACACATGAAGATTTAAAAACAATTTAACATAAAACAGGCTAGCTAACCGGGTTCCGTTTCTCGTCCAGCAGAGCTAAATGTCATGAATATGGCGAGGGATAGAAAAAGAATTAATATAACAATAAATAAATAAATAAAATAAAATAAAATAAAAAATAAATAAACAGGGAAAAGTCACATTGAAATCAAATTAAGTCCTAACAGATTTTATTTTTGCTTGCAAAGAGAAAGTCTCATGGACTTAATAAAAATGGTTTCGAGGACTCTTAGATGAAAGGGCGAGTGCGATTTGCACAGGATCGTAAACATATTAGCACTGAAATTTGTCGCACACACATGGGATTTATAAGTTGCATATATATATATATATATATATATAAGTTGGTACACAAATAATGTTGTTTTTAGCACACACACACACACATACACACACACACACACACACACACACACACACAATATATATATATATATATATATATATATATATATATATATATATATATATATACGTCAAAACGACATTATTTTTGCACCGATATAATACTATTGTTTTTTTTTTCAATACGTACAGACACTAGTGTTTCATCATTTCGGAATTCAATTGCCGCCCGTCGCGAGATTCGAACCCAGCCACGAAATCATCTCTGACTCCACTAGCAAGGAACAAACCGTTCGTAAACCGCGCAACGTAAACCGTGGTGAGATTATAGTTAAAATGAACTTTCATATAAAGCGTTAATCTCATTCAAGAAGGCCGACAGTGATCACGTGATGCAAGCATCGGTTTTCGGTCAGAAATTTGGCTGTAAAGGGGCCCAAGTTCAACGATTTCACCTTTGAAAACTCTACCAAACTCCTCCGCCAATTTTGGGTCTTAACACTTACAATTTTAGATGTAGATTACTTGAACATGGATCAAACTTTTTTTAATTTGATTTGATCCCAAAACAATAAATGTTAAGGGGTCAGAATTTGGATCCAAGTTAAAAAGAATTTGATCTCTTAGGTCTCTACCAAATTACCCAACTAATTTTTGGTCTAAGCATTTTACATAAAATGTATTCAGAAATAGGGAAGGCTTTTTAATCAGTTTTTAGCCGACACTTTCGCTGCTAAGAGGTCAAAGTTCAAAAAATTTTACCTTTGCAGTCTCTAGCAAACTATTCAGCTAATTTTGGATCTAAACATTTGAAATTTTACATAAAGGGTATTCAGACATGCAGCAAGCATTTTAATCAGTTTTTATGGTAAAGATTTGGTTGCCAAGACCAAACTCCTCCGCAAATTTTGGGTCTAAACACTTTAAATTTTCGATTTAGGTTTTAATATATATATACACATATGCTGATAAAGTTAAAGTTATACAGTACATAGGGCCCGAGAAAAGCTAGGCTGAACTACTAGTATATATATATATATATATATATATATATATATATATATATATATATATATATATATATATATATATATATATATATTAGTCCTCGCGCGAAAGAGCAGCACACAAAATGTTTTAAATAATAATAATAATAATAATAATAATAATAATAATAATAATAATAATAATAATAATAATAGAATACCAATAACAAAGACCTTCGCTGATGAGGACTGCTATTGACCGTAACCAGTTATACAATACTTTTGAAAATTTAATCTCTATTTTCCTCGTTATGTACTGAATATTTGTTAATGACACCTATATGAAATATATTCCTTATTAAAGTTTAAAGATTTTCTATTCTGAAAGAATTTAATCTAAAATGTTATTTTAAAGTTTTTGTTAAAAAATTCGGATTTTCTCATTATTCAGACTTGTATTACAAAGAGGGCGTTGCAAAAATGAGTTGTGGTGTGAGGAGAAATACAAACTGAAACAGAGAGAATATTCAGACATGTAATAATACAAAGAGGGGTTGCAAAAATGAGTTGTGGTGCGAGGAGAAATACAAACTGAAATAGAGAGAAGGAGAGTTTTAAAATATAATCTTAAAAAGATCAGATACAAGCTAGAAAAACATTTCATCCAAGGCATGAAAATTGTTAAACAAAATGTTTAAAAATAAAGGTACAATATTCAATTTGAAATTTATTTCTCGTCAAATGCTCTAGAACATCTTTGTCTGTCTGTGCACACATTCTTGTAGACCCAAACGCTAATATGTAGACCCAACAAATGTTGACATGTAAACCCACCATGTTGTAAACGTTGTCGCAAGGAAGGCAAAAACAAAAAAAATAGGAAACAACTTCAACTCCTTATTTCAGGTTTTAAGAAAATACCTTTATTTCTCATTCGCTCGCCACGCGTAACTTCTCGTTACGGATGTGACGTCACGCACGTGTGTCTAATGTGATTCCGATCCTTATCTTTTCAAACGAGATCCTTCTAGAACATCTTTGTCGGTCTGTGCACACATTCTTTTATAGTCGTTTTCTATTTCCTTACAATAAAGTCATTTTGAACACGGCTCGACATTTGCATACAGCCGACACACGCGCGTCCGCGTTCTGTTACAACGTGACAAACACGTCGATAATATTAATATTTATAGTAATAAGGAATAAATAACAATTATGGCGTCTTATTATCGTAACAAATACTAAATTGAAATTACTATTATAAGAAACCAGCGGGAGACATGGCGTCGTATTAATATACATGATAATAATACCAGATTCATTCTTAATTGGAAAACATGTATTATTATTATTAAGGACAATGGCTATCAGTATCAGATGAGAACGCTTCCAACTTAATAAATCCGCAACATAGAACATATAGTCTTTTACCACTGCATAAAGATCTGGCATCATGACGGAAGGTGGGGTAAGAAAGGCTAGAGCATCTTAACATGTACATTCGACATTCATCAGTGGAGGCGCCTCAGGCGATTAACTATAAATCCACCTTTCTAGAACATTCAACTTGTGGAACAAGATTTATCAAGATTTCTTTCTGACCGACAACAACATAATTCGTCTTCAATTAAATATAAACAAATTCTTGTTGAGCCGCCCTCTTCGATAATCACTCTTTAGTAATATTCTATCAATTCACGTAGTGCTTTCAATCCTATCGTGCTCGCGATCATCGCCGAAGTCATAATCTCTGTAATCTTAGGATGGGCCGCGCACTTTTATAAGCAGTTGTCTAGATCTTTCATAAAAACACCCCCCCAAAAAAAACCAACAACAAAAAACAAAACTTCTAAAAGAAAAGGGTAGAGCCTGGGAGGATTGTATCCACCAAACAAATAAGGGTAATCAAATTCCTTTTAAGTAATATTCTACCAATTGCACCCACAGTTTCCAATCTTCTCGTAATGGCGAATACTGTCAACATGACAAGCCTCCTAAACACGTATCTTCGCACCTTGATAAAAGTTAACCAATTAGTACACACAAAACCTTTTAAAAGAAAAGAAAGAGCCTAAAAGGGGACACTTTTTTTATGACTGTACGGAGCATCCAATACCCGACACGCAACTTGGCACCCGGCACAGTAGCGTTGGCTGATATCCATTCTTATGGCGGACTTTTGCTGAAGACCTATCCTAGGCTTATAAAAAGTGCTCCAATACATCTATGGCCGGGAATTGGAATTCTAATTAACATTTTACCAAACTTCTAAGGGGTCCCATGCTTTATTTATTCCCAGGAATGGCATCTTGTAATATCCTCACTTTCTTTATCAGATATATTCGACCTTGTTTTTTGTCGAGTTGTGACGCTGTGACACCGATAACAAAATTACATTATTTTTGGTGAACAATCTATCTAGAAATAAAGGCCATTAGTCGTGTGCAAGTTGTTTTTGATCATCTTCAGAATATCGCAATGAATAGGTGTTTCGGTTAGAGCCATTCTCGTTTGCGTTATCGTGTGACTGTTTACGTCAGAATCAGCTCGTACACTTAAGATTATAATTAAAACCTTTTTTTTAATTGATTACAAAATCTGGAGTTCACACCTTTATGTGAAATAATGTTTTTCCTTATTTCGGAACATCTGCTGCGTTTGTATGTTACAGAAAGCAATTAATTTTATTTCTTCTTATTTTTATTCAGTACGGAAAGAAGAAAGGAGAAAAAAAGGGAGAGTAAAACATATAAAAGGAAGAAGAAAGAGAGCAACTTATATAAGTTTGTACATTTTTCGCGTTCGCGTATCTATTAAGTAATCTTCCACACACTAACGGCTTCATTCGAAAACAAACACCTCTACTATAAATGTCCGCACAGAAATCCTTACTAAATAAAACACGTATTTATTTATTTGTCTATTTGTTTGTTTGTGGACTGTTATCCTCATCTCCATAGTTGTTTTTCTTGTTTCATCACGTTTCAGCCAACTCATCCTCTGGCCTTCTTTAGGTGATTAATTGAGACGGGATAGGAATGTTGAGTGTCGTAACTATATCCCCAATAATTACTGCCTTTCATAGTTGTTGTTGTTTCACCACGTTTTGGCCAACTTCCGGTAGGATTGAAACCGCTATCTTCAGAAAATGCAGAGATTCGGCGCATCTATCCATTGAGCAACGGGAGGAGCGATCAAGGTTGGATGGTTTTGTTTTATAAATCTAAGTCTCCGCTCTTATCTGGTCTTCTGTTGTCGGATCCGTACAAAATGGTATTATATATTATTTTTTATATATTGGAATCCTTTGAGATGAGTAATTTGTGTATTTATTTATTTGCGGACTGTTATCCTCATCTTTATAGTTGTTGCTGTTGTTTTCTTTATTACACCACGTTTCGGATAACTCACCATCTGGTTTTCTTCAGGTGATTAACCACACCAGGGAAGGAATGCTGAATCTTGTAACTGTATCCCCAGGGACGCCACAACAACTATGACAAAAAATATTAATAAAACTTTTTCCTGTTTTTTTGGAGACGAGGATTAATGATGTATTCTATTTGTATTGTTCAGATTACTGTTATTATCAGAACGTTTCGTCAATGTAATCTCCAATTTGTATAACCCCGCCACAACCTCTGAACCCTATATTACTAGTTCTGTATTTTTCAAAGTTGTCTTTTATTTATTTATTTATTCACACCATTATTCCCAGGTTAGCAATTTTCCCCCTTTGTCAGAAAAAAATTACTCATTGCATCTGAGAACTAAAACAAAAAGAGAAGGAAGTGAGATTTAGTATTGACCTCACTATTTACCATCTAACTAAAATTGCACTGACTCTGTCGAACTGATTATCGAGGACGTACCTTTAACTTGCTATGGAAACCACAACAACCGTTGTGGGTCAGGTTGATCTGCTGGTTGATGAGGATGGGAGTTAGGAAGCTGGCAAAAGTAAACTCAACATCCACATTCTGTTGTCAATTATAAATATGAGAATAATCTAATCAACATGGCGCCGCCCTTATGGAAATCCTAAGTGTAATGGATATTTCTTGCGCAAGCGCAATACGCAGGATATTTATTACTAATAACTCACCATTTATCAAGGATGCAAAAGTTATAAAAGGATAAGTGACAATCAGATGAATAGATTAACCGTTTGCAACTGATACTCGAGATATTATTCAAAATGAAAATGATGTTCAACAAACACCCTTCAATATATCCATGTATATATCCGTATAGTAGGATATCATGTTCACAATGCTATTTTATTATTACAAATTAGTCACCGTTAGCAGCACCAAAATGCCACTCGAGGATAAAGGGTTAACGAGATTGTCAGCTCGATGATGAATACTACTATGAGAGGATTGAAGACGACAAATAAAATTGCGTATCTTTCCCTTCCTTTATTTTGTATTTTACTCCTCACATTCTAGGAGCGATATTTCTGTCAAAGAGGGAAGAATTGCTGTTTTCTCGGTCAGGATGTATTCCATCTAACACTTATAGTTGAAAAGTTTTTGACAATGAAGTCGTAGTAT
Organism: Euprymna scolopes; assembly: GCF_053919585.1. NCBI lineage: Eukaryota > Metazoa > Mollusca > Cephalopoda > Sepiida > Sepiolidae > Euprymna > Euprymna scolopes. Next base: position 1,980,110 of record NC_136519.1, read on the forward strand.
TTTACTTTTTATATAAAATGGCTTCATGTCTTGTCTAGGGGGATTTCTATTAAAAATTTTATTCATTAAGAGTGTTTCTCAACAAGTATTTGTTAACATTGGACTTGATAACAATCATATTGCAGTCTCAGAAAATTAATCCAATGGTAATATGTTGTAGATATTGGATAGAAATTTCGTTTAGTTTTCGAGACACAAAAGAACAGAAATTTCTCTAAGTTGCTATCAGAATTACGAGTTCTTGCTGTGAATATTTTGTAAAAAGGACGCAGAAATATTGAGTGTAGGCGGACGCCTTTCGATGAAATAATAAAATAAAGAAAGACGAGCAACGTGTATTGTGCGAGAAAAAGATATAGAGAAGACAAGAGATTACTTCCCACTAGATTGCAAAGTCAATTTTGTACAATGTAAAATCTGTGTTCACCAGAAAATTGCATTTCGAATCAGAAACATTGTGGAAAGGTACAGGATAGAACGAAAAAGTTGTCGTCCTTAACACTACAATTTCATTTTAAAACGTTTTTTGAAAGAATCACTTCAGCTTACTTAATTATGTAGTAAAGCTGACATCTATTCGATGTATCAACCTTCAGCCCCAATTACCGCCTCGATGCGGGTTCGGAACTGGGAGCATAATTTTTCTACAAGCGCCGGCATGAGCTAAACATATACTACAGCTTGCTCTTACTGTATTTTCAGCAATTTCGTACCTTTGTTGATTAACTTTATTTGCCCTGCAGTTGAATTGATCAACTATTGTACTTATTGTTTCTGCTATTTCGTCCCGTTGTCCATTAATTCTTCTTATCAGCTCAACACCGTAATTACATGTTGATGATCACAATTCGACAAGTCACCCTATAACATTGTTTTTAGAAAAAAAAAAAAAAAAAAAAAAAAAACGTTTTTCAGGACAAATGCCAGCCACAGTACAAGGTGGAACGATAAAAGTATCGCCCTAAAGAAATTAACACTACAACTTTATTTTAAAACTTTTATTGAAAAAAAATCAATTCAGGTAACTTAATTATGTAGTAGAGCTGGCGTCTATTCAATGTAGCCGCCTTCATCCTCAATAATTGCCTCGATACTGGTTCAAAACTGGGAGCATGCCTTTTCCACAAGTGCCGGCATAAGCTCTGCAAATACTCGGCGGGTGGCGGCGATCAGGCTGGCTTTAGTGTTGGGGAGGTCATGTTGGTGATATTTCCGACGTATGACCAAACGAAGTAGTTCAGTGAGTTCAGGTCGAGGGAGTAGGGGGACAATGAGAGAAGGGTACAAAGACGTAGCACTTTTTCGGAAGCGAAGCCTGGGTCTCTTTGGACTTGAGGGTCAGCATAATGGGCCTGTTGTTATAACTTTGATCGTTAGAGAGCATTAGTTGTACAACGGCGCATCTTCGATCTCTCTTGCTGAACATTGTGTCACTTCCATACATGATATAAGGCTCCTATCGCTCTTGAGATTTGTACACAACTGGTCAACTAATAGATGGTTTGCAACAAAAAGAAAACCTGTTTTCATGAAACGGAAATGGAATCATGTCGTCTTTTCTAGAGCTACAGTTTTATTATTCAACCCTGTATGATGATCCAACCATGTTTTGTTGCGATCTAAAAGAAGGTTCGTTGTAAACGTTGTTTTGAATTTTTTGGTTAATAGTACAGAAACATGAAAGCCACATTACATAAGAAAAAATATACAATAAAATAAAACAAAACAAAGTATCTGTTTCGTAATGGAATCCACTGCTTTAGGAGCCCATTATATGAGGATAGAATCCAAGCGAAGTTAGAATGGACACAAAAGAAAGACTACAAAATATATTACATCCGCATTACAGAAAGATTACAAAAGAAGATATCCCGAAGCGAAATATCTTAAAAAATAAATAAAAAAGATACTTTTGGTAAAAATGCTTTTTTCTCGTTGTCAGATGTTTTCAGCGATATTGATTTTCAATAGGATACGATAGATACACGTGTTTTAGTGTCGACACTTCTGCAACGCTGGTCTTCTTTAAAAGCTAGATAATGTAAAAATGTCCGTACGAAGTTTCCTTTTCGAGCATTAAACTCACATACTAAAAACAAAGAATAAACTACATCATGTATATGGGCAATCTGTAGCGAATTGTAAAGAAATTAATTTTATAGGTAAGTGTTGTGGGGTAAAAATCACCCCTATTTTAGTACGAAGTGGAATCAACCAGTCCTACCACTGGTATCAGAGACTAAATAGAGAAATTCATACCATGTTTCACCGCATGCTACGAACACGTTCATCTCATACCACTTTAGTGGCTCATGTATTCTTTATGATAAATACATATTATGTTTTATACACTTTACACTACTTGTGTTTTTTTTCATTTGTGACTCCTAGCACAGGTCTACAACAGTAAGTTTTAACGACTTTACATTCCGAACTTTCAACTTTCAATTCATTAGAGTTTTATCTGTCAACTATTTAACGACGGCGCATGCGCGAATCATTCACATGGCAGCTTCCTTATGTTAAGAATAATTAAGTTTTAAAACACTTTTTAAAGAACGTGGCAAGTTGGCCTAATGGTTATCGTACTGTAATTATTGTCTTTAGGTCTTAGTTTCCATCTCAGCTCGAGTATTTCTTTCTTACAAGAAGTAAACTGTTTAGAAAAAATCATAATATAATGCATATGTCTCAATTTCTTTTCGCTTTTTACTTCATTTTTTAAAAAGAAATTTAACGTTATGGTTATACCAGGCAATGCCAGGTACATCTGCTTTTAGTCTAGAAAATAGCAATCTAAGGCAATTTCATGTATGTTCGTATGTTATTGCTATCCACCCCTTTTTTAAAAGATGGAATTGTCCGATCGCCGAAGATGAATGCCAAAGAAGTAATTTTTTAATTTTCGTCCGAGTCGTTGTTGTTGTTATTGTTGTTGTTGTTGTTGTTATTGTTGTTGTTGTTATTTTTTGTTGTTGTTGTTGTTGTTGTTCTTGTTGTTATTATTCTTGTTGTTGTTGTTTTTCTTCTTGTTGTTATTATTCTTGTTGTTGTTATTGTTGTTCTTGTTGTTCTTCTTGTTTTTGTTCTTGTTATTGTTGTTGCTATTATTGTTGTTGTTATTGTGGTTGTTGTTATTGTTGTTGCTATTATTGTTGTTGTTGTTATTGTTGTTGTTATTGTTGTTGTTATTGTTGTTGCTATTATTGTTGTTGTTTTTTATTGTTGTTGCTATTATTATTGTTGTTGTTGCTATTATTGTTGTTGTTGTTGCTATTATTGTTGTTGTTGTTATTGTTGTTCTTGCTGTTATTTTTGTTCTTGTTGCTGTTGTTATTGTTGTAGTTGTTGTTATTGTTGTAGTTGTTTTATTGTTGTAGTTGTTGTTATTGCTGTTCTTGTTGTTCTTGCTGTTATTTTTGTTGTTATGGTTGTTATTATTGTTGTTGTTATTGTTGTTGTTGTTGTTGTTATTGTTGTAGTTGTTTTATTGTTGTAGTTGTTGTAGCTGTTGTTATTGTTGTAGTTGTTTTATTGTTGTAGTTGTTGTTATTGTTGTTATTGATGTTGTTGCTGTTATTGTTGTTATTGTTATTGTTGTTGTTGTTGTTCTTGAGGAGGAGGAGGAGGAGGAGCCTCATTTCTGATGATTGTGCTGCCATTAATTTCTCCGATATCTTTCTATCAGGCTTTCTTTTTATAAAGATATCGGATACTTACGGGAGGGACCATGTGAAAGTTGCCAACATCCATGAGCGATGTCAGAGCTGCGTCGAACGTAAAACTTGAACTGAAATACACTTTTGCGTTATGATCAATATATGATATGTGTTCTATCTAAAGATGGCACAATAACATGGTTTGGTCTGCATTCGCGCCGGACGCTTATATAATAGAAATATGTTAGAAATGCTTACAGAGGTTTTGAAAGTAAACATACTCAGATATATTTTTAGAAAACTTCAATGGCTAGAGAAATTGATATGTACGTTTTAGCTTGCACACAGATGTTAACATAATATTGTCGAGTTTTGTTACAAATAATAACTAGCGAAATCTGTATAATAATAATAATAATAATAATAATAATAATAATAATAAAAATAATTATTGTTATTATTATTATTATTATTATTATTATTATTATTACACCAGATAAGTGAGGAGGATCAACGAGGATAACAATTAAGAGAGAAAGCACTAACCAGACCTCCACTAGATGAGTATACGAGGCTTATCATAACCAAAATTCCAGACGAATGCTCGTTACAAACGAAGATCAACGATAAACGCCTATTGCAATAACACAAACTAATTTGCAAAGCTTATCCAAAGAGGTGGTGAGTTCTAGAAATCTGGGAGACTTGTCGCCACTAAGATTTCAGAGAACATCACAGATTGTGCTCAAAGAGAATTATTTGATGATGGTCTGTGTGAAAACTCTTAATGAATAATAATAATAATAATAATAATAATAATAATAATAATAATAATAATAATAATAATAATAATAACTAGAAAGATAACATCCTAAATTTTATAGTATTAAAAACAAATATAGCGGTGAAAACACGCTAATCGATTGCTGCCTGGAGTGTTCGTGAATGTGTATTCTGTAATTAATCTATATTCCGGAATTAAATTTCAACCAATGAAACTTGCCGGAAAGCGTGACACACAAAAGAACAGACACGCTATCGTATTAATATATAGTAAATAATAATAATAGGTCAAGGTGGATGGAAAATGGGTTGAGGATGGGGATAAGATCGAAAAGAGAAAGCACTAACTAGATCTGGGACCTTGGGGAGTCTTATTACCACCCAAATTCCATTGATAACCAATGGTCACTGCCAGCCAGATGTCAATAGCAAGCGACTCTTGCGATGATGCAAAATAATTTTACAAATATTGAAAGAGGTGGCGAGTATTGGAAACCTGGGGAGAGTTGTTATCATCCAGTATCATGTCGGTTTTTGTCAGTGAGCAATTTTTTTTTTTTTGACGACCTGCGTGAGAACTTCTAGTGAGTAAATAATAATAATACGAGGGATGCTTTTTATTCTGCCAGAAGGGATCAGAGGAGATTGTAAATTGGCATTGTTATAATGACTAAACCTAAGCATTCATGACCTGATAGTTTCATCTTTCTGTTGCAAATATTGGCGGTATAAAGCTCCAAGAAAACAACCTCTTTCATGAGCAAAGACGCGTCATTGAATTCCCGGCAAAAAGTGCATCGAGAATAATGGTAACTATACACTGAATCACAACAGGTAGCTCGTTGTAATGCTAACACTCCCGTCTTTCTAGACCTTCAATTTCTAGAGTAAAAAAATAGGCTCTACTTTTGGAACGAGCATCGTATGGCAAAGCAGGTCTCGAACGCCCATGCGCAATTTTCATGATGTTAATAAAGACATAATTGGACCAAAGAGAGTGTAAAAACTAGAAAAAAGCATTAACCAGACCTCCACTTGTACAAGGTCATTTTCGCCCAAATTCAAGACCAATTGCCGTTACTAGCAAGAACTCAATGGTAAGCAGCTTTTGCGATAACGCAAATTTATTTGGTATGGTTCTCAAAAGATATGTAAAACCCTTGAAATCTGAGAGAAACTGTAGTTACTCAGTCTCCAAGGAATACCATAGTTTCATATTCTTTCCTTTGAAAACTAGATTTTCCTGTTAGCCCCCCCCCCTGCACACAATATTATCTATAGTACAGTGTACCAACTTGGGAAAGTCGCCGTTGGTTATGCAATTTCATCTGCTGCTTTTGCTTTTGATGCGTAATTGTTGGCATTTGTTATGAGATATATATTCCTAGTGCAAAAGTAACTAAAGTTTACAGTTGTTGTTCCCAGCTTTTCAAATCTGATATACCTTAAGAACTGAAACGTTGTTAAAATAACACTCACGATAAGAAAGATGAGAGCAGTAATCCGAAGAATCAAAACTAACACGTATTGCTAGAGGTTAAATGAAATTCGCGTTTTTTGAATTTGCGATGATTTCTATTTTAAAACATAGGAATTTCAAATAAACTCGTGTTTCATTCTCTGAATGTTTGGAATTAAAGATGACAAAATTCACGAAGCCATGTAGATTGCTGCATTTTAAAATAGTCCAAATAAGATCGATACATTATCTCTGATCGAGACATAACAGCCTAATCAGATTGACACGCCGGTTTTCGTTTGATCACGAGGTGACTGACAGCCTGAGGGCATCAAGTTCGAATCCAGTTCGTTCTAAAAAAAATAAAACACTTTCACTTAGGATGCTGGCAAATTTTATGTGGTCCTTCCTCTAAGTATCCGAGGTCTTTCTAGAAAAATTCGTGAAAACCGATGTCAACAATGCCAATAAACAACGAAATGAATGAATATTAGATCACTGAAATTAAGCGACGTTGAGCTTGGTCAATACCAGATGGGTGACCGTATGAGAATACCATACATTGCATGTCACAAGTTAGCAAAACCGCCTGGCAACAACAACAAAAAAGACACACAAACAAAAACACACACAAAAACAAACAAAATCAATCAATCAGGCAAGCAAACAGCGTAATTTCTTCTGACCAGGATATACATGCGATTAGGGATCGCTTATGAATGTAATATTACTTAGAAACTTCCTCCTTTGGAGTAACCGGCTCAACCTTAACAAGGGTACATATTTAGTTCTCGCTTCCACTGCAAAAAAAAACAAACTGTGATACGATTGTCGGAAAGTGGGATGGAGAAGTCAGCGCCCCCGAGAAGGAGCACTCCGACTTGCAAAAGTGCCTGTGAAGCCCCGTTGGTATTTCCTGGTAAAGGGCGCCTCGGAAAGATTTTTAAATAAATATAGAATGAAAAAAATATCCATAGTAACAGTAAAAGAAATAATTGTGAGAAAGATTCGGAAGAGAAAAAGCTAAAGAGAAAAGTAGAGAAAAATAGTGAGAAAAGGGAAAAGAAAGGAACCATAATAGAGAGGAAAGGTAGAGAAAGAGGAAGCGAGAAAGAGGAGGAGGAGAAAGGTGTATCAAATATGTAGGCTGTGTGTACCTAGAGGTCACTTTGGCACAAGCGTACACTAGTGATAAAAATGGAAGCAATAACACAATAATTATCAAATGCAGCAAAAAGTTATTTAAATAAACATTAAGAACATGGCAGCAGGTTTAATACCTATGTTCTGTGTACTGAGAAATTATTTATAAAGAAACCGTGCAGCATCATGAGTCGAATCTTCCGCTTAGTGCGGATTGCGAACCCACGTGACTTATTTTTCGTCACTCCTTCCGATCCTGGGCAAGTTGGTTGATGGACACTCAACTGTTGAGAGATCTCCAATGAAAAACAATTCCTCTCCACCTTCTTGGCTTTTTTTCTGCCTCTTTTGCCTTCTTAATATCCTCAAAGCATAACTTTGATAGGTCAGTGGTTGATCGTTTGACATGGTTAAGTTTAAGAATTTTACTTTCGATTTTATCATAGAGGGGGTACGGAAGTAGTTTGCGGAAAAGTGGATATTTGTTTTTTTTATCAGACTATGTCCCGTAATGAAACACATCACGTGATTTTTAAGCACCTCAATGCGATGGACTAATTGATTATTTCATGTGATACAATTATAGCCATATAAAACTACTGGGAGGCCATAAATTAAACAAACTTTTACTTTTACAATTATCGGCATCTTGTTTGATTTTAGAATGATGCTGCGTTTTTGGAAAGCCGCCTAACCCAGCCCGATTATGTGTTTCACTGTCGTCCTGTGATCACCGGATGAAATCAGTTTATGCCCGAAACAAATGAATTGGGTGATCTGTCTGATGGGTTTACTGTGAAAAGTCATGCTTAACTGTCGACATTCATTTTTCTCAGAGTTTATTTCAAATCCTATATCTTTTGCATTCTTTGCTAATACATTGACAAAAACTTGAAATTTGTGTGTGCAATCATTAACAAGAGCGTTGTCATCAACGTAGAAGAGGGTGAAGAGGACGACCTATAGAAAAAACCGCTTTGGCAAGTCTTAAGCATAACAACAGCTAGTGCAAAACAGAACAGGATTGATGAAAGCATATCTCCTTGCTTGACGCCCTTTTGAAGTTTACAAAGTGGTTAAACTCAAGGTTAGTTTTTATAAAAGCCTGTCATCGGTCGTAAATTGAATTTCGAAGATTAATGCAGTTTTTGTTGAAAGGGTTTTTACTCTAAAAAAAAATCGTGCCCCTGGTGACAAATGCAAAAACAATATAAAATAATTATCAGATGTTTTAACAGGTTATTTGAATAAAAATTATGAGCCTTAGGATCATACAAAAAAATACCTGATTAAAAAAAGATAGTTTAAAAGTATGGTATTTAAAAATTCATTTTCAGCAAAAGATTACACAGGTGTAATAACACCAAAGTTTGGTCAATTCAGTGAGAAGACAAAATGCATTTCGGGTGTGACGACAGTGACATTGTCGTCTAAAGGTGGTCACAGATGCCAATATAATAACAAAGGGAAATGGTATCGTTGATGATTGATAATTTGGACCCGAATAAAGCAACCTGTCGAATTCCTGTGTGTGCATCTAATAACCAACAATCCATAACCGTCACCGACAATAAAGATATATTGTTAGATGAGGTTGAGAAGAAAGCGCTTGCGGAATTTTTAATTTTGATTTCAAATGATGTATTTTCAAATGAGTTTTCGTTATAATAACTTTACTTTATATATAATTTTAAAATAAGTTTTCGTTAGAATACCTTTACTTTATATATTATTTTAAATAGCGTTTCTCGTTCTATCTAATCATTTTAATTGCAATCGTTTTTAAAAATATGCCTTTTTTTCAAAACGTTGAATACAAGATGGGCGAAAAAATTCGCACAATTTTCTTATTTCAATTCAAACTAGGCCGGAAAGCTGCCGAGACAGCTCGCGATATGAACGAAGCGTTTGACACAGGAACCACCGCTGACTGCACAAAACAATAGTGGGTTAAATAAATTTCGTGGCAGCGACGAGAGTCTTGAAGATAATGAGCGTAATGGTCGGCCATCGGATGTTGACAATGATCAATTAAGAGCCTTAGTCGAAGCCAATCCACACACGACAGTTTGAGAATTTGCTTCTGAATTAAACGTAAGGCGATTTAAAACTACTTGAAAGAGATTGGAAGACAAAAAACTTGATAAATAAGTGCCTCACGAATTGAACGACAACCAAAAGAAACGCCGCTAAGAAATGTCATCTACCCTTCTTTTACGCAACAAGAACGACCAGTTTCTTGATCGAGTTATAACTTGCGATAAACAGTAGGTTCTTTACAACAATCGGCGACACTCAGCTCAGTGGTTAGACGCCAAAGAAGCTCCATGACACTTCCCGAAGCTAGAATAACTCCTAAATAAAGTGTTTTTAATGCAGGCGAAATCACTACAACGGATAAGTACTGTTAACAAATGGATGAAATGTATCAGAAACTTCGACAACAACACCCACTATAAGTCAACAGAAAGAGCCCAATTATTTTCTACGACAATGCCGTACCGCACCCTGCAGAAATTGAACGAATTGGGCTACGAACCTCTGCCTCATCCGCCTAATTCGTTCAATTTCTGCAGGCTCCGTTTTGAAACGTGCAGTCGGGCATTTTAGTGGAAAATTGGGCCTTTCTGTTGACTAATATTGGGGGTTGTTGTCGAAAGTTTCTGATGCATTTTATCCACTTGTTGACAGTACTTATACGCTGTAATGGTTGCGCCTGCATTCAAAAATTGTAATAAATAAGACCGGTGGACAACCACCAAAGAATCAGCATGACCTTCTTTTGATGTAACTCTGGTTTCGGAAAATCTCGTGGAGCTTCTTCAGCGTCTAACCACTGAGCTGAGCGTCGCCGATTGTTGTAAAGAACAAACTGTTCATCGCAAATCAAAACTCGGTCGAGAAACAGGTCGTTCTTGTTGCGTAAAAGAAGGAAAATGACACTTAATAACAGCGTTTCTTTTTGTTGTCGCTCAATTCGTGAGACACCTATTTGTCAAGTTTGTTGTCTTTCCAATCTCTCTCAAGTGGTTCAACATCGTCGTATGGTTCTCAATAAATAATTCGCAGATTTTCGAACAGTTCTACGTGGGTTGGCTTCGACTAAGGTTCTTAATTGATCATTCTCAACATCCGATGGCTGACCACTACGCTCATCATCTTCAACACTCTTGCTGCCACCATGAAATTTATTAAACTACCATTGTGATGTGCGTTCAACATTGCGCCAAATGTTTCGTTGATATCGTGAGCTTTTTTTTATTAAGTTTTCAGTCTAGCTTGAATTGAAATGCGAAAATTGTGCGAATTTGTCCTTTTCTATCTTGTATTCAACGTTCTGTAAAGAAGACATAATTGTTTTAAAACGGCTGTAATTTAAACGCTTACATAAAGCAAAGTACGTTCTTTAAAATGATATATAAAATGAAGGTATTATAACGAAAATTTATTAGAACATACATCATTTTAAATCAAAATTAAAAATTCTGCAAGAACTTTCTTCTCAACCTAATAGCAATGGCACATTATTGGTTGTCTGCTACGTCTTATACTCACAGCAATTGGAATTGTTTACAAATTATATCTATCTATCTATCTATCTATCTATCTATATTATATTAGAGAAAAGGGAGCAAGAGAGAGAGAGAGAGAAAAGAGAAAGAGAGAGAGAGAGAGAGAGAGGGGGGGAGGTAGAAAGACGAAGAAAGAGAAATAAACTAATAGAGATAAGCGAGAACTGTGACAGAGACGAAAAGTATAGAAAGAGATGGAAAGAAAGAAAGAAAGAAAGAAAGAAAAGCTAAATAACAGAAAGATAGAGAGCGAGCGAGCGAGCGAGCGAGCGAGAGAGAGAGAGAGAGAGAGAGAGAGAGAGAGAGAGAGAGAGAAGTAGTATTTATGCGTAGAAATATCATCAAGGAATATGGCGTAATTGTCACCGAGAGAAAATGAGCAAGAAAAAGCGGTTGAAAACGAGAGATAAATCAGAGAAAGAGAGAGAGAGAGAGAGAGAGAGAGAGAGAGAGAGAGAGAGAGAGAGTGAAAAAGAGAGATATGTGGGAAGAAAAAATAAATCAGAAAAAGAGACGAAAGGGAAAGAGAGGAGAAAAGAAATGAAACAAAGAGAGAGAAAACGAAAGGAGAGAGAGAGATAAGGGAGAGGAAGAGAAAGGATTTGAAAGCGAGAGCAAAATCAGAGAATGAAAGAGAAAGAGAAAGTTGTCGAGAGGAGAAAAGTTAGAGAAAAAGAGATATAATAAAGATAGAGAGAGAGAGAGAGAGAGAGAGAGAGAGAGAGAGAGAGAGAGAGAGAGAGAGAGAGAGAGAGAAAAGGAGACAGAGAAGGGAAGGGGACTCAAACCCGGCAGGGTCCTGGATATGACCTTAAACTATATCCGATGGTGAAGACCCAGCTTGCGGGCGTTGGGGAGTGTGGGGCCACCCTTTAATTGCCATTGCTCCCAGATCTACTCTGACCCGGAGTGGTAGTACCCGTTAAGGTCCAAACTATGGGTAAAATAGAAACTGACTTGGGGAAAACAAATATACTCTATTAAAAAATTGATAAAAAAAACAAACAAACAAACAAACGATCAAACCCGACAATTTTAAAACGCTTTTAATCACCGCCATTTTATTAAATGCCCTGACATTTTTTTTCTACGCATATCATTAAAAATAACTTTTGGCCATGTCTAAATTTACAAAATAATTAAAGGCTTATTTGTATGGACTAATTCAATTATGTCGACTTTAAAATGAGAAAACATAGAAAAACAATGAAGACAAATTCTTTCAATTGATTTTAACAGCAAAAAAGTAGATGTATTTTCTTTGTTTAGTAGTTTCTGTTAAGATTTCATTGCTTAACGTTTTTAGGATTATGACACGCTGAATGTTTTCGAGTTAAAATCAAACTTCCAGTCACATAACACTGAAATTAATAGGAAATACTAATCATACAGCAAAGATGGTTTACATACAACGAGTAAAATCTTTGTTTGGATTGATGAATAACGGGTACAGATATATATCCATTTCAACTTTCCGACATATCCTATTATATTTGCGCATGCGCAAATTCATTCATAGTGTGAAGTAGCTTAATCTTTTTATTTTTCTTATTTTTTGAACGCTAAATGTTTTGGTTTCATTTCTAGCCGACGGCATTCAAAGCTATATTATTTAAACTTTTTAAATCAGTACTATATATATATATATATATATATATATGACTAGTTCATTTAATCACATAAATTAATATACGAAAGTATAATTTTATGCGTAAACTTTAAGTATTTACTTCAAAAGTGCTCAATACATAGGTAGAGCTAGGTAGTAAGCCATAAAAATATATATGGCAGTTAAGCCACACAGAATATTCCCCGTTTTATCCACGCTCCTAGCGTGGATGAAACGTGGAATATTCTGTGTAGCTTAATTGCCATATATATTTTATAACTTGCTATATATATATATATATATATATATATATATATATATATATATAATAGAGAAGTGGTTCTATAATAATGAGTACGAAATTTGCATGAATTAAAACATATTTAAGCGTATCTTACGAACGAGCAAGACCAGATGCCCCCCCCTAAAATTTGAAATAACAACGAAGTTGACCTTTCAGCTAAATTGCTAAATTTTAAGCGCCAATGTTATAAACGATGCGAGGCTTTAGTGGCTAGAACATGGCCCAATTGGCGAGTATCCATTACTAACAGAGTCGACGTTATTGCAAAAAGTAAATATTTTATAATTTTAGTGATTTTAATCTTTGTCTTCTATCTAGATAATCTATATATTAATACAATAGCGCGTCTTATTTTCTGTGTCATGCTTTCATCCGGGTCGTTTAATCGTTATGTACTTCCATTGCTTGTAATAAATAATTTTACCAAGAATTCTTCATAAGTTTTGGTTTCGGTTTCGATTAAAGCTGATTGCACTCAAGTCATTTAAAATTTTTATAAATAATTTAAACTAAGAATTCTTCAAATTTTGATTTCGGTTTCGATTATAGTTGATGCCACTTACGTCATCTATTTTTTAGAAATAATTTTACAAAAGATTCATCATCAAGTTTGGTTTCGGGTTCGATCATAGCTAATGGAACTCCAATAATCCATTTTTAAAAAATAATTTAATCAAAAATTATTCATGAGTCTTGATTTCGGAAAGGATTTTAACTGATGGCACCTTAGTAATCTATTTTTTATAAATAATTTCATCACGAATTTTTCATAAGTTTTGGTTTCGGTTTCGATTATAGCTGAAGGAACTAATATATATATATATATATATATATATATATATATATATAATTATTTAGTATAATAATTATAAAATACTTACAGACACTAGTGTTTCGTCCTTTCGAGACTCTTCAATGTAGGGTGTCACGAATTACACCAGTTGATAGATTCGAACCCGGCGACAGAAGCCCTCTCTGGCTTGATTAGCAAGGACAATATCCATTCGCGGGAAATGCTGTTTAATTTTAAACATGTATTTCATTGAATGTTTTTAACGTCAGAGTGATCTAATCATTATACGAGGATCTTCGCATTGGAGCTAAATTGACCGTTATTTCAAGTGAAAGTGCTCAACGATATTCATAAGTTTGGGATTCGGTTTCGATTAAAGCTGATAAACCCAAGTCATTTAGATATATATATTTTTTATTTTTGATATCGCAAATTTATAATATATAAAAATCGATAGAACATTAACCCTATAATAATATATACGAAATCTGCAAGAATTAAAATATCATATTTAAGCGTATTTTCCGATCTGGCTAAGCCGGGCTTCCTTGTTAGCTTGGATAAATACTTTTGCAGTTTTAGCAAAGTAGCTACATTAATATCAGAGCGCCTTCATTAACGCTGAACATCCACAGAATGCTAACATCACTATATTAGAAATGAATCAGTCCCCTGTGGAATTTTCGCAGGTCCCACTAGTCCGAAATAACATCAATTCTAAATTAGAGCATGCCCATATTTTGACTAAGTCTCGTGACAATTAGTCAAGCGATGTAGACCGTAGTCCATATAAAAACAAGCAACAAATATAGTAACAAACAAACACACAAACAAAATCGCCTGAAAACATTACCTTTTTTGCAGAAGTAAATATGTAAGATTTTAGAGAGAGCAACAAGGAAAGTGCGTGTATGTGTGTGTGTGTTTGTGTGTGTGTGTGTGAGAGAGAGAGAGAAAGAAAGAACGATAGAAAATCGGAATCGCCATTTTGTGAAGCTTTTCATATTCGTCGTCATGTTGTCATATTTAGTTATTGTCATATTTGTTCCACAAAGCTTTCAATGGCTTTAAATGGAATAATATAAATAATTCATAATTAAATTACTCAAATAATCCCTTTTTCATTAAAATAAATATTTTTATCTAATTGAATAATGACAACGTTTCAGAAAGGAAACACGTAAAACAATACGGTATTGCCATCAGCATTTGGTTGGTCGCCATATTGTTTTACTATTTTCATTGTCACTCAAGTTGGTATTGGTGAAAGAAATGTCAATCATTTATAATGAGAGGAAGTTGGAAATAGCTATATGTAAGTATGTGTGGCAATATATATATATATACATATGTATACACACACACATATATATACATATATATGTATATACATATGTATAAATATATATATATGTATATATATATGTATATATATATGTATATATAGACACACACACACAAACACACACACACACACACACACACACATATATATGTATATATATTATGATTAGATGTCTATATACCCTCCAAGCAAACAAACAAAGAAAAAAGGTGGGGAGATAACAGAAAAAGTGAACATTTGCCCAATAAGCCCAGGATCATTGGCTACGATAAATGGGTTGGTGTAAAACAAAGAATCTGATTGGCTAACTCGCAAATTCAGCAACAAGTGAATATATAAAAGCACGCTGTAACATGAATTCCATGCAATAGCTGGACGAATCCGCAGGAGGATGTAACGTGAAAAATTCGGTGTAATTTAATTGCCATATATTTTCCCAAAAATTACTACCTAGATCTATTCAAGTATTGAGCACTGTTGAAGTAAATACTGAAAATAAATACGTAACATTCTATGTAAATACACGATATTATATATATATATATATATATATATATATATATATATCCTTATATATATATATATATATATATATATATAATGTATCTACATAAAATTTTAAGTATTTAGATATATGGAAGAGGTAAGACGTTAGCTTTTCTTTCACTTTCTTTTCCGCCTTTGCGTTACAGGTGCAAGCCTTCCTGCCTACTACCACTTTTTTTTTTGCTCAAGACACACCTCCAAACTCCCGGGCAACGCCGGGCACCCAGGCTAATCTATTATATAAAAGGTCAAAATTGGCGCGAGCGTTTGTGTATGCCCACGAAAGGCTTTTTGCATCAGGCTTCTCGTGTCAGTTAGATTCCGTGAGAATATCTCGTACTCACAAACGGATATCTTTTCTTTCCTATTTTTTGATCGAGTTAAAAATAATTCCCGCTCTGCCGTCGTCTCCAATGTTTATTTGTCTTTTTGGTGGCCTTCGGGCCGGGTAGTATCTGTTCTGTTTTGGTCAATGTAAGGGAAACCTTTCATACTGAGACAATTACTATTCATTTGGATACTGCCAGAGCGCCCCTTTTTGGAGCAGCTGGTTTTCCCTCACATTAAAAACGAATTTGTGTCTAATTTGCTTTCGTGAGAGGTTTAAAAGCAATGCCATTTGGACAAGTCATCTTTTGTTTTAGATTGACTACGTTCAAGCTCCGGTCGCGTCATGGACTAGCGGTAAGGCGTCAGATTATCTTTTATTTTTTTTCGTCCTTCGCGTCACGGGTTCGAGCCTGCCTGCCTACTACCACTTTTTTTTTTTTTTTGCTCAACACACACCTCTTAACATCCGGGCAGCGCCGGGCATCCGGGCTAGTATAATATAGTGCGAAATCTGCATTAATAAAAATATCATATTTAAGCGTATTTTATGACCGGGCAATGCAGGGCGGCCTGCTAATATATATATATATATATATATATATATATATATATATATATATATAGAGTGAGAGAGAGAGAGAGAGAGAGAGAGAGAAAGAGAGAGAGAGGGAGAAAGAGATGAGAGCGCTAGAGGAGGGCAGCGTATGTGTGAAAGGAAGGCCAACAGATATAGATTAATTGTAACCGAAGCTATATAATGAAACGCACAAATTAGAAATGCAGAAAAAAATCGAAATGTAGAAGAAAGGAAATATGAGAAATATTCGAGAGAGAAGAAAAAGCGAAGCCGAACCGCCATTTTATAACACCTTGAATATTCATCGCCATCTTGTTATCCTTCGTAATCGTTGCCAATTATTTGGTCGCGCAGCTTTCACTTGCTTTGAACACAATAATCAATATTTTTAATAATTGAACCGTGCAGATACAGTCTTTATCTTCGAAGGTAATAAGAAATACGTTCTAATGAGATATAATATTAACAGGCAAAAAATAAATCCAGAAACAAATTACAAACTCTTTAATATAAAAGCACTGGACATGGGGTAAATTATCTCGGCTTCTGACATACGTCCATGACTGGGGTTGCTTTATTAGCATGAAAAAAGAAGAATTTATTTGCAGCGATTTTAAACGGTTCCTCTTTTTTTTATTGTAAATTGAACTCATCAATAAGAAAAAAATTAAAATAAAATCGGAAGGTACACCCGGGCTTGAACTGGGGATAATTCGATCAGTAGTCGAATGTTCTATCGCTGAGATATATCTCGAAATGACAGGATAACTATTTTTTTTTTAGGCAAAAATGATTTGCTGAAATTTTATTATTTCACTTGGCCGGTGTAACGGAAAATATTCCCCGGGGAAAAAATTCTTCTTTTTTTTTATCTATAAGAGAGAAATACAATTTTTTAACATCGGATTCGTCGATTTTCGAAAATGATTAGCTGAGATTTTATTATTTCACTTAGCTGGTGTAACGTAAAATTGTTTTTATCTATAAGAGAGAAAAAACTATTTTTAAGATCGGATTTTTCAATTTTCGGTACTGATCATACGAATTTCGTTACAAATCATATCTAAGAACACTATCAGACATATAAATTAACTTTGAGTGAAATTTGCAGCAGATAGGTTTAGCCGTTTCGGAAACCATGCGGGAGGAACTCACACACACATGCACACACATGCAAAGTGACTTTTATATAAAAGTTGAAATAGAGATAGGAAAATGAATTGACAAAACCATATATATATTTTGCATTCGAATTTTTTTACCCTTCTAATGTGGGTTTTCTGTATTTTATTTGGAGTTTTGTAAGCTCGGATATCTGTTTTATTATTCACACGGACAATTACTATTTGCACAGATGATTACTTTGGACAAAGATAAATATTGAGGTCTATAAATCTTTCACATTTCATAAAAGGCGGATGTTTAAGAGATATATAACATTGTTATTTTGCTGTTTAATGACTTTCTGTTAAACCCGGATTTCCCCGTTAGAAATATAAGGATTTATTTTTTATGGGATTCTGTATCGTGTCTTCATGATACCATATGGGAAATAAAAAACGTTTTTACATGAAAAAGTGAGTTCCAGTAATTCTTTGTTTTAGTCTCCTTTTCGACGTAGACTGCATATAACGTGTGGGTCCCGTGTGTAAACGTGTGTACAGCATAGGAAAATTACTTGACTGAAAACAGCATATATTTTGCATTCAAACCTTTTCACTCACCTATATAGAGCTTTCTCTATTGAAAGAAAAAAAAAGAAAAAAAAGAAAAAAAGGAAATTAAATGAAGAAAAATATTTGTTAGAACTCCTGCTTTACCACGCCTAACTCCATCTGCAATTTCCACCACCCGTTCTCTCTTTCTCTCTCTCTCTCTCTCTCTCTGGTGTCGAAAAATCAACAACAACTTCGTGCTTCCAACTCGTCCTTTTCATAGCAGTTTCTGTTCTCCTATGCAAATTAATGTCACGTGTATCTTAGTTTGTGTTCTACAAATAAAGATCCCGAAAGAATAGAAAGAGACGCACCCGTTTGTGTACGGCACTTTCTTCATTACTTTCAACATGTAATTAATTTCCTTAATGTTATTGTTCAATTCCGCTACACTCCACCGTTATAAGATGATCACAAAAATGACAACTCGGATGTGGTCTAGTACTCCTTAAAGGTACTTTCTCTACAGATAACTAGTCTGGAAAAGTGTTATTTAGCGCGAATGGATTTTTTTTTTGTTGTAAGCTGGGATATATGTTTTATTATTCACGCGGACAATTACTATTCGCTCAAATGATTATTCTGAACAAAGATAAATATTTAAATACTCAAATCTTCCCCATTTTCTAAAAGGCGGATGTCTAATAGATGTACAACATTGTATTTTTGATGTTTAATGACTTTCTGTTATTCTCGGATTTACCTTAGAAATATAGCGTTTTTTAAATGTTACATTTAAAGATCTGAATATTAGTACAGGCAGGGAGGCAAGAAATAGGGAAGGAATTCCAAAGTTTAGTAGCCCGAGAGTAGCAACTATTATAGTAGAAGACTTTTCGAAATTTAAGATCCTCAACAATGAAAAGATGTGATTTTTCTGCTCGTCTCGTGAGGTTCATCAGATGATACTCCCGTTGATGATACTCCCGTTAATGATACTCCCGTTGATGATACTCCCATTAATGATACTCCCGTTGATGATACTCCCATTAATGATACTCCCGTTGATGATACTCCCGTCGTATAAGATCCGACAGAACAACTTAGTTGTACGGAAAAAAACATACAGATGATTTGTTTATAGTGGTGAAGGCTTTATGCAGAACCAACCATATTTTGCTACAACTGCTAATCTCAGTCGGTGCAGCCACAAGACAGAGCAGTCTAAAGACCTCATGTTTTTTTAATGCTCTCTTTCTTATAATCAACAAAATTTTATCGTATTATAAGTTTTCCATTACACCACTGAAAAAATATATATTAAATATTCATATTATATTTCTCTTAGTTTAATTGTCTGCCCGTTCTACTTTTTATCAGAAACTATCGAGACGATCTTGCTGAAATTTTGTATGAGCCTTTGTTATGATGTGGTGCAGGGAATTCAGTCTTATTTCACCAAGATCGGCTCGATAGTATCTGATAATAATCATAATTATTAAATCATATATATATATATATATATATATATATATATATATATATATATATATATATATATATATATATATATATATATATACTCCTTGTTCTAAATGTCTTTACCCATAAATGCAGGAGTAGACATCTTCTCATCGGAGTGAAAAACATTTGTAGCTATTGGGTGGTTTTGCTGTCAGAATAATAATTAGAGGATACATACTGTTTTATTTAGATACCCAAGAACACAACACACGAATTATAAGACATGAGCAGCATAAGTGATTAATAACAGATGTTGGTTAAAACCATGGGTAAAAACCAATTTTTTAAGATTAAAAACATAATTTATATCCTTAATTTGTTAAATGATCCATCGTAGCACGTCCTGGATCTGTCTGATTAAATTAATTATTAAATCATAGACGCCTTCTAGTAATCAATGGATCGAAAACATCAAACGGTCTGAATTATCTCCCTTTAGCTGTTATAGAAAATAAAATCGACCTAGTCTCCAACAGAATTAACTAGTAGCAATTAACCACATAATTGGATTATGTCCCTACATAATTGTCTTTAGTAACGATATGAAAACATATTCAAGCAGAATGACAACCTTTTTATTTATTTTCATATTCAATTAAACTTTAAACCTAAAATGGTCTTAAATCTAAGTACTAAAATAATGATAATCTGTAAACATTACTTGCCACTAATACGAAACTAAAATTAACCGTAACTTGTTACGGCCATACTATAAATATAGGAATAAAAATTAAAAAACTCTTTTTATAAAAACATTAATTATTGGGAAATAAAGAAACAGCGAGATCTAATTTAGGAACTCAACGAATGGGATATATATAAAAAAAAATTAAATGGCTTAGGGTTTTCTGTGGAAACTTCTAATGACTCTGTTCTTAAATAAGGATACGTAAATTAGGCGATATATTAATATTTAAATACCGCAAATGTAAATGTTTCTCACATGCTTTCCCGTTAAGGGAATTTTCCCTTTTTCTTCCTTTTTTCTTTCTCTTCAAAAATGCTCTATTGTCAAAAGTGTTTTTATTCATAAAGTCTGGAGAAATGATAGTTTTTGAAAATTTTCAAACGATATAATGTTTGAAATTGTCGACTGGACATAGAAACAATTGTAACATAAAATGAAATACACTTTTTGTTGCCATCAACACCTTTTTTGAAGTCTTGATATTGCTTTCGCAGTATATATATATATATATATATATATATATATATATATATATATATATATATATATGATTGAATAATAATTATTCTTTATACCTACACACATTGCTGTTTCATCCTCACGCAATCACCAGCGTAGGAAATGATAATTCCTGCTGCCCACCAAACAATTGCCACCAGAATGAAGTGGATTAACAATTTATACACACCAAATTCTGGCGGAGATATTAGACAATCCAAAGTGCTCAAACGAGAGAAACAGGAAGAGAAAGAGAGAGAAAAAATAGAGTGACAGACAGTGTATGTTGGGGGGATTTTTAGAGCCGGTGAAGTTTGAATTGAAAATTCTATTTCCTTTAATTGGCTATTTGCCCACAATCGATTATTTTGTGTTCGGCTTGATTTGGCAATTAAACATAAAGCCACTAACACTCGAAAAGCGTTTTCAAATTGTAAATGATATGATCAATTGACTGCGGAAAACATTTGGTTAACGAATAATTTCATGAAATGGACATGTCAATAGGCCATTCGATTTAACCATATTATGTTATTAGCTTTGAGGATATGTAAAACCTATGTCTACGTTGATAAACCAAGTAGAACAGACCACTTGGAAGATAGAATTCAACGCGTTATTACAGAAATACAGCCATGCGTAAAGTCTGTGAAAATTGGACTACATTACTTGCTTTCTATCTCTGTCACTTCCGCTGAATTGAAAGCCATCATTCCTACGCATTAGTTCAATTGCGTGCAATTTGATACACAACCTAATTATTTCATTGAAACTCTGTCTGGGTCACGACAACCCCTTAAAAAATACCCCCGTTGTATCTTTGTAAACACTTTTTTGTCATCACAAATTTTCTATTGGTGATGTAAGCAGCGTTACGCCAGTTGCTTTAAGTGAAAAAAAAATAACGCTTCGAAATAATCTTTCTTCATCGACTGCTTGAAAACTGGATTTTTCTGCAGATTTGGATCACGCACAATTGGAAATTTTAATTTGGATCTGCTTGCCAACATTGTAAATCCGACTAGTCTGTAAGGGAATATTGATTTTTATGATCATGTCACTTTTGGAAATAGCTAACTTCTGCATATCATTTCATCTGGATTTAAAATTTAAAATGGACATTTTTAAAATTTTTCATTTCTTTACACCATTTCAGGAACTCTTTACCTTGTTTGCATATATGACTATTTTACATATAATTCAGTTTCAATTTATGCCAGTACCAGCAAATTAATAGTTTCACTATAATAATAATTTTCTAATATTTTTCCCCTGATAAAAAGAACGCATTTTTCACGGATTAAGGAAATCGTTATATTTCTTTTTGAGTATCCCGTCGAACAATAACTTTTTGGAAATTATAATATACAGTCTTAAATTGTGCTCTTTTGGCAAAGTTCTATTTCCTATTTTGGTTGTATTGAGCTTTTTTTATTTGGTTGGATTATTATACAAATATTAATATTTATATTCGCTTTAAGTTTACAGAAGAATTTGGCTTGTAAACATAGTTTTTATTTCTTGATTTTATCTTTCTCTCTCGCTATATATATATATATATATATATATATATGCATATATATGTATAATACGAACACACACACACACACATATATGTGTATATATATATATATATATATATATATATATATATATACGCCTACACCCTCTATTTCTTATTTCTGTACGGCATTATCAGTTCATGTGTTTTATGCTTCTTTATTTTTAATTCTATCCTTCAAATTCTTTATTTTTTCTATCTTTTTTTCAAAAACTTATTATTATTTAATTATAATTTATTTCTCTTTCCACAATGTCTTTCTTTTCTTTCATTCGTATTATCTGTTCATGCGTATAGTCTCTAAAAACTAAAAATAAAAGTTTTTAAACAGAAAGACTTAATTGAACGCTTTTCAGTCTCACTGTCTCCATTTGGATAACTCAACATGACGTCCATTGAGATCCCGAGCGGATATTGATTTGACATGTTCTCAAGCAGGCGCCATTTTGCAACGCAAATAGAAGCGGGCATATATATATATATATATATATATATATATATATATATATATATATATATATATATATATATATATATATATATATATATATATATGTATATCCAATCAGTAGATCCAAGTAGTTTGGGATTAGGATAATCCGCTTGGAGTGCTTTAAAAGGTAAATCCGAATTCAGAGTTAAACACATTAATCTCTATATTAATAAAATTATGTAACTACTATTCATCTGTCTATCTGTGACCGTGCGTACGTGTGTGTTTCAGGCCTATGCGAAACTGGAACTGGAATAACTGCTTCCTTAGATAATTTTATGACTAAAGGTTACTCTAACTTGATATCGAAATCTGACTCAAGATCATCATGGAAATGGAATATGTGTTTACATTAGTAATGTAGACCCAAGATTGGGACCACGGAAGGAAACACACATAAGACGCGTTTGGGGTAAGAAAGATATATTAATTGAAAAAGTTACAAGGACAGGATAAAGGATAAGTGGAGCTTACTATCTGCTGGTGTCCATTATGGGTAGTGGTACGCGCTGTGTTTTACTAATACTCCTGCTGATTCTACGGTATTATGATACTCCTCCTTGGAAGTGTTATTTCATTTATAATATAGTACTGGAAGAGTTATTTCATTGATAATATAGTACTAGAAGAGTCCATGATGCATGATGAAGTTTTGGTCTCATAACGATTAGGAATGACTACCTATTTGGAAGAGACATCTCCACAGAAACCCCTACTTGTTCCTATATATCCTCTACTTGTTCCTATATATGACTTACTCATCAACCGCATTCATATTTGACGTCTATCCTCCCAAAACGAATAAATAACTATTTTTTTATAGTACCGCTGAGATAATTTCCCATATCGTGTTTTGCTCACCCCTTTGCCAAGATTCCAGTATGTGGAGATTTCAATGTTTACAATGTTGAATGACTAATCCAATCAAACAAGATAAAAGTTTTGTAACGATTTATTTATCATTATTTAACGCAGATTTTTAACGAACACGTTCAACTCCCAGACGTTGACGGACAATTTTGCAAGTTTATTAGCTCGTTTTCGGATAAATTGCCTTGAAATATCTATCTGTGCCTAAAACTAAACGTAAATGCACGAACAAAGTTTCTTTACCAGATCCGCTCGTCACTGAAACAAAATATCGTGGGGCTGCTTCCCAAATTAGATAGAAACTGACCATTTCCTGTTTAATCTGAACAAGTACCTGTTGAGCCGTCATCGTAAATAAACAAACACTACCCAAGTTCCGCTATTACTGGTCATCCCGTTTCACGTTCCATCTGAACCTCATTAAATTTTAAGCTCAAGTAGCCTTCGGGCCTTGATAAAATATAACCCTTGTTTAGTAAAAACAGTGACTATTGCTATATATTACTAATCATTGATTGTATAATGACCAAAATAAAAAGTTCTGTTAAACTTGACAGGAAGCAATGAGAAATGCTTTTAGAATTGGTACAAAAAACCTTGTAAATAAAATGTTTCTTTATAATTATATAACAATTACAGTTTTTATTTCGTTACAGTTTCATTCAGTTTCTGTTTTTACATAGACCTCGTGAGCCAATCCTCTTTGTAGCCCGCCGTGTATTAAAATTATCTTTAAAAGATTGAACATTTTAGAAGCTATTTATATCTAACAAATCGAAATTAAAATCTTTAAGAAAATGCCAAAAATATAGTTTTATAACAATTTTGTCCAATTAGTAATTGAATCACAAACTATACCATTATAATTGAGTCAACGTTCAAAATCCTAGACTTGAACTGACAGCTGATTGACAACATATAACTGAGATTAAAATAAAAAAGAAGTATCTCCCAAGGAGATTCTTTATCTCCACTATCTCATAGTCATGATGCCTCTTCATTATATACTAAGAAAATGCCAAACCGGATACAAATTCACTAATACTGATGAAAGAATGAACCATCTAATGTACATGGACGATCTTAGCTTGTTGACAATAAACAAAATGGAACACGATAAAAATTTTCAACCAAAAACGTGCTCAGTGCTTGTCATAAAAAGATCTGGAGTGCAATGGAAAGTTTGGAACTACTCAACCAAGTAGAAATAAAAAAAATATTAGGTGAATATTACAGCTACAAATACTTGTGAGTTTTGAAAACAAACACCACCAAAGCAACAGAAATATTTGAGAGAATTGAAAAATAGTTAGAAGAACAATAAAACTCCTTGAAACTAAAGAATATAGTAAAAACCTAATAAAAGGTATAAAAACATGGGCAGTGTCACTAGTAAGACAGTTGGACTATAGAAGATTTGAGAAATCTCGACGAGAAGACCAGAATAGTGCTGACCGATTATGTGCAAAGGACAGACGGTTTGTATCGAAAACAGTAAATGACACGAAACAAGAATTAGTAAAAATAAACATAATGTACACACACACACACACACACACACACACACACACACACACACACACACACACACACACGCACACACACACGCACACACAACAAAGATAGTTAACACAGTGGTAAGAGATGAGATAAGAACAAAAAATGGGAAGAGAAATATATGTCGGAAGATTCATAAGGATGACAAAAGATGAGACTAACGAAAACTCTTGGACATGGCTATAAAAAGGCAACCTAAACAGAGAAACCTTATCAGTAATCACAGTCGCACAAGATAACGAGATTAGAACCAACCGTATCAAAGAAATGATCGACAAAGCACCCAAAAAAAAAACAGTAAGTGCAGACTCTGTAGACAAAGAGATGAAACAATACGCTACATAATAAGCGAATGCAGCAACTAGCCAATAAGAAATATAAAAATAGATGCGATCAAATGGGGAAGACAGTGCACTGGGAATTATGCAGATAACTGCATCTTGATCACTCAGATAAATGGTACAAACACAAATCGGCAGCAGCACTTGAAAACGAAGGTCACAAAATCTCATAGTACATAGATGTACAAACGGATTAACCTATGCAAGCAAGAAGACCGGATTTAATAATAGGTAATACGAAAGAAAATTCCTTGTAGATTGTAAATTTCACCGTGCCAGCAGACCACAGATGGATTATCAAGGAGATAAGCTAAGCGAGGTATAGAAAATGAAAAAAAAGTCAGGATAACATTAATAATAGTAGACACACTATGAATAATCCCGAAAAAATTTGAAAAAAAAAGGAATGGGAGAAATTGGACCAGGGGAATGACCGAGAACATACAACGGATAACAAGAAAACTGAAACCGGATAATTGTGCCGAGATCCATTGATTCCAGATGGAGTAGTAGTGAAGAGACAAGCACAATCGAAAATCTGAGGAGAGAAACCACTTACCAGACCTCTACTGGATGAATGTGAAGAGAACTGATACTCTATAGAAGTTTCAATTAAGGGTTTTATCACTCAATGAGGAACCCCTCCCTGGACATTAACGATTTATTCGCTGCCATGTAAGACCTTTTTGTTGCATGAAGTCGTCCCTCCATCGCGTTCTTGGGCTTCCCTTTGGCCTCTTATGTTCACGAGGTGTCCATTCCGTTGTCCTGATGGAGCATCTGTGGTCATATTGTCTGACAATGTGCCCTGCCCATCTGTGTTTGGATGTTTTGATAGCAGTGTTGTTGTCAATAACTCTTGTTTGTTGGCGAATCCAGATAGAGAGGATTATTACCACCAAAATCCCAGTGAAGCTAATTCTTTTTGCCAGTGGTGAATTCATGGTAAACGGCTATTTCGATAATTCATTTGCAAAGTTTTTCAAAAGAAGAGCAAGTACTGTATATCTGGGAAAACTCCAGTGAACAATACAAATTGTTGTCAGTGAGTAATCTCTGATGATCACATCTGTGAGAATTCCTAGTGAATAATGATGATGATGATGATGATGATGACGATGATGATGATAATAAGTTTGTAATCCAAGTGACGGACAAGTGGTTCCAACATTAAACAGAAGAGGTAGTGGAAAATGAGGATGTTAAGATTATCTGGGGTTTCATGATTCAGTGTGACCGAGAGATAACTCACAAGAAACATGATATTGTAGTTGTGAACAAAAAGACTAATAAATGCCAAATTATTGATGTGGTTTGTCCAAACGACATCAACTTAACAGGCAAGAAGAATGAAAAAATACAGAACTATCAGAAACTGAGGGTGAAGATTGCTGGGTTGTGGATTAAGGAAACCTCCAATCGTGCCAATAATCATAGGTGCGTTTGGTTCAATTTCAGATGATATTCTGAAACAGTTGAACTCCTTGGGAATCAAGTACAACATCACCGTATTCCAAAAATCAGTTTTGCTTGGCACAGCAAAGATCCTAATCTAATTGACTATTTGATTATCCTCACTAGCTTTGGTATAAACAAAAACCGGTGTAAAACCTCACAACACGGTAAAGTTAACGAACATAAAATAATAATAATAATAATAATAATAATAATAATAATAATAATAATAATAATACAGAAAACAGAGAGACAAAAAATAAAACAAGAAAAGAAAAATGGGAAGAGAAACAACTACACGGAAGATTCGTAAGGATGACAAAAAATGGGCATAACGAATATACTTGGACATGGATGCGAAAAGGACATGTTAACTGAGAAGTGGATCTCTAATAACGGCAGCAAAAGATAACTCCATAATAACCAACCACATCAAAGCAAAGATCGACAAAAACAGCAAATGCAGACTCTGTGGACAAAGAGACGAAACGATAAACCACATAGTAAGTGAATGTAGCAAACTAGCTGAAAAGCAATACAAGAACAGGCACGACCAAGTGGGAAGAACAGTACACTGGGAATTGTGCAAGCAACTGCATCTCGAACGCACAGACAAATGGGGCAAGCATGAAGAAGCAACAGTAACTGAAAACAAGAATCACAAAATCCTATGCGACATGAACATACAAACGATTAAACCCATCCAAGCAAGAAGACCGGATGTTGTAATAATTAACAAGAAGGTAAAGTCTTTCAAAATTGTAGACTTTGCTGTTCTAGCTGAGCACAGCATAAATATCAAAGAAAAGGAGAAACGGAAAAAATACACAGAGCTAGTCAGAGAACTGAAAGAGATATGGGTGATAAAAAGTATCTACTGATTTGAAACTTGATATACAGGGTCTTTCGACCAGTGGTATAAAGTCAACTTTTTTACTCAGTAAAAATAGCTGCTAAGGGGTTCACAATTGAAAATAAAGTACGTGCACATTTAACTTTTGTATAAGCATTCGTATTTATACCGGCCTTATCGTCTCTCGTGGATATTGCGTATGTGTGCGTGTATCTCGTTAGCTGTGCTGAATATATGATGCGTTTTTATATATGTATACTTGTCGTCTACTATATTTAATGTTCGTTGGTGGATGTGTGTGTGTGCGTTGTGTTTTAACCATTCAAATAACAGTTAACAGAAAATTTATGTTAACGAACACAGTTCTTTACAAGGACAAACATTTTTCTGCGGGATATATCGGCCCCAAAATGAGAACATACCTTCTTCCATCAGCTGTTTTAATTAACGGGTCTATAAAAGCTGAAACAGAGGTTTTCTACCCCGAGAGAAAACCAACCGAAAAGTCATATTTTTTCATATGAACGTTATTACAATTTTCCCGCTCTTTTATATTGTACATTTCTTATAGTCGTATCCACTCCGTGGACTTTAAGAGACCAAATATCATCCGAACCAAATTTCCGTTCGTTATCTCTTTCTTTCTCTGTAATATGTATGTCGGAAACCTTTATTTCTTTGATTCTTTGACGTAACCAACCAGGTCAGTCATGTTATGAACTTTTATGTAAATTATTTTTGTTTATGAAACTAAAATTCCAAATCTATTATTACATAAATATTTAACTCTAATATTTTATTGTTTATGAAATTAAATTCCAAACACATTCTATTACAACATACAATCTAAAACAACGTTCTTCCTCTTCTTGAACATTCCACATTTTAAAGCACAATTAATCTCTCAACCCGTCATTACCCGGGAATCCAATATTCAACGTATTCATCGCCTTAATCTTCTGTGTTTTTGTTAGTTCCAGTTTTTATTTTACTTCTTTATTTTCTCATATAATAACTATTCATTTAGACGCAACCCTTTTTTAAACGTATTTTATTAAACAGTTTATCAGTCAATAGTTTTATTTTCCCTTTTATTCGGATGTAATATCCTTACATCCTTTATTTTTTAAATTCATTATCTCAATTCTTTTCTGTCAAGACGCTTTATACAGGTTTATAGATAGATATAGAGAGACCGAGGAAGAAAGTGCAATAGAATATGTGTGTGTAGAGAGAAAGAAAGAGAGAGAGAGAGAGAGAGAGAGAGAGAGAGGGTGAAAAAGAGAGAAAGATAGATAAGTAGATAGCTAGTTGTAAAGAGAAGGAGAAGGCTGATCAAACAACAATGAAAGAGACGATAGATAGATAGATAGACAGAGACGACTTTAGAGATATAGATACTGCAGAGAGAGAGAGAGAGAGAGAGTGAAAGCTTGTGCGAGTAAGAGGGAGACAAAGAGTCTGAGGGGACGAATGTGTGAGAAATGGGGAGAAGGAGAATGTTAAAAAACACACACAATCGTAACCAAACGAAATGTAAAAGCGTTATAGAAGAAGAGTAATAACGAGAGAATAGATGGTATCAATGTAAAATCAATTATCAAATACAATTATTCAAGGGTTGGAAAACTGATCAATACTTAATAAACAACAAAACCTACATTTGAATCTTTCAATTTGCTTTTTTATTTTTATTTTTGCTTAAAAATATTTTCAATTAGCCCCCCACCCCCTCCTCCAACAACTGAATTGCTAGGAAAGGAAGAGAAACAAATTAGTTTTATACAAAAATCAAAGATGGCGTATTATTTCCCCTCCCGGCATGCATCTGTCACAAAAATTAGTTTTGATGTATCCAGCGACATTGCGTGGGCTGCTTACATTGCCTTCCCTCTATCATGCGCATAGTTGGTATTGTCAAACTTTGACCTAGCATAATTGTTATTTCCACGGAGAGTGAAAGGCCGCTAATTTCACGGACTTCAACTTTTCAAATCTTGTGGAAATAGCCCGTGAAATATAATAGTCCATGAAATTAGCAAAGGCCGGTTTATTATTGTTTTATACTCCAGGTACGTTAGCGCTTAAACCGGAAATACATATACGAAGTTGCTTTTTTGATTAATAACTCGGTTATACAACATAGAATATCATGTTTGTATGTTATAATATAATATGACGCCAAGGAAGCAAAAAATATTTAATAAAATTACTCTTAAGTTAATTATTCCATCTAAGGATTCTCCATTGTATTTAACAGGAAGTTTCTATCTTGTATGATTACTAATATGTCGGCAAAGAGGTTGCAAATCCATTAAAATTACCCCTCAAGTAAATTATGAGATTTTTCAAGTTTTTAATGGAGCTAGCAATGACCGACTCCTTTTTTTCTCATATATGAAAATTAAAAACCTATATATCTATAAAAGTGAAATTGTCTGTGTGTGTCTGTGTGTGTATATTTCCCTACCAAACTACTCTGTCAATTTTCAGTCAACAGACACGAGATTTGACATAAGGGGAAATGAGATTTGGGAAAATCTTTCTAATCGGATTTCGGCCAGAAATTTGCCTTTCAAGAGGTCAAAGTTTAACGATTTGACTTTTGAAAACTCGACCAGAATCCTCCGTCAGTTTTCGGTCTAAACACTTGAAATTTTAGATGTAGGTTACTTCGACATGGATACAAACTGTTAAATTTAGTTAAGGGGTCAAAATTGGGATCAAAGTTAAAAAATTGACCTTTGCGGTCTTTACCAAATTATTCAGCCAATTTTTGGTCTAAACATTTGAATTTTACATAAAGTGTATTTAGACAAAGGGCTTTTTAATTATTTTATTGGCTGAAAATTTGGCTGCCAAGAGGTCAAAGTTAAAAAGATTTGACTTTTGCGGTCTCTAGCAAACTATTAAGACATTGTATAGCCTAAACATTAGAAATGCTACATAAAAGGTATTCAGACATGCAGCAAGCTTTTTAATCAGTTTGTGGGTAAACATTTGGCTGCCAAGAGGTCAAAGTTAAAAGAGTTGACCTTTGCAGACACTACCAAACTCCTCCGCCAACTTTGGGTCCAAACACTTGAAATTTTAGATGTAGATTACCTAGGCATTAATCAAAATTATTAATATATATATATATATATATATATATATATATATATATATATATATATATAATTTAAAGGAGATTAGAATAATAGTCTAAAGAGCTAAGTGTATTTTAATGTAATAGTGAAATTACTAGTTTAATTAAAATACAGGAAATGCTCGTTGTAATTTAGATATATAATAAGTTCGATAGTTAAATGTCCTAGAGCTAATTCAATATTAAGTAATGTGATTTATAATTTAAAAATTAAAAAAAAATTTTCAAAATTTAAAAATCAAATTTTAATTAAATTAAAAATCAGTTTCATAAGAAGGAACAACAACAAAGTCAATTATCTGTACGATCGTTTCGGAAATCCGTGCTTTTTATTTGTGGTATACATGAAGTCACGTAGAACAATTATACATAGTTTTTTTGGTAAGCACGGTCTCCTCATCAGCAAATTAAGGAGGATTTCTATTGAATTGAAAAGACACCAAAAATAAACCTAGCATTAAAAGTAAGACAGATGAATCTGAAAAATTGAAGTAAAAGGTTTGGATTTAAAATTTATAAGAAAATTAGTATAGGTTAGAGATAGAAATGAGTAGAAAAAATATATATTTTTTTTGAATTTACATAATAAATTTGATTTAAAAATATATAGATATAGTTACCTTTTAATTTTTCTTTTTTTGAAATCAGGAACTGTATTTAAAGTAGTCATTTAGATGTTTGCTATAGCTTTTTATTTTATTGAATGATGAATTTTAAAAGGGCGACGCTCGTGCAGTAAATTGTTTCCGTTAGCGTATTTTGATTTAAAGACGCTACAGTTAATATCTATAGAGAGAGAATATTTATTTTGCAAGTTTTTAAGGGGAGATAATTGTCATGTGTTATTGGCTTTATTTATTATTTGATTTACGAGTCTAAGGGCGGTAATTGGTCTAACTTAATTTAAAAAAAAAAAAATCTATTTTTACTAATGAGTAATTTTTAATGATTTAAGGTGGTTTATATTTATTAAATTTAAACCAACGTTTATGATTACATGATAGAAGCTCATGTCTTGAATTTACTAGTTTGGAAACATAAACTGCATTAAAAATAAACCTATTAAGAGCGTAATAACATATAATATGGCAATGTCTTCCCGTATACGAGTAAAGAAAAATAACCAGGAGACAAAAAAAGATAAAACCAAACTACAAATATTAGATAATAATATAAATAAACAACAAACTAAAACCCACAAACGTAAGAATAGACACAAGGAGATCCTATTGTTCAACCCCCCGTATTCCAAAAACCTAGAAACAAACATAGCTAGAGAATTTTTTAAAATATTAGATAAGAACTTTAAAACCCCCATAGATATAATAAGATTTTCAATAAGAACACAATTAAAGTCTCTTACTCTACTATGCCTAACCTTCATCAGAAAATAATTAGCTCTAATAATAATAAAATTAATAAACTACAAAATACAACTATACAAAATACATCGGACTGTAACTGTAGAAGAAAAAATAAATGTCCCCTACAAGGCTCATGTAAAATTAAAAATGCTATCTATAGCTGCACAGTATCAAAAACTCCAAATATACAAGAACCTATCAACAGCCATAACTCAACTACCAGATTAAATAATAACACCAACTTAAATCAACCTACCGATCAATTACTAACCAACCCACCACATTATAATCCAACAATAGACCTAACGGAAAAAAATCATAATAATCAAGAGGTAATATATATTGGTTCCACATCTGGCCCAATAAAACAGAATTTCAACGCACAAACATTCTTTTAAAAATAACTCTCTATCAAACCAAACTACTCTATCCAACTATATTTGGCAACTAAAAAATAGCAATATTTCTTTCAACTTAAAATGGCAAATAATTGAGACTTGCAAATCATATAAACCAGGAGATAAATTTTGTACATTATGTACAAAAGAAACCCTAAAAATTTTAAAATATGAAGATATAAAAAGCACAACCAAACTAGTAAATTCAAGACATGAGCTTCTATCATGTAATCATAAACGTTGGTTTAAATTTAATAAATATAAACCACCTTAAATCATTAAAAATTACTCATTAGTAAAAATAGATTACTTTTTTTTTTTTTTTAAATAAATTAAGTTAGACCAATTACCGCCCTTAAACTCGTAAATCAAATAATAAATAAAGCCAATAACACATGACAATTATCTCCCCTTAAAAACTTGCAAAATAAATATTCTCTCTCTATAGATATTAACTGTAGCGTCTTTAAATCAAAATACGCTAACGGAAACAATTTACTGCACGAGCGTCGCCCTTTTAAATTTCATCATTCAATAAAATAAAAAGCTATAGCAAACATCTAAATGACTACTTTAAATACAGTTCCTGATTTCAAAAAAAGAAAAATTAAAAGGTAACTATATCTATATATTTTTAAATCAAATTTATTATGTAAATTCAAAAAAAATATATATTTTTTCTACTCATTTCTATCTCTAACCTATACTAATTTTCTTATAAATTTTAAATCCAAACCTTTTACTTCAATTTTTCAGATTCATCTGTCTTACTTTTAATGCTAGGTTTATTTTTGGTGTCTTTTCAATTCAATAGAAATCCTCCTAAATTTGCTGATGAGGAAACCGTGCTTACCAAAAAAACTATGTATAATTGTTCTACGTGACTTCATGTATACCACAAATAAAAAGCACGGATTTCCGAAACGATCGTACAGATAATTGACTTTGTTGTTGTTCCTTCTTATGAAACTGATTTTTAATTTAATTAAAATTTGATTTTTAAATTTTGAAAATTTTTTTTAAATTTTTAAATCATAAATCACATTACTTAATATATATATATATATATATATATATATATATATATATATATATATATATATATATATATATATATATATATATATATAGTGTTATAATGGAATAATTCCAGGAGGAAATCCGGGTATGAGAGCTCAATGTGGTAAACAGAGCAATAACATAAAAATATAACACGGAAATTACATAATTGTCGATGCAATAATTTATTTCAACCTTATGGTATTTTCAAGCATCTAAACTAGACAATTACATTTTTGTTACTGAAATAAAGATATATATATATATATATATATATATATATATATATATATATATATGCACATGAAGTTATGAACAGTATATAGGGCCCGAGCAAAGCCGAGCTGAATGCTAGCAAAAAAACAAAAATCTCAAAATATAAAAAGAAGGTAATCGCTGGGATGATGGGTCCTGTAACTGCAATAGATATCCTACACTAACACTCTGAATTGCACATTGAACGATAGTATATTTATCTTAAATAATAAAGTAAACTGAAAGGAGCATTATCATATTGTACATGATTAAAAATAGTAGCATAGCTTCGGCTTCAAACAAACACATACTAAACATCCATTAGTATTCTATTATATACAGGACAGTTGTCTGTTTTTATGTTCGGCTAAAACTTAATGACTACACAACAAATCCCGACAAAGTTGATATTTTTTTCAATCATTGTAATCCTAGAAATTATTATCTAATATTTAGAAAAAAGATACCTTCTTTGCCATTTGCATCATTCAATGTCATATCTACTATTAAATAAAAGTCACTTTGTGTGTATGTGAGTTCTTTCCTCATAGATTCCAAAACGGTTGAGTCTATCTTTTATAAATTTCACAAAAAAGTAATTTATATGTCTGGCAGTGTTCTTAAATATGTTTTATGTAAAAGTTCACCCGATAACTATCGAAACTCGAAAATATCCGATCTTGAAAATAGTTTGTCTGTTCTTATAGATAAAAAAGAATAATTTTTACAGGGGAATATATTACGTTACTCTGACAAGGGAAATAATAAAATCTCAACAAATCATTTCTTCTTTAAAACAATCCAGCTATATTGTCATCTGGAGATAGAGCTTAGTGGTAGTCGAATACGGATCTATTTATCCTTTGTTCAAGCGCGGGTGTCTCCTGATATTTTATTTTTTCTTATTAATGAGTTTAATTTACGATAAAAGTAGGGGTACCATTTAAAATCGCCGCAAATCATTTCTTCGTTTGTATGTTCTAAAACTACAGATTAATCAGAGGTAACTTTTCCATGGCATTCATCGTCAAACTCAAGTATCAGCTGACGTGATATTATAAACAAACACAGGCAGATTTTGATAAACGACATTATCATTATTTTTTAAAAATTTTGTTTGAGAATTAGTCAATCGGGCCAATTATTCCTCGTAATATATAATATTCAATAGAGGATTGATTCTATAATAATACATTCGCAATCTGCATAAATTAACATATCATATTAAAGAGCATTGTACGACCGCGCAACGCCGGACGGCTAGCTATTCATGTATTAACATAGCCCAGGAAAGGAGTTAGCATGTTTTTCAAATTAGAAACACGCTAACTCGGTATTTAATTTCATATTTCTTAATATTGTCATTTGTCTAAAGAGAAAAAGGATGAAACTTAGTGTTTGTAGTCGTTAATTTCTTATCTTTTGTTCTCGAAAGAGCTCGGAAAATTTTATTTTGACTCCTTACATAATAAAAAGAATTTCTCTTCTATGGAGGGGGTAACTTAACGATATTTAACATGTTTTATTTAGTTCTTATGGTATCGAGTAACTCTAGATCGCCCTGCTGGAAGACAATAGATTTTATGTGATCCATATATTATCGACCCCAACATATCACATATCAAAATTTAACTACAGCCTGAAAGGATAATATTTAAAATTTTGCTGCTTTGCGACAGTTGATCTCTCAATTGATTTGACAGATCAACTGTCAAATCTTAAAAACATGTTTGTAGTTAACGAATTATATAATTAATTAATATAAACTTCACTATGGCTGTATTTCTATCTGTCTGTCTGTCTATCTCCATATTTTCAAATCTATCTCTTCCGAAACTAAAAGTCGCAGAGCGGCGCTTGCGGCCTCAAATGATTCGATTTTTTATGAACCATTCTTTTATGGGTCTTTAGCCGGTGAAAATAGTTTTTAAGGGGTCAAAAGGGGGTAAAAATTGAAAAAGTCGTTGTACATTTTGTACATTCATCTTTTTTATTTATTTTTAATTAATTATTATTTTTAATCAGTTCATATGCGTGTCACGTTGATACAGTGGTAATGTCACCAGCTTTAGGTGCTACAGTTTTGCTTCCGGTTTCGATTCTAACTGATGGCACGCAAATACTTTTTTTTACTTTCGAAATCACGACTCTATAATAATATATACGAAATCTGGACAAATTAAAATATCATATTTAAGCGTATTTTACGACTGGGGAAAGCAACCCCCGCATTAGTTAATTTACATAATGATTATAATTATTTTTTTAAAAATATCTTCATTGAAACCACACATTCCATGAACAATGTTTCTAACCAAGCTTGCTGTTTTCTGGGTCGGGATCTATCTACAGAACACCGTGAGATAGTTATTGATATTCTTATATCATATCGCTTAATATTTTGTCTGGATTGATTCCCATAAGAAAAACGAGTAATTACTATTTATAATTAACTGCAAAAGATGTTTGATTAGCTGATGGTATGAATTAATTATGTTTGATCTATTATTGTAAAAAAGTTAATTCAAGGCCAAACTGTTTCCCGGGATTTTGCTTTAAAAAGAGTTAATCTAGCAACCATAGACAAGAATATGAGAGTGACTTCCCTTTAATATAGGTCGTTTTCGAATATCATTATAATATCATATAATATGGTCATTGTTGTAATCGTTTGAGAAAGAAATCGTATAAATTTCGACGTTCATTTATTCTCCATCGAAGAAAGAAGTCAACGAAACGTTACGTAGAAAAGGAACATTCGAAAGAAACAGGGCAAAAAGAACAATGTTTTCCAAGAGATTCTGCACTGAAAGAATAAATTAAAGATTGCTTCTTACATTGTGATTCTGTTCTTTATATTGAACTATGTAGCACAATATTACTTACTTAGTATTTAGTATTTATTAATTTATATTATTTGAGCCAGTTCTGTATTGAAAACACAACTGACACTATTTTCATAGAAATGTTGATAAACTTATATTAGCTGTGTGTTATTGTTTTCTTTTTCTGACAAAAAAAAAATGCACTATTCATAAAAATATCAGTTTTATGAAAACATATTTGTTGACTAAATATATTTCTAATTCCGTGGAATTTCCACGGGTGCTGCTCGTATGAAATTAATGCACGAACAAGTTTCAACTTCACTATTTCACAGAAAAGAACAGAGAGAAAGAAAGAGAGAGAATTGGTTGATTTAGGCAGTTCAACTCGAGCTCAGTATATGAGGCAACGGGTCACACGTTAATTTATAGCAGCGTATAATCTCTCGTACGTGTATCCCGTTGTTTCGGGCGCTAAACTTACACAGGCTAAACAAGATGCAATATCTCGCAAGAAAAACATATTTTTTTATAATTTTGTAGTCACACGTTTATTTCGTGCAAGACCGAATTGACGACACTTTTCTGAACAGACCAATTAGAAGACGCTCTGTTATTTAGTCAACAGATACTTCGTTAATGAGTGGACGAAATTCACAGACGCAACTCGCGAGAAAAACGGATTCGCCCACGTTGTGTGTCGAGATGTGAACAGAACACACGAGGGAAATAAATATAGAACCAATAACTTCGCGAAGATCGATTTTTATTGGCTAATTTTCCACCCACACTGAGAAAAGCGATTGCTGATATTTAATCGGATACAAAACGAATCTTTTTAATACAATAATGACTAATCACTTATCAAGCCCCAAAAGATACTCGAGGATAAGGGTTAATCCGTATAAGGTGGCCGGTGAGACAAGACTGGGTTGATTAGTAATATAATTGTGTATCGGCTATAAACAGTACCTGTAACAGATAGGAGCCTTGCGATGGCTGGCGGGTAGGTTAGCTAGATTAAAATAAAACCATAAATACTATTCTTATCGAATATTTGTTATTCTAAAAGCGCAACCGTGTAAAGTGCATATATAATCTAGCTAACTTACTCGCTAGTCATTGCTGGGCAGCAGTCTGTCACAAACTTGAGACGATTAGAAATGACGGTAAGAATTTGATCATTTTTAAGTAGGCGGTTCCAGAATAATTGGCAAACTTATTGAAGGCATCTTGCATTTTTAAACAAAATGTAGAACAAAGGCAGATATATATTCAGAGTTAGTTTAAAGGCAGTTGTAAGTGTTGCAGTGGGTTTTGCGATAGTAAACGATACTTAGTCAGAGTTTAGAATAGTCTTGTGTTAGCGACGGTTGTCGACAGCTGTAGATGAGGACAGTTATGAGTTGGACAAAATCAAAGGCAGGTTGTGGCTCGGTGTAGATGTGAAAATGAATCGACCAACCAGCTGTTGAACACAGCCTTTACAGTAGATTTAGATGTGGAGAAGCGTTCAGATGGTCAATGGTGTCACACACGCACCCAGAGTGCAACTGATATCTTGCAGAATGTGTCCGAGCTGGACATTTATTTGATTTTTTTTGTGTGAACCTGTGCGTACCCCATCGGCAACCGCCAATGTGAGAGACGATGACATGGTCAGAAGAGAAAATGAAAACAATAAATTCATGGAAACAGTGTTTACAGTCGGCGGTTGTGCAGCGGCGTAACACATGGTTATCACAGCGACAGTGTGGGAACGTCTGGCTAAATAGTTTGCTAGAGACCGCAAAGGTCAAATCTTTTCTACTTTGACTTTTTGGCAGCCATATTTTCGGCCAAAAACCGATTAAAATGCTTGCCCTATGTCTGAATACACTTAATGTAAAATTTCAAATATTTAGACCAAAAATTTAAAAAAGTTTAACCAATGTCCAAGGAACCTACATCTAAAATTTCAAGTATTTTGGCTGAAGAATTTGGTAGTTGAACTTTCACCTCTTAACAGCCAAATTTTTGGCCGAAAACCGATTAGAAATATTTTTCCAAATCTTATTACCCTTATATATATATATATATATATATATATATATATATATATATATATATATATATATATATATATATATATATAGTGTCAATAGTATCATCCGCATACAGTACTGTTTTGCTATATCACAGTTCATCAGTGCGGCTAGACTAGTGCTTATTCCTTAGTTAATAGACGGCAAGGTATTCAAGAGTAATAACTCATGAATTTAACAAGCTATTAAGAGTGCTCGATAAAAGAAGAGCAAGATAAATATTTATTAATATAAACAAATTACCCCTAGCTCCTTACGGCTAAACTAATCACACCTTTCTGCGATCCTGGCGTTTTTCTGCAGTCCTGTCCCATTCTCTTCCGCCATCTTGAATATACTTTTGTTTTCTATTTTGAAAAGGGGAGGTCCGTTTCTCCCGAAATTAATCAAAGTTCCATACCACCCACGGACTTTACATACACCGGACATACCAGCAACTTGGTTATAAAATAATAATACAACGAGGTGAGGAATGATAGTGAATAAACAGTTAGAAATGTCTCTTCTCAAACACACCAGTCTACTTGTTTGTTTTTCTTTTCTTTACTTTCATGATTCCGGTCTTTTTCGCATTGTTTTTGGCTTTTAAAACTTCCATATATATATATATATATATATATATATATATATATATATATATATATATATATATATAAATTTAATTGTTATAGTTATCGCTAGACACAACATCTCTAATATGTTTCCTCGCACCATTTCGCCTCTACTGATGAAAAGTATAAGGCTTCAACATACCTAGATATAAACATGTTATTTATCTGACACCCCTAATTGACGCAATCTTTCTATTGGATCAATAAATGTAATAGTATATATTTTTATTATGTCGTTATTTCATTCTTTTTAGTATATATATATATAGAGAGAAATAGAGTGATAGATAGATAGATAGATAGAGATAGAAAACATGCCAACAATGCCAACAATGCCAACAAAAGAATCAAGCTTGTTCCTATGCTTCTTCTAAGACCGCTGCAAATCAGATGGGTTTTTTGTTTCTTAAGAAAATTGAAAATTACTCACACCAGAGAGTATCCTATATATTTACGAAATCAAAATTCGCCCATTCATCAAGTATTGTTACAATATATGTAACGGTGCATTTACCACTAATGTCTCATTCTTAAACAGTCCGAAAAATAGTATTGAACCTTATAGATCCCGTGCTGTCGACTAAGGTCCAACCTCTGTCCCATCGCCGCAATGTTGCATACCTTTTTCTGTTTTACAGGTACTTTAATTGAACGTGATTTGATAAACCTATAACAGTTGTGCCTTTTCGACGCACATACTCCCAACAAAACCAAGAAGTAGTTAAATCACATTCATTTCCATCTTGAAATCCCTAGATAGCGGATAGCCTTTTGTTCCTGCTGACTACTTGTCTTTGGAATTCGCTCCCTGTTTCCTGTTTCTCTGACTGTACTTACATGCAGGTGTTTCAACGTAATGTGAACATAGATTTTTCTACTCAACTCCCTACAGTCGCTTGTTAGATTCGAATCTCAAGTGGTTCTTCCTTGCGTTTACATATGTCTTGTTTAAGGAGAAAAAGCGTAAACCATGTTGATTCATACGTAGTTACTGAAAGTATGCTGTACATCTATGAGGTCACCATTCGCCTATGCATGTCACAATTGGGCTTTGCGTCTGCTACTTGTCTCCCACTCCTGTGCAGGGTTCAAAAGAGAGTCGCCAAACTGATAGGTCCTGGAATGTCATCTAAGCTTCAACCTCTGTGCCATCGACGAAATATTGCGTCCCTCTGCCTGTTCTACAAGTATTTTAATGGTGGATGTCCCGACGAACTACAAGCACTTGTACCCCATCGATGTAAATACTCTCGACAAACCCGACAAGCAGCAAAGTCCCACCCCTTCACAGTAGAGATCCCTAGATGTAAGAAAGCCTTCTACTCTAAAGTTTCTTCCCCAGAACTGCTAGACTTTGTAACTCCCGTCTGGGATTCTGCTTTCCCAACTGTACTGACATGCAGAAGCTCCAGTGTAATGTGAATAAACATCTTGCTGCTCATCTTCTTGCATAGTATCCCTGCAACTTATGCACCTGATATAATCCCCATACATTAAAGTTGCAACTGTGCTCTAGTTGAGGTGAAAATGGTATTTAAAAAAATTGTATATTATCGCTGAATGTAATAAAGTTTCTGAACGTGGTCGTTAATATTCTTACCATATATCTCTCGTTATGTGCATTGAATCTTTACTTTGTGGCCAGAAATACAATAATTGGTTGTCCTTGATAAACTCATAGCGAAGGCCACAACGTAAACAACCACTTACGGATGTTCTGTCACATTTTAGACGAAGAAAAAAAAGCGGGAAATTAATGACTTTTGTTCCATGTAATATTAGAAATCAAGTGTTTTTCACTGTTTGAATTAATAGGTTCTATTCACGAGAGGAATTAATAATTATGGATGAAAAATGCCACCTGCTTAATAGTTAAACAAATAAAAAAAAAACATAACAAATCAATCTTGCCAGAAAGGATATTTTATGCGCGACTGTAAAAGAAACAACGTCACAGTCATAAAAGATATTAGAGCAGATTTTTAAGGTTATTTTTTGCTGAATAAATTTAAAAGTAAAAAGCATAGGATGTTATTATTTGTTTGTGTCTATGTTGGTTATCTCCCTTTGTAACTGTTTTATCAATTTGACTCGAAAAACAAGAACGAGAAAAACATTTATACTAGTAATACAACTTCAATATGGGTATAAACTATTTTATCCTGTAACGTAGTTGTTAATATTCTTCAACAGGATCGTTGTATTTTGACACTCGAACCCAAAACGTTGTCTGTGACAGTCGCAAGGAGACAAAGAAAAAGAAAAAAAATTGATTCGGATTTCTTTTTTTCTGTTTTAACAAAAGGCATTTATTATCGGTGCTTTCCAACCGACGCATATTGTTTTAAAAGGTTTTCTTTGTTCATTCCGTCTGGCGTGTAGTAAATAAAACCCTGCTGTTTCGACACGGACTTAAAAGTCTCTTGCACTAATCCTAACCCACACGTCCATCTCACGCCGGCACACGTTTTTTTCTATCCTTGCGAAGTGGTGCATTTTTTTCTTCACTTTTACTTTCCCTTCTTTTCCTACGCTGTGACGTCAGATCGCGCACCGATTTGGTTACTTGAATAAGTATTACGTGACTGCTGCTGCTGCTAACACGCAGTTCCTAATATATCTCTTTAATTCCATTTATTTTATATTATTTCTGAACGAATGTAATAAATATAAACAAGTCATATGCTGCTGTTAGTGTTAATAATATCCGACAAAAATATTTTATTCTAAAGAAGAAATAGAGTTCATGAATATAATTTTTGAAGTGGTACTTGTTAAACACTTTCTGATTAAAAAAAAGATGAAAACATTTGCGCAAATATTTCAATTAACCTTTTGGTTACACTCTTTTCTCAATGTACATTTTATGCTGTTATGTCGTTGTTTAGTGAAAGAGAATTCTTTATCGACTAAGGCAATTTGAATTTTTGTCACAAATCAGAATGTCCCTGACTTTTTCTCTAACGTTACCTGTCGAGTAAACAAAAAATTCAGCACGGCAAAAACCAAACTTGCATCAGCAGAACTAGATATAAACAGAAAAACGTTCGATAACGTTCACTTGTTCATTACACAAAAGAGAATTAACAATGGCTGTGAAAAATCCCAGAAAAAAATATATCTATAAAAGTGGGAATGTGTGTGTCAGAGGACGCTTCAAAACCTATATACTTAACGAATTTTTTATCCAAAGACTTGAAATTGGGTATACAGGGTATTT
>NC_136519.1:2027688-2132688 GCF_053919585.1 Euprymna scolopes
GCTAATAACCAATCCTCATCTCAAAAATTCTTAAATGAAAATCTTTATTCATAACAGAAGTATGATTATAAAATTATTTAAATTTTGATGTGAAATATGATTATAAACTTAGGTTCAATCTCCTTGCGATGTTCACCTTAGACCATCTAAATTGTTTTGTAATCCTCGAAATAAGAGATCATCCAGTTGAGCTTAGTAAGGGGAATATGTAGAATGGGGTAAGATTTCCCAAACCAAATTTTCTATTATATTTTTTTATTGGAATTCTTTGAGATGAGTAATTTGTGTAGTTATTTATTTATTTGTTTATTTATTTGTTTATTTATTTATTTGTTTATTTATTTATTTGTTTATTTATTTATTTGTTTATTTATTTGTTTATTTATTTATTTGTTTTTTGTTTATGTTTTTATTTGTTTATTTATTTGTTTATTTATTTGTTTATTTATTTATTTGTTATATTTATTTATTTATCTAGAAGTGTAAGCCATTTTGAGTTTCAGAACAGTTTCAGATGGTTCGCTGTTACACACAAGTCCTGGGAGGTGACTTGTTTGTAGTAGACAGTTCCACAGAACAAAATATTCTTATCGTGTCGAAACCCGGGAAAGAACATGTGAAATTGTTCCAGAAAAGGTTTAATATTTATGAAGCAATTCTGGTTTCTGATTGGTTGTTAGCAGAACGTGAATTTATTTGATTCGTCAGTTCTTAGCAGCATCGTTTATCAATAGAATCGTCCGACTGTGTGGGATCATACCCCATTAATAGGTCCAAAATATTACAACATCCTCCCTATTTTTTATAATGGGGAAGTCCCTTGTGTTTGTTCTGCTCAAAAATAAATATATATTTTTATATTTACTTAGACATAACAAAAATTAGAAATCATTTGGATCTTAGAATTTTAGCATTTAAAAAGACGCCATTTTTAATTGTGTTCAAATGTCAAAAAGGAAAATTACAAAGATTTTTTTTTTTTAAGCAAAAGTATTAGTTACGCATTAGTAGGTTAAAGTGTTAATACAAATAAAATGGATACAGTTTAACGTCTTGTCCAGGACTTTTTTTGTTTATTTATTTATTTGTTTAATTATTTGTTTGTTTATTTATTTGTTTATTTATTTATTTGTTTATTTATTTGTTTATTTATGTATTTGTTTATTTATTTATTTGTTTATTTATTTGTTTATTTATTTGTTTATTTATTTGTTTATTTATTTATTTGTTTATTTATTTATTTGTTAGATGTATTTATTTATTTGTTTATTTATTTATTTGTTTATTTATTTATTTGTTTATTGATTTGTTTGTTCATTTATTTGTTTGTTTATTTATTTATTGGTTTATTTATTTATTTATTTATTTATTTGCTTGTTTATTTATTTGTTTATTTGTTTATTTATTTGTTTGTTTATTTGTTTATTTGCGTATTTATTTGTTTGTTTATTTATTTATTTATTTGTTTATTTATTTGTTTGTTTATTTATTTGTTTATTTATTTATTTGTTTATTTATTTATTTGTTTATTTATTTATTTATTTGTTTATTTATTTATTTGTTTATTTATTTATTTGTTTATTTGTTTATTTATTTATTTGTTTATTTATTTATTTGTTTATTTATTTATTTGTTTATTTATTTGTTTATTTGTTTATTTATTTGTTTATTTATTTATTTATTTGTTTATTTATTTATTTATTTGTTTATTTATTTGTTTGTTTATTTATTTATTTTTTTATTTGTTTATTTATTTGCTGACTGTTATCCTCATCTTCATAGTTGTTTTTATTTCAACACGTTTCGGCAACTCATTTTCTGGCCTTCTTCAGCTGATGAGACTCAGAATTCCTATCCCGTCGCGGTTAATCATCTGAAGAAAGACAGAGGATGGGTTGGCCCAAACGTAATGAAACAACAACTATGAAGATTAGGATAACAATCCACAGACAAATAGATACACAAATCTTCTATGATGTCTTTGTGAAGATGAACATCATGATGGAAGATGACTC
The DNA here is from genome assembly GCF_053919585.1 of Euprymna scolopes. NCBI lineage: Eukaryota > Metazoa > Mollusca > Cephalopoda > Sepiida > Sepiolidae > Euprymna > Euprymna scolopes. The sequence goes on from NC_136519.1 coordinate 2,029,704, forward strand.
GCTTTCTGTCGACTAAAGAAGGTCATTTCGGGTCAACATTAATGAGAATATCGCAGAAACATATGAATGATGGTTTAATAAACTGACTGAAAAATGATAAATTAATCATATAAAAAAGTTATGAATTAATCATATTTAATATGTTTAATAATATACATAAAATAAAAGACAGTTGGTTAAAATGCCCTTTCTAATAAACGGCAATTTTTTAAATCGACTTGATAATCTGTAAATCTATGAAAATGAAAATGTGTGTATCAAGACAATTCTAAACCTATATACTCAACGAATTTTGTATCTACAGACTTGAAATTTTGTATATAGGGTGTTCAGGCATCTGGAAAACTTTTAAATCGGTTTTCATCCGGAAACAACGGGCTGCTAAGTGTTCCAAATTGAAAATTTGGTTCGTGGCGGTCGTCGGATTTTTAAAAACAATAGAAACAATTTTTATAAATAGAATAAAGTTTTCGGCCACTTCCGCCATAAATAAAAGTAGCTAAAGAGCAAATGTATTATTAGAACAACTTTGGTGAACTTTGGTAATTCAATTCATCGCTATCTACAATTGTATGGGGCATTTGAGCGCGAACTTGCAAAAAAATGGCGATGGTAATGTCGGCCATTAATAATATAATCGAATAAAATACAGTTCAAATTGGCAAAACGTGTTCTTTGTCATGCACTTGAGTGTCGGTTTCAGCAATATTAATGTTAACGGTTGTATAATACGTTGGTGTATGTATTCTCCGGGTACATTTTCGATAGTTTCTTTACAGAAAGAGACGGTATATTTTATTTATTATTTTATTATTTCACTAATTATTATTTCTTATTTTTTATTTTTAATATAATATATGGACATTTTTATTTTTTTAATATAATATATGGGCTTTTGAATGTTGATTAGTCAAGATGGCCGACTAATGCTGACGTCACGTGGTAATTTAAAATTGCAAAATGCGGATGTAGGAACGAAGTGAGTTTTAATATTTTTTTAAAAACAAAAACTCGATTTTTTCAGACAGATATTTAACGTCTAAAAGTGTTTGTTCCTTATATCTGCAGGTATTATGTGGAGAGATAGAGAGGGGGAGAGAGAAAGAGAAAGAGAGATAGAGAGAGAGAGAGAGAGAAGAGGAGAGAGAGAAGAGGAGAGAGTTGGTCCTAATAAATTTGGCGAAATACTATATTGTATGTATAGCATTCAGTAATTCTAATTTGTGAATAAAATATTTATTTTGAAATACACTTTCATGTATTATTTCATTTTATACAATTTTATCTCGTCTTATTTTGAAGTTAAAGAAAATGAAAATTGTAAGTTATTTTTTATAAATAAATATTTATTCTTAGAAAAATTAAAAATTAAAAATAATTCAAATAATATTAATCAAAAATTTAAACTAATCTTGTGAATAACCCATTTAATAAAAACATGTAGGTAAACTTCCTTTTGTTTTGTTTTTGTTTTTTTAATATAAATTCTCGTTAAACGAAAACGTTTTCTGTAAAAAATATTACTGAAAAAAAGACGACACATAAAAAAGTTTCTTTTTGCATCAAAAACTATTAAAATGCATTTCGTTCCTACATCCGCATTTCGTAATTTTAAATGTCCACGTGGCGTCAGCATCAGTCGGACATCTGGGCTAATCATCTACGGAAGCCGATATTACCATATATGATCATGTTTCTTCTTATTTACAAAAGAATTTAGACACAGGCCCGACTGTTATTAAAAGAAAAAAATGCCGCGTGCTGAACGCGCGGAAGAAAGTTGAGAAGAAAAAGGGGGAAAATGCCGCCTGCTGGGCACAAACCCGCGAAACTTAAGTTTGTAAGCGAACAATCTATCGATCGGACCACGATGCCACAAAATTTTGTTTTTTAAAATCAAACAGCGAATCGACCGTTCGCGCATGCGCGATTAACAAACAGCGTCGAAACCAAGGGCTTACCTGACCTCCTGTTAACAAAACGCCATTTCTACATTTTATAATTGACGATTTTTTCTAATTTTTCGATAATATCTGTCCGAGAGATCGCTCTTTCTACCGTTACCACGTCCGTACCGCTTCGATGCGGATGACAAACGTTTTTAGCAGACATACAAACACACACCCAGATAAGTTCATTCTGGCAGTCGTTCCCTAGAGAAACGACGCATAATTGCAATCTCTAAAAATACAAAATTGTTAGGTAAATTGTTATGCATTTTGTCCTTAAATAGTGATTTGGTTTCGAATGTAAACACCTTTGTTTCAGCACTGGCCGAGATCACATACTTTACATTACGCGAATACTGAAAGTAAGCCTCAAAATTGAACAGAAAACGACGAGTGGACGATCACGACCTATGAAGAGAAAGTTATAATAATAATAATAATAATAATAATAATAATAATAATAATAATAATAATCCTCATGTCCCTGATCTTGACCCCCCCCCCAAGAACAAAAAATGTTTAATGCTAGCCGATGCTAACACTACAGCAAATAGTCGAAGGGTCAAAGAGGGTGGAAAGACCAAGAAGGGAAAGCACTTATTCGACCTCCACTGGATAGCTGCGGAGGTGACTGGGACGTTGGGGAGGCCAATTGCCACCCAAATTTCAGTGAAGACCATGGTCATTGCCAGAGAGAAATCAACGACAAGTGACTGTTGAGATAACGCAAATTTATTTGCAAAAATTGTCGAAAAAAAATGAAGACTACTGGAAATCTGGGAAGACTTGTTGTCACGCAGACTCCGGGGAACAACACCGGTTTTTATCAGTAAGAAATCTCTGATGATTACCTGTATGAGAACTCATAGTTAGTGAATTAATACTACTACTACTACTGCTACTGCTACTACTACTACTACTACTACTACTACTACTACTACTACTACTAATAATAATAATAATGATAATAATAAATAACGGGACCTGTGGAAATTCCACAGCGGCATCTTTCATATGAAATATATTACTACTGGGCATTCTGTGGACATTCTGTGCAGATCCCGTGATATTATTGTAACCCTTTGGTTTTAAATATAAAATTATTTATTTAAGTAATCTGGTTAATTTAGTGTCAGAATATTTCTAGTTATTACGGTTTATCTTCAATATCTTTATAGAAGTCTGTGACATATTTTCATTGTATCGACGCCCAATGCGAACGGAAACCTTACGATATTATATTATACCATCTTTAGACAGAACAGATAGTACGCTTGGATCCTAGCTAGAAGACCAAGAAGGTATATTTTAGTTTCATGTACAGCAAAAAAAGTGATATATTTTTTTTATTTAAAACTAGCAGTACTACCCGGCCTTGCTCGGGGGTTGCTTTGGTGCCCTTTTTATGCTTATTTTGATCTGTAGTTTTGGTAATTCCAATATTTTGTATATTTCTGAAATCCTAAAATTATTTTAGTAAATTTCAGTAATATTGACACCTTACTGATAAACGTAGCCCTCAACACAGTGGATGCAAGTGCCATCAACAATCCATTTTTCTCTGATTTGTCCCATTAGCAACTTTTGTTTCAGCTCAAAACCAACTACTTTGGCGAGGTTTTGGGGTGCATGATTTCTTGTACCGTTTGCGAAAGGAATTACAGGATAAACATCGACTATCTATTCATTGTAAAACAATATGTGGTTGTCGCTGTATAATTCTATAATTAGTCAACTGCGTCGAAAAATTCCTAACCTTATGTTGCCGGGCATACTACTTGTGCTTGGCTGTTGGGGGGGCTATGTTTTCTTAAACCGACATGTAAGAAACCCCTGAATCACATTTTCACTAAATATGTGTGTAGACTATTTTGCAATTTCTTCAGGAGCAGTTGCTTGTTCAATGGACGTTTAAAAACAGAAACATAATTTACTTTTGCACTGCTAAAAAACACGTAAATTTTCACGTCTTATAAAATTCTTTTTAGTTAATGAAAAACAAATTAAGAAATTTACGTGCGGCGTTTAAGCCTACAGGCCACATAATCCCCCCCCCAAAAAAAACAAACAAACAAACAAAAAAAAACACGCTATCAACTTACCTACAGTAGAATTTTCACGGCCCGTTGTTCTATTATTGTTGCCAAGGGACGACATATAAAAATGGCTTTACCGATGATAGAGAAATTAAAATAACGGTTTCGATTACTTATTATCGGTAATTATCAGAGGTATCCTGAGTCAAAACTTAACTACGATCACTCCCAGACTTATACACTAAAGTTTTGTAAATTTTAAAGAAAATCTGTTCAGCCGTGTCGAAGTCTATAAGGAACGAACTCACACACACAGACAAAGTCACATTTATATAATTGTAGAGAAGATATAATTTTTTATTGCGTTTTTGGTGATCGAGAGATCTCAATAAAAAGAAGGATAGGCGATTACACACTACGAACATTAAATTAGTATTAATATTTACTAAGTTTATGTTCCTAGTATGTTATCACCTTTCTATCCTTTTTTTTTTTTAAATAAATAAGATCTCCCGATTGAATAATTAATAATCTGGAATTCTTGTAAACAAGTTCGGAAAAGTCTGACGATGTTCACTCTACACAGGTCCGAACGCTTCTGCTCCCCCCACCCAGCAACCTGCTTTTGTGATGCCCGGGCGCACCTCAAAATCACGTGATTTTTCGAGAACTGTGCGAGACCATGGTCATTAAAATACCACGGTCGCCATCTTGGATCTTTGCGTTTTTCCTTCTCAGCTCGCAGGACAGACAGACAAGCACGTTATTGCGGGAAGCCTTCTCTATTTTCCCCACAATTTCCAAAGTATTTTCGCACATACATGTGCTTTTTTAAAGTCTATGTGCTCGCCACCTCACCGGCGCTTGCCAGCTCTTTCTCGCCCTCGTATTTACACGTCCATCTCCCTCGACGCAACTTGTTTCTCCCAACGACCACACAGTGTATTTTTTCTCCTCTTCTTGTGACGCAAGCTCACACACACTTGATAATTTGCATACGCGCTTTAACGGCTGCTAAGATTTTCGCTAGTCAGCTTTTCTTCGGCTGCTGCTGATTATCTCCCACGCGTCTATATGCGCTCTATTACACGTTCATTACCTTCACATTTGTAACGCTTTCTGACTTAGTTTATTAACAATCACTTTCCTTACGTCGTCATGTCGTTTATCTCCTCCTTTCTTTCTATATTGACCAAGAGAAGCATACGAGAAAAAGACCGAACTATTTTTTTTTACACGGTGGTCACTACTTATCAAGGTCCGGAAGCCACTCAGGGATAAGGGTTATTGCAAGTACAGTACGTTAGTGTGGAGATTTGATGAAGTGTTTACTTAAGGGGGCGGTTCATTAGGAATTTGTTAACGTTGGACTTGAAGACATCCAAGTTGTAGTCAGATGGGAAGCAGGCAGATGGAACAGAGTTCCACAGGCGTGCAGTTCTAAGAAAGAAGCTTTGTTCATGGAATCCGCGTTTTGATTTAGGCACAGATAAAGAGTGGGAAAAATTTTTCACAGTGGATTAAGCTAGACGGGTGTTTTTTGTGAAAGATTGGCGAGGGGGGGGGCAGAGATTGGAGTTCAGACGAGCACCTGCCATGGAAATAATAATAAAACGAGGATAGGCTCGCAACGTCTCTTCTGTAGGAGAGAGGTTGCAGGATAGAGAAAAGGGCATCCCCCACTAAACCACGAAGTCTATTTTGTACTCTGTCAAGGCAGGATAGGCTGTTTTTAGCAACTCCTGCCCAGATATGGCAGCAGTATTCTATCCTTGGACGTACTTGGCTTTTATATAGATAGAGAATTGCATCAGTAGTGAGATATCTTCTGGAGCGGTAGAAGGATCCCACCATCTTTCCAGCGACCTTGGCAACAGACTTGATGTACGTGTTCCATTTCAGATCAGGAGTAAAGGACAAACCCAGAAGCTTGTCAAAACATGGGGCTTCTCCTAGACGAGAGCCATCCATTTCAATTGATGCCAGATGGGGATCAGAGCGTATTATTTTATTAGTCGCAACTGGGGGGGGGGATTATTTATTCTTTTTATTTCAACGTGCATAAAATATGCATTTCTTATTTAAGATTATTTCATCAATAAAATGTGTCTAATATTTCTTCCCAAGGTTTGCGTTCTTGATACTGTACTTTCAAATTATCACTTTCACGCATGCTGTTGTTCCACAAGAGAACTAAGATTTGTCATAAATCATCATTTTTGATTTGATGAATTATACTTACTGTTATATAACAGAGCGCGTATGAAAAACAGAAGTATCTGTTAAAGCACGTATACAAGTTAGCAGGTGTACGCGAGCTTGCGTCACAAGAAAAAGTAAAAAGGACACTACGGTGTCGGAAAAAAGGAAAATGAGTGACGTGAAAGATAAACTTGTAAAGTTGAAGGCGAGAAATGGCTTGCGTGAGATCGGGAGAAAAAAAAACGCGACCGTGTGAAATGGACGTGTAACCGTGTGGTGACGGCGAGAGACTTTTAAGCTGGTGTCAAGACGGCAGGGCTTTGTTAATCTCATGGTAGACGAAATGAACAGTAAAACAGCAACAAAATAAAAACAAGAAGCAACCATAGTTTGGAAAGGAGCGGTAATAAATACCTTTTGCTAATACAGAAAAAAGCTGAATCGGATTTTTTTCTTTCTTTCTTTCTTTTTTCCTTACGGCATGGGTGCCTGAGAGGGGTTTGAACTGTAACGAACACAATTCGAGCGTAACGACCATGTTAATGTTAGAGTCAGAAACATCGAGGAATATGTTTTATTCCCATTCTTAGTCATTACGGTTTTTTTTTCGGAAGTCGGCTCAACTTGAAGGTACGAGGTTAAAAACAATTTAGATAAGTAACGTAAATATCGGGGAATGCGTCTTGCCTTTATTATTTGTCATGAGGGATTTTTCGGAATCCAGGTCAACCTGAAAACACGTAATCGGAATTCAAGTTAGATAAACTATGTAGACATCGAGGAATGCGTCGAGCCTTCATTATTTGTCATTACGAACCTTTTTTGAAGTCAGCTTAATGTGAAGGCACGTGATTCAAAGACCAGTTAGATAAGCTACGTAGATATCGAAAAACGTGTCTTGCATTCATTATTACAGGCCTTTTCGGAAGTAAGCACAACTTGAAGCACGATGTTCAAAGACAAGTTAGATAAGCTACGTAGACATCGAGGAATGCAGCTTACCTGAATTATTAATCGTTGCATGTCTTTGCGGAAGCGGCTCATTCATAAGGCACGTGGTTAAAAGACAAATTAGATAAACTACGTAGACATAGAGAGATGCCTCTTGCCTGCATTATTTGCCGTTAGAGACCTTTTTGGAAATCAGCTTAACCGAACGAGAAGGGGCTCAAGAACAAGTCGGATTAATTACATAAACATCAGCCAAAACGTGTTTCATACGTTAAAAGTCGTTAATTTAATTTTTTTCAGTAGCAAGTTTTATTTGAAGGTAGGTAATTAATAAACAAGTTCCATCAATTACGAATAATGTTTGTAAAACATCCTGCATTTATAAAGTTAATTTTTAAACTCGTTTTTCGAAAATTAAATTTTAGAAAATGATGTTAAAATTTATTGATATTTTTTTTATCGTGATTATTTTTTTGTTTGGCACACCGGTTCACGCCCAAATCACCGAAATTTAGTAGCAATGGGCCTGGCCAGCACCAGATAGGTGACCAATTGGGGATGTTATGCGTCGTATGTACAGCGCCGAATCGTAGAAAATTTAAGATTGGTATTTGGAGTCGCGTTTAATTAAATAGGGGGGGAGATGCACCTCCAAATAATCTCGCCTGGTGGGTAGGCGAAAAGGCGGTACTCCACGTGATGATTTACCGGCAACCTACTGAAAGATGCTTTTCTGAATCTGCATGTCAAGCACATTTTTGCCGCAGCGAATGGTGACATCTGAAGTGTGTGAGACACGAAGTTTCGCCTCGTGGATTTGATGAACGACATTATCATTATTATTAAAAAAAAATATTTTTATTTTTTGCGAATTAGGCCACAGGGCAAATTATACCTCGTAATATATAATATTCAATATAGGATTGGTTTTATAATGACACATATGCAATCTGCATAAATTAAAATATTATGTTTAAGTGTATTGTGCGACCGGGCATCGTTGGGCGTCCAGCTAATAAAAAAATAGAATTTTATCAAGTTATTGACATAGTAAAATATCACAATATAAACTAGTACATACCTTGTCTTGGCAAAGGAGGTATCGGATTGATCTTGTTATCAGGAACTTCGTATAAAAGAGGCATTCGTCTATCATCGTCGTCGTCGTCGCCCCTCAAAAGGTTATTACTGTAAAGATCCTCTTCGTTTTCTTCCAATTCTTGGTCTTCTTTTTGTTGTTGTTTCCGGGCAGCTGCAGCAATGGCCGAAGCAGCCTCCTCTTCCGCCTCTTCCTCCTCTTCCTCCTCCCGCTCTCGCTCCTCCTGTTCTTCCCGTTCTTTCCTAGCTTCCGCCACTTCAGCCTCCAACTCTTCATCAAACGAAGTCCTCTTGCTGAGCGTGATGCCCGCGTCCTCCGGGCGCAACTGATGCTGCTGAAGATATTTAAGAGCAAGTTTGTCCAGCATCCCGTCTCTCTCGAGATCGGCATCCGTATTGCCCAATTCTTTCATCAGGTTTTCGATCCGGACCGCCTTCTTCAAAGAGTTGATTTCAATCGGTATGCTACCCTCCTCCTCCTCGGAGTCGCCAGATTGAGCTATGGTGGCTGCGTTCAGAGCGTCGGCCAGATAATCGATTTCAACTCCCTCTAATTTGTGTTTGATCCACAGCTTAGCCATCATCTCAGCTACAAGAAGAAAAACACATACGCATCAATAGAATATCCAATTAGCTCAGTTCTTTAAAAGCAATGTTTAATATTATTCAAGTTATTTATTTTATTTATTTCAATCAATATGAGAAAAGTATGATTATACAAAAAAGCAGTGTTGATACCCTCGAAGCAGACAATAGCCAAGTACATATGCAATCGCTACAAAGACAAAGAAAGATGTGCATATTAAGAGAGCTGTGATATGTTTCTATATTCATCAACGTCAAACTAGGTATTCAGCATCTTGTTTTATATAAATATTCAATTCAGGTTTTCATCTTATAGCGATTTAATAGAATACATATCCGATCAACAGATGATGATGAACGAAGAACTTTCCCGTAATTTAATAAGTATTTTAATTAGTTTTCCAACCCCAAATATCAGATTAATAATTGATGTAGATTGGACGATTCAAATCGTATCAACCTCCGAAAAAATAATTAAAAATAGCAATAAACCCACAGAAACATATATACACCAAATTGATGTAAATACTAAATAAACTACTCGAAAATTGAAAGAAAAAAACTCTGTGTTATTTAACATTTGTCTGAATATATGCATGTACTAAAGCTTCTTTCTTAATGGATTCTTTCTTATACGTTTAACTATGATACTGCTATACCCAAGGAGGTCCATCGATCCATAGCCCTTGAGTCCCTGGGGGGGGGATAGGCCAGCTACAACGTTTGTAGATGTTTTTGTAGCGAGGAGTTCTTTTTACAGGGTGAGGGTGCTGGCCCCACGTCCAACCTTCCCAGAAGGTACATACAGCTTAACCTTCCCAAATGGTCACCCATCTGGTACTGGCTAGATTCAACGTTGCTTAACTTCGGTGAACCGGTGTGTAAACGTGATTGTGCCGTACACCCAAGGAGGTGGACGAGAAAAAACATCCTGGTTGACTCATTCTTCAAATTATCTAATCATTGCATTCAGGCTGCTTACAAAGCAAAGCATATTCTATTTCTCGTAAGACGTTTCTTTCTGAAAAAAACAAAAAACAAAAATAAAAACTCCTGAAATATTTCTTCCTCTTTATGTCTTCCGCATCAAACGACTGGTAGAGTATTGTCCCCAGGCTTCTTTTCCATGATATCACGTGATATCCAGCATCTGGAGAGAGTTCCAAGACTACTTAATTGGCGCAGGGTGTGTCTGATTTTCCATATAAAAACCGACTAAAAAAGCTTGACTTTTTCTCCCTTGAGCACGGTCGATTACGCAGTGAACTAATTTTAGTCTACAATATCTGCAATGGACATTATGAAATCCTCAGAACCTTTTATTCACTGCTGCATTAGAAACTAATTACATGAAACTTTGCTCATTGCCTATTTCGATTGAACCAAAGGAAGGTTGGGTCCTCACTCAGAATCCCTGGATTTTTGAACAGGCTTTCAAGTAAGGTAATAAATGCAATAACAACGCAACAATTTCAATTTAAACAAATGCCAGACTACTGTGTCATCTTGTCTGCCAATTTTTGCCACCCTTCAATGAAATTGAAAATTGGTTTATATCTTGAAGCATAAATTTGGATTGAATTGAATTAGCTTTCCTTACCCGGTGTTGCCCAGATCAAGAAATATGCTAATGAAATTGGAAGTTGTAAATGAAACCACAAACTTCTCTGTGTTTCTGTGCTTATCAGGTTGAGAAGAAAGATCGTGCGGATTTTTTCATGTTGATTTGAAATGATTTATTTTCAAATAAGTTTCGTTAAAACATCTTTACTTTTATACCATTTCAAAGAGCGTTTTTCTATCTAATCGTTATAATTGCAATCATTTTAAAACAATTGATTTTTTTTCAGAACGTTGAATACAAGATGGAAAAAGCAAATTCTCACAATTTCAATTCAAGCTAGGCCAAAAAGCTGCTGAAACAACTCAGAATATCAACGTAGCGTTTGAACCAGGAACCTCTACTGAACACACAGCAAAATGGTGGTTTAAGAAATTTCGTGGCGGAAACGAGAGTCTTGAAAATGATGAGCGTAGTGGTCGGCCATTGAATGTTGACAACGATCAATTAAGAGCCTTAATTGAAGCCAATCCACGCACAACCATTCAATAATTTGCTTATGAATTAAATTAACGTATACGGCGATTTCTAACCACTTGAGATAGATTGGAAAGACAAAATATTGATAAATGGGTGCCTTACGAATTGAACGAAAACCAAAAGAAACGCCATGATGAAGTGTCATTTTCCTTTCTTTTATGCAATAAGAAAGACCCTTTTCTCGATTAGTTTGTTACTTGCGATAAAAAAGTAGGTTCTTTACGACATACGGATACGCACAGCTCAGTGGTAATGCCGACGAAGCTCCAAGACACTTCGCGAAGCCAGGGTTGCACTAAAAAAAGCTGTAATGGAGTTGCATCAGAAGAAGCTGTAATGATGGTCTGCGATCGGTCTCATCCATTTCAGTTTTTTAAAACCATTTCGACGGTGAAGTACTGTCAGCAAATGGATGAAATGTATTTGAAACTGCAACAACACGTAACATTACTCAACAGGAACAGCTCAATTTTTGGCCAAGATCAAAGTGTAGTATCTGTTCTTCAGATGCGGCACTTCCATTTCTCGTTCTCTTTCAATGGAGGAGAAATCCTTCACGACTGAGACAATTTTTATTTTTGTACCTTTTCTCCACGTTAATAAACGACCCTGGTGTATAACTCTACCCCGTGGGGAGGCATTGTAAATACGAGCAATGCCCGACCGCACGTTGCTAAATCGACCTTGCAGAAGTTGAAAGAATTGGGCTACAAAATTCTGCCCGATCCGCCATACTCTCCAAACCTTTAACCTACTGACTACGACTTTTTCAAGTATCTCGACAAATTTTTGCGTGAGAAATGCTTAAAAAAGCCTATGCGATATCAAATATGCTTTCAGCGACTTAATCGCCACCAGAATGTAAGATTTTTACGTTACTGGCATACATATATTTTTTGTGTTTGCAAAAGTGTGTTTGTTCTGCCAGTACTTATTTCGACCATTTTTTTTGAGCTGAGATATGTTCATCTTAATTTAAAAGTAAAATAACAAAGAAGCAAGAACTTTTTATTAAGCTGATATATACCAGTTTCATGAATGAGTATATAAAAATTAGTTCGTTTTTTTTTCGTTTCACTTCCCCTCGTTTATGCAACAAGAACGACCCGTTTCATTAAATCTTACTGCAAGGAAACTATTCGTTTATTAGCTTACCACCTTACACGAGGGCTTATCTTTCAAACTCCCCGGTTAAACATTCACAGACAATATGAATTGAAACAAAATCAGTGAAGAAATTGCCAAGGCTGCTGTAAAAATGTGTTTCCTCTATAGTGCTGAAAAATTTCTTACACAAAGAAACTATCCTTTATTTTTACAAAACCACAATTTGCCCATGCATGGACTATTGTTGCCACATCCTGGCTGATGTATCTACCACAAAACTCTTTCTTTCTCTCTCCCTCTGTCTCCCTTTCTTTCTCTCTCTCTTCCTTTCTCTCTCTCCCTCTCTCTTTCTCTCTCACTCTCTCTCTCTCTTTCTCACACAGGGTAAAAAAAAAAACAGTCTCAAATTAAATGTCTCACACTATCGGCCAAGCTCCAACCTCTGTCCCATCGCCACAATGTTGCATACTTGCGCCTGTTTTACAAGTACTTTCATGAAATGTGATCTGATGAATTCATAGCATATGTGCTCCCCCCTCGACGTACATACCCCCGACTAACAGGACAAACAGCAAAATTTCTTCAGTTGAAACTTTTAGATACTGAGAACGTTTTTACTATAATAGTTTATTCCCTCGGACTGCTAGACTTTGGAATTTTTTTTGTTTGTTACATGGGCGTCACCATTTATCAAGGCCCGAAGGCCACTCAGGGATAGGGTTATTGCGTGTACAGTAATCAATGAGATAGTATTGTAGTAATCATTAGTATTGGGGGTCTTGATAGAGTGTCTTACTTAAGGGGCGGTTTGTCAGGAGTTTGTTTATGTTGGACTTGAAGACGTCCAAGTTGTAGTCAGGTGGGAAACAGGCAAGCGACAGAGAGTTCCACTGGCGTGCAGTTCTAAGAAAGAAGCTTTGCTCATGGAAATTAAGGTTTGGATTTAGGCACAGATAAAGAGTGGGGGAAATTATTGACAGTAGTTTCAGCCAGACGGGTGTTTCTTGTGAAAGATTGGCGAGGTGGGGGGACGAGGGATTGGAGCTCAGACGAGCACTTGCCATTGTAATAACGATAAAACAAAGACAGGCTCGCAACCTCTCTTCTGTGGGAGAGAGGTTGAAGGGAAGAGAAAAGGGCATCCTCCACTAAACCACGAAGTCTATTTTGTACTCTGTCAAGGCAGGATAGGCTGTTTTTAGCAGCTCCTGCCCATATGTTGCAGCAGTACTCTATCCTTGGACGTACTTGGCTTTTATACAGATAGAGAATTGCATCAGTAGTGAGATGTCTTCTGGAGCAGTTGAAAGATCCCACCATTTTCCCAGCGTCTCTGGCAACAGATTTGATGTACGTGTTCCATTTCAGATCAGGAATAAAGGTCAAACCCATGGAGCCTCCCCAAGACGAGAACCATCCATTTCAATTGATGCCAGATGGGGATCAGAGCGTTGATGATGGAAAAATAGAAGCTTGGTTTTGGATGCATTAAAAGTGACCAGCCACCTCTTCCTCCATTGTACCACGCGCTCAAGATCAGAGGAGAGAGAATCGATCCCCTGTTTCTTGTTTCCGTTACTGTACTAATCCACAATAGTCCTTATGTTCCAATTGACAAGATACCTTTTCGGGGCAAAGAAGAGTAAATAAAAGGTTTTATTTAATGTAATATCAAAGTTTTTGTATGAATAATAATAAAATTGGATGAACTAATATCATACTAGTAATTAAGAAGAATAAAAATGTTGAACTTTTTTAAGTGGTTGACGTGGGGTCAGTAAATCTCGTAGAGAATGTACCCAATTTTCCAAGCAGAAATGCTGATTCCATGTCTATAAAAGAAGGTGTCTTTTTAGAGGCGGCGAAATTTAAATTAAAATAAATCGAACCAAAATAGTTTTATTATAAAAAATATGCGGTGTATTCCAAAGAGTAATTTTTATCATTTAAAATTTCAGTACAACTTCGGGCATATGGCCCCCGCGGCTCGCGTATAGATGGCATAATCTACAGCAATGGTTTCTCTACTTCTTTTTAATCATGGCTTCTCTTTTTAATGTATTTTCGTGAACCACTATGGCTTATTTGATTTTTCAGTATGGGAAAGAAATCTAAGCATTATATAATTCATTTTGAAGGAAAAACGAGCCTATATTAACGTTACATGTACCATGGCTGCCCACATGAATGCCGATTGAGAACCATTGATCTAGAAGTATATTTGTAAGCAAAACACGCGCTATTATTTAATGTCATATTTGTACACTGGTATAGTTTAATATATTGACATGAATACTGCATTGTAGAATCGACAGATGGATTTGGTGATCATCGTTTTTAATTTAAAGACCAGTCAGCGTTCGGAGGATTATTAGATTTGCTAATAAAAATATCGATTAGGAAGAGTGTGTGATGCTCGCCAACAATATTCTTGGCAGGACAGGATTCACAAATCCAAGCACGTTCGTGTGCTTCTAGACTTGGACGTGTTCAGTAATAGCTTTAGTCCTCATAATGACCCTTGCCTTCTATGAAAATATTACATTTCTGTGAGCATGTCGGTAGCCAAAATATTTGAAAGAAATCCATAATAATTGATTCTAACAGCAAATTTCTCAGTCGAAATCATGTGAGTTAAGGAACTAAAAGCTGATTCTAAATACAGACAACATCCCCAATCATTATAGTATGAGTAACATATAAGGATACACCCTGAATCACGTTAGACGTCTAAATGATTCGCTTATAAACATAATAAATGAACATGCAGAACGAATTCAGAGGTTTACACCATCTTTCTTACCTTCTGACGTTAACGACACCTCCTCACCTCCTTTTCCATACATTAAAAAACGCCACGAAATCGCAAAAAAATACCAAAAGAATTTTAATTTGTAAAAGTTAAAAAAGATACAGCGGATAAAGCCAAACATCAATACTTCAAAGAGATGAGCTTATTGGATTTGCAATAAGTCCGAAGGATTTATACTTGATCCGAATTTACATCTTTTTCGTTTGTTTCCTTCGATGTTTTTGGAACGAATATAATTTATTTTGCTTTATTTTGTCTGAAATACTTAGTCAAGCTAGGTTAAATTTTAGAGTGGCGATATTTTCCCTTATTCATCGCAACAGTTTAAAGGGAAGTTATTGTGTGCATTTATATCAAATTCTCTCCCTTGAGTTCATATATAACTAAAATCTCAATAGAAGAGCAGCATATAAAAACGATAAACAACCACAGAATTCGCGCATAAGCCTGAGGAGTTCTTGAGTGGATGAAACGCCGAATATTCAGTGTAGCTTAATCGCCATATATATTTTACAAATTACTATATATATATATATATATATATATATATATCCACGAAATAGTGTTTCAAGGTAAAAATGACGCCGTTAAGAACATTGATACGATTGTTTGTTTATGTAAGTAAAGCGATCCAACGATGGAGGAAATTAATTGATTTACTGACAAAATGATTTTCCAACGAAAGGCCCTTTTTAAATATAGTTTTAAACGTTTTAAATGAAACTTCCGAGACTATATATATATATATATATATATATATATATATATATATATATATATATATATATATATATATATATATATATATACTAGCAAAAACAGCCTACATAAAATGGACTCTGATTTATGAAAGTATGATAGGTTATGAAAAGGAAGGGTTGTAAAGAGATAGCTTCGAATTTGAGAGTATCAAAACCAAAGCAAAATATGATGAAAGTAAAAATAAAATAGATAAACCTCATAATTTATTATACCATACATGTTCACACTGAAACACTTATCACAATATTCTGTGGATCTATATTAATAAACCTTGTAAAACTTCGTGACATATTTCCATTCTATGGAGGTCAGGCGAGAACGAACACTCCATAATTTTATTATACCATATTTCTTCAAACTGAAACATAATTATCAAAGTATACTTACGTAGATTGATATGAAAAGTCTTTATTAAAGTTTGTGCCTATTTCCATTCTATGGGGGCCAGGCGCGAACGCAGACACCACAATTATATCATACCATCACTATTTAAGTTAAAACATACTTATCAAAGTATTCTTATGTAAATCTATATGAAAAACACTTGTAAACGATTTTTTTAAATTTTTTAATTTTTTATTTCCATACTTTGTGGACTAGGCGCGAACACAGACCCCACAATTTTAATGAACCACCGTTCTTCCAGATCAAACATACCCATTCCCATGTCTCGATACATCTATCGTTATATGTAATTAGTTTTTTTAAAATAGTCAACCATATAGGAGCCTATTCGTGACCACACACACACACACACACACACACACACACACACACACACACACACACACACACATTTCGCTTTATATATATATATAACTTACTACCTAGCTCTACCTACGTATTGAGCACTGTTTAAGTAAATACTTAAAGTTTACGCATAAATTTATGCTTTCATATATTAATTTATGCGATTAAAGTAAGTAATCGTACACACACACACACACATACACACACACATACACACACACATATATATATATATATGTGAATATAATTTTTTTATGTAAATACAGTCATATCTTGCTACGATATGCAGACCGTTTCAATCATATTAGATATCATCAGGCAAGAAAAAATGAAGGTACAAAAACATAAAAGGTTCCAGATCTTTTTCAAATTTTGAGAAGAGAAAATTTTCCATGAGTGGCGATGAGCAAAATTAAAGTTCTTGCTCATCGCCACTGATGACAAATTTTCTTTCTGGAACCTTTTCAGTTTCTGTACCTTAATTCTTCTTGCCTGATGATATCTAACATGGAAAACGGTCTGCACATCATAGCAAGATATGACTGTATATATATATATATATATATATATATATATATATATATATATATATATATATATATATATAACTTCATAATAACATTTTGTATTCCTGCACGTCACGAATAGAAAACGAATAAAGAAAAGCTATAAACTTTTATACTTTTCGTATTACTTTTTTAGACATTTTCACACACACACACACACACACACACACACACACACACACACACACACACACACACACACACACACATATATATGACGTTTCTAAATTTTTTAGATGAGTATTGGTTGTTATTATTATTATTATTCATCGGACTACTGTTCTCATCTTGAGTGTGATTTTCACACCGTTTCGGTCGATATAGCCTCCGACCTTCTTCAGGTGTATCTTGTCGAACTCGAGAATGTTTCTGTTAAACTCGGGAATTTGGATGGAATTTCGAGCGGAACCCTTTATTTACTTCGTGCTCTTGTTCCGTCAGCTATGACTGGATAGAGGTCCTAAGTAATCCGCAAGGGCCCGTGGCGCAGTAGTTAGAGTATTGGGAAAAATCAATTGTAAAAGTGATATTCTCCTGAAGGTTGAAGGTTCAATCCTCAGTGTGGGCGACCGGAATATACATTTGCGAATTACTACTACTACTACTAATATATATATATATATATATATATATATATATATATATATATATACTGGCCCAAAAGTAGGCTTACAGTTATTAAATATTTGAAATTCTTTAACTAGGTTATTTGAAAAAAAAATAGTTTAAATATTTATTTGAAATTCGACACCAGAACAGCGGGAAAGTCATTATACCTGTTTACATAAAAACAAATGATTGAATCTCTCAGATGCTCAAAATGTCCCCCCCCCCGTCAACATTGCAACATTCTTCAAATCTCTCCAGGACACTCTGACACACAGTGCGACACAAATTCCGATCTTCATCAATTTCTGTGAATGCGACATGAATGTAATCTTTTAAATCATTTATTGTTTTGTGTTTCTTCTCATGCCCCCCCCCCAAAAAAAAAGAAATCAATTGGGGTTAGGTCAGATGAAGGTGGTGGCCATTCGATACTGCCCCTTCTTCCGAACCATCGCTGCGGAAAAAAACTTGGTTAAGGTAGTCTCTTACTCTAGACGCATAATGTGGTGATGCTCCATCCTGCTGAAAGAAATGTTCATCAAAGTCAGGTTTAGTTCTGAGTTGTGGTACTACTAATTCACGAAGCATGTCCAGGTAGTTCTCCCCATTTACAGGCCCATAAAAAACGGGCCCAAACTGTTTATGTAAATTAGATCTATACTCTGTGGAGTATTTTATATTGCTTGTACATTTTAATTAGCAAGTAACTTCAATCATATAAAAGGTAGTTTAATAACTGTAAACCTACTTTTGGGCCACCCTGTATATATATATATATATATATATATATATATATATATATATATATATAGTAATTTATAAAATATATATGGCGATTAAGCTTAATTTACACTGAATATTCCGAGTTTCATCCACTTTAGGATTCTTCAGGCTTATGTGCATAAGCCTGAAGAATCCTAGAGTGGATGAAACGCGGAATATTCAGTGTAGCTACATCGCCATATGTATTTTATAAATTACTAACTAGCTCTACCTACGTATTGAGCACTTTTGGAGTAAATACTTAAAGTTTACGCATAAATTTATACTTTCGTATATTAATTTTATGTGAGTAAATGAAGTATATATATATATATATATATATATATATATATATATATATATATATATATATATATATATATATGGTTGGTGTATTCAACGACTGTTAATTAATTTTGTAAATTCTGTAACATGTTAAGGAGATGAGAAATAGTGAATATCACATGTTGGAAGAAAGAAGATACTTGGAATAATTGTATCGTAAATAAGTTGACTAGAAACGCACCAGACACGTGTATGTAAGGGAGAAACAGGAATGAACAATCTTTGAAGTATATAAAGAAAAACATAAACGGAATATCTGGATTTTGATGATGGCCGGGATTGAATTATGAGCAACAAATATTTTTGTCATCAAAATCGGTGAAATTGCACATTTTAAATCAAACAACTAATTGTATATATGGGATGTTAAATGTAGTTTATAACCTACATTTAACATCTTAATGCCTGCATTAACGATGATACTTACGAGCTTTAAATGGGGAATCGTTAAAAGATACATCTGCTTTACTGAAAAAAAATGCTAGTTTTATTTTTGGTGTCATTAAAAACCCACCCAATAGTTTTGTTGATGAGGAGACTTTGTTTAAAAAAAAAACAAATGATAAAACTCTATAAAAACATCGTTTCCGAAACGATCGTACAATTTATTGATTTTGTTTGTTCTTCCTTGTGAAACCGATTTTTAATTTTTAATTTTAATTATAAATTATCAATCATCTCCCTCAATATATATATATATATATATATATATATATATATATATATATATATATATATATATAATATAAAATCACTTTGTGTGTGTGTGTGTGATGTGCTTCCTCATAGGTTCTGAAACGTCTGAGCCTATCTTTTGCAAATTTCACACAAACCGAACTTATATTTCTGGCAGTGTTCTTAGATATGTTTTGTTTATTCATCCAATAAATCTCGAAAATAGAAAAAGATCCGATGCTAAAAATAGTTTTTTTTTTCTTATCGATAAAAAGAATTTTAACAGGGTTATATTTTACGTTACACCGGCCAAGGGAAATAATTCCCAGCAAATCAAGCGAGATTCAATTCTCATAAAATCATTCATTCTTAAAAAAGACCCCCCCAAACCCAGATGTATTGTCATCTGAGTGGTAGAGTACTCAACTGCAGATCGAATGGTCTCCTGTTCAAGCCCGAGTGCACCTCACCATTTTATTTATTTTCATTCATGAGTTTAATTTCCGTTAAAAGAAGAGCTACCATTGAAAATCGCCTCAAACCATCTCCACGTTTGCATATTTTATAAGTAAACTTTAATCAGAAGCGACTTTTCCAAGGCATTCATTGCCAAGCACAAATATCAGCTGGCGTGATATGTTAAATAAACACAAAGGGAATTTGATGAACGACATTATCATTATTATTTCTTTAATTCAAATTTTTTTTCGAATTAATCCACCGGGTTAATTATTCCTCGTAATATGTAATAATTAATAGAGAAATGATTCTATAATAATACATAGACAATCTGCACTAATTATAATATCATGTTTAAGCGTATTGTACGACCGAGCAACGCCGGGTGTTAACCTAGTATATATATATATATATATATATATATATATATATATATATATATATATATATATATATATATATATATTGCTTTGGAACGATTAATTGGAATCAGAATAAAGAATCGAAAAAAATCGGATCTTTTGAAGGTATTGGAAAAAGTTTCGCAATCGAAACATTTTTGCCTATTTTCCAATGCCAAAAACGATACTTTAATTATCTTTTTATTTGATTTTGTTTAAGAATATCCAACTGCTGGTAGTAATAATAAAATAATGAATATTTATTAATTGAGAAATACCAGTAAAGCTAAACATATATAGATCCTCCATCGAAAGCGTGTTTTACGTTTGGGAAAATATGTTAACCTTTAACCTGTGTTTTACAGTAATCGGTGGGGGGGGATAGTAACTTTATAGTTTAATATTTAGAGATTTATAAAAAATCAGAATCGGAATTGTCAGTTGTATTCGAATCGAGAATTTAGTAAAGAATCGCTAATTGTATCGGAATCGGAAAAATATTGGAATCGTACTATTACTAATATATATCTACCATTATATAAAGAGAGAGAGAGAGAGAGAGAAAGAGAAAGAGAGAGATAATAGTTTAAGAGAAATAGAGAAAAAGAGAGATAGAGAGATATACAGATGGAGGGGACTGCAGACTAGCAGGTGCGGCCAGAACAACTAGACAGGATTTAAATGCGTTACCACAAGGATTAGCAATAAGATTAAGAAGTAATCCGTTAAATCGATTTATGAACATAATCACCAGCAGGGCTATTCGACTAAGACGTTTGATTTTTCCCAACCGAAGTTATGGAGATTTCGCAAGATTAGAAAGCCGGCATTAATTGTGTTAATACCTTGCTACATTTACATGGGAGCGTATGAAAATCTCATGGTCACTTTAAAGTGAACAGTTAAGCGACCAAACGTGTTTACCTTCGAATAATAAACAAATATTTTGCTCTTGTTATTGAGCACTAACGATCTCGTTGAGTTCGTTCATTCCTACTTTTGAATATCTCACGCCTGGATTTATATATATATATATATATATATATATATATATATATATATGTGTGTGTGTGTGTGTGTGTGTGTGTGTGTATGTGTGTGTATGTGTGTGTGTGTATATATTTATCATATGATATTTATCATATAATATATTATAATATATTATATAAAGATAATTATTCAGAATACATTCGAAATGTTATTGAAAAATATCAAATTATTTCTGGCCTCTTAAAAATTGACTAAGAATATAAAAGCTTGCTATAAATATGACTAATCACACAGCACAATAGATCTCAAAACACAACAAACAACAAGATGTAGGTTATGACATAATAACAGAGGGAAACAAATACGCATTCAAAAATCCAACGCAAACATGCAAAATAACAAAACAACAACAACTTGGCTTCAAAAATGTAATCACTCTACCACAATGTACAGCGTGCGACAAATCTTATTGTTCTGGTGATTACATACTCCTAGATAATATATTATCACCATTATCAAAATCAGGAATCTAATACTCACACGAAACTACAAAATGTGTAACGTACCAGTCGTAATGTACCAACAACTTTCTTCGTATTTCACTTTTTTAGTACAACATATTCTTTCAATCTAACCCTGTTTTTCGCGTGTTCTTTTATTACCGTTTGCACAACAGCTGGCAATGAGGTTTCAAGAACTCATGAATTGGAACTTTTAAATACAATAACGATTCGTGAACGAACATTGAAAGATTAAATTTGAAATATACAAGTATTACATATCAAATTTATTCAAAATAACAGCGTGGTATTGCAAAAACCATCATCAACATCGACCTTGCGACGAAAGCAGTATTTCAGAAATACTAGCAACAAATAAGTCTAAGAGTAGGTGCCGTTAAAAACGGACAACTAGAAGCCAACACATTTCATTTCAACTAAAAAGAAAATTATCTATGAGGAAAAGATTATAAATTAAAAATTCGTAAATTGATTTGTTAAAACTGAAATTTATTTCTCGTTTTTAGTCGCGTGCAAGCGACTCTATAAGTCATCTGTCGGTCAGTCTGTTGGTCGGTCTGTCGGTCTGTCCGTAACACTTTTGTGCTTGGTCTTTTTGGTTAAGATCAAAGGTCTGTTGTTACCAGATGCTGTTCTTAGCTTCTTTTTGCCAAGATCAAAGTGCAGTATCTGTTCCGGCAGATACTGCAAGCTATGACTAGCTATGACTAGCTATGACTAGCAAAGACCAAATGTGGGGGCAACCCCACATGCCTGACCTTTAACCAGCTCCCATTTCCCACCTCTCGGGAGCTGGTCCCCCTTTCCCTTCCCCCTCCCTTCACTCCTCACGTTAAAAATTGGCCTGTGCCTAATTTGCCCGGTGGGGGAGCAAATAAATACCATCTGTTCCGGCAGATATTGCAAGCAAATACCATATGTGGGGGCGACCCCACATATAAGACCTTGGTCAATGTAGGGGCAACCCTTCATACCAATTGTCACTATCCAGCTCCCCTACTCCCCGGGGAGTTGGTCCCCATTTCCCCTTCACTCCTCACATTAAAAATCGGCCCTGTGCCTAATTTGCTCGGTGGGGAACAAATAAATACCCTTTTCTTGACCTTTTGGCCAAGATCAAAGTGTAGTATCTGTTCTTACTACATGATGTACTTATTGTGATATAATGTGGGGGATCACTGTTCTGTATTAATTTAATGTAAAATGATCACCCTAATTCAACCAATCAGTCTCAAACCATTCAAGTCATTCTTCAGCTCATTCAAGTTGTTTTTGAAGTATTCCAGTTATTTTTTAAGCATTCAAGTCATTCTTAAGGTCATTCAATTCATCCTTAAGTTCATTAAAGTCATTCTAAGTCATTTACTTTTTATTTAAGTCATTTCAGCCCATTTTTCCGGTCATTTTAGTTTATCTTTAAGAATTTCATGTCAATCCTACATTCACGCATTCATTCATTACACGAGAGCACGCGACTAATGGCTATCGGCTTTGTTTTTTTTATTAGCTCTTATATTTTCAGGTTCAAAAAAGGAAGTTATATGTTGTGATAAAAACAATTTGTAACTTTCTTTTATGCTATGAGAAAAAAGATAACGCTAATTGAGGGAAGTGTAATTATTTTTAATCCCAAAACATTGTGTGCTTAATGTTCAGAAAACAAGTGAGGTGTGCATGGTTCCAGTGTGCACAGTGAACAAGGCATACAAAATGACTAGGTTCAACATTCGCCCTCCCCCCTATTTATCACCAAATGTCCCCAGGGGAGTCAAATCCTGGTGAAAAAACGGTGCATTTTTAGGCCTTAACATATATAAATTTGAGTTCTGCACCATGCAATAAATGAAATGACTAAGACCACCATTTGCCCTCCTCCATTTAGTCCCAAAAGTCCCCAAGGCCTTAACATATTTAAATTTGAGTTCAGCATCATGCAAAACTGCTAAATAGACATACACAGAAAATTTTGGACAAATATGGTAAAATAGTCCCAAAAATGGAGTGTTTTTATTAGCCCTAAAAGAGCCCCTGGGGCACACTCAAGACTTATCGCGAAGTATAAAAATATATATATATATATATATATATATAGAAATCAGTTAATTACAACTTTTCAGAATATTTTATAAAATCCATGGCATCAATTTTTTTAATAGGCACAAAAGTGTCAATTTTAGCCTTTTTAACCCGAAAGGCACCCCTAGAGGGGTAACCGGAGTTGTCCCGAAAAATCTGTTCTGTTACTTTTTTACTCATATCATGTTTAATGTTTGTGCGAAATAAAAAAAAAAAAAAAATCTAAGGCGTAGTTATTGAGAAAAGTGCGGACGGACAGACGACCGGACCAACAGACAAACGGATAAGGGTGAATTTACAGGTCCACCCTACTTTTGTCGGGGAACCAAAAGATATTTGATAAACAGTAAATTACTTTTGCTACACATTCAAAGCCATCTATTATTTTTAAGAGAATAAGAAACAATGGATAAGGCTGCTGCGAAGAAGGTGGACTCTCACTACTGTGCTTGGAATTCCTTAAGTCTGAAAATATCCTGATCTTCTATAAGGCTATCATTCGCCCATGTATAGAGTATTGTTGTCACATTTGGGCTAGTGCATCTGCTACTAGTCTCTCACTAGAGAAGAGGCTTCAAAAGAGAGTCACTAACCTTATAGGTCCTGAACTGTCATCTGAGTTTCAACCTCGGTCACATCGACGAAATGTTGCATCCCCCTGCGTGTTTTACAAGTATTTTAATGGTGGATGCTCTGACAAGCTACAAGCCCTTGTAACCTCTCGACGTAAATAACCCCGACAAACCTGACAAACAGCAAAGTCCTACCTCTACACACTACAGATCTCTATATATAAGAAAGCTTCTACTCTAATAGTTTATTTCCTAGATCTATAAGACTTTGGAACTCCCTTCCGACTTCCCGCTTCCCCAACTGTACTGGCATGCAGAAGTTCAAGTGTATTGTGAACAGACATCTTCCTGCTCAACTACCTACATAGTATTCCTGCAACTTATGTCCCTGGTAGTAGCCCCCTGCATCAAAGTGGCACTGTGCCTTGTTTGGGGTGTAAATGGAATTTTTAAAAATTACCAATTCACAGTGTAGTATCTGTTCTTCAGATGCTTCACTTCAATTTCTTGTTCTCCACGTTAAAAAAAAAACGACCCTGGTGTCTAACTCTGTCCTGTGGGGAGGCATTTGAAATAGGATATTTTATAAACGCAAGAAGGAAGCGTCTTAAGAAAATTCTCTACCGCATTTAACAAATGTTAATAATAATACAAACACGATACAGAACACAGTTGTGTACACACGTATGTTTAAAATGTACACTCACACACACGGACCAAAAAAAGATACATTGAAACACACACACACACACACACACACACACACACACACACACACACACACACACACACACACACACACACACACACACTCTCTCTCTCTCTCTCTCTCACACACACATACGCTTACACACACACACGTTTTCTCTCTGTTAATAATAATAATAATAATAATAATAATAATAATAATAAATAAATAAGCAATATCAACGGATACGCTTACACACGCACGTTTCTCCCTACACTCACGCACACATACTCACTCACGCACCCAATACACACATACACCCACACAAACTCGCATGTAAATCAAAAAAAAACATAATAGATAATACCAATTTATCAAATTACTGTACACTCTTAACCCTTATCCTCGAGTGGTCTCTGGGCCTTGATAAGTGGTTATGCCTCTGTAAAGAAAAGCTACCCACATAGGAGAGTAACCTCCTGGCGACACACATTGAAAAAACACAACGACACGTGCTACACTGCTACACACACGATGCTCTCCCATCACACGCATAGAAAATAAAAAAATAAACTAAACTATCATACATCTCACTACGCACACACTTGATGTTAACTTTTATCTAATTTAACCCCAATTCGATCCAGCTGAGGACACAGGATGAAATCTAAATTAAATGGAATAATTTTTCAACAACACATTTCATTTCATCAGAGATCACAATGGCTTTGCAAAAACGAAATATTTTTTTCACAAAATAATACCTGAAAATGGCCTAAAATAATGCCTAAAACGCGTTACAAACATGTACTATTAAAAGAAAAATATTAAAATGAAAATAATAAACAGCGCACAAAAGACAACAAATGGCGCCACTCCTATAAATATACATTTTTCTCTCGTTGAAATGATTTTTTTATAATATATATATATATATATATATATATATATATATATATACATGTACATATATATATATATATATACTAGCAAAAGTGGGGTAAAAAACAGCGTACAGAAAATGGACTCTGATTTATGAAAGTATGATAGGTTATGAAAAGGAAGGGTTGTAAAGAGATAGCTTTGAATTCGGGGGTATCAAAACCAAAGCAAAATATGATGAAAGTAATAATAAAATAGATAAACCCCATAATTTATTATACCATGCCTGTTCACACTGAAAAACTTATCACAATATTCCGTGGATCTATATTAAAAAACCTTGTTAAACTTTGTGACATATTACCATTCTATGGAGGCCAGGCGCGAACGCAGACCCCACAATTTTATTATACCATCCCTATTTAAGTTAAAACATCCTTATCAAAGTATTCTTATGTACATCTATATCAAAAACACTTGTAAACGTTTTTTTTTATTTTTAAATTATTTATTTCCATACTTTGTGGACCAGGCGCGAATGCAGACCCCACAATTTTAATGAACCACCGTTCTGCCAGATCAAACATACGAATTCCTGTGTCTCGATACATCTTCTATCATTATACGTAATTAGTTTTTTAAAATAGTCAACCACGTAGGAGCCTATTCGTGACCAGACACACACACACACACACACATTCAGATTTATATTATAGATATATATAAGTAATGGGATGCTTTGAGTATTTTCCCCGATTTGAATAAAATTACAGATTCCTTACTAAATTCCCGATTCCAATACAAGTACCAATTCCGATTCCGATTTTTTTAAAATAAAAATCTTTAAATATTGAAGTATAAAATTGCTATTTATTCCCGATTTCCGTGAAAAAAGCATGTTAAATATACGGATAATTTCTAAAAAAAAAAAACACTTGTGCTGGATGACCTACAGATTTACTGATGGCTTAAAATCAATAAACATTATTTTAGAATAGGGGACTTCTAATATATACGGGCCTAACATAAGTCTCCTATTTCCAGAAAATCCCTTTCCTTGTTATAACCCATAACAACATATAATAAAATAAACACCCACTTTCAACCACTTCTATATTCTTTTCGACACTATAGATGCACATAGGCACACATATATCGAACCCACCATGACATACGTAGTTTACACCCACTTTCCTCCACTTCTATATTCTTTTCGACACTATAGATGCGCATAGGCACACATATATCGAACCCACCATGACATACGTAGTTTACACCCACTTTCAACCACTTCTATATTCTTTTCGGCACTATAGATGCGCATAGGCACACATATATCGAACCCACCATGACATACGTAGTTTACACCCACTTTCAACCACTTCTATATTCTTTTCGACACAATAGATGCGCATAGGCACACATATATCGAACCCACCATGACATACGTAGTTTACACCCACTTTCATTTCGTAATACAAGCTATGCTCCTTGTATATTGCATAGATCATTGTAGTTCTTCCATTTACTTCCCCCAACAATTTCAATACATTACCATTCTTCTAATGTAGATATCGGTAGACGTCGCATTCCTAATATGTTACTTGACATCTTCCCTCCTCTTCTGATGAGAAGCATTGCGCTTCGAAATACAATGGTATAAATATTTTTACTTATCCCACAACCCTAATTTATGTATCATATTTATCGAATACATGAATAAATCTATATGCATTAGTATATATTTTTATATTACCGTTTTCTTATTTTCCTTATATTTTATATAAGCTACAAAGCAATTTGTTGAGCTTTGCATTATCCAGATAAGCCTCCTCTTAAAGAATCAATCTTATTCTTTTCTCTCTCTCTATCTCTCAATCTATCTATCTATCTATCTATCTATCTCTGTCTATATATATATATATATATATATATATGCGTGTGTGTGTGTGTGCGTGTGTGCGTGCGTGCGTGCGCGTACGTCTACTTTGACAGTTTGTCATTATTTATACATGCCTGATTAAACACGGCAAAGTTCGTCTGCTTTCCAATTTTGCTGGTAGTCTTTTGTATTCGCCAAGCGACCTTTCTTGATTCAGCTGGTATGTTATATAGTATTGCGTCCAGTGGTTATATAAAGAAGAAGAAGAACAACAACAACAACCACTCCTGGGTATATTCGGAAGTATCGATGGAAAATATGGTCGAATAACAACCACTGGGCGCCACACCATAATATCCTACCAGCCGAAACAAGAAAGACCACTCAGCGCGTAGAAAAAAAAACCAAAAAAACAAAATTGGTAAAAAGACAAACTCAGCCGTATTTAATCCCACACAACCTGTAACCTGTTCTTGGACAGAACAAGCTATAATCGGTGTAGGTTTTTTTCCTTTCCATAATCAACGTAATATCAATCAATACATAAAATATAACGTCCTTTATGTTTACGTTGTAATAATTTTTGTAATTTGAAACCTTTTTAAAATAGCTTAAAATATTTCTGCCTGATGAAAATCAATGCTATTTTTCCAAGTTAAGATTTTAAAACTAAAGAAGACCATCTAATTAATTGAAAATAATGAACACCATCTAATTTATTGAATAGAACGAAATGCGATGACTTACCTAAGCTTGGCGTGCTCGTTAGTGAAATGCTGGGTTCACTTTCAATGGCGGCCTCTTTCCTCTTTTTTCGTTCATTGCGGCTCTTAGTCAGGGCTGGGACATCTCTTAGAACTATTGGTACTTCTGGATCCCAACGGGCAAGGGATTCTTTTTTGGCAGCCCGTTTGTCTTCTTCCTCTTTCTGGGGCATTTGCAAAGCGGCCAAGTCCTGCAGGGCTGATTTAAAGATATCGTTATCAGCAGGTTCTTCTAGTTCCGGATCCTCTGCCGTCGACTCAGCTTGAATAATCCCATTTATCTGATCGATATTATCGATATCGTATGGGTCTTCAGCTTGATCGAGCTCTCCTTGTCTCTGCAGCAACCCCTTGATATCTTCGTCCGCGATTGGTATAGCAACGGCATCTTCAGCTTCGCTGGCATCTTCGACGTCCGTATCTGGTTGGGATCTAATCTCGACGACCATTGGTTTTGCTTTGCGTTGTCGTTTACTCATCTCCTTGGTCCGTAAACGACCCTCTAACAGAAGCAGATTGTGGATCTCCTCAGGTGACAGATTGCTAAACGCCGTTTTCATTGCCTGAGCGCTTCTCTTTCCTGCTGATAAATCCAACCTTTTCTTCGCAAGACGTTTTCCGGAAAATGCCTTTTTCTTTAACGGAGCCCTTTTCTCAGAAACATACGGGAACTTGTCCTCATCTATATCCATCTCCGTGTCGTATGCCGTCTGGAGATTATCGTCGTCCGTTTCATCCTCATCTTCATTCTGATCTTCGAGCTCCCTTAACAAGCTCTTTACATCTTTGGCCTGGTCAGCGCTGTAAAATACCGAGTCTCCTTTCTGGGCCACGGCCTGAGCCAAAAGATCGGGATCGTCATCCTGGCTGTCCACAATGACCGGTTGTTGTTCGAACCTGACTTCCCGCTGAGGAAACGCATCGATCGCCCGAAGTTCAAGTCGTCGTCGCTCACGTTCAAGGACCCTCAGGGCCGCACGAAGGTCGTAAGGGTTGTCATCTCTAGACAGTGTCGCCCGCTTCGTCCGGGTTAAGCAGAGACATCCGTAGACACATAAGGTTATGATAAGGGCAACAATCTGAGTTGGCCACATCTAGGAAAACATTAACTGGAAAATAAAAAGAAAAAGGTGAACGGGTCAGTAATTAGGCTACATTTAGACAATTATTAATTGCAAAAACTGTCGAGAAAAAGAAAACGGGTCAATAGTTTGATCACATTTAGGAAAATATTATTTAAAAATATAGGAACAAAAGAAAACGGGTCAATAGTTTAATCACAGTTAGGAATATATTAATTGGAAAATAATACAGAGAAAAAAGAAAACGGGTCAATAGTTTAATCACATTTAGGAAAATATTATTTAAAAAATATAGGAAAAAAAGAAAACGGGTCAATAGTTTAATCACATTTAGGAAAATATTATTTAAAAAATATAGGAAAAAAAGAAAACGGGTCAATAGTTTAATCACATTTAGGAAAATATTATTTAAAAAATATAGGAAAAAAAGAAAACGGGTCAATAGTTTAATCACATTTAGGAAAATATTATTTAAAAAATATAGGAGAAAAAGAAAACGGGTCAATAGTTTAATCACATTTAGAGAAAATATTAATTGGAAAATATAGGAAAAAAAGAAAACGGGTCAATAGTTTAATCACATTTAGGAAAATATTATTTAAAAAATATAGGAAAAAAAGAAAACGGGTCAATAGTTTAATCACAGTTAAGAATATATTAATTGGAAAATAATACAGAGAAAAAAGAAAACGGGACAATAGTTTGAACACATTTAGGAATATATTATTTAAAAAAATTATAGAAAAAAAAGAAAACGGGTCAATAGTTTAATCACATTTAGGAAAATATTATTTGAAAAATATAGGAAAAAAAGAAAACGGGTCAATAGTTTCATCACATTTAGGAAAATATAAATTGGAAAATATAGGAAAAAAAGAAAGCAGGTCAATAGTTTAATCACATTTAGGAAAATATTAATTGGAAAATAATACAGAGAAAAAAGAAAACGGGTCAATAGTTTAATCATATTAAGGAAAATATTATTTAAAAATATAGGAAAAAAAGAAAACGGGTCAATAGTTTGATCACAGTTATGAAAATATTAATCGGAAAGAAATAGAGAGAGAATAAGAAAACGGGTCAATAGTTTGATCACATTTAGGAATATATTATTAAAAAAATATAGGAAAAAAAGAAAGCAGGTCAATAGTTTGATCACATTTAGGAAAATATTATTTAAAAAATATAGGAAAAAAGAAAGCAGGTCAATAGTTTGATCACATTTAGGAAAATATTATTTAAAAAATATAGGAAAAAAAGAAAGCAGGTCAATAGTTTGATCACAGTTATGAAAATATTGATTGGAAAATAATACAGAGAAAAAAGAAAACGGGACAATAGTTTGATCACATTTAGGAAAATATTATTTAAAAAATATAGGAAAAAAAGAAAGCAGGTCAATAGTTTGATCACATTTAGTAAAATATTAATTGGAAAATAATACAGAGAAAAAAAAACGGGACAATAGTTTGATCACATTTAGGAAAATATTATTTAAAAAATATAGGAAAAAAAGAAAGCAGGTCAATAGTTTGATCACATTTAGGAAAATATTAATTGGAAAATAATACAGAGAAAAAAGAAAACGGGACAATAGTTTGATCACATTCAGGAAAATATTATTTAAAAAATATAGGAAAAAAAGAAAGCAGGTCAATAGTTTGATCACATTTAGTAAAATATTAATTGGAAAATCATACAGAGAAAAAAGAAAACGGGTCAATAGTTTAATCACATTTAGGAAAATATTATTTAAAAAATATAGGAAAAAAGAAAACGGGTCAATAGTTTAATCACATTTAGGAAAATATTATTTAAAAAATATAGGAAAAAAGAAAACGGGTCAATAGTTTAATCACATTTAGGAAAATATTATTTAAAAATATAGGAAAAAAAGAAAGCAGGTCAATAGTTTGATCACATTTAGGAAAATATTAATTGGAAAATAATACAGAGAAAAAAGAAAACGGGACAATAGTTTGAACACATTTAGGAATATATTATTAAAAAAATATAGGAAAAAAAGAAAACGGGTCAATAGTTTA
The DNA here is from genome assembly GCF_053919585.1 of Euprymna scolopes. Taxonomy (NCBI): domain Eukaryota; kingdom Metazoa; phylum Mollusca; class Cephalopoda; order Sepiida; family Sepiolidae; genus Euprymna; species Euprymna scolopes. The sequence continues at coordinate 2,061,376 of NC_136519.1, forward strand.
ATCACATTTAGGAAAATATTATTAAAAATATAGGAAAAAAAGAAAACGGGTCAATAGTTTAATCACATTTAGGAAAATATTATTTAAAAAATATAGGAAAAAAAGAAAACGGGTCAATAGTTTAATCACATTTAGGAAAATATTATTTAAAAATATAGAAAAAAAGAAAACGGGTCAATAGTTTAATCACATTTAGGAAAATATTATTTAAAAATATAGGAAAAAAAGAAAACGGGTCAATAGTTTAATCACATTTAGGAAAATATTATTTAAAAAATATAGGAAAAAAAAAGAAAACGGGTCAATAGTTTAATCACATTTAGGAAAATATTATTTAAAAAATATAGGAAAAAAAGAAAACGGGTCAATAGTTTAATCACATTTAGGAAAATATTATTTAAAAATGTAGGAAAAAAAGAAAACGGGTCAATAGTTTAATCACATTTAGGAAAATATTATTTAAAAATATAGGAAAAAAAGAAAACGGGTCAATAGTTTAATCACATTTAAGAAAATATTATTTAAAAATATAGGAAAAAAGAAAACGGGTCAATAGTTTAATTACATTTAGGAAAATATTATTTAAAAATATAGGAAAAAAAGAAAACGGGTCAATAGTTTAATCACATTTAGGAAAATATTATTTAAAAAATATAGGAAAAAAGAAAACGGGTCAATAGTTTAATCACATTTAGGAAAATATTATTTAAAAAATATAGGAAAAAAAGAAAACGGGTCAATAGTTTAATCACATTTAGGAAAATATTATTTAAAAAAATTATAGAAAAAAAAGAAAACGGGTCAATAGTTTAATCACATTTAGGAATATATTATTTAAAAAATATAGGAACAAAAGAAAACGGGTCAATATTTTAATTGCATTTAGGAAAATATTATTTAAAAATATAGGAAAAAAAGAAAACGGGTCAATAGTTTAATCACATTTAGGAAAATATTATTTAAAAAATATAGGAAAAAAAGAAAACGGGTCAATAGTTTAATCACATTTAGGAAAATATTATTTAAAAAATATAGGAAAAAAAGAAAACGGGTCAATATTTTAATCGCATTTAGGAAAATATTATTAAAAAAATATAGGAAAAAAAGAAAACGGGTCAATAGTTTAATCGCATTTAGGAAAATATTATTTAAAAAATATAGGAAAAAAAGAAAACGTGTCAATAGTTTAATCACATTTAGGAAAATATTATTTAATAAATATAGGAAAAAAAGAAAACGGGTCAATAGTTTAATCACATTTAGGAAAATATTATTTGAAAAATATAGGAAAAAAAGAAAACGGGTCAATAGTTTAATCACATTTAGGAAAATATTATTTAAAAAATATAGGAAAAAAAGAAAACGGGTCAATAGTTTAATCGCATTTAGGAAAATATTATTTAAAAAATATAGGAAAAAAAGAAAACGGGTCAATAGTTTAATCACATTTAGGAAAATATTATTTAAAAAATATAGGAAAAAAAGAATACGAGTCAATAGTTTAATCACATTTAGGAAAATATTATTTAAAAAATATAGGAAAAAAAGAAAACGGGTCAATAGTTTAATCACATTTAGGAAAATATTATTTAAAAAAATTATAGAAAAAAAAGAAAAAAGGTCAATAGTTTAATCACATTTAGGAATATATTATTTAAAAAATATAGGAACAAAAGAAAACGGGTCAATATTTTAATCGCATTTAGGAAAATATTATTAAAAAAATATAGGAAAAAAAGAAAACGGGTCAATATTTTAATCACATTTAGGAAAATATTATTTAAAAAATATAGGAAAAAAAGAAATCGGGTCAATATTTTAATCGCATTTAGGAAAATATTATTAAAAAAATATAGTAAAAAAAGAAAACGGGTCAATAGTTTGATCACATTTAGGAAAATATTATTTGAAAAATATAGGAAAAAAAGAAAACGGGTCAATAGTTTAATCACATTTAGGAAAATATTATTTAAAAAATATAGGAAAAAAGAAAACGGGTCAATAGTTTAATCACATTTAGGAAAATATTATTTAAAAAATATAGGAAAAAAAGAAAACGGGTCAATAGTTTAATCACATTTAGGAAAATATTATTTAAAAAATATAGGAAAAAAGAAAACGGGTCAATATTTTAATCACATTTAGGAAAATATTATTTAAAAAATATAGGAAAAAAGAAAACGGGTCAATATTTTAATCGCATTTAGGAAAATATTATTTAAAAAATATAGGAAAAAAAGAAAACGGGTCAATAGTTTAATCACATTTAGGAAAATATTATTAAAAAAATATAGGAAAAAAAGAAAACGGGTCAATAGTTTAATCACATTTAGGAAAATACTTTTTAAAAAATATAGGAAAAAAAGAAAGCAGGTTAATAGTTTGAACACATTTAGGAAAATATTAATTTGAAAAAATATAGCGAACAGATTAATAGTTCATCCACATTTCGAAAGTCTTTAGTTGAAAATGGAAAAATAATAAAGAAAACTGCTTTCACAGGATCCTAATCAATATCAAATACAAATTATTCAGTCTTATTAACTCTCATCTTCGGAGGAGTTTTCTCCTTGATAAGTGGTGACCCAAGCCACTAAAAACTAAAAAATAAACAATAAATGAATATTATTTTTTCATTTTTGTATAGCACCATCAAAGCATACAATTACATCAAGAAATCGGAAAGTATACGAAATCCATCTGTTGATAATCTTAGACAAAATAAATCTCTAGTAGATATACAGGTACGTTATGTTTGAAATATTTACACTAAAATATTCCCGTCTGCCAATAATTCGGTTACAGACAGACAAATGACTTGTATATTATCAAAGATATTGACTCGGTCCCGAAGTTTGTAAAGAAAACGCATTTATGGGAATCAGTTGATATGTTTGTCTTGCGTACGAGGCAAATTGGTTATTTGTCGTTGGGGAATCTGGAAAAAGTGGGGAAATCATCGAACAGCAATAACTAAGAAAGATGATTATCAAATATTATCTATGAGATGCGAGGGATGAAGCGGCGGACGTCAGGTCAGTCTCCATCCTATGCAACAAAAACAACGACAAAGAAAGACATTAACATATGCGACCATAAAATGAATACGCTGAGATCGAAATAGAGTAAACGAAATTTGTTCTCAGCCATTTCCATTAAAAATTTGCACTCAGCCATTTCCCTAAAAAAAAAGAGAGACAGCAGACGATAAAGTAGAAGAAAAATTAAGAACAAAGATGAGGAATATGAGAAAGAAGGGAGAAGATAAAAAATGGTGGAAGCAAAGAAAAGAAGAAAAAAATGAAAGGGAATAGAAAAAAAGAAGAAGAAGAGGAAAATGACGAAGAATTTTAGAAGGAACCAAATTAAAAAGAGGAGAAGAAAGAAGGAAAAAGCAGAAGTAAAAGACAAAGTAAAGAAGGAAGAAAACAAAGAAAAAAACGAGAAGAATGAAAAGAAAGTTTGGAAGAAAACTGATGAAAACGATAAGAAGAAGAAGAAGAAGAGGAATATGGGATGGAGAGGGAACAGAATAGGTAAGAGTAGGAAGAAAAAAAGGAGGAGGAGGAGGAGGTAATAGTAGGGGGAAATAATAATCAAACAATAAAAATGACAAACGATTTGAGAACATAACGGAAAAAAAAAGGAAAAGATGAAGTCGAAACATAAAAAAAGGAAAAGAAAAAGAAAATTAAGAAAAAGGAACAGAAAAGATCATAAGACCAAACAATAAAAATAAAAAAAATATATAAAAAAAAAAGAAAGAAAAAGTAAGCATAACCCCCCATCACTAAAAAAATAAATAATAGAAATATAAAGAAGGGATAATGAAAGAGAGATGTCGCGGACAAAATTCTCTTCCCCAACCCCCACAAAAGGAAAGAAAAAAAGAAAAAAAAGAAAAAAAAAACCAAGAAAACATTATTTCCAAGCAGGCAACGCGTGTGTAATTTGCAATGTTGTGAGCAAGAATTTCCTGTTCTTCTCGATCCATTTTCCCCGGGCGCGGCAAGGAAGGAAACTTAATCCACGCTGGAAAAACTAATCACAATTTATCACAGCGTTTTGTTATTTATACATAAAGATGGCGATCTCTAATGGATGCTGCTTTTCCCTAACGAATTGTCGACAGTAACATGAGTGTTTCTATATACATCCCCATCTCTACTATTATATAAAAGTCACTTTGTGTTTGTAACTTCTTTATAGGTTCCGAAACGGCTGAGCCTATCGTTTGCAAATTTCACACAAAGGTAATTTATATGTCTGGCAGTGTTCTTAGATATGTTTTGTATAGAAATGCATCCGATAAGTATCGAAAATCGAAAAATCTAATTTTAAAAATAATCTTTCTTCTCTGATAGATAAAAAATAATTTTTACAGGAGTATATCTTACGTTACACCGGCCAATGTAACACCGTCGTAACGTGAAATATTCCCTTGTAAAAGTATTCTTTTTTATCTATAAGAGAAGAAAGACTATATTTAAGATCGTCAAGCTTAAATATCAGCTGACGTTATATTGTAAACAAACACAGACAGCATTCGATGAACGACATTATCATTATTTTTTAAAATTTTCTATTATTTTTTGTTTTGTTTTGCGAATTAGTCTATCGGGCCAATTATTCCCCGTAATATATAATAATCAATCGAGGATTGATTCTATAATAATACATACGCAATCTACATTATATACGTATTATAAACGTATGTATATGTAATAATAAGTAACAATTGTAATTTTGGAAAATTTTTAACGGGCTTTTTGTACCTAGAATGCAGAAAAATATAATATCACGCTTTCTCTCTCTCTATCTCTCAGACAGACAGACAGACAGACAGACACACACACACACACACACATATATATATATATGTACAGTATCTAAGCCGTTTTCTATTCGTTGTATTATTATCATAACGATGGCTATTTTTTAGTTGTTCCCCCATTTGAATTCGTTTCCCTATACAAAAAAAAAAAAAAAAATAAAAAAAAAAATAAGAAAAAGAAACCTTCGGTTCGGCTTAGAAAAGTGAGGGTGAAACCCAGTTGGCTGACTCTACCTCCTTATTTATTTAATTTTTTTTTCAATCTCCATTAAATGTTTTCCCTCCGCCCGTCTTTTTACCATAAATACAAACCCCTCCCCCCAAAAAAACTCAATATTCCTTTTTTAACAGCTATAATATTTATATAACTATTTTAAACTTATATATAAGTAAATAAGAATGTCTTCTTTTTGGATTTACTTCACGAATGAAGATCCCATGAAGGGGGCTGTCCACGTCGATTGCAGTCACGTTTGTGGCTAAAAAGCCCGATGGATATATTCGGATTATAGTGGATTAGCATTCGATAAGATTAAAGTAGTTTGGGCATATTTCCCGGCTATCTGATTCAAGCTATGTCAATAAATCCTATCCAGAAGATTTCATCGAAAAAGATGACGAGGATGAAAACCAAAATGATAAATCGACCAAATAAAGATTGAGACTGGTGTGCCGACTGCCCCAACACTGTGATTATTAGTCGAAGTTTGCTCTCATGCATATAGCGATGCTCTCTAATGTATTTTATTTTACTCACGTCCACCTCTAACAAAGCATGAACACAAGGGGCTACTATTTATGACCATGCATAGGAAAAATTAACAAGATGTTGGTCTATGTTACATTTTAACTTCTGCATATCGGTACGGTCAAGGGAGCAGGTAGCAGGAAGGGAATTCCAGAGTCTAGCTGTTCGAAGGAAGAAACTATTAGATTAGAAAGCTTTCTGGCATTTAGAGAACGCAACAGCGAAGGGGTGAGATTTTTTTGCTAAACCAGTCTGTCAAGAATATGTACTTTGAGGGGGCACAAGTGCAACGGGTCAATCAGAGCACATTCCGTAAAAATGTTTGTAAAACAGGCATAAAGATGCAACATTGCGGCGATGGGACAGGTGGTGGAGCTTAGTTGCTGATGTATGCACAAAAGTCAAGTCACGTATATAGCCATTTTCTTAAACAAAAATATTATTCTAGTTAACAAATAGGTGATTCAGTTATTTGGCGTTACCGTGGGGAAATCTGTACAAAACGCGATATGCATATATGACCATCGCATGAAACTATCAACAATCATCATCATGATCCTCATGATCATCATCATGATCGTCATCATCATCGTCGTCGTCGTCGTCATCTGTCCAGTTACAATACACAACTAACTTGAAGCACCCAATCTTGAGGCACTTCATTCAGTCTAATGCTCGCAATGCATGGACGACCGATAAATAACACACGTTGATCAAGTCAAAATGTACTTAACGAATCAACGATTGACATAAAAGTAGGATTGAAAAATACAACGTAATCGATACGAGCGAGACACATGGGTATTGCAATTTGTCCAACGTAGTATATACACTCCAACCTCCTCATGTTAAGAACGGCTTTCGGAATAAACATCCACAACCTCCCTATGTTTAGAACGGCTTTCGATGTTAGGGGTGTATTCTGAAAGCCGTTCTTAACATGGGGAGCTTGGGGGTGTTTATTCCGAAAGCCGTTCTTAACATGGGAGGTTGGGGTGTTTATATTACGCTGGAGCAGGTCGTTTACTTGTTACAAGATATGTTGCTTGAAGAAGCACAATGATATTCTTCCCTTTCTTTTCTTTTCCTTTTAAACTCTTTCCTTTTTTTTGTTGCAATTTTTACCGTCTGCTCGCTCGCGTCTGGTTTTGCTCACTCGGTATAATCCGGCAGTTTCCGTCGTTCGCCGGGCATTGCCGAGCGAGACTCACGGAAAAAGGGCTTTAAACTGCAGTAGTACCATTATATGGACCAATTACATGTCTGAGAAGACTTTCTGTTGTATTTACACACAATCTCGTACACAATGACTAGTTTGTGGTTCAGTTAGCTAAAACAGTTATTTTCAAACACACATAGAAATGCATCGGGCAATTTTAACACCTTTGCATATACACATTTGTCTTACTTTCCGCACAGTCTTAAGTGGATGCTAAATACAAAGAATTCAAGCCGAGATGCAGACCTGACAAGACATTATATTTTCTGACTCGTATTCCGTCACGGGAATCAAACCCAGACACCAAAGCTGAGATTAAAAAATCTAGACTAATGATACATGTAGGCGAAGCCAACCTGCTTTAATTACCGTTTTTTTTTTACAAAGAAGTCACCACTAACCAAATCCCGGAGGCTACTCGAGGATAAGGATTAATAAGTGTACAGTAGTCAATGGGAAAACGCCGTTGTAATCGTTTGTAATGAGAATTGGGTAAATTGGATTACTTAAGGGGACGGCTCATCAAGAATTTGTATACGTTGGACTTGAAGACAACCATATTGTAGTCAGTTGGAAAGCAACAAATGGAACAGAGTTCCACAGGTGTGCAGTTATAAGAAAGAAGCTTTGTTCATAGAATTTACGGATCTAAAGAGTGGAGGAAATTATTGATAGTGGTTTCAGCTAAACGAGCGGTTTTCGTGAAAGCCAGGCCATAGATTGGAGCTCAAACGAACCAGGCTCACAACGTCTCTTCTGTGGGAAAGAGTCTACAGGGAAGAGAAAAAGACATCCCTCACTAGGCTTTGAAGTCTATTCTGATAAGCTTCTTCTAGGAGAACCTGCTTAGATGTGGCAACAGTACTTCATTCTTGGACGTACTTGGCTGTTATACAGGTAGAGAATTGCATCAGCAGTGATATATCTGCTCGAACGGTAGAACGATTACAACATTTTTCCAGCAGCATTAGCAACGGATTTGATGTATGTGTTCCATCTCAGATCAGGAGGAAAGGTCAGACCCAGAAGCTTGTCAAGCGTGGAGCCTACCAAAGACGGTAGGCATTTCAATTGATACCAGACGGCGATAAGAGCGTTGGGGATGAAAAGATATAAGGTTGGTTTTTGATGCATTGAAATTAACAAGCCACCCCTTCTCCACTACACCGCGTGATCAGGACCAGAGAAGAGAGAAAACTTGGTCTTTTACGGCCTTTGAAATGTTGCCATATATAGTAGTGTCGTCTTAGGGTGTAATTTGGGAGATCATTGATGTAGATCAGGACGAGAGTTGGGCCCATGATAGACCCCTGAGGAACTACTGTGAGCTTCGGATTTCTGCCCATCAACCGCTATTCTTATGAACCTACCAGAGAGAAATGATTTAATAACTGAAAAGACATTTCCATTTATAACGTAGCTGGAGATTTTGTGGAGTAGACCTTTATGTCATACTCTATCAAAGACCATTTATATGTCAAGGGTAAGTGCTCCAAAAAGAAAGCCTTCGTCGAGAGATTCGCTAATCCTTTGAGATATAACTGTTAGCACATTAACTGTAGATCTAGCAGAACGGAAACCATATTGCATGTCACTGTTAAAACTCTTTTTAACCACCACTAAGGCATTATGTCATTTAAAACGTAAAGGCCCACTGTATCGGAGTCTTTCTAAAAGAGGACTGTGGAAAGTTGATCAGCGAGATGTCTGTTCACATTACTTTAAATCTTCTGCAGATTAGTACAGTCAAAGAAGCAGGAGACAAGGAGGGAATTCCAAAGGCTAGCTCCCATAAGAGCGAAAATGTTAGAGTAGAAGGCTTTTCAACATCTAAGGATCTTTACAGTAAAGGATGGATTTTGCTGTTTGTTGGGTTTGTCAGAAATATATACGTCAAGGGGGAACAAGTACTATGAGTTCATCAGAGCACATCCTATTAAAGTTATTGTGAAACAGGCACACGAATCACGGCCATCTAAATAAGGATCCCTAATAACTCACTGATGACGTCACGTATGGGAAGTAGCTAGTAGGCACAAGTCACGGAGATCGTCTCGTACCAAAGCACATGCGTTTCGTTGATTTCTGAAAAATGCTTTTTCGTTGCGTTGTTCTAAGATGCCGTGGAAATTTAAAAAAAAAAAGGACCAAAAGTAAATGTATTTTCGTTTCTAAAAGAAAAATAATAATCTACGTTAATACATGCAATTAAAAGTAAGTTACGTTATTTTTATTAATTAAAAGCGTAAATACGACTGTCTAGTGTAATAGTTTTAACTTCATTTGTTTTTTTTTAAATATATTTACATCTTTTATTATTTTGTTTTTTTTTCTGTGTTATCACACGTTAGCCACAAAAAATCACGTGACTAAAATAGGAATTGATTCTTGATGAAATTCTTCATATTCCATCGGAAAAAAAAAACGAAAATTCTGATTTTTTATTTTTAGTTTTTAAACGAAATGATGATGGCCACAATATTGACAAAAATAGAAAAAAAATGATTACCTTGAGCTCCTCCAATGTTCCTTTAATTAATTTCTGTGGCAAGGAAAATGATGTTATTAATACAATTAAATTAATAAGAAAAAAAATTTCTAACATTTAACTAAATTATATTATTTGTAAAAGTCTAACTACTCTTCTCATCTTGCATGTTTATCTCACAACGATTTAGCCGGTGTAACCTCCAACCTGAATCAGGTACAGATTTCCGTGCATGCGAAGATAACCTGATAATGTCAATGGTAAAATCGGCCGAAACGTTGTAAGATAAACCATATAACAAATAATATAATTTAGTTAAATCTTTGACATAAGTCCAAATAATAAAAATTATCCTCATCGAAAAAAACTCCGACACGTTCAACTGAATTAATCACGTGATTTTTCTGTAAGTTCAATTTAAAAAGAAAAACAATATTTCTGAACTTTGTTGTTCGTTTGTATTTAAATGATTTCTTTCAATTTAATTTGTTTCATTATATCTTTTTTATTTTATCTCTCCCCAACAAATATATGATATTTTAAATATATACACATATTCATTATATATACATACGTATCCTTTTACACAAATGTATAATGTAGAAACACACACACACATATATATATATATATATTATATGTATACATATATATATACTATATGTAGACATATATAAACTATATGTATGCATATATACCATATGTATACATATATATGTATGCATATATATACATATATTTTTATATACATATATATGCATACCTATGTATACATATACATATATATACATGTATATACATATATATACACATATATATGCACATGTATACATATACATATATACATGTATACATAGGTATATACATATATATATACGGATGTATATAAACATAGATATATATTTACATATATACACATATATACATATATAATTTTATATATAAATGAATATATAAACATATATACATAGATATACATATATATATACATATATACATTTATATATAATTGCTATTGCTTGATTTTATTTTTGTTTTTCTTTATTTAAGTATGTATGTACAATATTATTTCTCGATTATTCATGATAAAATTTAAAAGAAATCATTTTAACCATTAGAATTCATGATAAACCGCGATGTTAACTTTTTAAATGCCAGGGCAACGTACAGTTTTATTTTTTGGATTAGTTCTAGATTTTCCATATTTTAATTAATATCGAATAAAGGAAAATTTAAGTATACTTTTTTATCATTATAAGTGTCTGAAGATGAAGTTCATCACCCCCACCTCGTACGGACAAAACACTATTCATCCCTACTATATTCCAAGTAAACTAGCGAAAAACAATTCCAAAATGTATCACAAACCTGGATTTATTTTGTCGTACATTAGAAAAAGATAGAAATTTTACTGGTTAAAATTTGTTTTTTAAATTTTATCGTGAATAATCGAGAAATAAAAATTGTACATAGATACTTAAATAAACAAAAACAAAAAATCAAGCAATAACAATTATATATAAGTATAGTTTTTTTCTTTTTTCAATATATTAAAATAAATTTTTTTCATCCTATTTCAAATAATCTCACTCATTATTGTTTGACTGGTTAACATATCTCACTTGTTTGCCTACTGTCCGTGCCTTCATTTTTCAGTTAGCAGGTCTTGTGGTGGTGCCCGAATGCAACAATGCAAAGGTTGGAGCTTGGTCGATAGTCCAAGTCGGGTTAGATTTGAGACTTTCGTTTTGTATTTGTCTAAAAGTGAAAGTGGGAGATTCACCAGCCCAGATGTAGCAAGAATATCTAATGCATGTTCGACTAGTGGGTTTGTAAACATGAAATATACTTATATAGGTTACATATAGGTTACATATAGGTTACGTATAGGTTTTGTAATCATGTTGGATACTTTCTGGTGTGAGTAATTTTCCAGCATGGTAGAGAGGTCATCTGCCGCACCTCGTTTCCACCATCGCTGCCTCCGAACCATATTAAACATTCTTTAGAATGACTTCATCACCAAACTTGAAGTGTTCGAACAGGCCAAAATCAGCAGTATTCAATTTCGGATGTAAAATCCTACATCAAAGATTGAAACTTATTTTTTCCTCGTAAATAAAATTTCGTTTTGTTCCTTCATCAATGTTGTGTTGGTAAGATATGCAAGTAGGAACGGAAAAGGCTCGCGTGCACAATTATGTAAAACAATTGAAATTTGTAGGTTTTTTGAAGCGTCTTTGAATAAAATTAAAAAAGTCAAATAAACAGAGAAACTGTTTTGGAAAACACGTTTAGGTTCATTAAAAAAAAAACTTCTTACATTTTATTTTTATATTTAAATATTTTTTCTTATTAATTTCGCATGTAAATCCGATATCAAAGATTGAAAGCGTTCTTTCTTTTGCTTGTTTCCTCGCAAATAATCTTGGTAAAACAACACGCAGACGGACATCTTAGTTTTCAAAGTAAGAAAAATTCTCGAACAATATATATATATATATATATATATATATATATATATATATATATATATATATATATATATATACTGACAAAAACATTATTATTAAAACATATCTCGACAGAGCAAGTTTCCTTTTTCTAAGTTTAAAGGCACAACACACATAATAACAATAACAATAATTATTGCGTAATTTTATGACCTCCACAAAACAGACGCGGTGTCACACCACTATGCACAACCAAATCTGAAACCCTGACGTTATGAAAGAATGACGGGATTATAACAAGAATACGAAAAAAAATCTACATGTAAGTCGATATGTTTTCTTATGTCTTCGCCATAGTTTTCATTTTAAAATATTTCATTTAAAAATATGTTATCTAATAATTTTATCCTTGTTGTTTTTACGACAAAAACGACTATATAAAATCGTGTATTTGTTAAAAATATTAAATATGACAACTAAGAAATTAGCATATGTTAGCTTTAGTGTAATATCTTAAATTACTTCTTTTATATGAAAAAATATCAGCCATTTTTATTTATGACCCATAATTCTCTTCAATTATAAAGAAAATCTGTTTCTAGTTTTATAAAATTCGTTTATTTTATTAACACTTTGAATATCTGCACTTAATGTTAATTTTATTAACACTTTGAATATCTGCACGTAATATTAATTTTATTAACACTTTGAATATCTGCACTTAATAAACTCTTTCTATTATTCAAAGATCTTTTCGTACGGCTGTTTTAATTGAAAACCCTCCATGAAAATCCAGATACCTCCATTTTTTCTGCAATTTTAATGGTGTGTATCAAATACAAATTAATTAATAATCTCCAAATCACACTTCATTTTAAATTATTTTGAATGCATATATATTTTTTAATCTTATTCACCCTAAACAAGGCACAGTTCCAATTCGACACAAGGAGCTAGTGTTTGGTACTATTGTAGTTTGGGGCATGGCGTGAGTGTGATGTCACGGACTAAAATTTATATATAGGTATTAATATCGTAACGAAGGGAGGAGAAGCAAAGAGAAAAAGAAAAAAGGAAAAGAACACGTGGCAAATTAGCAGGTTAGGGTTAGGGTTAGGCTTGATGAGCAGCGCGGAGCTTCCCTCTCGTACTACTTCGTTTGAAAGTGAAATTGGGTAAAAATTGTTGTCAGGGATTTAAGGCATTTTTTATGCCGTGTATTGAGAGCCAAGTTTTATTTCTGTTGTGAGTTCTTAAACATAATGTTGGGTCCATGTTAAAAGTAACCACAACGTTACAGAAGAGTATTTGGTGCCGCTGGAAACCAAACCTGTTTCACGAAAATGATTGAATAAAAAAAAAAAGTTCAATCACAAAGTGTGGAGGAGACAACGAACCGAATCAAGAAGAACGAACACTTGAAGAGAAAATAAAGAATTCTGTCGGTGCGTGAGTATCTTTCGTTTTTTTTTCTTTTCTGATTCACTTTCAGCTTTGTTCTCTTATTTAGTTGGCCGTATCTCGTTTTCGCAAGGAGGAAGAAATATTAAAATATTAAAAAAAATAGATGGATAGATATGGAAATGAATAAATAGATAACGATGAATTGTTTCGTAGGCGAAACCTACGTTGTCGAGTGAATTCGGATGACAAATTAGATATCCTAGTGATAGAACATGATTTAGCTATGACAGATGAAAAGGATATGGAAGTAAGTGACGGGGTTTATGAGGGTTTAGTTTAGAGGACAACAGCAATTAGAATAAGTGTACACCCAACGATAACTGAGAAGGTCTTACCTCAGTCCCACTGCCCGGTATTAGAATGTGATAATACTAGTTGCATAATCGGTTGATACCTGATTAAGTCTGGGGTAGGGATAATGCCTCTTGTCCTTAGGGTCAGGGGTCAATCAGTGTTGTCTTGAACGAACTCACCACAAAGGGGTGAGCAGCTAAGATGCAAATGGGTCGTGAGACTAAGCAAAATGCTGTGCTAATTGTTTTGGGAAAGAACTTTGAAGAAGAGGTGTTAACACAAAATATTAGTTTAGCAGGCAGTATAAAAATCTATCAAACGAGCACAATGAGAGACATTTTAATAAGATATAATTGGTATGATAAGTAAGAAAACACTTGAAGCTGTGGAATTAAATAAACAAAAATTGCAAAAGAAAAAAGAAGAAAAAACTAACACGACCGAAAAAGTAACAAAAGAATATTGGAATACAACTAACAGGAAAATATATCTGTTACGAAGACTACGTGTTTAAACGATAAACACCTGATTTGATTGTTAAAAGAAAACAAAATCGCGTTTAAGTTTGAGGAGATCATTGAAGCACAAACAACCAGCACAGAAGACGTTTCTAACATAACTCAGATATAGTGTTAGCTCAATGTAATGGCAATTAAATATTTAGTAAACATTCAAAACTGTAATCCTGGTCAACAAAGCGGAAAACCTCTGTCTCTTATCCAGTTTCATTTCTGAAATTACAGATAAGACGTTCTCCCTATTTAAACAGTCAACGTTTTTTCCTTTTCAACGTGTAAAAAGGTGTCTTTAAATATTCGGAGATAGACGTTGGAATTCATTAAAAAAGAAGCATTTGACGAAAGGAAAAAGAAAATGGGACGAGCAAATCATATCTAACGTTGTTGTACATAGGAGCAAAAGAATGAAATAAATAATCCGGTTCGACATTTTTCTCTTTTTAAAGAAGTTTTTGTTTTTACCGTACTCTCCAGTCTCTCACCATCGTCCATCTCGTCCGGCGTACACTTTTATTCTTCAACCTCACGCTGGCATTAGTCAGCCATTTCTCGTCTGCGATTTTACACGTCCATAATCTTCGACGCTGACTTTGTTTTTCCCCAGAGAACGTGCTACCTTTTTTCTCTTTTTTTCTTCGCGCACACTTTTTGATTTGCATATGCGCGTTGTTCAGCTACTGCTGATGCAACTGTTAATCTCTTCGTAAGCCAGCAATCCTTCGCTGCTGCTGATATTTTCCCACGTATGCACTATATTACACATATATCAAGACAATTTATGCATTTATTCATGTTTTGTTTTATTTGGACTTTTGAACTTAAGAAATTTATAGAAAGACGTTTTTAGCATGAGAAAGTATATAATAAGGCCGCATCAGCATTTAAGAGCGTGACGTGAGAGTGACGTCACGGACTCAAATGCATATATAGGAATTTAGATCGGAAGAAAAGGATGAGAAGCCAGAAGAAGAAAAAAAGGAAAAACGCAAGTTACGCTCGACGAGCAGCGCAAATCATCTCTCTCCTACTAGACCTTTCGATAGTCGAACTGGGCGAAAATTGTCGGCGGAGATTTATGACATTAGTTTGTTTTGTGCCGTGTAATGACAGCCAGCTGCCTCAGGTGCGTGTAATGAACGAAATTCGCTAAGGAAACTTCGTGCTTAAGCTTTATTTTCTAAACATAATATTATGTCCATGTTAAAAGTAAGCGCCACTGTGCACCATATTTATTCAGATAATATGTAGGGAGTTGAGCAGCGAGATGTTTGTTAACATTACATTTGAATTTCTACATGTTATTACAATCAGGGAAGGAATACAATGATCTAGCAGTTCGAGGGAGGAAACTATTAGAGTATAAGACTTACTGACATTTAGGGATCTCTTTGTATTGGTAACATTTTGATATGTTGAAGTGACCTTCATTGGAAATGATAATTTCGACATAAGGATTTGTTGAGAAAGAAAGACCAAGAAGTTTCAGACTCGATTTCTCATCAAGAGCAGAGCCATCAGAAAGAAAAGGGACATGTTTACGATTGAAAGACAGGAGTTGAATCTTAATAAGATTAAAAAAAACAAGCTATTTCTTATCCCAATTTATAATTGAACCAAACTTTTAGATCAGCTGTATATTTCAACTGATCTTCTGTTTGTCGGAGTGGACGGGGCATTTACAACGATTAGGGAGCGCAGCGAGTTTATTAGAGCACATTCCATAATAACTTGTAAAACAGACACTGGGGTGCAACACTGCGGCGAGAGGATATCAATTGGAATTTAGCTGATAGTGCCGGACTCGTAAGATTATAGCTTTTTCCTGGACCTTATCTAAGAGGGAGCTGCTCTTGGTAGATTTAAGGGTGGCAAAAATACTCTATGCATGAGTATCTATAATAAAGAGGTGGAGTGGAATTAATTCCCATTTTCTTAATCTAAAAACAAAAAGATTAATTAAATACTTCTTTCATAAATTTGGCATTATTTGTTGTAAATTAAAATTATATCAAAATAAGAAAGCTATAGAAATTATAGAAAAATATTTGAGAGAAATAGAGAACATAAATTAGTCGAGCAAGGTACTGTCTGATTCAACAAAATGTTGTGTTAATTTTATTTGCGGTGACAGCTATTCCGTAATGAAGCTTCAGGTATACTATACAAAAAACTCAAATTTTTTAATTTGTTCACCAAATGTTATTGAATTCTTTTTTAAACTTTACCAAATTCGATCCGAAATGTAAAACTTATAATGATTTTTTTTTTTTTTTTTCTTTTAGCTTTTATTGACTAAAATCCAAGTAGGGGTAATGTAGCAGCTGCTCTAATTTCTTTTGTACTTACACACAATAACTTGCGTAGTAATTCGTATGTGGTTCGGTTGGCTAAAACAAGCCTACCAAACTCGCGTATAAATACATCAGACGATTCAAACATATCTGCGATTTTCTCTTATTTTTCGCCTAGAAACATTAATTCTAGTCGAGATCCAGACATGCATGATTATCGTTTTGACAATATTATTAGATAAAACCATGTATGTTCATGCATAAAATAAATAAAACTGAAATAGAAATAAAAATAAATATGTGCTGATGAACCACCTGCACGTCAACAATTAAGCAGTGAAACCATGTGGTATCTGCTTTCTTTTCTAAGTGGCCACCACTATATTTACCGCTAAACATGTATACACTTACACACGTGCGCCCGTAGTTATAAATCGAACTGTACATTGGATTTGCTATGACCGTAATCTGGTCATATGTCCCAGACGACAATTCCAGATCTAAAACCAATTATAATTATCTGATCGCTCCGCGTAACGGTCGAATGCACTGGGTATTGAAGCGTGACCCAAATATCATCAGACCAGTGCATGGTTCAGTGCTTCGTCGTTACCGACAGGAAAGCTGCACGAGGGACAATATGCACATCCGATGGCATCGTCATTGGAAAAATCACGTCAACTCAATAACAGCTGCGTATTAAAATCTCTCTCTACATAAACATGTCATAGCAAAATCCAAAGAAGCGATGAAGGTCATCCTCATTAATTGGTGATAATTCACCTAGAACATCTGAGTCTGGAACCGACATATGAATATTTATACTAATGGGATCTGTGGAAATTCAGCAGCATCTTTTATATGTAATATATTGATATTAAACGTTATGTGAATGCTCAGCGTGAATTGAGACCCCGTGATATAATTGTATCCCTTTTGTTAAAACTGTAAAAATATTCATCTAAGAAATCTGGTTAATGTAGTGTCAGATTATATCTGGTTATTACGGTTTATCTCCAATATTTTATTGGAGTCTGTGGCACATTCTCATTGTATGGACACCCAGCACGAAAGGAACCCCCACGATTGTAGCATCTATCGACAGAACAGATACTACCTTTTGATCTTAGCCAGGAGACCAAGTAGGTATATTTTAGTTCCACGTAAAGTCCCAAATCGACATCATCTTTTTTTTTAATTGTTTACATTGCGTCTTCAATGATCGGGAGATCCTATTTATTAAAAAAGAGGATAAAAGGTGATAACATACTACGAACATTAAATTAGCGTCTCTATATACTAATTTAATATTCGTAGTATGGAATCACCTTCTATCCTTCTATGTGAGTAAATTGGATTGCTCGATCGAGGAATTTATAATCTGGAACCCGTGACACACGTACATACGTACGTACTGTAAAGGTATTGAAATATTAATATATAATGATTTTTTTTACACGGTGGTCACCACTTATCAAGGCCCGGAAGCCACTCAGGGATAAGTGTTATTGCAAGTACAGTAAGTTAGTGTGGAGATTTGATGAAGTGTTCACTTAAGGGGGCGGTTCATTAGGAATTTGTTTACGTTGGACTTGAAGACATCCAAGTTGTAGTCAGGTGGGAAGCAGGCAGACGGAACAGAGTTCCACAGACGTGAAGTTCTAAGAAAGAAGCTTTGTTCATGGAATCCACGTTTTGATTTAGGCACAGATAAAGAGTGGGGGAAATTTTTCACAGTGGATTCAGCTAGACGGGGTTTTTTCGTGAAAGATTAGCGAGGGGGGACCAGAGATTGGAGTTCAGACGAGCACCTGCCATGGAAATAACGATAAAACAAGGATAGGCTCGCAACGTCTCTTCTGTAGGAAAGAGGTTGCAGGGTAGAGAAAAGGGCATCCCCACTAAGCCACGAAGTCTATTTTGTACTCTGTCAAGGCAGGATAGGCTGTTTTTAGAAGCTCCTGCCCAGATATGGCAGCAGTATTCCATCCTTGGACGTACTTGGCTTGGCTTGGATTAACAGGCCACCGGCGTTGCCCGGTCGTAAAATATGCATAAATATTATATTTTAATTCATACAGAAACTGAGATGTGTACACGCGCGTATTGTTTTTTTTTCTAAATAGTTCTCTTCTAGTAATTAAAAAAAGAAGTACTCGAGCTGAGATCGAAATAAAACCTAAAGTTAGAGAGTCAAGTACGATAACCATTAGACCGACTTGACACGCTCTTTAAAAACTGTTTTTAATCCTACTTATTTCTAACATAATGAATTTGTTATGGGAACTATTCAAGCATGCGCAGTCGTGAAACTTTACTAACAGATAAAAATCCGACGATCCCCCCCATGTAACAATTTTCCAATTTTGATCGTTTAGTAGCCATTTTAATCGGAGAGAAAAAAGAGTGAACAGTTTTTCACACGTCTGAATACCCTTATATATCAAATTTCAAGTGTGTAGATAAAATTCCGTTGAGTATATAGGTTGAGAAGTGTCCTCACACGCACACACATTCTCACCTATATTGATATATACATTAAACAAGTGATTTTCAATGTCAACTGCACTTAAGTAAACCAAAAAATACAATTTGCTGAATAACTAAACATTTATCAAATTATAAATTGACGTTGGACGTATATTGATGTATTTGAATAAATACGTTTATTGATGTGTTTGAATAAATATGATTATTGATGTATTTGAATAAATACGTATATTGAATTGAATAAATATAGTTATTAGTGTATTTGAATAAATATGATTATTATATGTGAATCCAATCAAGCGGTCCATATTTAGTCGAGAAACAGTAGAGAAAAATAAAGTATGTTGATTGAACAGAAAGAGAGAAGCAGCGACACCAGATACAAAGAAACATAAAAGGTCGTCGAAAGACACCTTTGATGCGGCCAACGTCGAACAAACGAAAAAGCTGGCAAATTTCTAAAAGAAGAAAAATACCCAACGGCCGATCCGAACGGATATGCACGAGGTATTCTTTGCCTTGAACTGTTTTAAAGAAAGGCATCGTATCCATACTATGCCACTTGATATATGTGATCTATTATATCGCTAATTTGCACTACAGTTTATATATCTATATATGTATCTATATATCTGCAAAAGTGAGAGTGAAGACAATGCCAGGCGATGCCTGATGGCCATGCAGGTTGGGATAGATTGGTTTGTTGAGATTAAAAAATGCTGTTGAAATGAATGTTTATATTGGAATAAACTAGAAAACCCAATGTCAAAGAATAAGAGTTCATATAGAAACATTGTTTTAATTTGAATAAAATAAAATACGCATCAAGTGCGCTTGAAAGCCAAATCACAACGCAATATTAGGAAAATAAACACAAATATATTTCAGAGGGATACTCCATCTTAAGTGTGTTGTTTTGTTTGCTTCTCTTTTTCCTTTTCTTCTTCCTTGCCATGTAACGTTGGAGAAATAAATCTGTTTGTAAAGAGTCGCATGTTGTATCTAGCGGTTGTAGTTTGAAATGTTTGACCTGTGCGTAGGCAACGCGAGAACAACGTCAAAGGTGATAGTGTATTTTATTTTATTCAAATTAAAACAACGTTTCTATACGAACTCTCATCCTTGACGTTATTCTCGCGTTGCCTACGCACAGGTCAAACATTTCAAAATAGTATAACCGCTAGATACAACATGCGGCTCTTTACAAACAGACTTATTTCTCCAACGTTACAACATGACAAGGAAGAAGAAAAGAGGAAAAAAAGAAACAAACAAAACTAAATACTGAAGATGGAGTATAGCTCTAAAATATATCTATATATATAAAAGCCAAACGTCTGTGTGTATGTATGTTTGTTTGTAACGCTAAAACTTTTGAAAGACGGAACCAAACTTGACAAATTTGGTATCATATCGAAGCCCCATCACCCGGATGACAAATATCGAAATTTCACGTCAAACGGACCACTAGAAATTGGTCAACTGATCAGTTATCTTCGAGGGGGGCCCCCAAAAAACCTGTCATTAACGCTAAAACTTGAGATGAAAGATTCCTCTCCACTAAGAATAAAACATATGTTCAATATCTGCTTTTGTTTTTTTATTGTTTATACGGTCCCGAGCAACGCCGGGTAGCCCTGCTAGTTTGTTATAAATTTCAAACAAGTAAAACATTTGTTTATTTTCCTAATATTACGCTGTGATTTGGCTGTCAAGCGCACTAGATGCGTATTTTATTTTATAGAAGACTGAATGTTTAAATAAATAATATAAATAAATAAGTTTCGTAATAACAATAACTTAAAAATAGCTTAACCTCAGAAAATCTAACGTGGGGAAACTTTGAGCTGGCGTATATCTTAGGAGGAACTGTGGTTAGTGAGAGTTTTATTGAAGACTACTTTGTGGAGCCAACGGGAGGAGATGGGTTTCCCAAAACGACCGAGGAAGCGGGTTGAGGCAACAAACTTAGAGACGTGATTAAGAAAGGTGATTGTAACTTCTAAATTTTTAATGCCGGTACAACACAGGCTAAAAATTTATTAAACGCTTTTTCAAACAGTTCACTTTTTCAGTTATATTTTGAAATAAAACATTTGAATTTTTAATTTTAGTTCATTAAAACAAAAGTCATAATAACATTACTGGTGTTCAAAAGTCATCAGAATTAGTAAGGAACGTGAGCGACGGCGTATTCTGATTCGCTGTTGGTTACTATAGCAACTTATTCGTCGTTGACACCTTTATAAATCATAGCGGGAATGTCGCCCGCATGCAATCTTATTTGCGTTATATATATATAGAGTAAACAGAAGTGATGCTCTTTGCCGTGCTTATACTATTTCACTTACGACGTCGCTAGTTATTTCTGTTTCTCTCTTTTTTCCCTTTCTTCTGTTTATTTGCTTACTTACGTATGTCATTTGATTTTTTTTTATTTAGTCAATTTAAGAAGTTGGTAATAATGTTTCATTGATTGTTGACAATGTGCATGATATTGAACACAAAAAAAGAAAATATTATTTCAAACAAAGCATAGAACAATCATGGATTACATAAAAAATGCGAGCAGGAAAAGTAATATGGTTAAGATTAAGCTTAGAAAAGAAAAATTACTAGTTGTTAAAACTCTTCTTAATTCTACCGAAACTAAAAATCGCAGATCGGCGGTAGGGGCCTCAAATAATTGGATTTTTTATGGCCCGTTCTTTTATGAGTCCTTAAAATAGTTTTTAAGGGGTCAAAAATTGAAAATATCGTAATACATTTTGTACATTAATGTTAGTTTATTTTTAATCTGTTCATATTCGTGTCACGTTGGTACAGTGGCACCGTTTCCAGCTTTGAATGTTAGAGTTTTTCTTTCGGTTTCGATCCTAGCTTATGGTACTAACATTTTTTTTTTACTTTTGAAATCACGATTCTATCATGATATGTAGGAAATTTGGACAAATTAAAATATCGTATTTAAGCGTATTTTACGACCGGGCAAAACCGGACACCCCCGCTGCGCTAGTATCGGATACTTTGAAACCGAGTTGGAAAGTTTCCACTGGCCATCCCGAACTTTCCATGGCCTATTGACGTAGTTTTTGACGTCATAAATGCTATATTTGATTCTAGATATATCTACAAACAAAAGAAGCGCGTAACCACATGTTTACGCGCCTACACAACCTTTCCAAATATGGCGATTCTATCCATATTAAGAAGAATCGATCTGCAAATATGTGTTTAAAATATTGTCGTGGGAGTTTAAAGTCGCAGAGAAACTGTCTATCAAAGAAGCCGATTGTGATAGACGCTACAACGGTCAGACAAAAGAACGAAAATTCAAAAATAGATCTACGCCTAGGCAGAGGGCGGAAATTGTGGGGAAGGAGAAATAGAGAAAATCGGTTAAATAAAAAAACCCAAACAAATGAAACACAGACGGTAAGAAAAAACAATAACCAAAAACAAGCTGACGTAAATCGTAGATACGTTTATATATTTTTAAAACAAATTCTATCAATGTCTGAATAAACATTGTACTGCGGAGGAACCTTCTACGTTATCGACCGATCAAAATAATAATAAAAAAAGATATTCTATTGCACGACTGCTTACTCATCAGTCGCCCCCACCCCCACCACGGCGATAAATTTATGCACAAAGTTCGCTTTCAATGTGGGTGGAATGAAATCTAGCCCCACTACATCTGTTCATTACTAGTCTCGTTAATATGCACATTTATACATGCGCGTTTAACCACATGTACACACACATATGCGATGCGATGCATCCGTTCAGTCTCAAGAGACAATGGATACTTTCTGTATGGGTAGCTGTGTATGTAATTGTAAGGTAAGATTATCGCATTCCTCCACCATACCTCTCCTGAACAAGCACTGCTTGGGTCCAGCGGCAAGGAAGAACCCAAGACTGACTGTAAACAATGCCGAGCGGAGAGCACATACAATACTTGTAATCCCCCGATAGTCATTCATTTTAGTACTGACCACACTCAACGTTGCTTAACTTCGGTGATCTAACGGGAACGGTGTTTCAACGTGAATTTTGCCGTATATACACATATACATACACATTGTTATCATATTTGGTCTGGTGTATCTACTACTAATATCTCACTCCTGGACAGGGTTCAAAAGAGAGTCGCAAGCCCAATAGGTCCCGAATTGCCAGCTAGGCTTTAACCTCTGTTCCATTTTGGCTAAATTTTGCATCCCTCTGCCTGTTTTACAAGTATTTTAATGGTAGATGCTCCAACGAACTATAATCTCTTGTATCTCCCCGACGTAAATACCCTGATAAACCCGACAAGCAGCAAAATCTCACCCCTACACTGGAGAATACCCCAGATGCCAGAAGGCCTTTTACTCTAATAGTTTCTTTCCTAGAACTGCTAGACTTTGGAATTTCCTTCGGGTTCCTGCTTCACTGACTGTACTGTACAAGTTCACGTGTAATGTAAACGGGCATCGTGTTGCTCAACTCCCTGCAATTTATGTCCAAGATAGTATCCCCTACATCAAAATGGCACTGTGCATTGTTTGTGGTGAAAATGCAATAAAAAACCATATCCTTCGGCCGGGTTTACTTTTGGGCACCAAAGTTGAATAAGTAATAGTTTTCTCCAGCTGCTTACTTCCCCAGTTTTCTGAACGTGCTACTCAGGACCACCTCTGTCCATTTTCAGATGTTGTCCTATCTATTTATTTTTCTAGCACTCCGTCTGGCTACCGGTACACTTCCTTTTAGGGTTGTCTTTGCGAGACCTGATGATTGTGTAACGTGGCTATAGCTTCATTTTCCTCTTCTGCACAATGGCTAGTAGTTCTTCATAGGGCCACTTGTTCTTCATATGGTCAGTAGATCTTCATATGGTCCGACTGCTTGTCTGGCTATGTCTTCATTTCCTCATTTTTAATGTGAATTTTTGCAGGAGATGCTGATGAACTTCCCACGCGTGAAACACATTATTGCAGAAATATTTTTATTTATTTATTTTTTTTACATTTTCACCCCAAACAAGGCACATTGCCACTTTGGTGTAGGGGGCTACTATCAGGGGAAACAACTACTGTGGTACTATGTAGGGATTTGGGCAGCAAGATGTTGGTTCACGTTGCACTTGAACTTCTGCATGTCAGTACAGTTGGGGAAGCAGTGACCTGGAATGGAATTCCAAAGTCTAGCGGTTCTGGGGAAGAAACTACTGGAGTAGAAAGATCTTTTACATCTAGGGATCTCTACAGTGTGGGGGTGGGATTTTGCAGCTTGTCGGGTTTGTCGAGGGTGTTCAGATTTAGATTACAACATTGCTTTTTCAATTTCAGTTTCAACTAATATTTCTCATGGAAACGGAACTAACCCTATGCTGGCTTAACCGGCTTCCTCCAAAGGAGGACGTTCCATAGGAGTATGAAATTCACAAGCGGTCTCCAGTCGCATGTATATTTCGGTGAATCAAGCGTTAAATATGAAACACTTGCTCATATCATTACTGAAGCAGTCACAGTAGAAAATATTAAGTGGGTAATGTATCCTCCTACCGAGGTTTGCTATGACTTGTTTAGCATAGTTACTCTTTTCGAAAATAATGTAATGATTTGTGATAGAGAATGAAACTGAATGCTAATGCATGGAATACTGGCATGTAGTGTGCCCATTTTCGATTTATATGTGAAGGCAGCATTTATAAAGCTATATATAAATATTGTGAAGGGAAAAATTTTCCTATTTGATTAAAGAAATAAATTTACAAATTAAAGCTAAATGAAACACATTTTCATTCAAATAAAAAAAGATGCAACCACAAAGATTGCTTAGTCAGAAACAAATATCTATTTGCCAAATGCGTTGTTATATAAGTCTAAGTTGATAAATCTACTTTAAAACTACGAGGGGCGTGCAATAAGTAATGCCTCTGACCCACTTCCCATAGCAGTAGAGCAACGAAACTTGGCACAGTTATTATTCTTTCTCTACATATGGACTACCTGGAGTTATGCATTTCTCCCATGGTTTGATGCAGCTCTAGAGACCGTTTTTGGTTTCTCCATGGTTTGATGCAGCTCTGGAGACCGTTTTTGATTTCTCCATGGTTTGATGCAGCTCTAGAGACCGTTTTTGATTTCTCCATGGTTTGATGCAGCTCTGGAGACCGTTTTTGTAGAACACCCCAGGTTGTTTCTCCAACCACGACGTGACTTCAGAAATCAAGGCTGCATCATCTGGGAAACGCTTTCCTCTCAAAAACAACTTCATGGCTGGGAAGAGGTGAACGTCAGAGGGTGCAAGGTCAAAAGAGTAGAGAGGATGGGGAAGGATTTCATAACCACACGCCCGTGCTTCTGATCTGGCGACATGCGAGTTGTGTACCGGAGAGTTGTCCTGCAGAAGGAGCGTATCTTTGCTGATCTTGCCCCGCCTCTTGATTTTGATAGCTTCCCTTAATTTCCCCAAAAGTGAAGCATAATAGGCTCCTGTAATTGTGGTACCCTTTGCCAGGAAATCTGTTATCACTACTGCGTCCTGGTCCCAGAAGACTGTGAGCATGACCTTGCCAGCGGAGGGCTGCACCCTTGCCTTCTTTGGAGGTGGTGAGTCTAAGTGCTTCCACTGCATTGACTGAGATTTGGTCTCTGGATCATAGTGATGGACCCAGGTTTCATCCTGTGTAATCAGTCTTTTGAAAAACTTTGACTCATCTTCTTGGCACATCTCCAAATCCATCCTCGAGCACTCGACGCGTTCTCGCTTCTGGAATGGTGTGAGCAACCTGGGAACCCATCTAGCAAACACCTTATGCATATGCAAATGGTCATGAATGATATTTTCCACAGACCCTGTACTAATCTTGACATCTTGGGCTATTTGGCGAATAGTAATGCGCCGATCTTCCAAAATGGCAGCCTCAACTTGACGGACAGATGCCTTATCAATGGTAGAAGGGGGTGGGGCGACCAGGTCTGGGAGCTGTTTCCACAGACTTCCGGCCATGTTAGAATTCACGATGCCAGCGTTTTACAAGGTCATATGATGGGGCATTATCGCCATAAGTTTCTTTCATTTCAGCAAAAGTCTTTTGTGGTGTGCTTCCTTTCAAATACAAAAACCGGATCACTGCTCGACATTCAACAGGCTCCATTTCACACCTGACTCAGTTCAAACACCTGTAAAACAGAAACCACAATTAGTTCAGAGCTGTAATTTGCCACATAATCCGTAGAGATATAAATCATTGCACATGCAAAATTTCAGCTAGATCAGACAACTGGAAGTGTGTCAGGGGCATTACTTATTGCACGCTCCTCGTATATATGTTAGATATGTGTTCAATGTACTTGATACCTGCCAATGCTGGGTCAATCTATTAGTGTGGCATAGTAAATTTTCTGAATAGAGAACAAGAGAAGATGTGTCAGAATGAACGAATGAAAGAATAAAAGAATAGAACGAGTGGCTGAGGTTGAGAGCGGACTTCAGCTTCGCGACGTAGAATGTTGATTCTCTCTTTTGTTTTTATGTTATTTCTGGGCGCATTGATTAGAAAACTTTGACGTCAGCCTAAAGAAGGAAGATTTGTAACTACGTCTAAATGAAATACTTCCCCCAGTTTGACTATTTTCTTCCCCACCCCAGGAGGGCTGAGTGTGAAACAAGATAGAGTTAAAGGTGTGCTGTGATCATTTCTGAAGTCAACATGGGCGTTCACAATTAGTAATAAATCCTCTATCGCTATAAAAGAAAAACTGCTTATATATTTGTATTATTTGGAATTTTCGGACTACTATTCTTAGCTTTGTTATTTTTACTACAATTATTTAATAACCCAAAAGGATTCAGCATAATCACGTTGGCACACTAGTCCTCATTAGATAATTGGAAGTAAGAAACAGTGAGCCTGGCCAGTCCCAGAAGGGTGATGATTTGGGAATACTAGGCGCTGTATGTAGTCAATAATCGAATATGTATAACACACCAAGATGAAGAGCGTCCTTTCCTTTCACATTTTTTGCAAAGTGTTAGACATCTAGAAAAGGGGACACTGTTGTAAAAAAGAAATCGGATAAAGGAAATCGTTGATTGGGTAGAACAAAATTCTAATCATGTTGTTGCAAACAAAAATCTTGTTTTGATTGAATCATGCGTCAGCACGGAAGTAGTAATGCTCTGAAAACAGTCATGGGAATAGTCATATCAGTGCGCAATCTCGTCTAACAGAGTTAATGGTAAACAAAAGCGGTGGAATATACAGGAAATCTAAGGAGACCGTTACTGTTAGGAAGCAATCACTGATGATGATTAGTGTTAGAACTCCGAGTGAGTGAATTATAAAATATATTTTTAACTAGTGGGGATGGGGATTTGATCGGAGTTTGTCTTTAATGTTGCTTCCCCTAACTCCATTCTTATCATAAACCATTTAACCAAGATGGGCATTAATGCAGTTTCTCACCTTCACTATATTCCTGGCCTTACTTCCTGTAACTTTTGATTATTCCGTAAGCTCATAGAAAACCTCAGAGGCTGTCGTTTTGAGACAATTGAGGGGATTACAGAGGCTTTGCCGAGGGTCATTGGCACGTTCACATAAGAGGACTTTCATGGAGCCTTCCAGAAGTTGTCAGAACGCTACATCGTGCATTTCAGCCGGAGAAGATGACTTCAAAGGGGAGTAGAGTTTTATGTATGCATTATTAATAAAAGTGTCCATACGAAAAAGAGTCCGGAAGCTTATTGAAAACACCCCGTAATTTAGTAGTAGTCATAACTGTCACTGGAAGAACTTGCGATCTTCGTGAAACAACAATTCAAAAATTATCATATTTTTCGATGACGTTATAAAACTAAATAAGAATCCTCACATAAATGTGATGCTAATAAAAATAAATTCGCGTTTTATGGCGATGTATGGCCACGTCTGACCAATTCTATTTGATTGTTATCTATGTGTGTTCAGCAATATTCCATAAAATGGTCATAGGTCATATTTCTAGCCGAGTGCAGCGACGTTCTTATAAATTGATTGCAATTTCCTTTTCAATGAAAAATTGCAGATGTTCCTACGCAAATATTTGTCCACGTATCTTGCTGAGTTTTATGTTCGGTTGATGCGAATATCATGCAACCTGATGCAAGACGGTCAAATCAGACGGATGACGTGCGCTTGATGTCAGCATTTTAGTTTAACTTGTTTGCTCGACGATTTCTGATTAGTCAGTAATAGTGCTATGCATCAGAAAACACACACACACACACACACACACACACACCCACACCCACACACACACACACCCACACACACACACACACACACACACACACACACACACACACACACACACACACACACACACGCACAATTTGATTCCAGCTGTTAATTGTTTATTGCGTAACGACCGATGACGAATAACTTGTTATTCCGCATCCTGTTTGGTAAAAACAGCGTAACTAACATGAAATGATGGCCATTTGGATCGTTTCTAGAATTCGCGAATTGAGTTCGTTCTTGCCTTTTTTTTTACATGATTAAAACCTTTAAAATAGGCGGATTACAAAGTATTAATTTTATTTAAAAATATTTTTTTCTATTTTTATTTCTTCTTCTTTGCCCTTCTATTTTCATATTAATCGCCCGAAACAAAGCATGAAGCCATTTCATGTATGGACTAAGTATTATTCGTATTTCTCTGTTCTTTTTAATTACTTATATAACTTCGATATATTCAATTCAATCTTAAGACACTTTTTTTTATCTTATTCAACGTAAGCTTCACCATCTAAAATACCAACAAGTCTATGGTGACAAGCAGACACACTAACAACACCAATAAATTTTCGTTGGTCTGCCAGATTTATGTTTTAAATATAATTTTAGTTGGTCTGTCATATTTAGGTTTGAAATATAATGTTCGTTAAAATGTGAGGGTGTATTCCAATTCCTGTTGTAGCTGTTCATTTGAATCTAGAATCATAAAAATATGTCAGTCATTCCATAAGATGTATAGCAATAACATTTAAAATTTTCAAGAATCTGCAACAAATTTAAATGCTTGTACAAAAAGTCTGAAAACACATTTAAGGCGCAACGTATATCAGGTGTATGTTAAAAATATAATTTTGTTGGTTTTTCAATCTTGTATTCGAAATAAAATGTTCGTTGGTCTACAGGGCTTAGGATTGAATGCGCGGATTTACTGGTCGTTTCTTAAGAAAAATAGTTCGTGTTTAACGATTTGCGTTACGCTGAAACCGAATTGATTGCACAAAAACGAAACTCGTCATGTGTCAGTGATCAATAAGTCGATATTGGTTTTTAATATATCGTCCTGTATTGATCTGGTATACTTTTACGATAATTACATGGCATTACCTAATACTGGTAATGCGAAACACAAGCGATTAATCTTGCATATATACTAGTGAATTTATTTTATTTTTATTTATTTTGTTTATTCAATTTTCACCCCAAACAAGGCAGAGTGCAACTTTGAAGTAGGGGGCTACTATCGAGGACATAGGTTGCAGGGATATTATGAAGGGAGATGAGTAGCAAGATGTCTGTTCACATTACATTTGAACTTCTGCATGTCAGCGCAGTTGGGAAAGCAGAATCTTGGAATGAAGTTCCAAAGTCTAGCAGTTCTAGGGAAGAATCTATTGAAGTAAAAGGCTTTCCTCACCTAGGGATCTCTACAGTGAAGGCGTGGGATTTAATTGCTTGTCGGGTTTGTCGAGGGTATTCACGTCGAGGGGGAACAGGTGCTTGTAGTTCTTCAGAGCATTCACCATTAAAGTATTTTTAGAACAGGTAGCGAGATGCAACATTTCGTCGATGGAACAGAGACTAAAGCCTAGATGACAGTTCAGGACCTATCAGGTTGGCGACTCTCTTTTGAACTTTGTCCAAGAATGAGAGGCAAGCAGCAGATGCACCAGCCCAAATCTGACAACAGTACTCCATACATGGGCGAATGGTGGTCTTATAGAGGTACAGGATACTTTTGGGTGTAAGTAGTTCTCTAGCACGGTAGAGAGAGTCCACCTTCTTTGCAGCAGCCTTGGCAATGCTCTCAATGTATTTATCCCAGTTCATGTAAACGTTAGGCGTTATTCAGTGTAGTCTACGTATTAAGTATATTTATTAAATTTGTCCGCAATATCAGGTCATTCCGAGAATACTTGAGTTAAATAGCATTACTACGGGTCTTCTTAAATATTCGTTTAACGAAAAAAAAAAATAAAAAAGAAGTTTTCTTTATAAAATAATTAGCAGGCTATCTGGCGTTGCCCGGTCGTAAAATACGCATACATATTTCATTCTAATACAGAAACTGAGAGAGGTGCATGTGAGTATTATGTTTCGTTTGAACAGTTCACATATTGTGAGTAAAACAATACTAGAACTGAGATCGAAATCAAAACCTAAAGATCGTGAAGCAAGTACGATAACCATTAAGTCAGCTTGACATGACCTTTAAAAATTGTTTTCAAACCTACTTATTCTTAACATACGGCATCTCTCATGTAAGCTATTCACGCATATGTATTCGTTAAACAGTTGACAGAAATCAACGTAGTAATCTTTCAATTTTTATCCCTTAGCAACGCTTTGTCTGGATGAAAAGCGATTAAAATGTTTTCCGCATGTGTGAATCCCCTATATTCCAAGTTTTAAGTCTGTAACTAAAAAATTCGTTGAGTATATAGGTTGAGAATTGTCCTCACACACATTCTCACTTTTATAGATATATAGATTTCGAATATTAAATGAACCAACACGTTACATCATTGGCGTCCATCCATCACCTGAGCTCTGAAGCGGAGGTTAGCGATGGGCGTTCTTTGTGTTGGAATCGCTTCTCCTGCAACAACTGCCGAAGCTTATCCTCGCCTCTTTTGAGGCCGCTGGTGACCTAGTGCCTCCATAGGTAGCCCAGGTACACAAGTGCCTCCCAGTTTCCAAGGTCCTTGCCACCACTGTCATATCTCTTTGAATCGAAGCTATGAACAACCCCTTTTATTCTTGCAGGTGTTTAGTTCTTCGTTGCCACATCTGAAAAGAAGGTGGGCTCTCTCTACCGTGCTAGAGAACTACTTGCATCTACCACTAATCATTTTATGATATGTACGTGCTTATATATGCACTAGCCAACCTATCCACTTTAATGTTTAATTACTTTATTAATGAGATAAGCATGTAGTTTTGACTATGAATTAAAAAAAAATGTTTATTTTATCTTCAAACGTACTTTGCATATTACCGTCACGGACAAACAGTGACCTACCCTTTTCTTTTCCAATCGCTAAAAATTTAATTATTGCCCTGAGGAGATATATATCAAAGACTCAACTTACTCAAATCGTGGAACGACGTCCAAATAACTGACAGGGATGCAGGATGGAGAGTTAGACGGCTTAATGAAATGGCACATATGCTAAAAAACAGGGAAAATTACTAAACAGACCGAGCATAGATATCAGTAGTAAATGGGAACCTCTAATCATAAAGCAAAACAAAAATTATACAACCCTCTTTAAAATTTCAACGGTAAAAAGGGAGACAATCCCGTCAAACTTTATTAAAGTTATCCCCCTGCACAAATAATACTCAAGATGAGAACAATAGTCGGATGAAAACAAGTAATACAAACAATCAGCCCTCATCTAAAAAAAAGTTCAGAATTGTAATTACATATTATTTTACATCAATTCGAAACATTCTCATGATTCCACGAGTTTGAATTAAGAGATAGAGCAGAAAATGTGGCAGAAAAGAATGGTAAAGTTCAATAGATGCGAAGTGAATGGTTATTTTAAAGGAAACAAATAGTCTGGAACTGAAATAAATTGCTTTTGATATCCAGGTTAAGCAGTGAACTTTTTTCTATATCTTTTCTATAACTATCATGCACGACACGAGTTATATATCCATTAGCCAACATATCCACTCTTATATTTAATTGTTATCTTATGGTAACAATGTAGTTTGTTATCTTGGATCGAATTTTTCTTATATATTAGTCTCGTTACTTTTTAGACAATCCATTGGGAGACAAATAAGAATTGTGCAGGATCTTAGGTGCCTTCAAGTTAGCTTCAAGAATCTCAAGCTGTAACTTTGGAACTCAAATAATTTTGCACTTAACATTAAACATCAAAAACAACAAAAAAAAATAATACAAATAATTTCCAATCAATTCATTTAGAATGAGATTAATTTCTGTGTTCTTCTTTTTTTTTTACCCACGTGCATTTTGAAGCTTAAGACCTCATTTTGTTGTTGCTGACGTCACTGGCTTCGTTGCTAACGACCGAATGTCAAATGAAATTGATTTTAGTTGATTTGATTTTTTTCTGCTACTCGAGAAGCTCCTGGAAAAAATGTCGTCACGTTCCTAGGCGACAAAACAACGATGGCGAAATGGCACTTAATTAGCAATCAATATTACCTGGCATCAGGTGAACAGGAAGTTAGGTATGCGTCTATGTTTAAACATATGTAAACATAAATATTTGTGTGAGGAAAACTTTGTAGCTAATTAATCGAGCGTTATGAATTTTTGAAACGCAGCTGCTAATCTCGAAGCTGATTGGATTATATTTGGCTTGATGTACATTTCTGATTTTATCATTTAGATGAAGATTGCTTTATGTAGTCCACAAATCATAACGGATTCGGGACATACTTGATAAAGTATTTGATTAAATTCATACACTCTCCTGTGGGTTGAAGGTTCAATCCTAAGTGCGGGCGACACTTAAAATACAATTGCGAATTATTTAGGACTTCAACCCCGTCATGATTGGCGGGACGATAGCATTCTACTTGCGAGTCCGACAAATAGATAAACCAGAAGAAGGTCATTGACCGAAACGCTATAAAATTAACACTAAAAATGAAAACAATAGTGTGAATAGCGCAAATAATACGAACTAGCAGAACCCGTGGAAATTCCATGGTGGTTGAATTTTTTTTTCTGGATGATTCTTTTTAATATAAATTATAAAAGGAACAGATGTCAATTCACTTGCACATTTTTATTATTGAAAAACGAATCTATATAAAAAAAATCTTACAGTCTCCTCTCAACATTGTTATTGCTTTTAAATTATAAAATGAAATAGCCAA
This sequence comes from Euprymna scolopes, assembly GCF_053919585.1. NCBI lineage: Eukaryota > Metazoa > Mollusca > Cephalopoda > Sepiida > Sepiolidae > Euprymna > Euprymna scolopes. The sequence continues at coordinate 2,094,315 of NC_136519.1, forward strand.
TTTGAAACCGTAAACAGACAGCCATGTTTTTTTTATTTTGAAAAGTTTTGGAGAGAAAATGGTTTTAATGATTTTTAACTGATAAAGAGCGACTATAAAGGGAGATAATTCGTTTCTCATTAATTAATTTGCGATGACGATGTTTTTTTTTTGTGACACTGGATGTCGACAGGTAAATTAATATTTAGATAGTTTGATTTAATTTTATGCAAAATTGAAAAATCGTTATTAGAAACCTTTCGCGAAAATGCAAATACCTCCGATTGTAAAGACATCTTAACGACATAATAAAAAATTATTCCAATAATTTTACTTTCTCTCGGGTATTTCATTGGAATGTGGTTGCTGGAACTATTGTTATATAGTGGCAGGCGACCTTGGGAAGAAAATAAAAACAATATCCGATGGGTTGCACACACGCAAATGGATTCAACGTGAAGAATTCTGGACTTTCCGTCATTGTCTAACGGAGGCATAACCCGGCTCAGAAATACGTGAGAGGATATCGTTCAAATATAGACAAGGGAAATATAAGACATTCCAAGAGGAAAAAAAATGAATTTATAAATAAAATCGTCACAGAGAAAAAAGCAAAGTCTGTCAAAGAGAGCGATGCTGCGTCAACATTTCCTCACCGCCGATATCTGACTCTTCCACGCACCTCATCCCACGCATCTTTCAGAAACGTCAAAGCAGAGTAATAATTTATCATCAGAAGCTGATTTGTCGACGTTAAATAAAAGCAATACAGTTTTTGTAGATCAGCTGTGTTTTGGTTTTTACTTCGCTGTCAGTGTGTGTATATATTTGTATCAGCGACAAAAGTTAGATCTTAACATTTTTATAAATTGGATAAATGTATTTTGTAACACTCGGCCACAGCGAATACGTAACATTATTTTGGGTGCCATTGACATTTGAAAATTGACATCTCTATCTTTTATACTTTTATATAAAAGGAATATTGGCTGTGTGTGTCTATGTGTATGTGTGTGTGTGTGTGTCTGTGTATTTTTGTGTGTTCGTTTCCTATGGATTCCAAAGCGGTTGGGCCGATTTTTATGACGTACTTAATGTATCTGGCAGCGTTCTTAGATATATCGGAATGACTTCGATATGTATTGATACTCAATAATCGAAAAGAATACTGTGGCTTAGAACAAAATTAAAACTTGCCTTAGTCTAGAATGATTTCTCCTTCACTCACTGAGAACAGAATGGACTAAAGTATCAGAACAGATATAAAACTCATTACACTCATTAACCCTTATCCTCGAGTGCCCTACGAACCTTGATAAGTGGTGACTCCTTTGTAAAATAAAATAAAAAAATGTATGGGTCGATTATTTAAATTCAAAGGAGAATACCTCCATATCTTTTAAGGGCAGATAATTCATACCGAATTCAATTATCGTTGAAATTCACCAAAATCGACATCGTTAGCAGCTGGAATTTCTCCATAGAAATATGTGAATAGATAAGTGAGATGTTTTTTCACATCATAATTAAACTTTTTTCGGTAGAATCAAAGGAGCAATAAACATTAGATACCAACGTCTGTCAGTTCGATGGGAAGAAACTATTAAAGTAGAAGAATTTCGTGCATTTATGGATCTTAACATATAAGGGTGGGATTTTGCTGTTTGGACAGTTTATCAGGGATATGGACCTCGAAGTTTACAAGTGCAATGAGTTAATCAACATTCAATTAAAGTACCTGTAAAACAGGCACAGGAGTGCAATATTGCGGCGATGGGACAGGGGTTGGAGCTTAGTTAACAGTTTTGGACCTATTAGATTGGTGATTCATTTTTGAACCTTCATTTAGAGTGAAAGATTAGAGATAATAGTACGAATCCAGATGTGTCAACAATACTCCACTGGTGACAGGATACTCTCAAGTGTGAGTAATTTTTTAACACGATAAAGGGAACCTAATATCTTTAGAAGTTTTCATTATATTTGTTTTACGTTCCCTACGCATGCATATAAATTTGAACTATTGAAAATCGCGGTCACCATCCACTACAAAATAAATGCCTAGCTAAAAACATCATCTACCAGACCAGAATATTTGCCAAAAATCCCCAAATAACAGGACATATTTTGTATGTATGACATCGATAGATTTTAAAACGAAATCTTACGACCACAGAAGTACATTCAAAAACAAAGAACAGCACCAAATGAAAACGGTCCAGCGAACCACTACTTGGAGCTGAAAGAAAGTGGACACTCGCCGATAGTCAAGTTTAAAATAGTAAGACACGCCAGTATATGTACGAATTTAAACAACACGTATACACTATGTCTCAATGTGAAATTAGCTATCCTAAATGTTAATGAACTGAATGAAGTATATTCCACATAAACTAATTTTCTAATCAGTTTTTCTCAATCCTATCACATGATTTCCCTTATATCAAGACGTATATATACTTTCTTCTGTTTTGCAAATGAGATTAAAATAAATGAAAAAAGTTAATTTTCAGAAAAAGATAAAAGAAGAAAAATTGAATAAAATTTTTTCAAAAAGAGTGAAAGAAAGTCAAACAAGAAGTGACGCATTGATTTCAGATGTACTATCAGTGCGAAACCACGTGCTCGCCCTCAATTGACAACAAACGCCGACTCAATTGGCTTTATTGTATTCTTTTCCTTCGTTATTTCTCGTTTTCACATCTTGTCATTTCTCATACATTAGCGACTGTTGAGGGAGCGGAGTGCCTCACAAGTATAACACATAAGACAACTCTAAACACAAACTTGAGAGAAACATAAGAGTACTACACATTCTGCATATATCTGTTGGACTCTGTGTGTATGTGTGACACCATCGCGGGACACAACCTATAAAAAATAAAGTTTCAACTTCTACGTATTCTGTTGAGACCTCTATGTCGTAGATTGATGTAAGCCTATCTTGGTCTACTCCAAATCATTACCTGCCTTCTAATGTGTCTAACTGTAAACTGCCCTCAACTTAAAACATTCGAAAATTCAAGACTGTTCATAAACTGTTTCTAAATATCGCAAAATCCACCGCAACTCCTTAAGTTGCCCGTAAACTAATTCTAAGTATATTGGTCATTATTGTCCGGTCCTTTTCTGTCGAACTTGGGAATCTGGATGGAATTTAGAACGGAGTTTTATTTACTTGATAAGTATAGCATGTTCTCGTTCCGTCAGCCATGACAGGATAGAAGTCATAAATAATTCGTAATTGTTTTTTAGTCGCCTATGCTGGAAGCTGAAGTAGTAAAGACCGATGAAGCAATGGTTAGTGTTGTGTCGTGGAAAAACGGTGAAAATAAGAACAATCAAGTCGAGGTTCGGTTAAGGAACAAGTGTATTAACAATAATGTACAAAGATAGGAAAGCGTGTATAACTGCTGGGCACTCGGCCAGCAGTTGAAGTGCAGTCGCATCTCTCTCACCGGTGTTGGAATTACTAGCGCTATTTATAGTGCTAATCGGTGTAAATTTCTCTGTTCAAGGAAGACCGATATAACAGTTAGAGTACTTGGAAACATCAATTGTAAAAGTGATATTCTTCTGAAGGTTAAAAGTTCAACTCAATGGATGACGGAACAAGAACACGCTACCCCCGTGAAGAAAATAAAGTTCGAAATTCCGTCTAGATTAACGAGTTTGACAGAAACATTCCTAAGTTTGATAAGATTTATCTTGAGAAGATTGGACGCTACAGCGACCAAAACGTTGAGTGTAAAAATGACACTCAAGATAGGAACAGTTGTTCGAAGAATTGAAATCATACGAATAGCCAATCTTCGAATTCAGAAACGTAGGATTAACATCATATTATCATATTATGATCGCATGATCATCATATTTATTGGTTATGCTATCTATTATAAGAGCTATATGTCAAGAGTGTCACATTACTCATTGGGCTAACAAGTTTAGTTTAATAACGAGTGTATTTGTATAAATGTTTAAGGCGACACAGTTTCGATTCCTATACAAATTTCATTTTTTCATTTACTATTATTTATGATTATTCCAGCCTAGCTTATATATAAAAAACAAACACTTTACTTTATCGTATTACACATGTGAGGTGACGTGACGTAGCCCTTAACTGGGGTTGTGAGGGCGCTTCATTTCATGTAGTGTGTCTTGGGCAAACATAGCCTGCAGCGCCCGTTTCCCTCCATGCTTCGAGCTCATGCAGCACCAGATGTTACCAATTTTTGAATTGGCTAGGCTCGACGTCGCTTAACTTTTGTGATCTAACAGGAACCGGTATGTTAACGTGATTATTGATGTAACTAATACTGGGTAGGGAGGGCGTCGGCTTTGCACCCGTCTTTGCACCTTTCTTTGCACCGGCTTTGCACTCGGCTTTGCTGTAACTAATTCTAAGTGGGGAAGGCGTAAAATACGCTGAAATATGATGTTTTAATTTTTCCAAATTTCGTATGTTATTATGAGAGAATCCTGATTAAAAAAAAAAAGTATCGAAAGACTAGAATCGAAATCGAAACATTTAAAGCTGGTGATGTTACCACTGTACCAAAGTGACACGTGATTAAAAATAAAAATTAAAATAAACTAAGTTAAATGTACAAAATGTTTAACGATTTCTCAATTGTGACCCATTTGTGACCCCCCTTAAAAACAATTTTAATCCGTTGAAGACCCATAAAAGAACGGCCCGTAATAGAATCCAATCATTTGAAGCCTCTAGTCTGCACTGCGACTTTAATTTCGGGTGAGATAGAGTTTGAAAACATGGAGACAAACAGACAAACAAACGTATAGTCATTTATATATTAGATTATTATACGGATATTGTTAGGAAAAACTCAACGTGATGGACAATATTCCATTATCCAATCCATACAAAGTTCTCCGTATTCCGCTGTTTCACGCAATTACAGAAGATATATTGTTAATAACAAACATGGAATACATAACTTTATTAATGGCAAACATGAGAACGATGTGTTATCAATATGAATTACGCATTCACTAACCGCTGAGCTTGTTAACCGAGTTGTTAAGGCAACGAACACGATAAGCGGTCTCCGTTCAGAAGCACACGTTGAGATAATGTGCAAGACTCATTTCCTTTTCCTGATCGTCTGCGTATATTCCAGTCGAACGGGTTCAAAGAATCATTAATTTAAAAACGATTAGCAACACCAAAAATATGGAAGCAATAAACAAAATATATTGTCGCAAATAAATTTCAATGTTCATTCACTCACTATTTTCTATTTTATCCCCTTTTCTATTTCTCCCCTTTTGTATTATCTCCCCTTTTGCATTTTCTCCCCTTTTGTATTTTCTCCCCTTTTACATTATCTCCCCTTTTGTATTTTCTCCCCTTTTGTATTTTCTCCCCTTTTATATTATCTCCCCTTTTGTATTTTCTCCCCTTTTGCATTATCTCCCCTTTTGTATTTTCTCCCCTTTTGTATTTTCTCCCCTTTTGTATTTTCTCGCCTTTTATATTATCTCCCCTTTTGTATTTCCCCTCTTGTGTATTATCTCCCCTTTTGTATTTTCTCCCCTTTTGTATTTTCTCCTCTTTTATATTATCTCCCCTTTTGTATTTTCTCCCCTATTGTATTATCTCCCCTTTTGTATTTTCTCCTCTTTTGTATTATCTCCCCTTTTTTATTTTCTCCCCTTTTGTATTTTCTCCCCTTTTATATTATCTCCTCTTTTGTATTTTCTCCCCTTTTGTATTTTCTCCCCTTTTGTATTATCTCCTCTTTTATATTATCTCCCCTTTTGTATTTTCCCCTCTTGTGTATTATCTCCCCTTTTTTATTTTCTCCCCTTTTGTATTTTCTCCCCTTTTATATTATCTCCTCTTTTGTATTTTCTCCCCTTTTGTATTTTCTCCCCTTTTGTATTATCTCCTCTTTTATATTATCTCCCCTTTTGTATTTTCCCCTCTTGTGTATTATCTCCCCTTTTGTATTTTCTCCCCTTTTATATTATCTCCCCTTTTATATTATCTCCCCTTTTGTATTTTCTCCCCTTTTGTATTTTCTCCCCTTTTGTATTATCTCCCCTTTTGTATTTCTTTCTACATTCCTCCTTCTTTTTCTTATATATCCTTCTTTCTCTAATAAGGACAAATGTGCATTAGCATTACAGTCCGGGTTGCCCGGGTGTTTGGAGATGTATGTAAACGGTCATCTTTTTTTTTAAACTTTGACCCCTATTATGACCCCTTAACATTTATTGTTTTGGGCTCAAATCAAATTATTAAGTTAGATGCATGTCCAATGAACCTATATCTAAAATTTCAAGTGTTTAGACCCAAAATTGTCGGAAGAGTTTGGTAGAGTTCTCCAAGGCCAGATCGTTGAACTTTGACTCCTTTACAGCCAAATTTCTGGCCGAAAACGGATTACAAAGATTTTCCCAAGTCTCAGTACCCTATATATCAAATTTCGAGTATATAGATTGAAAATTGAGAGAGTTATTGCGTAGGAAAATGTACACAGACACACACACAGACATACTCACAGACACATTCACTTATATATATATATATATATATATATATATATATATATATATATATATATATATATATAAAAGTAACTTCGTGTGCATGTGTATATATGTGTATGTGTGTGTGTGTGTGTTCATTCCCCATAAATTAAAAAACGGCTGATCCTATCTTTTGCAAATTTCCCACAAATTTAATTTATATGTCTGACAGTGCTCTTAGATGTGTTTTGTACAAAAATTCATCCGATAAATATCGAAAATTGAAAATATCTGATCGCAAACATAGCTTTCTTTTCTTATAGATAAAAAAAATAATTTTACAGGGAATATTTTACGTTACACAAGCCGTAAAATATTTCCCTATAAAAACTATTATTTTTAATCTATGAGATAAAGAAGACTATGTTTAAAATGGTCAAGCCCAAATATCAGTTGACGTGATATTGTAAACAAACCCAGATGAAATTTGATGAACGACATTATCATTATTATTGTTTTATATTATTTTATATTTTTGTTTTTTGTATTTTAGGAGGCGAATTAATTCATCAGGCAAATTATTCCTCGTAAAATATAATAATCAATAGAGGACTGATTCTATAATAATATATACGCAATCTGCATAAATTAAAATATAGTTAAACGTATTGTACGACTGGAAAACACCGGACAGTCAACTGGTCTCTGTCTGTCTGTCTGCCTGTCTGTCTGCCTGCCTGTCTGTTTGTCTCTCTCTCTCTCTCTCTCTCTCTCTCTCTCTCTCTCTATATATATATATATATATATCAAAACGATATCAGAGAGCTTTTGTTAAATTACATCTTTTTTCACGTTTTCTTATCTTTTTTGTGAAATTCATGGGTGTTAATATATGTCACACACACACACATACACACACATATATATATACACACACATACAAATATATATATATATATATATAATGAAATGTAGTTTGCTTGAAGCTTTGTGTGAGTTATGTGTAAAAGTAAATATTAAAAGGCTATCACAATGCAAAAATGGATCGTCGCCGGCGTTGAGGAAAGAAGACAAAAACAAGTTATATACTTAATCTCTCTCTCTCTCTCTCTCTCTCTCTCTTTCTCTCTCTCTTTAGATATATATATATAAACAAATATAAATATATATATATAGAGAGAGAGAGTGAGAGAGAGATTTAGTTATATATATACATGTATATATATTATATTTTTTATTTTTTTTACGTAAATATAGTCATATCTTGCAACGTTGTGCAGCCTGTTTCGATCATTATTGATCTCATCAAGCAAAAATAAAAATTAAATTGAATTAAAAAAAGTTTAAATCTTTTTATAATTTAAAAAGAAAAATATTTTACCATGCCTAACGAATAGCATGGTTTAAAGATTAGATATTTACATCATATTTACATAAAGAAAATTTTAAAAATGATAAATTTACTCTCTTTGATTGGTTACTATCAATGACCTTTGTTGGAATTCAATGATTCTAATCTTTTAAATATTTTCAACCTTGAACACACACACACACACACACACATATATATACATATATATATATATATGGTCATCCACGTACAGTACTGTTTCGCTGTATCACAGCTCATCAGTGCAGCTAGACAGGCAACTACCTCAAGCCAGGATCCAAACCCGACCGCCCGTGCGACAGTCAAGGCTTTGAAACATTACGCTAAATCGGCAGCTGCTTTTCAGGTAGTGAATTAACGATGTTTGTACATCGTCCAAATACCTAAGCTCGATTTGTTTATACAAAGAGCATCGCTTAATACGCTAATGGTATATCGTTTATCACTTCCCAATATGCTCAACTCAGGATAAGGAGCTGTGTGTGACAGTGTTCCATAATAGAATTCGAAGAAATTCCTCTTTCTGAAATGGCAGGCGTTTCAAATCTTGGGATCACAAGCATGAACAGGGACGCAGAAAATATCTCAGCAGTAAATGGAAATATATTTATATATTCAAAGTCGACAGCGAATTACGATGTGTAATTTATTTAAATTCTAATTCCTCTTTTTTATTTTTATTTTTTCATTTTCATTTATATAACCAGTAAAATCTATTTATTATTAGTTTTTTAAACGATTTTTATTAAAATTCTATAAATCGATAAACTTTATGAATTTAATTTTTACTTGTAATTCATTTTCTCATTAAATGATTTTAAGAAATTTTTTTGACATAAAAAGCAAGCATGTAATATTTAAAAAAAATCTTAAATGCATTGATTTAAACGATTCGTATTCTATACACGCGGCTGTTTGAATGTGGGGAAATGTGTCGTCTAAATTCAAAAGGAGAAAGATTATAATAAAAAAATAAAAACAAAAAAAAACAGAAAACGTTCTTGAATCGTTTTTGTGGTTTATGCAACACCGGAATGCCTGCTACAACTTTGCAAACGGCATCTACTTGGATATTCTACTGTCCCCAAGACCAAAGCAGATAAACGACAAATAGTTACGTTAAAACTGTCTACATCGACCGTTTTCGAGGTGGACAGTGGCTTGAATATGTTAACTTTGTAAAATCATACCAAATGAGAAATTAAACAAAAACATTTTTATGCAACTTACGACTCGTTGCGGCTATGGCTTTGTCTTCAACAGTCGACAAAGCAATCAATGAAAAGAGACAATTTGAAACAGACGAGAGAAAATACGAATCAGGTTATCTCTCTAACATCCTAATTGATTTTATGCTGCTTAAGCGATGAACGACATGATTTTCCGTGATGTTGTATTGGCATACTAGGGCAGCTTACGTAAACTGCCGGAATATGCCAAGCGCATATAAAATTTTAAAACGCTAGAAAAAAAGAAAACATTATGATAGAAAGCATATATCGTATATTGATTTCAACGAAAAAAATTTGAAATGCAATTTAAAAAAAATCAACTTACAGTAAGTTTTATATAAAAAAAATATTTCATTTTTTATATAAAATATGTATCAACGAATAAAAACATTTTTCTTTGCTTTTTGGGGGAGAGGAGGGGCGGGTTCGTAAGAAGGATGGAATACTGTTGCCATATCTGGGCAGGAGCTGCTAAAAACAGCCTATCCTGCCTTGACAGAGTACAAAATAGACTTCGTGGCTTAGTGGGGGACGCCCTTTTCTCTTCCCTGCAACCTCTCTTCCACAGAAGAGACGTTGCAAGCCTATCCTTTTTTATCGTTATTTCCATGACAGGTGCTCGTCTGAACTCCAATCTCTGGTTCCCCCTCGCCAATCTTTCACGAAAAACACCCGTCTAGCTGAATCCACTGTGAAAAATTCCCCCCACTCTTTATCTGTGCCTAAATCAAAACGTGGATTCCATAAACAAAGCTTCTTTCTTAAAACTGCACGCCTGTGGAACTCTGTTTCGTTTGCCTGCTTCCCACCTGACTACGACTTGGATGTCTTCAAGTCCAACGTGAACAAATTCTTAATGAACCGCCCCCTTAAGTAAACACTTCATCAAATCTCCACACTAACGTAATGTACTTGCAATAACCCTTATCCCTGAGTGGCTTCCGGGCCTTGATAAGTGGTGACCACTGTGTAAAAAAAATGTATTACTGTGTTTAGGAGCGTATTTTGGAAGATACATACAAAATTGATGACAAAATGCTTTTTTTTCGGTTTGCTAGGATTATTGGGTAGCATGGCTCCGTCATCAACGACAGAGTAAAAGTCCTATGTAATTCGCAATTGTACTATGAGTGCCACTGCATTGAGGATTGAACATTTAGCCCCCAGAAGAGTGTAACATACAACTGAAGTTCTTTATCCACAGGCTGTTTAATTAAATATGATATGCGACATCTGCTCTCGATTAGGCAATTTGTATTTGGTATTGTTGTCCCGTGTTATTAGAAGGAAAACACTTATTTACATTCATTAAAAATTAGTTAGAGAGAATATAAACAATTACAACGTGGCCGTTATATTTTAACTATGTCGTTACATTTCAACCACTCAGCCCAACACGTTATCTAGTACCGTCGTAGAAACAAACAAACAAACAAACAAACAAACAAGGAAATAAATTAAAAATACGAGTTAACATTTCTTTCTAGGTCAATACGGAAAGCATTTATAATTTATAATTACCGACAACGCACTTCACTGTGTTTATTTAAAATTTAAGAATAAAAAATTTTATATGTAACTCACGCGACGAACATGCCTGTCGTGACGCTCTTTAACACACGTGATTTGTCGCCGATTCCCTTTCCGCCTTTTCAACCATGGGGCGCATCTTTTCTCTGATGTTTGATATATGCATTTAAAATGTTTATTCAAGTCATTTCATTAAAATAATTTAACAAATCATCAGTCGGCTGTCTACAGTAGATTCTCTACAGTGCAATGTAGACTATAACGTATTGTGGACTAAGTCACTGCAAGGAGAATTGCTAAATAGGCGATTTTGCCAATTTTGATGACAATAAAATATAGAATCGTAATTCATTCCCTGGCAACTTCGGGTCTCCCTACTAGTAATATATATATATATATATATATATATATATATATATAAATATATATATATATATATATATATATATATAACTACTTCATTTACTCGCATAAATTTAATATACGAAAGTATAGATTTATGCGTAAACTTTAAGTATTTACTTCAAAAGTGCTCAATACGTAGGTAGAGCTAGTTAGTAATTCATAAAATATATATGGCGACTAAGCTACACTGAATATTCTGCGTTTCTTATGCATACGCCTGACGAATCCTACAGTGGATGAAACGCAGAATATTCAGTGTAGCTTAGTCGCCATATATATTTTATGAATTACTATATATATATATATATATATATATATATATATATATATATATATATATATATATATATAACAACCAACGTGGTGATTGTCAGTCAGTTTGCGGGGTATTGGTGAACACTATAGACATGTGGACGGAGCTAGGTTTCACGACTTCTTTGACCTCTCGGCCATCTTTATTAAACTTGGAGTTGTGTCACAGAGCCCGTATGCGCTCGTGTGAGATTATTGACTAACAAGAATATTAGCAGCAGCAGCAGTTAAAGCATGTGTGCAAATTAACAAGTTAGCGCAAGCTTGCGTCACAAGATAAGGAGAGAAAAGCACGTCACGTAAGTTGCGACCGGGCAAGATAGACGTATAAGTCGATGGTGAAAAAAGCGCTGGCTAATGGTCAGCGCGAGGTGACGAGGATATACAGACGTTTAACAAGCATATGTGTGTGCGGAAAGCCTTTTTAAATATAATGAATCATCTGTATTGCTGTCGATATATTTAAAAAATATCAATATATCTATGTGCCATAATTAACTTATTTTACATATATATTATATATATTATAATCATATATAAATATAGATATCACCTGAGGTGATTGTTTTCCAGAGGTTTAGTAACCAATAAATTTTAACGAGGTTAATACAAGAGCGCTACATCCCGTAGTAGAGCAGGATTGCAAACCTTGCTTTCGTATAAGTTGTACCGCCTGGAGAGGTCTCAAGTTACAGGTAACTAGCCGACCGGAACATGCACATGATTGTGTAGCAACATACTACTGCTTATGTAAAACAAATAAAGAGTAAGTATATATATATATATATATATATATATATATATATATATAGAGAGAGAGAGAGAGAGAGAGAGAGAGAGAGAGAAAGCGAGAAAAAGAGAGATGGGTGTGTATGTGTGTGTATGTGTGAGTGTGTGTGTGTGAGTGTGTGTGTGTGTCTGCTTGTGTGTATGCATTTGTTGTAAGGGAACAAATATGCTGCCAAACACTGTACTGGTCGGGGAATACATTTTATACGTCCTTCTAGTATATATATATATATATATATATATATATATATATATATATATATATATATATATATATATATATATATATATATATATATTTATATATATATATATGTGTGTGTGTGTGTGTGCGTGTGTGTATACTCTTTGTTATGAGTGTGGAATTCTTTTATTCCCGTTTTATTACCACTAATTCTGGTTTTTCCTTCGTTTCTTTCCGTTGCTATGGTACCCGAGATATCTTCAGCGTATCATACGTACACAACGCAAATTGACTATTGATCATATTACCCCCTCCCCACTACTGTGCAAATATTGAACTGACCCTTCCCGCTTTCTGTTTTCTCTTCCACATTAATTTATGTTGCATGGCCGTCATAGCGAGTTCATTTGCAGCATCAGCAGCAGCAGGACTTCCGTTTCTGTTATGCTTATTTTTTCTGCCTCATGAAAATTTTTCGTGGCCAATCGGAAAGATCGTTAAAATTTCGAGAGCGAAAGCAAAGCCATACAACCATCCACAGCAACAGTACCGGTACGCTCATATATATATATATATATATATATATATATATATATATATATATATATATACTCGCATTTCAGTCCGGCGTTTCCCGGGTGTTTGGATGTGTATGTTGAGCAAAAAAAAAAGTGGTAGTAAGAAGGCAAGCTCGAACCCGTACCACGAACGAGGAAAACAACGGGGGAAAAATCTGACGTCTTCGCGGTTACGACCACCGCCAAACCTGAAGTTAGTTATGTTTAAATTAAGGCAAGACAATCTAAATGAGAGGATAACTTTATAAAATATCGGCGAAAAAAGCGACCCACCCTGTAGAAAAGTGCCTAGTTGAAGGTGAATATATTAATGTTTTTAGCCAATTTTTCGATATTTGTCGTATGAAAGGTCGAACTTTAAAACGATACTGATGTTAGTAAAATCCGTCGCCTCTGTTGAAAGTTTTAGGCATACATACATACATACATACATACATACATACATTTATATATTGGTAACTAAAAAGTTTCGATCCAAACCGATGAAAAAGCTTGCCCTATCCCTGAATACCCTTTATGTAAAATTTCAAATGTTTAGACCAGAAATTGTCTAAGTAATTTGATAGAGACCGCAGAGGTCAATATTTTTTAACTTTGACCCCTATTATGACCTCTTAAAATTGATTGTTTTGGGCTCAAATCAAGTTATTAAGTTAGATACATGTCCAAAAAATCTATATCTAAAATTTCAAGTGTTTAAACCCAAAATTGTCGGAGGAGTTTGGTAGACTTCTCAAAAGTCAAATCGTTGAACTTTGACTCCTTAACGGCAAACTTTCTGGCCAAAAAACGATCCCAAAGATTTCCCCAAATCTCAGTATCCTGTATATCAAATTTCGACTCTGTAGACTGAAAATTGAGAGAGTTATTGCGTAGGGAAATGTACACACACAGACACACAGATACACAGACACTTTTATATATATATATACTAGTATTTCAGCCCGGCGTTGCCCGGGTGTTTAGATGTGTATGTTGAGCAAAAAAAAAAAGTGGTAGTAGGAAGGCAGGCTCGAACCCGTATCGCAAAGGAGGGAAAGAACGGGGTAAAAACCTAACGTTTATGCTGTTACGACCACCGCCAAGCGACATTTTTTAAAATTAAGGCTAGACAATCTAAATGAGAGAATAATTTCAAAAAATATCGGCGAAAAAAAAGTGACCCCCCAGTAGAAAAGTGCCTAGTTGAAAGTGAATATATTAATGTTTTCAGCCAATTTTTCGATATTTGTCGTATGAAAGGTCGAACTTTAAAACGATACTGAGGTTGTTAAAATCCGTCGCCGCTATTGAAAGTTTAAGGCAAACATACAAACATACATACATACATACGTTTATATATTGGTAACTAAAAATTTTCGACCCAAACTGATGAAAAAGCTTGCCCTATCTCTGAATACCCTTTATATAAAATTTCAAATATTTAGACCAGAAATTGTCTGAGTAATTTGGAAGAGACCGCAGAGGTAATTTTTAAAAAAAACTTTGACCCCTATTATGCCCCCCTTAAAATTTATTGTTTTTGGCTCAAGTCAAGTTATTAAGTAAGATACATGTCCAAGGAACCTATATCTAAAATTTCAAGTGCGTAGACCCAAAATTGTCAGAGGAGTTTGGTAGAGTTCTCAAAGGTCAAATCGTTGAAATTTAACCCCTTAATCGCCAAATTTCTGGCCAAAAATCGATCACCTCGATTTTCCCAAATCTCAGTACCCTGTATATCAAATTTCGAGTATGTAGACTAAAAATTGAGAGAGTTATTGCGTAGGGAAATGTACACAGACACACACACAGACACGTTCACTATATATATATTAACAAGCAGGACCTGTGGAAATTCTGCGATTCCATAAAGTGAAAAATAAGTTGTAGTATAATTTTTATAGATTATATAATAAGCTGCATCATCTTGCACTTTTTTGTTTAATGCTTATTACTTTTAAGCATGTTGAAATGCGCAATTCATTAAAGCACCAATTTCGTAGCGCAGAAACATTCATGTTATTATTGTATCACCTTTTGAATTTATTCCACCCTTAACTCATTAGAGAGAAAGTAACCAATCATCTTTAAAAGACAATAAAAATATTATTAAAAAAATTCGCAAATCTGGTCTTGAAATTTGGAATATAGATTTTTGTCATACATACATATATATATATATATATATATATATATATATATATATATATATATATATATACACAGTATAAACAACAAACTATGACAGACATATCTAAAACCATCCGTATTAAAACTTGGTCACATTCTAATACACAAATAAATGTTCATCCATTCCATTTAAAAAAATTAACTCAGATATACTACTTGATCACGTATTATTAGAGGACGCGTCTATTTATATACAGACGAGCACCTGCCATGGAAATAACGATAAAACAAAGATTGGCTCGCAACGTCTCTTCTGTGGAAGAGACGTTGCAGGAAAGAGAAAAGGGCACCCCCCCCCACTAAGCCACGAAGTCTATTTTGTACTCTGTCAAGGCATGATAGGCTGTTTTTAGCAGCTCGTGTCAAGATATGGCAGCAGTATTCCATCCTTGGACATACTTGGCTTGTATATAGATAGAGAATTGCATCAGTAGTGAGATATCTTCTTGAGCGGTAGAAAGATCCCACCATCTTTCAGCGACCTTGGCAACAGACTTGATGTACGTGTTCCATTTCAGATCAAGAGTAAAGGTCAAACCCAGAAGCTTCTCAAAACATGGGGCTTCTCCTAGACGAGAGCTATCCATTTCAATTGATGCCAGATGGGAATTATGAAAAGATAGGAGTTTGGTTTAAGATGCATTAAAGGTAACCAGCCACGTCTTCCCCCACTGAAGCACGCGCTCGAGATCAGAGGATATTGAATCAGAGAGAACTTTGTCATTTACAGCCTTTGATGTGTTGCTGTAGATGCTCGTGTCATCAGCATAGATGTCAACGAATGATTTAAGTATGTGTTTAGAGAGATCATTGATGTAGATCAGTTAGGCCCAGAATGGACCCTTAGGGGACTCCAGCATTAATACTGCAGGCCTCTGATTTTTGTCCATCGACCACTACTCTTATGAGCCTATCAGAGAGAAATGATTTAATGATAGAGAAAATATTTCCAGTTATACCGTGGAAATCTTGTGAAGTAGGCCTTTATGCCACCTACTTAATATAAACATGATATTAAATGATATGTAAAGCAAAGGGAACTACGAAGTGCCTTCAATAAGTTTCTAGATTTTTTTGTACAATCATTTAATATTGTTTTAGATTCTTAAAAAATCAGTATGTTATATACATCCTATGAAATGACTAATTTTCATGCTTTCAGCTTAAAATGGACAGCTACGGCAATAATTGAAATACACCCTACTAAAGCATAATTCTCAGAGCTGGTGCATTTCAAAAATGCAGTAAGGACATGAGGACACTTTAGAAGAATGATATGCAATAAAATTATGTTTTAAACTTGGAAAACTGCCACAGAAACGTATGAAATGTTTCAGGTTGCTTTTGGACCATATTGTATGAAGTTTTTGAGTGCATAATAGATTCAAGGACAGCAAAGAATCTGTGAGGGATGATGAGAGGTGTGGGAGGAGAATGGAAGTCAGAATTATAGAGTTGATCCCCCAATTCAAGGATAAGAAGCCCGTGTGTCTTTGTAGACAATAAATGCAAAATTTGATGCCAGTGTGGGAACTGTACATACAATTATTCTACGGGAACTAAAGATGTCGAAACTTTGCGTGAAGTTAGCCCTAAAGGTTCTCAGAAAATATCAGAACGAAAAACGTTGTCATGACTCAGATGGGCATCAAGACAGTTCCGCATCCTCTTTATAGTCCAAATCTTGCTCTCTACGACTTTTGGTTATTACATGTTCTAAGAAAACCTCACAGGCTGTCGTGATGCGACAATTGTAAGAGACTAAAGAGGCTGTGACGAGGGTCATTGACACGATCACCCAAAGGGAATTCCATCGGCTTTTCCAGAATTGTTTGAAGGGTACAATAAATAAAAATATTTAGGGTTGAGCAAGATATTTTATATATTGATTACCTTGAAAATGGTAGGAAAATCACCAAGGAAAATGATATAGCATAATTAGTGAGTTTAATAGAAAAATCGTGAAGAAAAAGGAGACATCATGTCACAAATCGATCACAACGATGACAATACTTAATGCATTGCATTTTGCATTGATTCCACAAGCATCCTAACATTTGCTTCTTCATCCAGAGATCGCTAGCTGCTTGCAAACCCCAAAAGAATTCTCTAGGGAAAGAAATGCTGCTCCATAAAAGACGTGATAAGAGAAACAGGTACATTCTGAAGCTAAATACAACTCGTTTTACAAAAAAAAAAAAAAAAAAAAAATGCATCGAAATATTACAAAAGCGTTGAAATTGGGATAGTACTTTATAAGGAGACTTCGTTTATAAATAAAGTCGAATGTTGCCTAAAAGGTGCTTAGTAACGTCCGACACTTATTAGGTCATATGTCATCTGTGCGCACATCTGTTATTATGCCACTTTTCATGGGCAACATTAACTCACCTTTATAAAAACAGAAATTACTACTGCCGGGCACTATTACGTAAACCTTATCACTTTTCTTAATAAGGCGGAAGAATTACGCTGTGTTTATTCAGCACCTGTCTCTATCGGAATTTACGAATCACGATGATTGAAAAACATGATACTTCAGAGGGGAAAATCGGTTCCGAGATTCTTTCTTAAGATATCAAACAGGACAAATATATTGGCTACAAGAACGACACTAAGAATGTCTTTGCAAGATGCTTTTGAAGGGAGAATAATAATTATTTTTTTAAAATTTGGCGCTCGTTAACAAGTGTTTGGAAAGAAATACGAACTCCGAGTTCAACAGTGTCTGTTTGATTTAATCAATGCATTCAACGGTCTCATCTCATGTACTTCTCATGATTGCAGAGTTTGACATAAGGTCAGTTTTTAATACAGAAAAATTCCAGTTCACCGGAAATACGGATTCTTGACCGTGTCAACAATACAATTTGCCTCAGTCTAGAACGCTTTCACTTTCATTAACAAAGGCTAGTTGTTTTGTTTGACAGCATATCAATCCTCTTTGTGTTCTGTATGATGACTCCAATCATTTTGGTAAAAGCTTTTATGCTTCAATTGGATACTGGAATATGTCGTGAACCAGACGTATCTTAGCGTTCGCTCGGTTATAGTCGGAACATGACGTCAACATCTAGATTATGCCGTAGTGCAGCTCTGGTTTAGCTGCTGTCTGACTTAACACACATATCAGGTAATCACAACGCTGCGTGCTGAATTAGAACGGTCTTCTAATAAATACAACAAAAATTTATTTGGACTTTTTAAAATTATTTTTTGTTTCTTCTAAACTTTTCTCAACATTTATTATTGTAAAATAAATGTATAAAACACCAAATTACGGTAGGTTGTTTTTGGTTTTTGGTTTCTACATTTAACATTTATTCATTTCTTTGAATTTTTTTTACAAACAATTTCTTAAAATCATATACCCCCAAATTAATTGTTGCTTCTTCTAACCTTTTCTTGACAGTTATTAAAAATAAATAAAAATAAATAAATAAATAATAAAACACCAAATTACGGAAGGTTGTTTTTTGTTTTTGTTTTCTACATTTTACATTTATTTCTTTGAACCTTAAAATCATGCATCCCCCCCAAATTCTTCTAACCTTTTTTTGACAGTTATTATTCATAAAAATAAATTAAAAAAAATAATAATAAAACACCAAATTACGGTAGGTTGTTTTTGGTTTTTTGTTTCTATATTTAACATTTATTCATTTTGTTATTTTCTTTTATGTAACGTTGTTATTATTTTATCGGTGATTCTCGGCATAATCCGGCTGTCAACATCTTGTGATACGTCTAATTCACAATTTCCTTCTATCATAAAATATTTATTCGTGGTTTTTAGGTTTGCTTGTTTTGTAAGGGGAATTGTTATTTTTTTGCTTTGTTGACATGATTTAGTTTTGCAAAAGAGAAAACATAAAAACCAATGTCTGGTGCAATTTAGATTATGAATCCAGTATTTTCATACAGTATGATCTGGTAAAGCAAGGCACTGACCTAGAAAGAAATGATAAAGTGTTGAATCAGAACAGATACTACACTTTTGATAGCGAAAAGAAAAGTATTTAACAGAATAATTCTTTTAGAAAACAAAGCTAAGTTTAATCTTCTCTTCTTTTCTATATGACCAAAGTGGGCGCAGGGATTTGACTTGGGACAAAAGCATCCTTTTCTTGTATTCTAAACGAAACTGTGTCAAAGGAGAAAAACAAAATACCGCGAAAAGCATCAAATCTGACAGGTCCGTGTATGTGAAAAATTGAGAGTTTTGGATTGTTTGAATTTTGTCTTTATTAAGCAGAACTAATAGCCACTATGTTTTGTATGTTTCAAACTCCATTTCAGATACATTCAGTAAATAATAAATTATATCACACGAGTAACACCGTCACAATCGCAACATCGTCAGAAGAAAGAGTCCCTAATTTTTTCTCTAGATATTTAGTCCTACCACTGCTACCAGTAGTCACCGAGAAGAATTCTACACGTTCTTCAGATTCTGTGATCACTCAACGTAACTGGCTCATACATACATAGATCTAACATAATCTTTCCCATTTACGATTCATAAATCTATAAAAGACTCCTTCGTCAAAGTCCGTCTATTCTAATTAGCTGAGCTCTGATAATTCTCATATTCCAGAATCCACTCAGTCACTTTATAAACGAACAATTACTGAAACTAAAATATGGCGTCACTAAGAGACATATTATTGCCACCCAGCGTCAAGTTCATTTAATGCAGCGGTCATTTCAGTTATTAAACGATCGTTCAATAACCAGTCCTTCGTCGTCGTCAAAACGACAACAAAGAATACACAGCTTTTAACCATTGAACACATTTTAAAATTATACTTACATTTGAAGCCTTTAACGCATACTCTACACTACACCACTCTCTTTTCTATTTTTTGTCGTCAAGATTGCTTTGTTTGTTTGTGTGTGTATGTGTGTGTGTCTGTGCACGATACAAATCCCTCTAATAGTGGCTTTGTAGCTGTTGGACTGTTGATCCCTTCAATTATATGGGGTCCATGGGTTGTGTAAAAGGCTTACTCTTTCCCTCTTTCTCTCACTGTGCGTATTTTCTTTCGCAGATGGTATTCATTTTTGTTCGTGCATGCGTATGTTTGTGTGCGTGTGTTCGGTTCTGTTGCGTCTTAGAATGCGATAATATTTCTTCTTCTTCCTTTTCTTCTTCTTAACTATTTTTTTAATTATCAATTCATTTGTGCTTTTTTCTGTTTTCTTTCTTACACAATTTAATTGTGTCGAGTTGGAATCTTTTGTTTTTAAACCTTTGAACTTGAAAAAAAACATCTATATCAAATATCTATCTTTCTCTCCCTCTCTAACACATATTTTAACTTTTTGAAATCTATTTATATCCCCAACTGTGGCGCACGCCCTGCGTACTCTGTAACGTATGCACCTCCCCCCCCACACACAAATAATAACGTTATTATTTCAGCACGATCCGTCGCCATACAATTGAATGTTATCTTAAATATAGCCAGGGTAAAATTTCAGCATTAAATGTTTTATATTTGTCTGATTAAAATTCACACCTAAACTAATTGGCCGATCATTATCAATTTTGGAGCACAGCTGCTAGGCGCAGGGGGGGTCTAAATATGATATATAATTAGTTTCCCTTTGTATCATGAGAAAAACGTGGAGGTCCTTTATACTATTTCTTTCGTTTAAAAATAAACAATTTATTTTGTTTACTTTTATGGCTCCGGTCAACGGCGGCTAGCGCTAGTCTACATGTTTGTTATGATTTTTTCACAAGGTTTCGATCACTATATAAGCAGAATAAAGTATGGTTGCAGAAATACAAAGAAGGTTCGCTCCTCTTACCATGCTAGAAAACTACGCACGCCAGAGAGCGTACCATACCTTTACAAAGGTACAATTTGTCCATGCATGGAGTATTGTTGTCACATCTGGGCTGGTAAATCTACTACTAGTTCCTCCCCCAAGTAGAGTAAAAAATCTCAAATCTAATAGGTATCGCACTGTCAGTTAAGCTCTAACCTTTATCCCATCGCCGCAAATACACATCCAGGTTCCTGATTTACGAGCACTTTTATAGAATGCGCGCTGATGAACGCATAGCACTTGTGCCTCCATCAACGTACATAACTCCAACTTATCCGACAAGTAGCAAACTCAACCGTTGACTGTTGGGGTCCATAGACACTAAAAGTCCTTTTATCTTAATAGCTTTTTACCTTGAACTGATGGGCTTTGGAATTCCCTCCCCGTTTTTTGCTTCACTGATTGTACGTACTAGCGGAAGTTTAAATATAATATAAACACTCACTTTGTTGCTCAACTCCCTTATAATATTCTATCAGACACGATCCTAAATAGTAGGCCCTTACTTTCTAAATGGCTATATGTATTGTTTGGACTGAGAAAGAGTAAAAAGTTTATTTTACAAAGATGTCTTTAGAAATAGACAATAGGAATTGAATACGTATACTTTTAGATTGACACATTCAATATGATTATGTGTTAATATGCTGACATTGTAGTTGGTTAGTAGTTCGATACATGTATTTTCCATTATAACTCTAATTTTTATTTGTCATTTTGCTTGATATTTGATAAGTAATATCCGTAAATTTGTTTTACTTGGATATGAAAGGAAAATTGAAAACACAGATGTGAATCAATTTTTTTTAATCAAAGTTCAAAATTACCCTTTGTCAAAGTATTAGATACATCACATTTTTTTTAAAAATTCCAATCGATACGTTGTATTTTAAAAGACTTTAAATATTCAACTTTTCGATAGTATTGCAATGTTATCTCTGACCAATTATCCAGAAATATACGAGATAGAATCATTTATCACGAATGAGAAAAAAAGTCACCGAAAAATTAGCAACAAATTAATCTAGCTTCTTTCTTAGAACTGCGCGCCTGTGGAACTGTTTTCCGTTTTCCTGCTTTCCAGCTTACAATTTGATTGTCTTCAAGTCCAACGTAAGCAAGTTTTTGATGAGACGTTCCACTTAAGTCAACAAATTTGCCGAATTTCTATTTCTAACGATTACTATATTATCCAATTTACTACTGTACACTCAACCCTTATCCTCGAGTGATCTCTGGGCCTTGACAAGTGGTTATGCCTATGTAAAAAAAATTACAGTAGGAAATTTCATTAGGAAGTATAATATTTTTTGCGACGATGCTGCAATCCTTTCAAGAAATGGACGACCGAGAAATAAAATGAGAGTAATTAAAGGTGCATCAGCAGAAATGAGACAAAACCCTTTATTACTTCTTCTGAAATTAAAACTGACTTTGAAGGTGCTAGAATTAATGTAAGGATACAATTAGCAGCGCTCTATATCGTACAACCTTTCATTCAAGATCACCAAAAAGGTGCCTTTACTTTGAAAATCAAATATGTCAAAGACCGATTAAAGTTTGTCGACAAGAAAGGTATGCAGTTTTGGAAAAAGTTAATCTAGTCGAATGAAACAAAAGTAATTCAGAAAGAACACAGTGGCAAGTGTTTGACGACAAATAGCACTGCTTTCAACAATCACAATACAATCCCAACATTTAAGTATAGCTGAGTTCATTATGATATGGAAATGCTTTAAATCCAACGGCACTGAAGAGTTACATGTTATTCATAGTTAATTATAGTTAATCATAGTTAATTATAGTAAAATAAATGGTAGCATGTACAGTGAGATTCTAGAGAATAATCCTCAAAAAAACAAATTCTCTAGGACATGATCGGAGTTTTCTTCTTCAACACGACAATGATCCCAAGCATATTAGAAAGCTTCCAAAGGAATGGTTTGAACATAATGGTATTAATACACTCAAATCGCCAAGTCAGTTTCCTGGCTTGAATCCAATTGAGTATTTGTGGGATACTTTAAAAGTTAAAGTTCATTAACGAAAATTAACAAAATCCACAGAATATCAAGCAATTATAGGAATTATGCAAGGAAGAATGGGATAAAGTAATGGTGGGTCATTGTTGTTCTATAGTTGTTGACAACTATAGTAATGAAACAAAACATATTCTACGCAACAAAGTATTAAATTGATGGATTCAATAATTTTGCATGGAATAATAATAATAATAATAATAATAATAATAATAATAATAATAATAATAATAATAATAAAAATATGGATTTAACGACATACAAGAAAAACAACTTTACAAAATATTACTCAAAAGAAATCCCTCATTTTATGACTCAAAATGTTGAAGAGCTATTAAGAGAAGTATAGTACCATTAAAACGTGTATCACATAATTTCGTTTTTTACATAGTAAAAACTTTTCCCAAATCACTTGGCTGTGCATGGGGGTCTAAAGCGCATTTTTTTTTACACGGGTCATTACAAAAGTAAAATATTTAGGTCTTATAGTTCAAGGTGATTATGTCGAAAAGGAATCAGTTTGTAGTCACAACACCTTGAACTCTTCCAAAAGTTAGTGCTCAGTATACAGGAAGAAGGAATGCCCTATGTGGGAGGAATTAGTGCCTTGCAAAGAAGGGGACATCATCATAAACTATTCTTTGGTGGAAAGAGAAGACTTATCACCGTTGCACATCAAACTCGGCTTAATCAAGCAGATCACCAAGGCTCTAGACAAGGATGGTGAGTGCTTTACTTCCTTGTACTAGGTTTTCCAGAATTGATCACGGAGAAGGTGAAAACTGACATCTTTGACGGTCCTCAGATCTGGCAGCTCATCAGAGATCCAGATTAGATCGAAGTAGAACTGGAAACGTGGAAGGCATTTGTTCTCGTAGTGAAGAACTCATTGGCTATAATAATGCTAGAAATTACGCAGAACTTGTCAACAACGGGCTAACTGCAAAATTCATTTCCTATTTTCACATATGGATTGGTTTCCTGAGAACCTGGGAACAAGGGGAAAATTCCATAAGGAGCTGAGAGTGATGGGCAT
Source organism: Euprymna scolopes (assembly GCF_053919585.1). Taxonomy (NCBI): domain Eukaryota; kingdom Metazoa; phylum Mollusca; class Cephalopoda; order Sepiida; family Sepiolidae; genus Euprymna; species Euprymna scolopes. The sequence continues at coordinate 2,118,297 of NC_136519.1, forward strand.
CAGCTATAAGGATTGCTGCGATGCAGTCATGATGGCTGACTACTGTTGGAATCTGAAGAGAGATTTCCTGCCGCTGGGCATTTCAAGAGTTCGTAGAAACGGAAGTTCAGATCTTGAAATTTGAACTATGATGAAACAACATGTAATCTATATGTACTTTTATCAATGCTCATTGTTCAGTTTACATTAATCGATGTTTCTATCAGGTAATCAATATATGTTGCTGGAAAGTAATTTTCTCTTAAAATATATTTAAGATGGTATGTGTGGACAATAATTAGTTTATAATGCCAGAAAAATGCAATCGTTTTTGTCACAAGATCTTTTTTTTTCAAATCTATTTAGCACAAAACCCTGACCTGATAGAGAGATATGGATGTAATTTCCTGATTCAGCGGCGAATAAATCTTCTAAATCAGTTGTAGAAATCTAGACAACATTCATAAAGTAAAAAATATTGCCCAGTTTAATCAGTTTTATTTGGACCAATAGAGACTACTTTTTATTAATCATATTTTTAATACGTATTCGTTTATTTATAAAATCGTTATGATTATGATAAATAATACTGAGTAGATAACATTTTTTTTATATTTTGAAGGAATTAGTTTTTAATAATAAAATTAAAACATTTTTGATGTACTTGTGAAAGCCAGTATCTGAAATAATTAGGGAGAAGATTAGTTTACATTGATATGATAGGTTTTTTTACTTGTAGTTAGGAGTACAGTTTTGTTAAAGGTTATATAGACGTTAACGTATAGAATTTGTTATCGATATTCTTACACATCGTGTGTAAATATGTACAACGAATGTGTTTATTTAATTATTCGTTTTTCGTAAGATTTGTTTTTACCCAGCAATGGGAGGTTACAAGAGGGGGGGAGGACATATCCTCTCCTTCATCATACCAACACAAAGCCTATCTTCGAATTTGTCTTTGATCTTTATTTATTTCATAGATAAACTGTGACCCGCTGGATCAATGTTGGTATATCATACATCATATTTAGTGCGCCAAATCGATTGTGAAGTAAATAGATATTTTCAAAATACATACGTTTAGTAATTTCTATATGCCTAACCTAGAGGGCAAACAGTCTATTGTGTAGAGCAAAACAAGTTTAGTTACTGTAATTTTTTCCTCCACACACACACACACACACACACACACACACACACACACACACACACACACACACACACACACACACACACACACACACAAACCAACGCACATAAGGATAAAATGCTAGCCCGCAAATCCAAGGTTGACTTTGTTGATTCGGTTCGAGTCCCAGAACCAGCAATAATTTATCAATTCGTACATTAATGACTGCATAAACATAAACATTAGTGTCTGAAAATACAGAAAATGAAAAATAAATATTGAAAAAATATGTCCTCTTAAGAAGATTATAGTAAATCGTTATTTAGTGAATTGAGAACAAAGAGGCGAATTAGTATGTGTGCATCGTTTCAAACTTCCCGTTTGTTGAATACTCTTATGGCAGTTAACTGTGCCATTTCTTCTTACTCGGCTTCATAAGTATCTTAAGTCACTTGCATTTAAATGTTAGCTTCTTGTTGCCCAGAGGAAGCAGGCTAGCTTGCAAAGCCAGTGTGGGTTTTGTTGACTTAGTTCGAGTCCCGCAACCAGCTGTAATTTTTTTTTACACAGTGGTCACCACTTATCAAGGCCCGGAAGTCACTCAGGGATAAGGGTTATTGCAAGTACATTACGTTAGTGTGGAGATTTGATGAAGTGTTTACTTAAGGGGGCGGTTCATTAAGAATTTGTTAACGTTGAACTTGAACACATCCAAGTTGTAGTCAGGTGGGAAGCAGGCAGACGGAACAGAGTTCCACAGGCGTGCAGTTCTAAGAAATTTCTGATGTCACTGATGATTGCGTTCTGATATCACTGATGATTGCGTAAACAGAGATTACTAGTTTCTGTATCTATTAAAATATAAATATTTATTAAAAAAATATATATTATAATTGCTCTTAACATATCAAAGTCTACCCCACAAGATCTCCAGCTACAGTATAGCTGGAAATATATTTTCTATTATTAAATCATTGCTCTCTGATAGGTGTATGTATCAAAAGTCTTTGTCTAACGCAAAGCAACAAAACTGTTTGGTTAAAACGTCAAGCAGAGGTTCGCTAGTCACAGGTTGAGTCGAGTTCGTTATTCACAACACGAGACACATGTCGACGTTCCCTATTCGCATGTCTAAAAACGCTTCTCCCTCTCCTCCCAGCGACTCGCCTTTTATAATGTTTCGGGCACACCCAATTTGCATATACCACACGAGACTTCTCGAGATCTACGCGTGACCGGATGCTTTAAAAGATAACAGCCGCCATCTTGGGCCTCTTTTTTTCTTTTGCTGTCTTTCAGCCTGCTGCAGAGACAGATTCTCGCTCGTTTCTGAGGTAGGTCCTCTCTAGGTCTATCAGTTTATAAGGACAGTGGTTGATGGGTAGAAATCAGCTCACAGTATTAAAACTGGAGTCCCTCAGATATCCATCTTGGACCCAACTCTCTTACGAATCTACATCAATGATCTCGCAAATTACATTTTAAGATCATTTGTAGACATTTTCGCTGATGAAACTACCATCTATGGCAACACTTCAAAAGCCATAAATGACCAAGGTATCTCTAATTCTCTCTCCTCTGATCTTTAGCATATGGTAACATTAGGGAAAGGGGTGGCTGGTTAATTTTAATGCGTCTAAAATCAAGCTTCTATCTTTACATAAACCACACTCTTACCCCCGTTTGGCATCATTTGAAATGATTACCTTCTGTGGAGGCTTCATGTTTTGACAAGCCTTCGGGCGTGAACTTTATTCTTGATCTGAAACACGGACATCAATTTCGTTGCTAAGGTCAATGGAAAATGATGGGATCATTCTACCGCTCCTGTAGATATGTGACTGCCGATGTAATTCTCTCCCTGTATAAGAGCCAAGTACGTCCTAGGATTGAGTACTGCAGGAGCACCTTATCCTATCTAGAGGATATTTTTCTTGAGTTCAAAATACTCGTAGCCTAGTAGGGGGTGCCCTTTTTCTCTTTCGTTCAACCCTTTTCCCACAGAAGGGACGTTGCGAGCTGATCTTTGCTCTATCGTTATTTTCATGGAAAATGTTCGTCTTAACTCTAATCTAGGTTCCCCTTACCAAACTCTCACGAAAAACACTCGTCTAGTTCAAACCACTATCAATAATTTCCTCCACTCTTTATCTGTGTCTAAACGTAAACGAATATTCCATGAACAAAGTTTCTTTTTAGATATGCACACCTGTGGAACTCTGTTTCGTTTGCTTGCTTTCCAGCTGACTACAATATGGTCGTCTTCAATTCCAGCATAAACAAGTTATTAATGATGCGTCCTCTTAAGTAATCCACTTTACCAAATTTCTGCTACTAACGATTGCTAAATACACTTATTAACTCTTATCCTCGAGTGGCCTCCAGGCCTTGATGCGTGGTAACTCCTTTGTAAAAATAATTGTCAATCTATGTATCTAAAAAATTGCTTACTTTTCTAAACAAAAAATAATCTTCCTTATGAATGAATATTTCTACGGCTGAAACCAATCTTGTTGCTATTGCTGTTGTTTTTTCGTGCAATCGGTATGAATGGCAAGTTATGACATTTTATTCCGCATGTTTTTTCTTATTTTTTTTTTGCTGGTATTGATTATGAGAACTCTTGACAGATGAAATGAATGTGGGGTACTCATCTCAAGAGCTGATACGTCAGTCCTCCTCATCAGTTTCCACCCACTGCATCCTGCAAATTTAAGAATATTTGATATTGTACGTACTTTACTTATTACATTGATACACGCACACTTCAACACACACACACACACACACACACACACAAATGCACACATACGCACGCACACACACTTCAACACACGCACATACACGCAGACACACACATACACTTCAACACACGCACATACACGCAGACACACACACACACTTCAATACGCACACATACACGCACACACGCACACTTAAACACACACACGCAGACATGTACACATACACGCAGGCACTTCAATAGAAAAATCCAACGAACTCATTACATACTCAAACGAAAGAGCTAACCATTCCAGAAACGACATTTTCAAACAAAACATAAAAATCACATCTGATCAATTTTCAAGATGAACAAGAATTTATTTGCTTTGCGCGATTTTGATCTCCAAACTTGTTATTCTCTTATCTTTTTCTTCATGTCGTTATCGTCTCCTCTTCACATACTTCATATTTGCCTTTTTATTTATTGCCACTGCGATAAGTCTTCGTTAATCCCATCTTTCCTACTCTCTTCTCCAAACGAGTCAGAAAATTATAGGAAACCTAGAAGATCTACCCGGTGTTGCCCGGCATTAAACGGAACGTTAAATTCGTTTAAAAAAATGTAAAAAAAAAAAAAAAAACGGAAAGAAAATGAGACGCGTGCATACGAGTGTTATGTTTTTTAAGCAGTTCAATTAGTAAGTAAACCCCAAAAAGTAAAAAAAAAAAAAAAATCTTTGAGCTGAGATCGAAACCAAAACCTAAAGACAGTAAATCAACTATCATAACAATTAGATTCGTTTTACACAATCGTTAGAAAGTGTTTTCAAACCTACTTATTCTTAACATAATGTGAACGATTCGCGCATGCACAAGCATGAAACAGTTGACAAAAATTAAAAAATCCGATGACCTCCAAGTGCAAATTTGACATCTTAGCAGCCCTTTTTCCGGATGAAAACGGTTTAAAAATTTTCCGCTTATCTGAATGCCCAATATAACAAATGTAAGTCTTAGATCAAAAGTCGATTGAATATATAGGTTGAGAAGTGTCCTTACACGCACATACATAGGTTCCCGATTTCGAATCTCGCTAGATTCAGTCACTCTGGCGAGTCGTAGACGATAAACCAAGTGTCAGTGGATAATTCTATTTTTAAAATAATATATATGCCGCTCCCCATGTGGGGGTACCAAATTGGTTAAAGAGAAAATTATTCCCAATTCGCATTTAGGTAAAAATGCACTTTCGTAAATAATTGAATTCATTCAAGACGTATCGCAAAAACAAAAACAAATAACATTTCTTTAAATTACGATATATCCGCACAGTCAGCGAGGTGGACGATGGGTAAGGGTTTAGGCTTCTTACCATGGGGTCCCGATGCTGAATCTCACAAGATTCAGCCACTCTGACGAGTCTTAAACGACGAAATAGTGGATAATTATATTTTAAAAATAATATATATATATATATATATATATATAAATGTTCAAAAATGTATAACTATTATTTTTCAATTTTGATCCATTTTTGACCTCTTAAAAACTGTTTTTACCGCTAAAGACCCATAAAAGAACAAAAACCCAACTATTTAAGGCCCCTGGTACTGGCTTGCGACTTTTAGTTTCGGAAGTGATAGAGTTTGAAATATGGAGAGAGACAGAAAGACATATAGATTCCCTTCTTATTACTGATACTCATTGGGAGTTCTCACACAGGTCAGCGTCAGACATTTCTCACTGACAACAATCTGTGGTCTGCCCTGATATGTGTGTGACAACAAATCTCTCTAGCACTCTCAACCTACTTCAACCACCATTGTGAATAAATTTGCATTATCGCAACAGCCGCTTCTCATTGACTTCTCGTTGGCAATGATCATTGATTATCACTAGAATTTGGGTGGCAATAAGCCTCTGCTAGGTCCTAGTTCTCTTCGCAACCGTCCAGTGGAAGTCTGGTAAGTGCTTTCCCTCCTCGGTTTTTCCATACTCCTTGACTCTTCGCTTATTTTGGTGTGGTACCAATTGATGCGGACCCCCCACTAGCTTATTATTCGTTTTATGAATTTTATTTCTATCTCTCCCTTCTTTAAGTTTCTCAATATTTTTCCTTTCCATCATCATCATCATCATCATCATCATCATCATCATCATCATCATCATCATCATCATCATCATCACCACCACCACCACCACCACCACCACCACCACCACCACCACCACCACCACCACCTCATCATCATCATCATCATCATCATCATCATCATCATCATCATCATCATCATCATCATCATGTTTTGTTCTTCCTCTCATACTTCCCGAGACAAAGCATGCAGAAATGTGATTTAAGAAGCTAATAAGAACGAAAGACACAAGGTGGCTATCAGTCTTGAAAAGACAAAAGCCAGGTTGGAGGAAAACAGTTAGCACTTAGAGCGTTTCACAGTTTGCAGTTCATGGAAAGAAGCTAATAGGAAGCTGTATTATAATTATGTATCAAAACAATCGGAGTACTGTCGTTATCTAAATTTTTTTCATACAACGATTCAGCCGATTTAACTTCCAACTTTATCCAGGTGTATCTTGTCGAACTCTGGAATCTTTCTGACGAACTCGGGAATCTGCACGTAAGTTTGGACGAACCCGTTTATTTAATCTACGGGGATAGTGTGGCTGACCAGGTAGAAATAACAATATACTACCTCCTTGGATTAAATAAAGGGCCTGTTCCAAATTCCATCTAGATTCCAGAGTTCAAAAGTGTTGAAACTCATGAAGAAAGTAATAAAACTCCCAATCGGATTCATTCATTTATTGCGGACTATTATCCTCATCTTTTTTAGTTGTTGTTTCGCGATGTTTCGGCCAACTATTCCTCTGGCCTTCGTCAGGTTGTTAACCGCAACAGGATAGGAACGCCGAATCTCCTAACTGCATCCTCAGCAATTACTGCCTTCCATAGTTGTTGTCTCACCACGTGTTACCTGTTACCACCTGACGAGGGCCAGAGGAATAGTTGGCCGAAATGTCGTGAAACAACAGCTAAAAAAGATGAGGATGATAGTCCGCAATAAATAAATTAATACAATAATACTCATGTCAATAATGAATTCCAATTTAATAATATATATCCCAATCGGTCGTCGTCTGTTACAGATAAAGTGTGTAAATGCGTCACTACGCATCGGCTCCATGTACCCATCCGGTTACACAGAGAGAGAGAGAGAGAAAGAGAGAGAGAGAGAGAGAGAGAGAGAGAGAGAGAGAGAAATTAACTATCCAATGTGAATTGTGTGCGCTAAAAATAACATTTGACAACCAACGTATTTATGGGAGCCGGCAATGAGAAATATAAACCCAGAATTTTTGGAAACAAGAAGAGAAGGAAACAGGCACCAAGGAAACAAGACGCAGGTGCAATCAAGTGAGAAGTTACTTCGCTTCTGCCGTTAAAGCTGAAAAAGACTCGTCTCTATAATCAGTATTTGCCCAACAAAAAGGAAGAAAGAATAGTTCTCTTTATAAACAGTCTCTCTTTTCCTCCGTTTCTTCCAACATCTTTGTATTATTTTGAAAAGTGACGGCACATAAAAATGAATCTTTTTGAACACGTACATTCAATCTAGTCTTCCTGTTCAAAACTTTGAATATTTATAATTTGTCTGAAGTTAAATGCTCTTTCTATTTCATGCATTTTTATGTTGTGGTACACGAAATAAGCTATAACAGACAGATTCCCGAGTTCGACACGATACACCAATCCAAATACTACAAATTTTCTTAAAAATTCAGAAAAATAATCTTATTTTTGTTATGGTTCTTCCTCTTCTTCTCCCGTTTTATTTTTATGCCTAAATTTTCCGCACAGTTTTTTTAAAACCTATCCTCTTTATTTGTATATCTCCTCTTTCATTTTATCAACCATTTTCTTTTTCTCTTTTCTTCATTTTCGGCATTTTTTGCCCAACTCTTTTTTTTTACGTTCTTTATTATGCTACAAGGTGTCTTCAATAAGTTTCCAGTCTATTTTGTACAGACATTAAAATTGTCTTAGACTCTTGAGAATTCAGTATGTCATTGCTATACATCTTATGAGATGAGTGATCAGTTTTTATGATTTCATACATCCTACTGATTGTCACAGCTGGTGAATGCCAAATATGCAATCTGGGCATGAGGACACTCTAGAAGAACGATATTCAAGAAAATTCTGTATCAAACTTGGAAAAAATGCCACAGAAACGTATGGAATGCTTCAGACTGCTTTTTGACTTTGACCATCTTACGTGAATCGAGCATCAGTTTTGGAGTGCTATGAGAGATTAAGGAAGAAAGAGAATCTTTGCGGGATTGTGAGAGATGTAGGAGGAGTAAGAAAGCAAGAACACCAGAGTTGATTGGCCAAATAAAGAATTTCATGGATAAGAATCGTCGTTTGTCTATAGAGACAAAAAGAACACAGTCTGATGTTAGTGTGGGAACTGTGCGCACAATTATTGCGAGGAACTGTAGATGCAGAAGATTTGCGTGATACACTAGTACACAACTCCATCCTTGCCGCAGCCTAATTGATTAAAATAAACATCAAGATAGTCCCTGATCCTCTCTATCCTCCAGACTATGACTTTTTGTTATTCTTTAAGTTCAAGGAAAACCTTAGTGACGGTCATTATGAGCCAATTGAGACGATGAAAGAGGCTGTGACGAGGCCCATTAACATGTTCACACAATATGACTTCCATGGGGTTTTCCAGAAGTAATTGGAACAGTACAGCAAGTGCATTGCAGGCAGAGGAGATTACTTCGAAAGAGACTAGAATTTAATGTCTGTACTATTAATAAAAGTGTCCATACGAAGAAAGTCTAGAAATTTATTTAAGGTACTTCGTTTCTTTTAAAAGCGAAAAAAAAAACATCTAAAGACATCATGCAATTTGACGCATATACGTAGGAGGAAGTAAAAATCTATTTTCATTTCGCGAACGCAACTACGCACATTCGAAATCCCAAGCCGTTTCACAACATTCACTGACGAAGTTGGTTCTCACAATTCACACGTGAAATCATGCGTCACCGGAAGTTAAAAGCTCGACCTATGATTGGCATACAACAAATCAAATTTATAGGTTTTGCAGCCATCTATATATTCGATCACGGCTTCTGTTGCTTCTTTTTTCCCTTCTTTATGTTTGATTGAAATAATTCTATCGACATGAAATGTAAAAACTACGAAAATCTCATAGATGAGTCTACTTAATCTGCACGTTTAGCGATGAAAAGGTCCCTTCAATAAGTGCGGAAGATCGGTGAATAAATCGCAATATGCTTTTTAAAACTTGAACAAGACAGACAAATAAAGAGAAAGACGGAACGGCAGACAGATTCATGTATTCATATGCATTGACGCATGTGATTAGTTACTTTTTTTATTGTATTGCTTGTAATTTTATTCGGCCCTTTTGTTATGATGAAAAAAGTATTCGTAAATGAGCGGGTAGATCGAGGTTCACATCTCAATCGAGTCATCAAAAAAAAAAAAAAAAAAAAAAAACTAGCAGGCCGCCCGTCGTTCCTCGGTCGTAAAATACGTACAGATATGATATTTTTATTCATACAGAAACCAAGACATGTGCGTGCGAGTTTAATGTTTTTTTTTTCTTCTAAAAAGATCACTTGTTGTAAATAAATAAAAAAAATCGAGCTGAGACCGAAACCAAAACCTAAAGAAATTGAGTCAAGTATGATAACCATCAGGCCAGTTTTACACGTCTTTAAAAAGTGTTTTCAAACCTACTTATTCTTAACATAAGTAATCTGTCAAGTGAACGCTTCACGCATGAGCATTCGTGAAAAAGTAGACCAACAAATAAAAAATGCGATGATCCGAACGTACTAATTTTTCAATTTTGACTCTTTTATCTGATGAAAACCAATTAAAAGATTTTGCCCATGTCTGAATACCCATATACCAAATTTCAAGTCTGTAGGCAAAAATCGTTGAGTACATAGGTTGAGAAGTGTCCTCACACACATTCTCACTTTTATATATAGATAGATGGTACTTCATTTCCTTTGCTAAACAGACAACATGAGGATCAAACTAAAGTGGAATAATTCATAAAAAAGGCGCACCGTCGATTACATCTCGGTGTAGTAGCTAAGGAAAATGGAGCTTTAGGATTACCTTTTTTTTTTTTACAAAAGAAACCACCACTCATCAAAGCGCAGAGGCCACTCGAGGATAAAGGTTAAAGAGTGTATAGTAATCAATGGGACAATATCATAGTAATTGTTAGGAGTGTCAATTTGTTAAATTGGATTACTTAAGGGGAATTGCTAATCATGATATTGTTTACGTTTGACTTGAGGACGACCATATTGTAGTCAGCTGGAAAGCAGGTAAACGGAAGAGAGTTCCACAGGTGTGCAGTTCTAAGAAAGCAGCTTTTTTTCATGGAATTTACGTTTAGGTTTAGGCACAGATAAAGAGTGGGTGGCAGTTTTACAATTGATTTTTCCAAGTACTGTAACGACTGTGCCACATGTTCTTGCAGACCGAGTTCGGCAAGATACACCCGTAGAAAGTCGGAGGTTATATCGGCCAAAAAAACACTCAAGATGAGAATAACCAATCCCCATCTCAAAAATTCAGAAATAGAATACCGTCGATTACTTTCCTTATTTAAATATCTGCAATCAAGCGGTTCAAATAAAGGAGCTACTAGAAAATGATTCGCATTTTAGAGAGCGCTAAACTGAAGAGTTGTATTTTGATGCAAGTCTTACAGAGGAAGTGACAGGTGCAGCATTGTCATTGGGTGACATTTCCTACGAGTACTTGTAAAATAGGTACAGGGATGCAACAATGGGGCGATATAAAAGATGATGGAACTTAGCAGACTCAGAATCTATTGGTTTGAGGTTTATTTTATCTTCCTCCTTTCTGATGCCACTCGGTCAACGTGGAAGTTGAAGAAGATGAGATACCACTTTTACAGCCAAAAGGCAGAGGAACCATGAAACCTTAGTAAGAATTAACAGGGATCGATTTGCTATCCACACGCTTCATAATCGAAAAGAAATCAAACCAAGAGCAAATGCCGCAACTACCAAACCTTTGTTTGCACGATTATTTTCACGGATGCCAAACTTGACCCCGTGAATAATTGCCATTCAAAGGTTGGAAGTTCTCGATCGATAGTGTCTTCAGCGCATTTTCCGGATCCATATTTACGACTAGATCCCAAATTCACGGAGTAGGCTATCTAAACTTTAGGAAGTACTTCGTATCAGGAGGCTCCAATAGTTTGGGCACGCCATTCATTGTTCACGAACTGACTTGATTCACAAGATAATTGCACCAGCACTGCTATCAGGACGGTGCCAAAAGAGTGATGCTCAAATAACGATGTGGCTTGCAATGGTCAAGGCTGACTTAGAAGCCATGACTAGTCATCGCGTCTCCGATGTGCAACGGTAAGAATCTTCATTAGCTAAAACCTCGTTATTCTCAGTTAAAGACATGTCGCACGAGTGCCAAATACCCTTGTACCGTTTATCTATATTGTCGGACTTCTTCCTCGGACCAACGAGACGCTCTCTCTAGATTTCCATCTTCTATCAGCTGCCACAGATCTTCAAGATCACAGTTGACACCATGTGCAATTTGCTGGATGTACGTAGATCTAGATCGTTCTATGTTCGTGCGCCCATACACTGGAGTTCACAACAATACATGTCTCACCAGCTCTTGCCTGCCCCTCTGGCAGTGAAAGGCAAATCGTAGATTTCGCTCCTTGATGGTAGTAGATATGTCGGGTAAGTTGCCATAAAGTTGCTGTTTCGTGGGATGATCTTGCGAAGATATATTTAACACCGTTCGTAACATACGGATGTGCGTGCCATATAGCTTTCTTTCCAATCTTTTCGTTAGTGTCCAGGTTTTAGCACTGTAAACAAGGGCATACCTCACCATTGCTATGAAGAACTGTCTTTTCGGTTTGTCAGTTAGCCTGGAAGTCCATACTGACCGCAGCTTATACAATGCAGCCTATGCTTTTGAGATGTGGATTTCGAGATCTGTCTCCGTGGAACTTATGTTACTGTCCAGGTACGTAGACTTAGCGACTTCTTCCAGTGTTGTTCCATCTAGAGCTGGATATCCTCCTCCACATTGTATATGGGTTACAATTGGTGAATGAAATAAGTCATAATTAAAAGAACACAGATGGATAATACGTTTCTGATTTGCTTTGAGATGAGGATTGGTTATTCGTATTATTTGGACTCATCGGACTATTCTAAACGGCTGGATCATTTTTTTTTTGTTAATTTCACATAAATGTACTTGATTTGTTTGGGAGTGCTCTTACGTAGGTAAAGTAGAATAATGTTAGTAAAGGTACTCTAGAGCCTTCCACTCGCAATTATAAAAATGGTAGAAACAGACAGCATATTTATATATGGTTTATACTGCCATTAAGCAAACATGCCTAAACGTATATTCCTAAAGTATTCTTTAAAATCGTTGAGAAAAATTTCAAAGTACCACAGATCAAAATTTCAAAGTATTTACACTACTGACCGTCAAGGTTCTAGCCTAGGCCCAACTCTCTTCCTCTCTTCAATGATCTCACAAATCACATTCTTAGATCATTCGTAGACACATGTGCAGACGACACTATCATCTATGGCAACACTTCAAAGACTGGAAATTACCAAGATCTCTCTGACTCTTTCTCCTCTAATATCGAGCAAGTGATACAACTGGGAAAAGATGTCTGGTTAATTTGAATGAATCTAAAACCAAGCTTCTCTCTTTACACCACAAACGCTCTGCCCCCCATCTGATTCCAATTGAAATGAACGACTTTCGTTTTGGGGCACTTCTTGGTGTGACCTAATGTGAAATAGAGCACATATATAACATTAGTTGCCAAAATATCTGGAAAAATAGTTGGATCATTCTACCGCTCGAATAGATATCGCACTACCCATGCAATTCTCTACCTGTATAAGTATCAAGTAATCCTAATATGGATTACCGTTGCCACATCTGAACAGGAACTGATCGGAGCACACTACGGGGTGGATCGATAAATTTGTTGTCCTATAAAAAAACAACACCACAGCTTTATTTTAAAACTTTTATTGAAAAAATTAATCAAGGTAACTTTATTATGTAGCAGAGCCGACATCTATTCAATGTAGCCGCCCTCAGCCTAAATCACCTCTCGTAAAGGTCCGGAACTGTGAGCATGCCTTTTCCACAAGCGCCGACGGAAGCTTGGTGAATACTCGGCGGATGGAGGCGATTAGACTGGTTTTAGTGTTGTAGGAGGTTATGTTGACCAACAGAAGCAGTCCAGCGGGTTCAGGTCGAAGGAGTAGAGGGGAAATGAGATAAGGGTGCATAGTTATAACACCCTTGAAGCAAAGTCTGGGTCTTTTTGGACGAGTCCTGCTGCCATACCCAAGGTCTGCCAGTGACCACCTTATTGCACCAGGGAATCACAGCACTCTTCAGTACATCATCTTTGATGTTGACGTTCAAGCCGACTTCGAAGATATGAAGTGGCATGATGTGACCCTCACTTGAAACTATATCAAAGGCAATAATTGTTGTCGGAAACTTCACTGAGCTGTGTCTTCAAGCACTGATCTGCCTGGTTTTACATTTTGATGGTGCTGGCAATGGTCCTGTTGTCATAATTTGGTAGAAAGCATAAGTTGTACAAGGGCGTAACTCAGATCTCACTCGTTGAACATTGTGTCACTTTTGGACATGATAGAAGGCCCCTATGGCACTTGGGATTCGTACACAATTGGCCAACTAGTAAATGGTCTTTGACAAATACGAAAACCGGTTTTTATCAAACGGAAATGGAATCATTTCGTCTTTTTATCGCAACAATTTTATCGTTCCATCCTGTATTCTTCCATGATCGAGTTCAAAACCGACTTTGTAATCTAGTAGGGAATGCCCCTTTCTCTTCCCTGCAAATATTTTTGTCAGAAGAAACGTTCTCGGTATTGTCATGGCAAGTGCTCGGCTGAGTTCCAATTTATAGTCCCCACTTGCGAAATTTTCACAAAAACTCTCGTCTATCCAAAACCACTATCAATAATTTTCCCCACTCTCAACCGATGCCTTAACCTAAACGTAAATTCCATGAACAAAACTTCTTTCCTAGAACTGCCCGTCTGTGCACCTCTGTTCAGCTAGTCTACACCACCCAGCTGACTATTATATTGTTGTCTTCAAGTCTAATGTAAACAAGTTCTTATTAAACCGTATTTTTAAATAACCTAATTATACCAAATTTCCACTACTCACGATCACGACTCCATTGTCTCAGCGACTACTGTACACCTATTAACCCTTATCCTTGAATGGTCTCCAAGCCTTGATAAGTAGTGACACCTTTGTAAAAAACAAAATTATTTATAAGAAAAAAATTAGAATATTTTTCACTATGGAACCTAACTTACAACAGCAGATAATAGGTTTCAACTCAGCTAAAATTCTATTGAGTCAAAGACTAAATAACC
>NC_136519.1:2137688-2142688 GCF_053919585.1 Euprymna scolopes
CTATAGTTCACTAACTTTACCCTGTTATTTATGTTTATGTTATGTAAAGACTGTGGGAGAATTATTAAATGTTACAGTAAAATCGGCTATGAGCTGCAAGCACTTTGGAGGCTATGCTCTAAATAAAATGTAAAAAAAACAAATAGCTGCTCTCTTTATGGATACTTGATGGCCAATATCTTAATTAATTAATAAATGAACCAAGGGGAGAGTTGAAAATAAAAAAGTGGCCCCGGTAAAAAAAACAAAAACAGTATACCTCTAGTGAATAACTACACTCACCGAAAAACGTAGAACAAACTAACAAAACGAATTCTCGATAAACATATTGCCAATTTTGTGTGTTTTCCCACTAGAGATGGAGATTTTATTTATAATATTGGGGATAAATTTTGGATCTAGCGGATTGCGATTTTTATTACTCTAAAATCTGGAGATTGTGTTTGCTATCTATCTATCTATCTATCTATCTATCTATCGGACAGTCTATCTATTCATCCATCTTTCAAAATTACTTATTACTAATAATTTATCTATTGTTTGTCTATATCTATATAGTTTCTATGCATATATGTCTATCTCACTATCCCTCTCTATCTATCTATCTATCTGTCTATCTATCTATCTATCTATTTTTCTGTATATCTATCTATCTATCTATCTATCTATCTGTCTGTCTATCTATCTGTCTACCTACCTATCTATCTCTCTATCTGTCTATCTATCTATCTATCTATCTATCTATCTGTCTGTCTATCTATCTGTCTATCTATCTATATGTCTATCTATCAATCTATCTATCTATCTATCTACCTTTCCATCTATCTATCTATCTATCTTTCCATCTATCTATCTATACTTAGATAGATAGAAAGATAGATGGAAAGATAGATAGATAGATAGATAGGTGCGAATAAAGAACGTCTTATTTTGTTTATGCATTGATTTTCAACGTGGGTATCACTGCGACTATGACTGCTAAATGATCCACATGCGTGCACACGGCGCATGGCAGCGATAAAGAGCAGATCCGAATCCTATCCGGGCTGCTTCTCAAGTCTTATGTCGTATGGATAAATATGAGTGCACTTTGCATATTTACTAATTAAAACACCCATAATGACTAACAAAAAATAATCTATGTGGCCAACATACTTATAAATGAAGCATTGATATATACATATGAGTAGTATTACCGTAAAGCAACGTTATAAAAGGAAACCAAGCACAATTTGATTTATAATGATAACTAAGTAATCCAACTAGACGGGTTATGTAAACGGGATGTTCTACCAATACAGACATATCTATGATAGTATGTTTCTGTTTACGTGTAAACAGTCTGGAAAAACTATCTCTATAACGAAGCATATAAACTGAATAAATATATTATATATTCTAACGTTGAGGAAGAGGCAAGCACCCCAAATGAAAGAATAATAACCATCGCCATTAAGTTTTTATATAGAAACGATAAATTTTGCTTGTCTAAATAAACATTAAAGTGAAAAATGTTACTTCCATGGTACCACCATTATTTAAATCATATAAATTAGCTTTATACTTGTTCACAGCTTGGTGATTGGATCATGTAGATGTATATTATCTATATATCTATAAAAGTGAACGTGTCTGTCTGTCTGTCTGTCTGTGTGTCTGTGTGCCTGTCTGTCTGTGTACATTTCCCTACGCAATAACTCTGTCAATTTTTAGTCTATAGACTCGAAATTTGAAATACCGGGTACTGAGATTTGGGAACATCGATGTGACGGGTGTCAGCCAGAAATTTGGATGTTAACGGGTCAAATTTCAACGATTTGACCTTTAAGAACTCTACCAAACTCCTCCGACAATTTTGGGTCTACACCCTTGAAATTTTAGATATAGGTTCCGTGGACATGGATCTAACGTAATAACTTAATTTGAGGCCAAAACAATAAATGTTCAGGGGTCATAATAGGGGTCAAAGTTTTAAAAAATTACCCCCTTTTTTTTGGCATACACCTCTAAACACCCGGGCAACGCCGGGCACCCATGCTAGTATTGAAAAAAAAACAAGCAAACAAATAAATAAGCAAACAAAATAATAAATAAGTGAAAATGAAAAATAAACAGATAAAAAAGGAAATAAAATAAATGCGAAGAATAAAATTAATAAATACATAGAGCTTATCAATAAAATACATAGAGAAGGAATATGCCACCGGAATGGAAACACAAGCCATAAAGTCCTAAAATAGAGAAAAAGTGCTGACGATGGTATAATGTTACTTTAGATCCAAACAAACACAACCGTCTTGTTTAAAATGAAGACGACATCTCCCCCCGGTGTGATAGCCTAAGCATTTAACCAGATCGAATCGTACCCCCTCCCCCATTCCATCCAACCACCATTCTCTTTATTTACCATACCTCGCCCCAAAAACCTCTACTGTCCACATCTATAAACTCTACACCCTCTTTCCTTTCAAAGTATAATCCCCACCCGGATGTTTCTTTATAAACGAATTGAACTGTGATAAACGTTTCAATAATTTTCTTTCTTCCGTCTAATAGGATGCGTCTCTTTAAATAGGGAAACCATCGAAACATGTATACACATACGTAACCAATCGTGTTTGTATAATAAACAGACTATATATATATATATATATATATATATATATATATATATATATATATATATATATAAATATATATATATATATAAAGTTTTTGAACTAAGGAAAAAACTGTACAATTTATTCTTTGATGAACTATAATATATATATACACCCAGACACACATATATATGTTATTTGTTTTTGTTTTTGCGATACGTTTTGAATGAATTGAATTATTTACGGAAGTGCATTTTAACCTAAATGCGAGTCGGGAATAATTTTCCCTTTAACCAACTTGGTACCTCCACATGGGGAGCGGCATACATATTGTTTTGAAAATATAATTATCCACTGACACATGTTCCGTCGTCTACGACTCATCAGAGTGGCTGAATCTAGAAAGATTCTAAATCGGGACCCTGCGGTAATGAGCCTAAACCCTTTATCTGCGCATCAATCCAAGTTGGTTAAAGGGGACATTATTCCCAACTCGCATTTAGTTAAAAATGCTCTTTCGTAAATAATTGAATTCATTCAAAAACGTATCGCAAAACAAAAACAAATAACATCTAAATAAAGCGCGATACATCCAGACAGTCCAGCGGGATAAAGCGTTTAGGCTCATTACAGCACCTTTCCCTAGCCATCGCGTTGATAGTCGGCAGTTCTCCCATCAACCCACTGGAAAGTCACCTGCAAATGATCTCAACAAAGATCTATTTCAAACAAACATTCGTCCACCACTTTTTCAGTGCTCAAACAGCTTATTATTTACAAACAAGAAGCGAGCCTCGCATTTACAAACAGTAGAGTAGCGGGTGAGATTATTTACGATAGTGTTCTACCCAAAGAGTTAATATATATATATATATATATATATATATATATATATATATATGTATATATATATATGCATATATATATATATATATATATATATATATATATATATATTTTACCTAAATATGCATATATGTATATATATATATATATATATATATATATATATATATATATATATAAAATATAATAAGGACTATCCACTCATCAAGTGTTTCCTTTTCAGATTAAATATGTTTTTAACTTTATATATATATATATATATATATATATATATATATATATGATGGCGTGTATACTCGCAGAGAGATCTAATGTTATTCATGATGGGATGAGGATCAACTAATGTTCCACACATACAATATTTTTATTATCATGGGAAGCAGTGAACTTTCTAATTTTTCAATGTCATCGATTGATTGCCTGTTCTAGTCGGGGACTCTCCACGGTACACCGCGAGGAATCTTCAAATATCTTCCAGCAGTGACTTAGTTCAAAATAGAATTGATTTACATTGAATTTTAGATAATTTACCGTTGATTTTATAAAATTATTTTCATAGAATAGTTTGAATTATAGTTTAAAATTAAAAAGTCAGTTATTAGTGTTCAAGTGTGCTCTAAGCGGAAACAGCCATTTCGAACGACCCCTTTTTTATCACAAAACCAACTGTTGATTTTATACGTTGGGATATTCTGTGTATGTGATAATAAAACTTCTCAAGTGCCCTTGTGATGTTAAGAAACGAACTCACACACACGGACAAACACACAAACATACGCACAGCGCTTTCTTTTCTGTTTTAAATAGAAATAGAAATACATTCAGTCAAAAAGGTAGACCAATAAAATAAGGCTGAGTATTTTATCCAGAAATTTGCATACAATCATAATCAACGATCAATTTGTTGTAATGCACTATTTCTAAATGAACGTGCGGTAATATTTGTCCGGTTTTAATGCGGTAAACGTCTAGTATCAAATATTCATCATAAAATCTATCAAGATAATTCAATGATTAACCCACTAGATAGAACAATAACACAGGAAGCGATGAAGATATAAATCGAGTAATTCACAATATTTATTATTTTTTCAAAAATTCTAACGACTAATAAATAATTTGATGTTTGAAAATCCATTAAGAATTATTTATTCTTTGATATTCGATGATGACTACATTGTTATTTAATCAATTGTAATTTTCATCACTTAATTACTTTATATATATATATATATATATATATATATATATATATATATATATATATATATATATATATATATATACTGGAGATGGTAATAAATAAAAACTGAAGAAAGTGCTCAATACTGTTGTAGAGCAAATATGCGTTTTATTTTTTATTACCGTATCTTTCTGTTGTTACATTATTGTTTCGGCTACACGGCCGTTTTTTTTTTTTTTTTTTTTGGCCGTCTGTAGCGTCCTGTAGGTTTCTGTAAAAGTCTGAGGACGCTACAGACGGCCAAAAAAAACGGCCGTGTAGCCGAAACAATAATGTAACTTAACAGAAAGATACGGTAATAAAAGATAAAA
>NC_136519.1:2145188-2170188 GCF_053919585.1 Euprymna scolopes
TTTATGCAATCCGAGATAATTTTATTGACTGTGTGATACAGGTTGTTTGTTAGGAGCACACGCTTTTTGATGGTTTTTCTGAATTTGGAACCTCGATGGAATTTGTAAATATCTCCTGATAATGTTTCCAGCACTTGTCGGCTGAATCGCTTTCTGGATGTGTTGTAAATCGCTCCGGTCGCATAAATTATTCCATTCTTAATTGAATAAATTGTAATGAAAATAGGACGAGAGATTCCGTCTAGTAATCTTTTTATTCAATTAGGAATTACTTGACCAGCGGAAATGTACAGTTTTTATAGCTTAAATTATCAAAGAAGAGATAATCCATATTCACAATATCGATCATACAAACGATGGTTCATTTCGAAGTGCTGTAACCCTTGAAACAACTTGGTTTTGTAAACAAATATAAACAATGTTCTTTTCGCCATCTCCCGTACACGCAGATTGACGTAATTTCACTTGGTGTTTCTTTGCAGTAGTACGAAATAGAAGAGGAATCGATCCATGTATTAAAGCCAGGTACAAATAGCGCTGACCTCAGCTGAGTCATTACGGTAGACGACAATAAAATAGCGGTATTTATTTTGAATTAAAATTATTTATTTTTTATTTATTGAGATTGTCGGATTGACTTCCTCATCTTGGTTGTTATAGTCACAACGTTTCGGCTGTTTTGCTCTCCGGCCTTCATCAGGTGTTTTGTATCGAACTGGGAAACCGTTTGTTATGACGGAGGATATTCTTCAACCTGACCATTTCTTGGTGGTATGTAATGGTGTCGCTACTTATTGTCTCTGCTCGATGTTGTAAGCAGCGTACGATTCCATGTTTGATAGTGCATGGGTGATGAGGGTTGAAGTTAAGGTATTGTCCGGTGAAGGAAGGATTGCGATATACGGATGTCTTAAACCCATTCTTTGTGCGTGATATGAGTATATCAAGGAAGGCCAGTTGGTTATCTTTTTCTTTCTCCATTGTGAACTGTATCGATGGTCTTATTGAGTTCTCATGGTCTAGGAGAGCCTGGATGTCTTCCTGATGGGGCCAGAGTATGAAGGTATAATTAATATATCTTAGCCACATGGTTGGCTTTAAGGGAGCTGAACCTAAGGCCATGTCTTCGAAGTATTCCATGTATATGTTTGCCATCACTGGTGATAATGGCGAGCCCATAGCTAGCCCCTCCTCTTTTCGATGTAGGTCAGTACCCATTCTGAAGTAGGTTGTTTCTATGCAGAATGTCAGCATTTTCATTAAGTTTGGCACTTATTTAAATTGCAGAAGAATCTTTTTGATGTACGTAGCAGTTGCGTAACGAAGCGATCATATTCTAAAAATACATTATCATTTATCAAATAAACTTTTTATATAGAAAATATTTTTTTACTTTTAGCGATTTTAATAAAGGATTGTAGCCATTACACTGCTGATTTTAATAGTTCGAATTAGGTTGTCGCCACCTGTTTTATAAACCCTGCTATCAAATTGCATTTTCTTAGTAAAAAAAGTACTTGATTAAGTTACGTAATTTTTAGAATATAACATCTCCGTTCGTGACCGGCACGTACATAATAAAGTTGTTTTAAAAATCTTTCTTTTATTTTTCAAATCTGGTTAATTCAAAATAGTCTAAAAAATAACATAAATTTATTTGTAATTAGCGGACGTATGCCTGGCTTTGCTGGGTCGTAAATTGCGCTTAATGCTGATGCAATTCTTTACCTACATAAGAACCAGGTAAATCCAAAAATGGAACACTGTTGCTACATCTTGACAGGAGCTGCTTGAAAGGACTTATCATGCCGTGGCAGAATTCAATATAGACTTCGTAGCCTAGTAGGGAATGGCCTTTTCTCTTCCCTGCAACCACTTTCTCACACTGTTGCGAGTCTGTCTTTGCTTTATCGTTATTTTCATGGCAAGTGCTCGTTTAGGCTCCAATATATGATCCCTCTTCGCCAAACTTTCACGATAAATACTCGTCTACCTGAAAATACTATCAATAATTTCCCTCACTCTTTATCTGTGCCTAAAACCTAAACGAAAATTCCATGAACAAAGTTTATTTCTTAGAACTACACGCCTATAGAACTGTCTTCCGTTTGCTTGCTTTCAAGCTGACTACGATATGGTTGTCTTCAAGTCTAACGTAAACAAGCTCTTGATGATCCGTTCCACTTAAAATAACACATTTACCGAATGTCCATTAATAACGATTACTGATGATGCCTAAGTAAAAAAAAATATATATATATTAATTTAATTCTCTATTGAATATTTTAATTGTACCTAGTTTATTGTAATGATTGTAAAAGTTTAAAAAAATGAGTTTTAAAAGTTTAAAAGTTAAAAACTGACTAGAATCGAAGGCAAAATATTTATCGATCCAAACTCGTCTCCTACGAAGACAGGATAATTTTAACTTAAGCACTTGCCACAATGTTTAGTTAAATTAAAAAAGAAAAAGAATTGACTTTAAGATTGAATTCTAATATGTTATTGTTAGGCTTCTAAAATTTTGAGTTTGAATGAAAATTTCGTTTGATATTTATACATGTGTAGTTATTTGATTATTATTGTGGCTCCATGACTTTTATATTTGTAAAGTATGTTGAAGTATATTAATCGTTTTCAATGGTTTTTAGGTTTTCAAGAGAAATTTAAAGTAATTTTTATAACATTTCATTCTTTGTCTTTTATATTTAAAATATTTTAAATAACATATATTGGATCATAATAAATAAAAGAAAAGCACACACACACACACACACACATATATATATATATATATATATATATATATATATATATATACAGACATTTATATATATACACACACATATATATACATACATATACTTATACACATATATATACATATATATACACATGCATACATATATATACACATACATACATATATATACATATATATACACATACATACATATATATACATACACACACACACATATATATATATATATATGTATATGGATTCCTAAGAATGTATATATACCTATGGATAAATAGAAAAAAAAATAGATAAAGAAAATAAATAAAGTTCAAATAAAACTCAATAAATAAAATATATATTCATAAATTAAGATTAACTCATCCTCTATACAATTTATTTGTAAATAAATACGACATTTTTCATAAATAGGACAATTAATATGAATATTTCGAATGTTATTGATTCCTAAGTTGTTTGGTTTTATTAATATATATATATATCTATATCTGTATATATATATATGTATGTATGTATGTATATATATATCTAATATAAAACGGCATAATCACGTTGACATAAATATAAATATATACGGCATTATCGCGTTGACAGACCGGTTCTCGTCAGATCACCGAAGTTAAGTAACATAGAGCCTGGTAAGTAGCAGGTGGGTGACCATTTCGGAATTCTAAGCGCTCTATGTGCTCTCTGCTTATCTCGGCATTTGTTTCCAGTCGTCCTGTACATATACTTTATTTGCCACTGGTATTTTACAATGTCGACTCAGGAGAGGTGTTGTTGAAGATTAAGCACCTCTTACCATAAAAAAAAAACAATAATGCGCAGGCAGCCCTTCGTGGGTATCCATAGTCTGTCAAAGACTGAAGGAGCCTTAGATAGAATCTAATTATATCAGCAAAGAGTAAATCTTTAATAAACAAAAATTATCAAAAAAAAAAGCGCAAAATTAAGAAGAGAAAACAATATTAAAATGAAAATGTGAAATGAAAAATTAGAAATATATTTTATAAATATGACTTTGTTATATCATCAGAACAGTAAGGAAATATAATAGGAAAATTAGGAAAAAACTATTTAGGCCATGGCATTTCGAAGCTAAATGATTTTCATCAGAGAGTAGAAGGGGCAGAATTATACAAAATGCAAATATAATAAAAAAAAATTGGCTTGATGACATTTAGGTATGAAATAACAATGAAGGATTAGGATAAAATGATAAATAATAATTAATTAAAAAATAAACACAAAATTAAAGCGTAAAATAAGAGGGGTAATATATGTAGGTAATAGTATAAAAAAAGTATAAGCATCTATGAAATAATGAGGAACACTAAAGAAGAGCTAACAATAAAATGGATGGAATGGTATATGGAATACTGTTGCCATATCTGGGCAGGAGCTGCTAAAAAAGCCTATCCTGCCTTGACAGAGTACAAAATAGACTTCGTGGCTTAGTGGGGGATGCCCTTTTCTCTACCCTGCAACCTCTCTCCCACAGAAGAGACGTTGCGAGCCTATCCTTGTTTTATCGTTATTTCCATGGCAGGTGCTCGTCTGAACTCCAATCTCTGGTCCCCCTCGCCAATCTTTCACGAAAAACACCCGTCTAGCTGAATCCACTGTGAAAAATTTCCCCCACTCTTTATCTATGCCTACATCAAAACGTGGATTGCATGAACAAAGCTTCTTTCTTTGAACTGCACGCCTGTGGAACTCTGTTCCGTTTGCCTGCTTCCGACCTGACTACAACTTGGATGTCTTCAAGTCTAACGTAAACAAATTCCTAATGAACCGCCCCCTTAAGTAAACCCTTCATCAAATCTCCACACTAACGTACTGTACTTACAATAACCCTTATGCCTGAGTGGCTTCCGGGCCTTGATAAGTTGTGACCACCCTGTAATATATATATATATATATATATATATATATATATATATATATATGTATATATATATATATATATATATATATATATATATATATATATATAAAAGAAGAAAGTAAAAAATATGCAAGGTAGAAGAGAAAGAAAAAAGGAGAGAAGACAGAAACAGCAAACAGGGGACACAGGAATACATATGTAAATAAATAAAAAATAGATTTAAAAAAAAGATAAAAATAAAAAAATAAAATAACATGAAAGTGACGACAAATCGAATTAGAAAAATGTTCAAGAAAATGGTAAAAAAAAACAGTTAAAAAC
Organism: Euprymna scolopes; assembly: GCF_053919585.1. Lineage (NCBI taxonomy): Eukaryota > Metazoa > Mollusca > Cephalopoda > Sepiida > Sepiolidae > Euprymna > Euprymna scolopes. The sequence continues at coordinate 2,150,159 of NC_136519.1, forward strand.
AATCATATATAAATTTAAAAAATCAAATATATATTTTTATAAAATAAAAGTAAAATGATATATGTTCCAGGTAAGTATTTAGTTTAGGGGTTCGGAAAGCAAAGAATATAACAACTGTTTACAAATTCAACAAGGGAAAAAGTTGTGGAGCATACAGTCTTGGTATAATCCTCGTAAATCTAGAAAGTATTTGTACAGTATGACATAATCTGGAGATTTTACATTGAAATGCCATGGCCTAAAGAGTTGTTTCTTAATTTTCTCATTAACTTTTCCTTATTGTCTGCTGATATAAAGTTATATATAACTTATATTCCTCATCTTTCAGTTTTATATATATATTATATATATATATATATATATATATATATATATATATATATATATCCTTGCACCTTTTGACTCGTATAAACCAGCATGTTCCATCGAAGATCAGACAAGGGAGGATGGGGTCTGGTGGTCTCCCTCCTTCTGCAGCCTTGGACTCTGCTATTGGCCAGCATTTGGTTGACAACCCGTGCTGTGCCGATAGATATAAAATAGAATGTTTCAAGGTGCTGCATAGAGCGGACTCCAGAAACCATGTAAAGATTTTGGAGTCTGTCTCTATGGCGGTGCATCAACCTTCTTTGTGCCGGCAAAAGGAAACATCCAACGCAGTGTTTCTCTTTGGGGAACTTTGAATGTTTTCGCCCGTTTTTTTTCTCTCCCTCGTTGTGCCAATATTTTAATCGTTTATAAACGTTAATAAATTTATTTTAGTGTCCCCGTACTTTTGGCACATTCAATAAGTTCCCCATTAGAACTCTTTATTTTCGACACAATATTATTTTGTACGCTATCGATTTTCTCCTGATGAGATGATAGCCGAAAGAGCTCTTGAGAAACTTCCGCTTATTATTTTCAAAACTGTATATAAATTCTGTACCTCTAAACATTTATATATATATATATATATATATATATATATATATATATATATATATATATATATAAACTAAAATGAGCCCAGCCTTGACAGTCGTGTTTTAAATTCTTCCATTTCTTTTTTCCACGCACATCTTATCTTTCTTTTAATAATATTATTTGAACTCATCCCCTTTTCCTTGTACCCATTTGTGAATTATTCCACGGATTTCTGCCTTTTGGATTACTTTGGACCGTCTTCCAATTACGCGATTCTCTTGGATTTTATTTGTGGAAATGGAAATTTAACCAACTGTTTTGGATTCTGGATTTTTGGATTTTACCTTTATTGGATATTTTATCCTTCACCAGACTATGCATTCACATGAAATCACTTTTTTCTTCACGATATTCCCCCCTGCCTCACTATTTGTTACCTAGTAAGATCTATGACTTACTTGTAGTTTCATTAAATACTTTTGCAAGCAAAATCTGATCCCGCATTTTGCTAAATCCTACCCTCTGATGAGAAGGAAAGTATTTCTTCGAAGCTCCGCGGATTAAGGACTATCCGCTTATTTTGTGCTTCTCTTTTAAAATTAAATATATTTTTTAACTCTTTTTCAAAGTGTTTTTTAACATGTTTTATCAACTACTTGTTCTTATATATATATATATATATATATATATATATATATATATATATATATATATATATATATATATATATATATATGTTTTTTTAAAGGTTTATGGGATACTTCCGGGAAAGAGATATAAAAGTAATACATAAAATTAATAAGTTATGAGGTACCTCCAATAAAGTTCCAGACTTTGTTAATATGTACACTTTTATTGATAGTAAACACATGAAACTCTATTCCCCTTCCTATTCAGTGTAGCTTAATCGCCATATATATTTTATAAATTACTAACTAGCTCTACCTACGTATTGAGCATTTTTGAAGTAAATACTTAAATATTACGCATAAATCTATACTTTCGTATATTAATTTTCTGTGGGTAAATGAAGTAGTTATAGATATATATAATTATTTAATTATTATAGTAAAAAAATAAATAATTATATATATATATATATATATATATATATATATTATTTTATTGATGGAATGAGATCTGGTGTCTAAAGAGCTGAGTTTATTTTAATGTACAAGTAAATGTATTAATTCTATTGCATTATACTAAGCACAATAGGTATAGATACTCTATTAATATTGAGTAAAACGATTCATAATTTGGAATTAAACTAAGTTTTAAAAGGAAAACAAACAAAATGGATTTTGTAACTGATTTTTTATTCCAAATTATGAATCGTTTTACTCAACACAAACACAGACGACGAAACGCGTGTCAGTGGACAATTATATGTAAAAAAAAAAAACAAGATATATACCACTCCCCACGTAAGGGTACCAAGTTGGTTAAAGGGAAAAATTATTCCTAACTCGCGTTTGGGTAAAAATGCACTTCCGTAAATAATTGAATTTGTTCAAAACGTATCGCAAAAACAAAAACAAATAGCATATATATATATATATATATATATATATATATATATATATATATATATATATATATATATATATATATATATATATATTTATTTATTTATTTAGACAAATGTTATTGAATAGCACGGAATTATTCTGTTTTACAATTTTCTTTTTTATCTTCTCCAATCTCCAAATATATATATATATATTATAAGGTAAAATTAAAAGCCAAGAACAATGCGAGATTTTTTTTTTTATATATATAGAGTAAAATTAAATGCAAACAAAAGAAATAAAGTTCTTTTTTTGTTGTTTGTTTTTTCTTTTTCACACAAATTTTAACTCTAAACAACAGTAATTTTTTTTTTCTGTTGTATTCAATGGTGATATATTTGAATACAACAGAAAAAAAAATTACTGTTGTTTAGAGTTAAAATTTGTGTGAAAAAGAAAAAAACAAACAACAAAAAAAAGAACTTTATTTCTTTTGTTTGCATTTAATTTTACTCTATATATAAAAAAAAATCTCGCATTGTTCTTGGCTTTTAATTTTACTTTATAATTTTCTTCAACAATGCTTCAAGCAAACTACAACCTACTTATATATATATATATATATATATATATATATATATATATATATATATATATATATATATATATTCTTTGTGTTTTATTATTCATCCAGGGGCACATTGTATGACGTCAGAAAAAATGCCGTGTTAAAAGATTACCTCACAAAATTATAACTTCATCCATTAAAATAGATGATGAGATATTTACAATGTCACAAGAAAAATAACGTCATCTATTCAGGGACAGACAGAGGCAGGAAGCGATGTTATTTTATAACCCGATTACGTAATTAAAAGACGATCAATAGGTGAAAAGAGGCTACAGTAGACAATAGGTTCACACACGCCCATGGGTGTACGTAACAATTAAATGCGACAGAATCGATAATGACAAAAATGAATAAACAATAGATCTTACATTTTAAAGCGATAAGATCTCGCAGAAAATTTCACGGGGTTCTGTATCTTAGTGGTAAAGCATTGGACTGCCGATAAGGCAGTTACGGGTTCGATCCTTGTTAACGGTCTAGTCATGCTCTCGATGGGTGATATTCAGAAATACCTATTTCTTGTGTGCACGTAAAAATATTTGATAAATATTTAAAAAAATGATTCAAATTATTTAATAAGTAAAGTTAATAATAATAATAATAATAATAATAATAATAATAATAATACACCCCTCAAAGGGCGACGCAAATAAACTAAGGGGAAGTAACTCACTCAACGTTTCCCAGAGCGTAACAATGAAATACCACAGAATCGATAATAAAAATAAATAATCAATAGATATTATATATATATATATATATATATATATACAATTATTTTTTATCATAATAATTAAATACCTACACACACTAGTGTCCCATCCTTTCGGGAATCTTCAGTGCAGGGTGTTACGATTAATACCAGTCGGACAGTTTGAACCCCGCATCGGGACATCTTTGGCTCGATTAGCAGATACCTAATCCATTCGGCTACAATTAGCCGCGTGAAATAACGTTGAATTTAAACATCTTAATTTTAAATGTTCATTTACGTCAGTCAGACAGTGATCTAATCGTTATACGGTGATCTATGCATAAGAGCCAAATTGATATATATATATATATATATATATATATAAATAAATATATATATATGAGATCTGTTACTATTTTTTTTACCTATATTGCAGCTTTAAAGGTTGTTTTGTGTGTATTTTATCCTCCTTATGCGATGTAGGTATTACCCGCCATTTGTTTTTACATATAAATGCGCAGCCCCTTTATTGAACGGACGTATAATTTTTATTAAAAAATATTTAAATAAATTTACATGCATAAAAGTCATCAAGGGTCAGCTCTCGTCAGCGTGGCTAAAGTTTTTGGCAACGTTCGAACCCATGACTATGCGGATCGTGTTGTCGTGGATTTAAAGATTGCCAATATGTTTAGCCATGCTGATGACAGTTGGTAGCTTGTAATACGTGTGTCTGCTGATAACTTTTCGTCATGTAAAAACATTTAAATATTTATATATGATGCATATTTAAATAGACACACACACACACACACACACTCATATATATATATATAGTATTCGTCTGGTTTATGCGCATAAGCCTGACGAATCCTACAGTGGATGAAACGCAGAATATTAAGTGTAGCTTAATCGCCATATATATTTTATAAATTACTAACTAGCTCTACCTACGTATTGAGCACTTTTGAAGTAAATACTTAAAGTTTACGCATAAATCTATACTTTCGTATATTAATTTTATGTGAGTAAATGAAGTAGTTATATATATATATATATATATATATATATATATATATATATATATATATATATCGATTGTATTCCTAGATGTAAATCCAATGAAACTCGCGTGATTATTAAAGAGTGCTCAATGCAGGACAGAGCTGGTAGATAGTCTGTTTATGATACAAACATATGTGCATACATGTTTCAGTGGAATCCCAATTCAGGGACAACATTTCATCAGAAAATTTTCAATTCTTTTTTTTGGTCTGATGAAGTGTTGTCCTTGAAACATGTATACAAATATGTATATGTGACCAATAATGATTGTATAATAAACAGGTATATATATATATATATATATATATATATATATATATATATATATATATATAGTAAGTTAGAAAAATATATATGGCAGTTAAGCTACACATAATATTCCGCGTTTCATCCACACTAGGATTCGTCAGGCTTATTGAAAAATGTTTCTGTTACCGGATCGTATCAACGATCAAGCAACTTCGTCAGACTTGAACACACACACACACACACACACACACACACACACACACACACACACACACACACACACACGCGCGCGCGCGCGCGCGCGCACGCACACACACACACACTCGAATATTTGTGCGTGGATTGGCTTCAGTTAAAATTCTGAATGTATCGTAAACATCCGATGGCCGACCACTACGCTCATCATCTTCAAAACTCTTGTCACCGTCATGGAATTTCTTAAACCACTATAGTGTTGTGCATTTAGTAGTAGTTCCTGGGCCAAATACTTCCTTGATATCGCGAGAAGTTTCAGTAGCTTTTTTGCTAGCTTGAATTGAAATGAGAAATATGTGTGTATTTACTTTTTCCATCTTGTATTCGGCATTCTGAAAAAAGACAATTGTTTTAAAACGATTAGATGGCGAAAAACGCTCATTAAAATGATATATAAAGTAAAAGATACTATAACGAAAACTTATTTGAAAATACATCATTTAAAAATTCCGCAAGAACTTTCCTTTTAATCTAATATATATATATATATATATATATATAGTGGAGATGGTAATTAATAAAAACTGAAGAAAGTGCTCAATACAGTTGTAGAGCAAATTTGCGTTTTATCTTTTATTACCGTATCTTTCTGTTAAGTTACATTATTGTTTCGGCTACACAGCCGTTTTTTTTGGCCGTCTGTAGCGTCCTCAGACTTTTACAGAATCCCACAGGACGCTACAGACTGCAAAAAAAAAACAAAAAAAAAAACGGCCGTGTAGCCGAAACAATAATGCAACTTAACAGAAAGATACGGTAATAAAAAATAAAACGTATATATATATATATATATATATATATATATATATATATATATATATATATATATATATATATATATATATATATATATATATATACTAGCAGGCCGTCCGGCTTTGCTCAGTAGCAAAATACGCTTATATATGCTTTTTTGTATTGATGAGTATTTCATATTTATTATTATATTATATGGGACCTAATATATAGTAATGATTTAAAAAATAAAAATAAAAAAAATGAATCGTGCGTCACCACAAAGAATCGAAACCAAAACTTTTAGCTTACGATTTACTTTCGATGTTAATGCCTGAGCTATAAAGACATGTTTGTTCAAGGTTAAAAATTAGAACATGAACCAATCGCTATTACGTTACGCATGCATATTCGTAATGCCATCGTTCGACCTTCACCTGGCAAATTCCATCTTTTTAATGTTCACACTTTTGCACCGATTTTTATCGGCTAAAATCCAAATATATAGTTCTGTATCGGTTCGAAAATCCTCTATATTAAGTTTCATATCTGTAGACCAAAACTTGACAGGAGTTCGGTAGGCAAAATTTTTTAAACAAATATATATGCGCATACATAAATATATATAGAAAGAGTTTTGTGCTAGCTATAAACTTTTTACGCAAATATTACGCAAGTATAAATCATGTAGAACATGTGCATGAATATAATTACACGTAATTGTTAACTAAAGATGATCATTTCATAAAAAGAAAAAGAAAAAAAAACTAACAGGGAATTAATTTAAGATGGATGTTTAAAAGTATATCAAAATTAGCTAGATCTTCTGCAGATGAATGCACTTCCACAATCCATATATGTAAAAGATGCATTTTCTTTTTAAATAAATAGAAAAAGGGTTTTAATATAGATATTAGAAAAACACAAAACAAATTTATAGGAGTATCTATATATCTATAAAAGTGAAATTGTCTCTGGGTGTGTGTCTGTGTGTGTACATTTTCCTACCAAATTACTCTGTCAATTTTCAGTCTACAGACTCGAGATTAACATAAGAGGCAATGAGATTTGGGAATATTTTAAAATCGGTTTTCGGTCAGAAATTTGGCTGTCAAGATGTCAAAATTCACGGATTTGACCTTGTAAAACTCTACCAAACTCCTCCGCCAATTTTGGGTCTAAACACTTGAAATTTTAGATGTCGATTTCTTGGACATGGATCAAACTTTGTAATTCGATTTGAGCTCAAAACAATAAATGTCAAGGGGTCAAAATTGGGGAAAATCTTTTCAAAAATATCACCTCAGCGGTCTTTACCAAATTACTCATTTTGGCCGAAAATTTGGCTGCCAAGGGATCAAAGTTCAAAAGATTTGGTCATTGTGGCCTCTAGCAAACTATTTAGCCAATTTTGCGTCTAAACATTTGAAATTTTACATAAAGCTCATTCAGACATGCGCAGCATTTTAATCAGTTTTGTAGCTAAAATTAAGCTGCCAAGAGGTCAAAGTTGAAAGACCTTGCAAACTCTATCAAATTCCTCCGCTAATTTTGGGTCTAAAAATTTGAAATTTTAGATGTTGGTTACCTGAACATGTGTCAAACTTTATAATATATATATATATATATATATATATATATATATATATATATACGCACATAAAGTTATGAACAGTATATAGGACTGAACTACTACTATATATATATATATATATATATATATATATATATATATATATATATATACATACGCACATAAAGTTATGAACAGTATATAGGACTGAACTACTAGTATATATATATATATATATATATATATATATATATATATATATATATATATATATATATATATATATATATATATATGGTGCCCCAAATGAAGCTGACGGTTAAAAAAATTATAACTTTCTTAATTTTTTATATTTTTCTTTTTTTTTCAGATCATCTAGAGTAATGCTTCCGAGGTCATCATAAGTCGTTACACTACTGATGACCGGATATTTATCGTAGAGTCGTATTTTCAGTTGAATAAGTCAATATCAGAAACTCAAAGAGAATTTCGATGAAACTTCAACACAAGAAATTCCACTACTTCCAATGCAATAAAAGCTATGGTGGCTCGATTTCATGAGCAAGGGTCTGTGTGTGACCTCCCTAAATCGTACGGCAAGAAGTGATGAGAATCGTCAGAGATTAGCATAGAGTTTGGCCGAGGATCAATCCAAATCAGTAAATAGGAGATCAAGTCAAATTGGGGTCTCTCGATCAATGTGGTTCCAGCAGGACGGTGCAGCGGCGTATACGGCACGAGAAACATTAACTCTGCTCCAGGACATATTCGGCAACAGAATAATTTCTCGTGGCTGTGAGATAAATTGGCCACCCGCTCGCCAGATCTCACATGTATAGATTTCTTCCTTTATGGTTACCTCAAAGAGCGGGTGTACGCAAACAAACCAGCCACAATAAATGCCCTTAAAAACAATACAGACGAGCAAATTAAGATGCTATGCCCTGAAACAAAAAGTGATGTGCTGGACAATGCCCTGCAGAGAGCACAAGAGTGTAAAAATGAAAATGGTGGACATTTAAGTAAAATTATTTTTCATAACGAAAAACATACCTTAGCTTAAGTTGCGTAAACAAAATTAGAATAAATAGTTTATGATATATTACTACATCTCAAAAATCACGGAGAGGCTCATCTGCCTACATATGAGGATTGGTAAGCATAACTTAAATATTGAGGAAGTTAATCAAATTTAAAATCCGTCAGCTTCTTTTGGGACATCCTATATATATATATATATATATATATATATATATATATATATATATATATATATATATATATATATATATATATATATATATATATATATAAGCATATAGGCTACGGTATAAATATATCGTTGATTTTAAACTTTTAACTATCTGATGACCATGTATTTACCAATGATGTTTTCATTTAACTTGCCTTTTTTTTCCTCACGTGCCCTCATCAAGCAATATTGTTTCGACTTTTACTGTAGAACAGTTTTTGACGAATGGTGAATCTGTAACTGTTACACAAAAATCTTTCCGAGCTCATCACAAGTTAGGACAGCATGATGCTGTTCCAGATAGAAAATTAATATATGCTATGGGTTGCAAATTTCGGAGCAAAGGTACGGCACTTAAAGAAAGTCACCTGGAAATGCTCGAAGTCCAGACAATATGCGAGCTGTGAGACTTTCTGTTGCTCACTCTCTTACATATCAAGCTCGCAAATATGATTTGGGTTCGGGATTGTCTGATCGAACAGCCAAAAAAATTCTACACACTAATATAGAGCTCCATTCATACAAATTAGTGATTGATCGAAACTGCATGAGCGCGACTGGGAAATACCATGTAAACACGTGGTATATATATATATATATATATATATATATATATATATATATATATATATATATATATATATATATATATTTATATATATATGTATTTCTGTAGATATATATGTTCTTGTAATATATATCAATCCTTACTTAAGAAGCTCAATATAATTACAGAGCAACATAGGGAATACATGACAAAAAGTTATATTCTAAAATTCGTGATGTTGACCATCTTATAATTTATTCCTTTAATTCAGTTGACTTGTACAGTTCTTGATAGTATCTGTTTCGTAGCGCAAAATCAATCACTTAATTATTTTATCAACCAGTGAATCTATTATGCCCTTAACTCACCAGAAGAAATAGCAAGACTCAATCTGTCAAAAGGAAATGAAGTGTGATTTGAATTCAATATGGCGTCATGGAAAAAATATAAAGGTATTTGCATCTTCTCTTCCAATTTTCGGATTTTAATCATGTCAAATCACACTTCATTTCCTTTTGATGCGTTGATTGTTGCTATTTCTTCTGATGAGTATAAGTCAATTTAATTAAAGGAATAAATTATAAAATGGTCAACATCACGAATTTTCGAATATAACTGTCATTTATTCTCTCTTTCTCTCTCTCTCTCTCTCTCTATATATATATATATATATATTAATATATATTAATACATATATATTAATATATATATATTGGCATACGTAAAAGTTTCATCGTTTTAAGAAATCGTCAGCGTGGATATACCTTTTATTCATCTCGCACGGCTCAAACTCAAGGCTCGAGTCACCATTTTAACTCGAGACTGAACAACTAATCTATGCGGACTAACTAACAGAAAGAGAGAGAAAGTTTACCTATGTTTTTTTTTTACAAGCGAACAGCGTTTATATATTAAATCGACCGAAGTTGTATATAAACTTTTATTCGGCAGATTCTTTTTATTTTAAAAGGGGTTTACACATAAGCTGAGATATTAAATACTCCTTATGATCAATATTTTTTAATTTTATTATGCACCTACATATATGCCTTATCTTTTTAGGTATTTCTCAGTTCTTGTAACACGGTCGATCCCCAGATACGAGTCACCCTTTTAATTCAAGTTGAAACCTTTTATCTATGCAGCAAACCCAACAGTTATGCAAATACAAGAGAAGTTAAGTCTAGACTTTTTTGTATAGGCATTTAAAAATGGTCGTAGATTCTTGAAAAATTAGTATGTTATTGCTATACATCTTATGAGATGACTAACCAATTTTTATGATTTCAGGTTCAAATACAGCAATCGCATGTATTAGAATACATCCTACTTAAGCCTAATCGTCATAAATGGTCAATTTAAAAAATAAAACATGGACGTGAGGACACTCTAGAAAAACAATATGCAATAAAATTCGGTTTTAAACTGCCACAGAAACGTATGGAATGCTTCAGACTGCTTTTGGACCATCTTGTATGAATAAAGCACCAGTTTTTGAGTGACATAAGAGATTAAAGAAGGCAAGGAGAGTGTGAGGGATATTGAGAGGTGTGGAAGGAGCAAGAAAATTAGAATTGATTGGCCAAATAAAGAATTTCATGAATAAGAACCGTCGTGTGTCTATAGAGACAATAAATGCATAGGTTGATGTCAGTGTGGGAACTGTATACACAATTATCCGGGAGGAACTGAAAATGCGGAAGATTTGCGCGAAGTTTTCCCCAAGGGTTCTCAGAGACAATCAGAAAGAAAAATGTTGCCATGACAACTTGGAGATGGTGGAGCTGATCAATTCAGATCCCGCAATCCAGACCTTGCTCCCTGTGATTTTTCCGTATTCACTAAGCTTGTACACATAGCTATGATTTTAACCAATTAGTTAAGTATTGATCCATAAATATCAATCAGTTAATCAATCAATTTATTAGCAGAATAATAACGTGCAACAAGTAATTAATAAAGATCAGTTAAAAATATTCCATCTGAATGTTTGTTTAATTCGATTATAAACCTGCATTGGCATTACTATAACCTCTTCTGGCAGAGAATGCTGCTTGACTTCTGTTCAGATGAAAGCCACGAAATATAAATATAAACGCACCCAAAACGAATTTAATTTCTTTTTACGAACATCACAAATTTTATCCAGATGAGATGAATGTTTTAGTCAATAGTGAAACGATTCTCATTTAATATACTACAAGACAAGCAGTCAAATGCTATCTACAAATATATATTATAAATGATGATTGCTTCTTCGTGTAAGAAGTTTGCAATCTTTTCAGTTAACTGCTGTGTATTAGCACATGGGTGGTTCTTTAGCTTCAGTCGTGAACATTAATGTATGGCACACAAAAAAACCCATCCTGGTAAGAAGGCTCGCATTTCTATTTCAATTTTTTCAATTTCCTTATTATTTTTTTTTTTTTTAGGGATGGGGCATCCTTCTAGATCTTTTTTTTTTGTTTCTTACCTCTCATTCAAGTGTTATTGCGCTTGGTTCATCGAGTATATTCACCTATAATTACTCAGGAATAATGAACAGCTTCATAGGATTGATGGATCTTTTCTATTCTTAAATCCATTGAATCATCGAATATTTTGCCAGACCATTTAAAGATTTGTAAATTAGATAAAATATATGACAACGCAAAACTAGAGGCCGCGATGTTATGACTTCTTCATAAAATTAAATATATATATGTGTACACACACACACACACACACACACACATATATATATATATATATATATATATATATATATATATATATATATATATATATATAATTCCCAAATTAAAATTCACAAAATGAATGATTTTGAAACTCCAAGCTGATATATAAATATTAATGTTAAAATTAATATTTATAAAACAATACAGATGAAAATGCTCAATATTCGGGATAGAGCATAGATAGAAACTGCGAAAATTAAAAAAAAGACCAGCAAAATAATTAGTGTAGTAAATAATGAGCAGTCAACAATTCCCTCACTATCAAACAATCATGAGGTTGCTTGCACGACAACCGAGAAGGGAAGGCTAACATGCATGCCAGTTGGTTGGCCTCAAACTCCACATTGGACCCATCAAACCACTCTCTCCCTGACTTTCCTTTGCAGGCAGATACTACACTAGATGATCTGAAAATCATCCCTTTCTCAGGTGCATGGTAGCATAAAAACTTAGACACCTCCAAAGCATATGGACCACATCACATCCCGATCCTGGCTGCTTCTAGTAGCTCCTGCCCAGTTTAATGGCTGTGCTATTAAAAAATACTTCGCTGAGGTTGCTCCAGTTCTCTGCAAACTTCACAACAAATGCCTTAACGAATCTTGCTTTCCTGACTACTGGAAAACCACTTCTGTGGTACCAGTTTTCAAGAATTCTGGCAAAAGAACCAATTAAATTATCGCCCCATTACCTTCCTCCCGCTTTTCGCCACAATATTTGAGTCCATAATTAATAAAGCCCTAGTCGATCACCTTACAACTGCAAAACCTCTGACCGACCATCAATATGGATTTAGGCAAGCCCGTTCCACAAGAGATATCCTAATTGTAATCTCTAAACCATTCAATGAACAAAGCAGGGAAGGGGGAGCAGTAGCTCTTTATATATCTTAGGCTTTTAACAGGGTATGGCAAGATTGTCATCTCAGAAAAATCAGAGCATATCGTATCACTGGAAGAATACAGTAATAAAATCCTTCTTAAGTAAGAGAAGAATCCAAGTTGTCCTCGACAGTCGTACATCTAAACAATATGATATAAATGCGGGAGTACATCAGGGGTTTATCCTTTGGCTTTTATTATTTCTAATATTCATTAATGACCACCCTGATAAGATTATATCTAAAGAGGGTATATTCGCTCGTGACACTAAGCTCTATAACAGGCATGAGGGGAAAACAAATGAACACCTATCTAAGGAAATGGCAGAAACACTAGAGAATGACCTCCGGTCTGTAGTGGAATGGGGACAAAAATGGATTCATTCAATACTGCCAAGACTAAAGCTGTTTCCTTCAACAATAACAAGAAATTTTCTCTACCACCAATAGCAATGACAAAAAACACATTACCTGAAAGTACTTCCTTTAAACTCTTCAGCCTAACGTTCACAGGGAACATGAATTGGAACAAATTTATTGAGAGCATTCTCAAAGCTGCTGCAAGGTATTACAAGAAAGATACACACACACACACACACACATATATATATGTGTGTGTATTAAGTAGTTATATATATATGTATATATATATACACACATACATATATATATATATTATGCATAAGCCTAAGAAATTCTCATGAGATTGAAATGCATAATATTCTGTGTAGCTTAATTGCCATGTATATATTTTCATAACTTACTACCTAGCTCTACCTATATATTGAGTACCGTTGAAGTAAATACTGAAAAAATTACGCATAAAAGTATATCTCCGTATATTATTTATGTGATTAAATGAAGTAATCATATATATATATATATATATATATATATATATATATATATATATATATATATATATATATATATGAAAGATGAGAAGTAAAAGCTGTATATAACTTTTATTTTATCATCAGAACGATACGGAAAAATTAAAAACATCTTTAGGCCATATCATTTCGAACCTAAATAAGATTATTCATTTACTATTATTGTTTGCTCCTCTTAATAGTGTTGAGCTTTTATTATTTTGATAATTTTATTATTTTGATAAGTTTTGCTTTGCTAAAGATTTACACTTTGATAACAGACATATATATATATTATACATATTTTTATATAAATATTACTACTAATAATTACTATATATATATATATATATATATATATATATATATATATATATATATATATGTCAAACGCATCAAAGGCTGTAAATGACCTTGAGCGTGTGGTACAATTGGGAAGAGGTGGCTCGTTACTTTTAATGCATCTAAAACCAAGCTTCTATCTTTACATCATCAACGCTCCGATCCCTGTCTAGCATCAATTGAAATGGATGACTCTCATCTTGGGGAGGCTCCATGTTTTGACAAGCTTCGGGGCTTGACCTTAACTTTTGATTTGAAACAGAACTCGTACATCAAATTTGTTGCCAAGGTCGCTGTAAAAATGGTGGGACCCTTCTACAGCCCCATAAGATCTCACTCCTGAGACAAGTCTCTATCTATATAAAAGCCAAGTACGTCCAAGGATGGAGTACTGTTGCAACAACTGGGCAGGAGCTACTAGAAGCAGCTTATCATTCCTTGATAGCGTTCAAAATAGACTTCGTAGTATAGTGAGGGATGCCCTTTTCTCTTCCTTGCAATCTCTTTCCCACAGAAGAAACGTTGCGAGCCTTATTTTATTGTTATTTCCATGGCAAGTGCTCGTCTGATCTCCAATCTCTGGTCCCACCTCGCCAATTATTCATGAAAAACACCCGTCAAGCTGAAACCACTGTCAATAAGTTTCCTCACTCTTTATCTGTATTTAAATCAAAACGTAGATTCCATGAACAAAGGTTCTTTCTTAGAACTGCACACCTATGGAACTCTCTTCCATTTGTCTGCTACCCAGCTGACTACAATTTGATTGTTTTCAAGTCCAACATAAACAAATTCTTGATGAACCGTCCCCTTAAGTAATCCAATAACCCTTATCCTCGAGTAGCATCCGGGCCTTGATAAGTGGTGACTGCTATGTAATATATATATATATATATATATATATATATATATATATAACCAAAAATTTGGAAGAGAGGGTGGACGTAGGTTCAAGTTCTTGATCTCTTAAATAAGGATTCAAAATGTGTTCATATACACATTAAAATACGTCTGAAGAGGGTTTGTTTTGGAATATCTTTGAATGACATAATGTTTCAAAGTGTCCGAATGGTCACAAAACAATTATAACGCATATGAAAATACACAATATGATGCTCTCATTTTGATTTTTACTGTCTTGTTTTTGTAAAAATATTATATATATATATATATATATATATATATATATATATATATATATATATATATATATATATATAGGTGAAAATGTCTCTGTGTGTACATTTCCCTACCAAATAACTCTGTCAGTTTTCAGTTTAGAGACTCAAAAAAAGGGTTTGGGATTTTGGGAAAATCTTTTAATTGGTTTTCGGCCAGAAATTAGGCTGTTAAGGGGTCAATGTTCAACGATTTGACCTTTGAGAACTCTACTAAATGCTACCGCTAATTTTGGGTCTAAACACTTACAATTTTAGATATAGGTTACGTGAACATGGATCAAATTTTATAATTTGATTTGAGCCTAAAACAATAAATGTGAATGTGTAATCATTGAGGTCAAATTAAAAAAAAATGACCTCTGCTGTCTTTACCAAATTACTCAACCAATTTTTGGTCTACATATTTTAAATTTTACATAAAATGTATTCTGACATAGGGCTAGCTTTTTAATCGTTTTATTGCTGACAATTTGGCTTCCAAGGGGTCCAAGTTCCAACGATTTTTTTCTTTTGCGGTCTCTAGCAAACTATAAAGCCAATTTTTAGGTTTAAATATTTGAAAGGGTATTCAGACATGCAGCAAATTTTTAAATCGGTTTTTGAGCGAGAATTTCGCTGCCAAGAGGTCAAAGTTTACAGAGTTCACTTTTACAGACTCTACAAAACTCCTCTACCAAATTTTGGGTCTAAACAATTGAAATTTTAGATGGAGGTTACTTGGACATGGGTCAAATATTTTAATTCAATTAGAGACAAAAACAATAAATGTTAAGGGGTCAAAATTGGGGTCAAATTTTTAAAAAATTCGACGTCTGCGGTCTCTAATAACTTTTCTCCATGGTACATAAGGAAGCCAATTATATAGAAAGGCGTACCGTACACATCCACACTTTTTAATATATACATATGCACATTAAGTTATGGCTAGTACATAGGGCTCGAGAAAAGCCGGGCTGAAGCTACTAGTATATATATATATATATATATATATATATATATATATATATATATATATATATATATGTATATATATAAAAGTGAAAATGGCTGTGTACATTTCCCTACCAAATAACTGTCAATTTTCGGTCTAGAGACACGAGATTTGACATAAGTAGTATTGAGATTTGGGAAAATCCTTTTAATCGGTTTTCGGTCGGGAAGTTGGTTGTCAATGGGTCAAAGTTCAACGATTTGAGCTTTAAAAATTTTAAATGTAGGTTACTTGGGCATGGATCTAACTTTATAATTTGATTTGAGTCCTCCAAAATAAATGTTAAGAGGTCAAAATATGGGGCAAAGTAAAAAACAATTAGACCTCTGCTGTCTCTTCCAAATTACTCAGCCAATTTATGGTCTAAACATTTGAAATTTTATATAGAGAGTATTAAGAGATAAGGAAAGGTTGGAGTAAAAAATTTGAGCTGCCAAGGGGTTAAAGTTCAAAAGCTTTTACCTTTGCGGTGTCTAGCAAACTACTCAGCCAATTTTTTATTTAAACATTCGAAATTGATACATAATGGGCATTCAGACATGCGGCAATCATTTTAATCAGTAATAGGGGAAACATTTTGCTGGCAAACTGTCAAAGTTGAAAGAATTGACCTTTGCAGATTCTACCAAATTCCCCCGCCAATTTTGGGTGTAAAGACTTGAAATTTGAAATATAGGTTAATTGGACATAGAAAAAAACTTTGTATATTTATTTGACACTAAAATAATAAGTGTTAAGGGGTCAAAGTTGAGGTCAAAGTTTAAAAATAAATTTGCGGTCTTTACAAAATTACTCAGACAATTTTTGTCTAAACATTTTAAATCTTACATAAAGTACATTCACACGTAGGGCAAGTTACGAAAAGAAAATAGGGCCCAAACAAAGCAGGGATGAAGTACTAATATATATATATATATATATATATATATATATATATATATATATATATATATATATATATATATATATATATATATATATGAAAGTGAAAGTGTCTATGTGTAGCTGTGTGTGTGTCTGTGTACATTTGCCTACTAAATAACTGTAAAATTTCGGTCTGGAAACTCGAGATTTGACATAAGGATTATTGAGATTAAAGAACATCTTTTGAATCG
Organism: Euprymna scolopes; assembly: GCF_053919585.1. NCBI lineage: Eukaryota > Metazoa > Mollusca > Cephalopoda > Sepiida > Sepiolidae > Euprymna > Euprymna scolopes. The sequence continues at coordinate 2,167,696 of NC_136519.1, forward strand.
GTTTTCGGCCAGAAATTTGGCTGTTAAGCGGTCAAAGTTGACCTTTGAAAACTCTACAAAAATTGTCCGCCAATTTTGGGTGTAAATACTTGAAATTTTAAATGTAGGTTACTTGGACATGGATTAAACTTTATAATCTGATATGAGCCTAAAAAATAAATGTTACGGGGTCATAATAGGGTAAAATTCTGTAAAAAAAGTGACACCTGCATTCTCTACCAAATTCCTCAGCCAATTTCTGGTCTAAACATTAGAGATTTTACATAAAGGGTATTCCAAGATAGGCCAAGATTTTTAATCGCTTTGGGTCGAAAATTTGAGCTGCCAAGGAGTAAAAGTTCAAAAGATTTGACCTTTGCGGTGTCTAGCAAACTACTCAGCCAATTTTGAGTCTAAACATTTGAAATTGATACATGATGGGTATTCAGACATGCAGCAAGCATTTTAATCAGTTTTGAGGGGAAATTTTGGCTGACAAAAAGTCAAAGTTGAAAGAATTGACCTTTGAAGATTTTACCAAATTCCTCCGCAAATTTTGGGTCTTAAACACGGAATTTCATATGTAGGTAACTTGGACATGGGAAAAACATTGTATTGTGATTTGAGACCGAAATTATCAATGTTAAGGGGTCAAGATTGGGGTCAAAGTTTTAAAAAATGACCTCTGCAGTCTCTACGAAATTACTCAGACAAATTTTGGTCTAAACACGTAGAGCAAGTTATGAAAAGTACATAGGGCCCGAGCAAAGCGGCACTGACCTGCTAATATATATATATATATATATATATATATATATATATACATTACTAATAATTAATACTAAATGCCTACTAGAAAAATAAAATTAAATCTTTGAACCAATTAGTTTTGCATAATTTTATACGCCCTTACGAAGATTAGAATCAATCTATAATTCTAGTAAACCTTATGTCTAGAATTCGTAATTTGATTATACTCTAACTATTTTGAATTTTCAAGTGCGAGGTCATGCCTATATCATGCCCCTTAACACCACTTTAAATACTCCAAAGACAATTTAAGGAATTTTTATATCAAATATTTGATCAAATTTTACACATATCTGATTTTTATTTTCCTGTTTCAATCAACTGCTTGCCTTTCTTACATAAAAAAACAAGATATAAAATATAGCTATTACGTAGCCCGCTCACGCCTAGCAAATGTGTTTGAAATTCATAATAATCAGTTAATTAGGTTGGGAGTACAATCCGGTACATACGCATATGTAAACCTAGACGCAGCTGTGATAAAATAACTAAAATGTTCACTTAATTTAATACTTATTCACATATAGCTGTTCCGCCCTATTAAAACAACAATGTTGCTGAATATTATGTGCTTATAGCTGAGATATGAAACCTGATTGTTTGTCCCGTCGTTGTCCGGAATTGAATGAGGCTTAGCAAATGTTTCACCCGCCCATACTTGTATCGTCATCAAAATCGGTTAAATTGGTCATTTTTTTAACCAATGGATTAATCGCCTGCTCTAGTTAAATCCGCCCCCCCCCCCGCAGTTTAAAGGAAGGAAGCTTCATATATCGCCGCAGTGACTTAGTCCATAGATTCTCTACCGTGCAATGTAAACTACAGTATATTTTAGTTTACATTGCACGGTAGAGAATCTGTTTATTTTATAAGATTAATCGTAAATAATGGCTTGAATTAAAGTTTAAATTCAAAAGTTAAGTTGTATGGTTCACTTGTGATCCAAACAAAAACATTTCAAACATGCACTGGTCCTATCAAAAAGCCGATTATTGATTTTATGATATTATTTTACATAGTCATTTCAATTAAATTTAACGTACAATTGCCAATTAACATAGTTAAACTGTGCTCTACAAATCATTCATTTCGAATGTGCCCCTGTCTTATAAAAGAACCTACTGTTGATTTTATACGGCAGCATTTTCTGAGGGTTGATAAAACTTCTCCAATGCACTTGTAATATTAGCTTCTAGAAAAGCGGTATCTTTGATCGAATTTTTTTCAAGTACCTTTCTGTGAATTTTTTAAAAAAGGCCCAGCCGTTTCCGAGTACACAGAAAATAAACTTACATGCATACATACATACATACTTACATACATACATACATACATGCATACATACGTAGAGAAACAAAGTTTCTTTTATAGTGTATATATATATATATATATATATATATATATATATATATATATATATATATAGCGTCCTCCTTAAACATAATCTAAGATCATTCAATGTAAATTTATCCAGATGACATAACTATCTATGGCAACACTTCGAAGGGCATTCATAATCAAGATCTTGGAGCAATGAGGAAAATATGACTGATTGGTTTTAATGTTTTAAAACTAAGCTTTTCTTTCACTACCAATACTCGGACCCTCACTTTGCCTCAATTAAAATGAATGGCATCTCTTTGGAGCAGATATTTGCTTTGATAAACTTCTTGAGCTGACTTTCAGTTTAGAGGTGGAAGCGAA
>NC_136519.1:2172688-2267688 GCF_053919585.1 Euprymna scolopes
GTATATATATATATAATTATATAGACTGTTGTATATATATACATACATATATATGTATGTATATATATATATGTATATTTAGGCATATTTATATAGTTATGCGTATATATATAATGTATATATATAATATATATATATTCATATATATATGTATACATATATGTATATTTAGGCATATTTATATAGTTATGCGTATATATACATATATGTATATTTATATATATATATATAAACATGCACACACACACGTATATATATATATGTGTGTGTGTGTGTGTGTATGTGAAGTTATCCACATACAGTATAGTATTGTTAGAGAGAGAGAGAGAGAGGGAGAGGGAGAGGGAGAGGGGGATAGAGAGAACGAAGCTGCATGGTGTTGAATATCTTGCATAAAAAATTGACCTTGTGCTTAACTTTTCCTTTGCAGCGAGATAGCCAGATATATTCAGATGAGCAAACAGCTTAACAATGCAACTTAATTTCTAATTTGCGTAACTAATACAAAACATAAATAAAGGTTTACTTACCGAATCAAGAATCGAAGATTAACAATGTCTTTCCACGGCGTGTGAAAACGGTGGTCGCTTTGTAGGGAGTGGGGGTAAATAGGTTTGTCCCTCCAAACGATGTTCAAACTTGTTCCTCGCTCGGCACCCCGGTAAAATTTATTTCTCTAACTTCTTCCTTGATCCCAACAGATCGATATTTGTAACCTGTAATTTTTAAACGTGTAGTTAAATTGAATTTGGAATATAAATTTCTATATATATATCGATGTACCGTTGGAACAAATGCAATAAAATAAGATATTGGGGCACAAAATGTGTAGGTGTTCTTAGTAAATAATTTGGAAATCAAAAATCTTTTTGAATGCAAATCTTGTTTTTCAATTTTTTCAAAGGTTTGCTTTTTCTTGCCTTTAAAAGATCTTTACTCCGTTTTAAAATTTAAATATGGAGAGATAAAGGTATTAATTAGTATGAAATCAATCCCAGTTTTCAATTGTAGTTCGTATGTCTCTATGCGTACGTATTGTATTATTTTCCTTATTGTTAGGCTGAACGCTAACGGATCCTTTGCTAACAAATAATAATACGAAAAAATATAAAGATGCTTACTGGAGGTAATGTTTCCTACTTTTTTCTTTTCTTTTTTAAAAGCTTCGCAATGAATGGTTTAACATTTGCAAGAACGAGAGTGCTGCTACCTCTGTTTGCTGCGCGCGAGACGAGGAACTGGCAAGGATCGAATCTATCGACTGTGCGATTGCAGAGGATGCAGATGAGGTGGGAGGCGCTTTGGTAAGGTGGTCTCTGTAGCAGCAGTCGATGGTGAAGTTGCACAGACCATCAACATGAACACGAGACGCGTCGTCACTTATTCCTCTATATATCACTCCCTCTCTATTTCTATTCTCTCTCTTTGTTACTTCAATTTTAATTTCTCTATTCCCGTTTTCACATAAATAAAATTAATCTATATTTATAAATATGGCTGCCTTTCGCGTGGCTGTGTATATGCGTTTCTAACAACTACGCAGTTTTTTTTTTCATTTTGACTCGCGTTCCCCCCTAACAAGGCATATCACCACTTGGAAGTAAAGGGCTACTATTGGAACCCATGCCTAAAAAAGAAAATCGAGATGTTCGTTTACGTTACATTTAAACTTCTGCATATCAGTACAGTCCGGGAAGCAAGTAGCAGGAAGGTAATTCCAAAGTCTAGCTGTTTGAGCGAAGAAACTATAAGATTAGAAAGTTTTCTGTTGCATTTAGGAACCGCAACAGTGAAGAGGTGTGATTTTGTTGCTAAGCGGGTTTGTCGGGGATATGCACGTCGAGAGGATACAACTGCAATGTGTTCATCAGAGTGCATTCTATTGAAACGCTTGTAAAACAGGCACACGCGTTGAGATAGGGTTGGAGCGTTGAGATAGGGTTGGAGCGTTGAGATAGGGTTGGAGCTTAGTTGAAAAATTGAGACCTATTAGATTGAAGACTCTTTTTCGGATCTTATCAAAGAGAGAGAGATATTAGTGGCAAATGCACCAGCCCTGATGTGGCAACAATACTCCATGCATGTAAATGAATAGGATACTTTCAGGTATGAGTAGTTTTCTAGCACGATAGAGGGAACCCACTTCCTTACACATTATTATTATTATTTTATTTACTACTAGTTTGACGCCCTGCGTTGTCCGGTCGTACAATACGCTTAAATATATTTTAATTTATGCAGATTGTGTATGCATTATTAAAGAATCAATACTCTATTGTTTAATATATGTTACGACGAATAACTGGCTCGGTGTATTAATTCGCAAAAATTTAAAAATAAATAAAATAATTAAAACAAAAAAAATTATAATGCCGCTCGTCAAATTCTGTCTGTGTTTGTTTATAATATCACGTCAGCTGATGTTTGGGCTTGACTGCTAAAACTAAGTTTCTCCTACCCCTTATTTTCTTTGCAGAGAAATAATAATATTTAAGCGACGATAAATTAAATCAGGAATTAGTGTGTTTCAATTTAAAAAGAAAAAATGCGTGCTCATGTCCTGGGTTGTAATAATACGTGATAATATTTAAAACATAACATTCAGTGTTTCAGTATCTATATGACCATTTTTTACTGTTTTAGTTTGTTTCTTAATTTTAAATATTTTCCAGGATTATATCGATTATAAAATACCAACTTTGTAGGGGTTTAATAAATATATAAATTCAAGTTACTTACAAGATCTTATTGAAAATAATCAGTATCTTGTAAAAAAAAAAAAAAGAAAAAAAAACTCAGTCAATCTCATGTAAATAGAAATTTGATCTGTCCGTGCTGAGGTCCATCATATTTTTCTGTCAGTTTTCAAAATGTAGCAAAAACATGCCCCATTTCAAAATATCAGAGATCTGAAACTACTTTTAGAAATGAAGAATATTGCATTTTTCTATTATGAAAAACCTGTCTTCTTGTTTATTCACAATTTGATTAATATGTACAAAAAATTACTGTTTCACAAAATATTTTAACTTTTTAACGGTACAAAAACTATACAAAGCTTTGAAAATAATATACGAAAACACCCTAGGGGTCCCTTGCACCAAAACACTCATAAGAAATTAATCGTTGGTATATCAAGAGATGCATGAAAAAACGAAATTATTTGTCACGCAGGGGCAAATATTCTAGAACATACGAGTAAAAAAAAAAACAAAACAAAAAAAAAACGGTGAATGAAAATTCGTGTAAAATACAACAATATAAATTATATGTAAAATTTAGATGGAGGAGGAATGGAAACGACTAAAATATATCTTCGAGCAAGTCTAATAATTTAACGAATTCTTTCTGTCGACAAAGAGAAGGCTTGCGTGAAAAAATTGAGACTGACTCCAAAATCTTTAATCATTTTGAGAGTAAGCCCGGTGCAATATTCTGATATAATCTACTTTATAGACATTGGCACAAGCTGGAATTTCATTTAGATCTTGGTCAATAGCAGATTTCAAGCAAATTAATTTTCATGCTGAAAACGGACATATATACACTTTTATTTTAGTATTATTTCTAAACATACAACTTATTTAAAAGAAATCAATATTGAAAGAGTAACCTCATTTATATATTTTATTACATAAAACTTTTTTTCATATTTAGTTCGATGTTATTAATTATTAGAATATAATTGTTTTGATTGTTTTTTTTTTCGAAATATTATTTAAAGCTGATTTACTTAATTTATTTTTATTTTAATTTATATTTAATTTAATCTATTTTCAAATATCAATAGCTGACAACTTGAAGTCAGCTTATTTATTTAATCTATTATAGTTATTTCCCAATTAAGCTATGAGTGTTATTTCGCGTTTGATTTTTATAGACTAAGATGGATTACTTTTGTGCTTCCCTGAATCCAAAATGTATTTTGCTACATAGTCACCACCATACAAATTTGCCAGGGATTCAATGACGCGTCTCTGCTTCTGGCAGTGGTTGGTTTATTATAATCTCACACCGTAAATATCTACAACAGAGAAATGAAACTTTCAGATTGTTGGTGCATAAGTTCAGTAATCATAATAATGCAATTTGAAATCCTCTATTATCAATTTATGCGAAATACAAAAATAGGAGCCATTTCATTTGGAACGGCCCTCGCAGGTTGAGAATTACAACAAGCGGTAGAATGATCCAACTATTATTCTCGAAACCTTAAAACGAATCTTCGATTTTAGATATTAAGTGAATGACAATCTTATAAACTTATTATAAACTTATACAAAATTAGAGTCTTTTTCAAAGCGTAGAACTTTTCATTCTTTTTCTTATTTGGATGCTTCGGACTACTGGTCACATCTTGAAACGTGAATTTACCAATTACTTTATTCACTACGCCACGTGTCCTAGTTTCCATTCTTATTGTAATAAGCCTGTTGGGGTTTATTATGCCGTGAATCTTTCTCTAAAAAATCAACTTTTACGATTGGACAATAGATCAAATAACAATTTCTCTTAACCAATCACAGTGTAAGAGATATTTATTGCAATGGTCCGCCATTTTCCAACGATCTTAGCAATAGACTGGATACACGGGTTCTATTTGAAACCTGATGTGAAAGGCATGTCTATGATTAAAAAAAAAGAATTTTTCTTGAAGCATAGAGCCATTAATTTCAGCTAGAGAAAGACGAAGTTCTGATTATTGGAAGTGAAAAGTTTAACGTTAAAAGTAAAACGCCACATTTACTCGTTGCATAACGTACTCCAGGTTTTAAGAGACAGAAGCAGCAATAATTTAATTATCAATGCGCTTCAAAGTGCTTCCGTAGACAGTTGTCTTTCCAGCATAGATGTCACTAAATAATATTAGAATATGACTTTAACGACCACAAATAGAAAGTTAGAAAAAAAGTTGCATATCTTTAAGGTAAGCCGACATTAATAATATGTGCTTCAAACGTTTGCCCATCAACAACTTCTTCCATAGACACGCAAGAGAAAACGTATTCGATGGTTCAGAAGACCGTAAAACTCTGCCTTATTTCTCACTCTGCTAAGCCATGGATCAATGCTGAGTTTCAGGAAGATCAAATTGATAACTGTAACCATTAAGGCGATTTAACAGGTTTCTAGTAAATACATTTCAAGTATCATTCAAAAGAAATCTGACCCTAGTGTTGTAGAACTAATCTTTCACTTTTAACTCTTCTACAGAGAGATTAACATATCGCCATGCCAATCCTCGTAAGCATGCCAGTTAATCCAGATGTTTTCTATTGTTGTTACTAATCTAAGTGTTTGACAAGTGTCGGAGAGTGTAGAGAAAAAATTCAACGCTCCTAAAAGAAAAGCACTTTGAAGAATTGTTTATGTAGGCATTCCGCGGTCAGCATGTCTCAGCAGTAAGCAATAAACTTAATCAAGTCCACACAGTGGAAACACCTCCTAAAAATACCTAGAGGCGATCTGATACAGGTTATCTATTAGATCAGTATTGATTATTGGGGGTACATAAAGAGATCTGTCTAATATTTTTTCTATTAAGCAGATTTCTTGTATTGTCTATCTACAGCAATTTAGATTGCAAGAAGGTCTTAATCGCTCCGGACATGTCATGAAGCCACTTTATATAAGGATATATATCAAAGTTTTCCGCTGTCTTACACCCCTCCATAACAATAACTTAATAACAAAGTATAACCTTTAAGTAAAGGTCATAATAACAATATTTAATTAATTAGTATAGCATCCTGTTTTCGTTTAGAAAACAGGAATTCTTACAGCCGGAAGCAATTTAAATATTTGACTAGAAATTTCTTATTTGGAGAAGTTGTATTTCTCTTGTGTGTATATTATCATTTTTACTTCCAATACACAGAAGAACATAAACACAAGAAAACTTCCCCCTTATGAATACATGTCTGATAACTTATATAATGTATAACGCAATCACTAATACATACATGACGAGAAAATTCATCAAAATAAATATTTTAAGCCATGCTAAATTATCATAGAAAGATTCCACGAAACCCAATATGCAAAAACTACACAAAGCTGCCGAAGAAAAGGAATCCTAGCTCGAGCATCAACAGAATGGATTGCAGCTTGTGCCTGACTGAGAAGTACCAGATAATAATCTTTAAATAGAACAGACCTTAAAAACATAAATTTATTGCCAAACTGACGATATTTAAATAATCGTCTATTGCATTAATATATACCATGCTTATTAAGAAATGTGTGAGTGTATATATATATATATATATATATATGTACATATATATATATATATATATATATACATATATATATATACACATATATATATATATATAAATATATATATATATATTTATTTATTTATGGCGGCTGAGGTAAACATACAATGCTGAATCTTCTATGAAATGCTACGCTTCCCGATATTAGGTGGTCATGCATAATTCTTTCCAAGAAAACATTTCTATATTTTTTCTGAAGAATATGCGTGTGAAAAGATTCAAGGTTTATATAATAATAATTCAATTGTTTCTGTATAACGAAATAGATCTGTAAAAATGTGCCGAAATTTTAAAATGCCGAAAGAATTCGGTACGAAAAAAATGAAACTTGAAATATAACTTATACTGCTATTATTGAAAGATTGAATTGCGATTTGCAAATTGTTGTAATTAATTTTAAGAATAATTTTCACAAATCTTAATAAGGTCAAATTCCCATCAATGTAAAATACCAAATATTCAAAACATTAAAGAATTTCAAAGCGAATGACCTTAACCATGTAATCTCAATTTGCACATATGTATATTTTTAAATTAGTTTATTTAGCAGCATTTTTCTCTTATGTGTGTTTCATTGAACAGCAGGGATGATTCCTGTTTGTTTCTTTTCTGATCGATATTTTTGCCATTTGGCGGCTAATGTTCGAATGTTCTGTTCGATTGTAAAAATAAATTTGCCATAATCGCGAACGTTTTCGACTTCCGTGTGTCGTCTACACGCGAATGATGATTTAAAAAATTGTGTTTAATTTATTTATTGAAAAAGTCGATTAAAATCATTAAAAGCATTTAACCGCGCCCTCTCTTCATATTGAGTCTAATTGGTTTATATGAACGAGTAGAGCTTCTATGATTGTCTACGGCTCGAATAGCGGTATTTCTAAATTAAGTTTTAGGTGTTGGTAAAATAGACTGTTAGCGGAAGACAGGTGATATGGAAGCCGAAGAGAAATACTGGTCTTAGTGATGTGTATGAATAGTAGCCGGTCACTGAATGAGACACAGCAAAAAGGAAGCAATCAAGCAAGTTCTCTAGATACCAACAGAGGTATACCCAAACCGTGATAGAAGAAAAATTACCTACATCAATAACCTGCTACAGGACACAGGATTGGAAAGTGTTTGGGGCCTGCAAACTGTCATGCGAGATCGAGAGAACTGGAGAAGTCGTGTAGATTCAGTGGTGAAGCACTCTGATAGACTACGGAGATGAGATGAGATGGGATTTTGTCTCCAGTTTAGTAATGCGTTTATTAAATCTCTTAAATCGTATTTAGACGAGTAAAAAAACTTAAATAAAACATGAAATGTATGTTCAGAGATTAATTCCTATTTTAGTCACAAATATAATTTTATGTTTATTGAAAGTCAATAAATTCATGTTTTTATAAGTTATTATACGGCATAATCACGTTGACACACCGGTTCTCGCTGGATCACCGAAGTTAAGCTACATTAAACCTAACCAATATCAGATGGGTAATCTTTTGTTAATATCATGCACTGCATGTGGGCGGGCGTTCATACTTCCGGCAGCTCCTGCATCCTAAATTGTGGCTGCCTCGACGCCATCATACGATTTGATCAAGCTGGTTGGGAGAAAAAAGTGAGGTTGGTGCTGCGGTAACCAACTTCACTTTAAACAAACTCCCAACAATGATGGTCTGATGGACTTTGTCGCCCCGAAAGACGAATAGATTATCGGTTGTTAATATTATGCCCCTCCGTTTTTTTAGCTTACATAAAATTAAATTTGTATACGCGATTGTTTTTACTTTTCTTTATTATTTATTAGTTGGCTGGGTGTTTGGAGGTGTGTGTTAAGAAGAAGAAAGTGGTCGCAGGCAAGCAGGCTCGTACCCGCCTTAGCCGATGTCTCCATGACGCGACTGGAAGTCAAAAACGTTGAGATTAATCGAAGTCAATCTAATAATGACGATGACTTGCTAAAATGTCAGTAAAAAAATCGACCCCTTCTTGTATAAAACGGCCGAGTTTAGGGTGAAAGAATTAATGTGTTTCAGTATTTTTCGTCCGAAGGATCAAGCTTCAAAACGATACCTATCTCGTGAAAACCCATCGCCTCAGTCGAAAGTTTTTGCGAGAAATACATACATACATACATTTAAACAGACAGGTAAAATTGATATTATAGATTAACTTGGGTTCCCGGTGTTGCGCGGGTGTTTGGAGGGGTATATTGAGCAAAAGAAAAAAAGTGGTAGTGGGTAGGCAGGCCCAAACCCATACAGCGAAGGAGGAAAAAACGTGAAAAAAACGTGGCGTGTTTTCTGTGTCGCCCATCGCAAAACCGGAAGCGACGGAGGTTTAAATTAAGGCTAGACAATCGAAAAGAGGGGATGACTTTCGAAAATATCGGTTAAAAAAGCTATCTCTTCCTGTAGAAATGTCACAAGTTGGGGGTGAAGGAATTAATGTTTTGGGCTAATTTTTCTATATTTATCGTCCAAAGCGTCGTACTTCAAAATGATACCGATCTCGTGGATATCCATCACCTCTGTCAAATGTTTTAGACATACATACATACATACATACATACATGCATACATACATACATACATACATACATACATGTATTTAAACAGGCAGGTGAGATTTATATTATAGACAAGCCTGGGTGTCCGGCGTTGCCCGGGTGTTGTGAGGTGTGTGTTGATAAAAAAAATAAACAAAAGTGGTAGTAGGCAGGGAGGCTCGAACCCGTACCACAAAGGAGGAAAAGAACGTGAAAAAAAACGTGATGTCTTTGCCGTTGCGTTTATTGCTAAACAGGAAGTGGCGAGGGTTTAAATTAAGGCCAGTCAATGGAAAAGGGGGATGACGTTCGAAAATATCGGCGAAAAATGTGACCCCTCCTTAGATAAAAGTGTCCAGTTGAGGGTGAAGGAATTAATGTTTTGGGCCAATTTTTCGATATTTGTCGTCCGAATGTTTGTGCTTAAAAACAATACCGATTTCGTGAAAATCTATCGCCTCAGTCGAAAGTTTTTGCGAGACATACATACATACATACATACATACATATATTTAAACAAACAGGTGAGATTTATGCCCGGGTGTTTGGAGGTGTGCATTGAAAAAAAAAAAAAAAAAAAAAGAATGTGGTAGTAGGCAGGCAGGCTCGAACCCGTACTGCAAAGGAGAATAAGAACGCAAAAACACCGTGACATTTTTGCCGTTGCGTTTATCGCAAAACTGGAAGTGGCGAAGGTTTAAATAAGGTCTAGACAATCGAAAAGAGGGGATGACTTTCGAAAATATCAGCGGAAAAAGCGACCCCTCCCTGTAGAAAAGTGACCAGTTGAGGGTGAAGGAATCAATGTTTTCTTGCTAATTTGTCGGTATTTGTCGTCCAAAGGGTCGTGCTTCAAAAAGATACCAATCCCGTGAACATCTGTCGCCTCTGTCGAAAATTTTCGGCATACATAAATACAAACATACATGCATACATACACACACATGCATACATATAAACAGACAGGTAAGATTTATATTATAGAAAATTACTAAAACTAAAATCACGCGTCCTTTTTTGCTCATAAAAATCAATTTGCATGCGTGATTATCGAAACAAGACCGACATAGGTACGTTCGTGTTCATCTTTATATATTTAAATTTAATACAGGAAGTATTCTACAATAACACTATGTGTAATGCATAAAAATCAAGCCGCATGTATTTTTGGACGTAATTCTGATATATTGAAATATTTATTTATTTATGACTAGCGAGACCCGTGGAAATTCCCAGGAGACTCATTCCTATGGAATATATTGATGTTGGCATTCTGTATTTGTTTAGCGTCAATTGAGACCTTCTGTTATTACTGTAGCTCTTTTGTAAAAACTACAAGTATTTATCTAAATAGCAGGGGCGCCCGGCGTAGCCCGGCCGTAAAGTACGCTTAAATATAATATTTTAATTCTTGCAGATGTTGTATATATTATTATAGAGTTAATGTTCTATCGATTTATATATATTATAAAGTTTCAGTTTCAAAACTAAAAAAAATTATATATATGCATATAACTTGGGTGCAACGACTTGAATCGAAACCGAAAATCATGACGAATTCTTTATAAAATTATTTATAAAAAAATAGATTGCTGGAGTGCCATCAGCTATAATCGGAACCGAAATCAAAACTTACGAAGAATTTTTGGTAAAATTATTTATATAAAAAAAATGTGTTTAGTGCCATCAGCTATAATCGAAACCGAAACCAAAACTTATGAAGAATTTTTGGTAAAATTATTTATTTCATGAAACGGAAATCCATAAAAATTAAACGACAGTCACTCGGATGTAAGCGTGACACATAAAATTAATAACACGCACGCTATCCTATCAATATAAATGCAGGTTCTGCCATACAGAATTGGAAAGTGTTGGTCAGCTGATGTAAAGCTGCAAAGTTCTTCTAGGGGACGGCTACTATACAGCGACATGATGGGATATGCAAGTACCTCCACTGGACCATCTGTAAAAAATTAAACATCCAGTGTAACAGCAAGTCCTGGGAACATCAACCTGAACGAACAGTTGGAAATGACTTATATACCATACATTACGACTATGTAATCCCTACAGCCACCTACCTTGAAAATGCTGCTGTGAAACTTGACATAGTTATATGGAATAAGTCAGAGAGAGTTGCAACATTGATTGAAGTGAGTGTTTCTAATGATGGCGGTTTGAACAGAGCTGAAAGAGAGAAAAAGGCCAAATATCAAGGTCTCATGTATGATATGAAAAGAAACTGGAATCCTAAGTAGAATCATACCAGTTATCATAGGTGCAACTCGAGTTGGGGAGCAGACCCACACACGCTTAGGACAACATCATTAGTCCTATGTTACTCCACGGCTGAATATGGCGCTGCAGTATGACTTCGCTCAGCCCATGCTCACCGCATTGACGCAGATCTCCACAAAGCTGGCCGGATCATAATCGGAAACTTAAAAAGCACACCTCTACCAGCCCTATACCGATTAAGTGGCATACCACCACCTAAAGCCCGCTGGAATATAATTGCGAGAGTTGAGCGTACTAAACAGCTCAAAGACCCCAGACACCCTCTCTATGGCTACTCGGAGGTGGCTAAACGACTTGTGTCCCGGCGAAGCTTTGCCACAGTGGAGAAACTACCGGACACTCCTACATCCTCTTACATGCTGCAGATGTGGAGAGAGGTAGACCCTCAGTCTACAAATATAGCACTGCCAGAGCCCAGTGAAACCTTACCACCTGGCACACACCTGTCCCGTTCGGAGTGGGTCACTCTGAATAGGGCAAGGGCAAAAGTTGCAAAAACTGGCGATAACCTCCTCATGTGGGGTTACTCTACAACTGCTGAATGCCCCTTTGGTGCCCAAGTTCAGACCATCGAACACATTTTAACATCTTGCCCACTGGGGCCCAACTGCACGGACGAAGAGCTCAGTGTTGGTAATGAAACCGCACGCCGCTGGTTGAAGAGATGGAGCGACAAGATATAATGATGATAGGTGCCACAGGGCTTATGAAGAAGAACTTGAAGTCCTACCTAACTGATATTCCTGGTGAACCAAGTGCAAAAGAGATCCAGACTTAAGGGAACAGCGAGGATACTAAGAAGAGCTTTCGGTTGGTTTCAATAAAAAGCGGGGCAATGTTGGCAGCTGGTTTGGCTGCCCCATACCCAACATTACAATCTTCAAAGGAAGAAAAATAAAAAAAAAGAGAAGCCATAGGAATGACTCTTTTTTAACCCAAACAAGATATATTGGCATTTTAGATGCACAGAAGTGTTCGGATTTATTTTATTTATTTGCGGATTTTCATTCTCATCTTTGTAGTTGTTGTTTGCAAGCGCCGCAAATAAATAAAATAATTACATAAAATACTCACTCAAAGGATTCCATAAAAAATAATGGTAAGAAAACAACAACTACGGGAGGAAGTAGTAACTGGTTTATCACCTGGAGAAGGCCAAAGGACGAGTTTGCCGAAACGTGATGAAACAGCAACTATGAAGATGAGAATAACGGCCCGAAAATCTATAAAATAAATACACGAATTACTCATTTCAAAGGATTCCAATAAAAATAATATATAATACCGTTCCGATTATGTCTAACAGAGCACCGTGGGGAGTTGAGCAGCGAGATGTTTGTTCACATTAGATTAAATATTCAACAGTTTTGTACAATCGGCGAAGCAGGAAATAGGGAATAAATTTTAAAGGAAGAAACTGTCAGTATAAAAAAAAGTTTCCTGTACCTACGGGCCTCAACTGTGAAGAGGTAGAATTATGCTGCTTATCTGGTAAGTCGCTAGTATGTAAGTGCAATTACTTCATCAGAGCACATTTTATTCAAGGATGCGACATTGCGGCGATGGGACAGAGGTCGGGCCTTGGCCAACGGTGCGGGACCTATCAGATTTGAGACTCTTTTCTCGGACCCTGTTTAAGAGAGATGGACTAGTGGTAATTATATTCAGTGCATGGACAAACTGCGGTCGGGGGAACTCATATTCATAATGTCATTTTTGCTGAACTTTTTAGTGGGCTTCCGCTATTGAAACAAAACACGTGTAAGACGTACTTAAAAAATACGAATAAAATATTATGCCGTTGCCTAACACACCGAGCAAAAGCAATATGTAGTAACACCAGTCCATATAAAGAGGAGATGGACAGTTTAAGAAAAACCCTCCACCGAACTAACTATCCAGCGCGCATGATATCAGCTCCAAGAAATCTGGACCAAACACAAAATGACACCACTCCGAAACTCACCACAGTTTGTATATCATATATGAAGGACTTGTCTGAAAATCTTCAACGAACATGTAATCCATATAACACCAGGACAGTATTCAGGAGTGAGTCAACTCTCCGGAAATAGCTTGTGAGAGTCAAGCCTCCTACAGAAAAATTATGACTAAGAACTGTGTATATGAAATCCTATGTAAATGTGGAAAACTATACAAAGGTGAAATGTGTCATCCATTGAAAGTACGGTTAGAAGAACATTGAAAAGTCGTAGTACGTAGAAAGAGTGAAAAGTCAGGTATAGTTGACCATATCTGGAAAGAAAAGGGAAACCATCTACCATTATGGGACGAAGTAAAAATTATAGACAGAGAGGAACAGTGGCGGGTAAGACGACTGAAAGAAGCAGCACATATGCTGGGGAATAACCAACTGCTAAGTAGACCTAGTATAGAATTTAATACGATATGGGCACCAGTAACTATAAACAATGGATAATATATACAATTAATAAGTAAAAAAACATTATTTAATTTAAAAACGTTATCTTTCATCTAGCAATTAATAGATATAAAATTTTCACTGTTTTTTTTAAAGTGCAACAGAATGTTCATTAATTAATATAAATCCAAGATAAGTTTTTGATGCACATTAAATTAAATTTTTATACCTTACTTTGTAAAATTTATAAAAGTGCACTTTGAAAATAAATAAATTTCAAATTGAATCTTGTACCTTTATTTTTAAAGCATATAGTAAAAACATTTTGTTTAAGAATTTTCATGCCTTGGATGAAATGCTTTTCTAACTTGTAATATATATATATATATATATATATATATATATATATATATATATATATATATATATATATATAGTCTAATTTGTAATATTCCGAATTATACTGGGTTTATATAATTCAGTAATCGTTCATATACCTATAAATTTAAGCCGAAAAAGAGATGGCTTAAAACGTAAGCTACAAAATCATCATATTTTATAACTGAGCATTCATATACCGTTTTACCAAAGACCAAGACTTCAAAGAATGGGTTGATAGCAAAAGAACGTGTATTTCACTGTTAGTTACAATTGTTTCAAGACTATTCGGACAAATATTTGAATTGGTCCAAATGGTCTTGGAACAATTATAACTAACAGTGAAATACACTTTTTGTTGCTATCAGCCCATTCTTTAAAATCTTGGTTTTTGGTAAAACAGTATATATATATATATATATATATATATATATATATATATATATATATATATATATATACTGTTTTACCAAAAAAACAAGACTTAAAAAAATGACACCTCCAATAAAAGAAGAATATGTAAACTATGCGACAGTGAATTGGTAGAAACACTAACACATCTTATTGGTTTGGGCAACAAGTTTAATAACGATAAATACACACACACACGCATACATACATATATATATATATATAAATGTAAATTTGGTTCGTTAAAAGTGAATAAAACCATATTTCTACGTTACCAATTTATTTGAAATTTTTAGACAACCCATCTTTAGAGTCGATGCATGTTTTTATGTCATTAAAATAAATTTACCGCGCGAATTATTAAAATATTAAATAAAATATAAATATTTTTCGAAGTCGTTTCTGCGAGACTTGCCCGGTTTTATTTCTGGTAACTTCTGTTTCAACTACTCTCGAATTTCAAGATAGGTAAAAAAAAACAACAACACTTACTCATGCGGAGAGTAATCCGTGCTGAAATAATAAAGTTATTTAAAAAGCCATTCTTAACATGAGGAAAGGAGGATGTTTTGTATATATTCTGTACTTTAATCTTACAATTGAATAAAAACATATCATAAAACTTTAATTAAACGTGGAAATAAGATTAAAAAAAATAACGGGGATCACTCTCTGCATT
Organism: Euprymna scolopes; assembly: GCF_053919585.1. Lineage (NCBI taxonomy): Eukaryota > Metazoa > Mollusca > Cephalopoda > Sepiida > Sepiolidae > Euprymna > Euprymna scolopes. The sequence continues at coordinate 2,187,658 of NC_136519.1, forward strand.
AGCACACAAAAAAATAAAATAATCCCATATTATATATAAAAATTTAAATTCATTTATGTACTTACCAATTTTTTAATTTTAAAATTTATGTTAAGGCTTTTCACTCATGAAACATTACGTTTTAATTATTTAGTTTCTTTTCACGGCATTGTTTACATAAAAAAAGTTTGTTTTAACTTTTTCTAAACTGTTTCATTTTTACAACATGCCTCAACCTATTATAAAAACCCTAACCTCCCCATGTTAAAAAAAAAACGCCCTTCCATAAACCTCAAAAGCTGTTCTTAATATAGGGAGGTTGGGGGTGTTCATTCCGAAAGCCGTTTTAACATGGGGAAGTTAGGGTGTTTATAATATGCTGGGGCGAGTCGTAAAATTAACGAAGTTGCTATCTATTATTTATTGCAAAAATTGCTTGAAATTTATTTATTTGACAAAAAAGTTACATTTTGGTAGTCCTTGGGCGTTGAGTTCCATGGCGACCAGCAGAAAAAAATAATAGTCGCTCCCTTAGTCCCCCACCCCACTCCGCACGTAACATATTTAATTTACTGACGTTGCCGTAACTAAACAATTATTTGTCACATTTACAAACATTTATTTATTTATTTATTTATTTATTTTGAAAAAAGTTTTACTTTTTATGAATATTAAAAGAAAAATGGGTACTCATGCAGAGAGTGATCCATGCTGAAATAATAACGTTATTATTTAAAAAGCCATTCTTAACATGAAGAAGGGAGGGTGTTTTGTACCTATTCTGTACTTTAACCTTGCAATTGAATAAAAAAACATATAAAACTTTAATTCAACGTGGAAATACGGTTTAAAAAATAGCGCGGATCACTCTCTGCATTAGCACCGAAAAATGTTACTAAACATTTATTAATAATTTCTCACTTTTACAAACATTTGATTTTAAATTTCTTTTTAAATGACGACTTTTATCGACTTTTTTTTTTAAATATCCCCCTCCCCCCAATGGTGTTTATTCCGAAATCCGTTGTTAACATGGAGAGGTTGAGGGTGTTTATTCTAAAAGCCGTTCTTAACATTTGTAGAGGTGGACCTAATGTAAATAAATAAATAAATAAAAAAACTAAATCATTTACTGATAACTTCTCACTTTTACAAATATTTTTTTTAATTTACATGCGCAGATGAACAAATTGTTGAATAGTGCGAAAACAAAACGTTTTTGTAATAAACTTCGGGATAATTTTTTGGCTAAATATTTACAGTTATGTCCACCTCCACAATTTTCTTTTTTAAATGACGACTTTTATTGATAAATAAATTTACTTCTCCGCAACTTTTATTGGCACTGAACCCCTCCTTTTTTTTTAAATAGTATTTTCGGGTGGGTATGCTGACAACAAATATCAGTTAAATTTTGCAAATAGCCCCCCCCTCCAAAAGTGGTGTTTATTCCGGAAGCTGTTCTTAAGATGAGGAGGTTAGGCGGGGGTGATTATAAGGTGGACCTAATCTAAAAAAAAAAAAAAAAGTTTTATTAACTTTTTTTTTTACTTTTTTATTTAAAAATTAGTAAATTTCAATGAATAGAATAATAAATCATTTATCATTAATATGTGTTTTTGGTTTTGTGTGGAATGAAACTTTTGTTTTCATTACAACAATAATGAACCAATTTAAATCTTCCGGCATGCGTTTAAGGGTTACGAAATTATCAATAAATCGTTTAGTTACTAAGCCAACGTCAATAAATAAAAAAATGTTACGTGCGCATGCATTAGCCTTGACTAGGGGGGCTAAGGGAGCGACCATTAAATAATTATGCTGGTCGCCATGGAACTCAACGCCCAAGGAGTACCTAAAGTGGCACTTATGCACTTATGTTATCGTGCTATTTTTTAAAATAGTATTTTCATGTTAAATTCAAATTTTACAATATGTTTTTCTTTTATTACTTTGTTAAGTGAAAGTACAGATAACCCGGTCGGTTTCTAATGTGAGGAAAATCTAGCCTCCCCCCAAAAAAGGGGTAATCTGGATAATAACAAAACATTAAAATTGCCTCAGTCCCGAAAGATTTCTTCTCTACTGAACGAGGAAACAAACGGTGAAGTGTAGTTCCCCTTCTGTTTCGCTCTCCCTCTCTCTTCCTCTCTTAATATCTCTCTCTCTATCCATCTCTCCCTTTCCCTCTCTCAATCTATCTTTCTCTCTATCACCCTCTCCGTCTCTTTTTGAGCCCCTTTCTCTCTCTAACTCCCTCTATCTCTCTCCTTTCCTCTGTCTCATCTCTCTCTGTTTCTAACTCTCTCCCTCTCTCTGTTTATCTATCAATCCCTTTATCTCTCTATCTCCTTCTCGTTCTCTATTTTCCTCTCACTTTCTCTTTTCTATCTATATATCTTCCTCTCTATCTGTCCATCTCTAATCCCTCATCCTATTTTAGTCTCCTAAATTAATTACAGTGAATAAGGCATTGTCAAAACATGGATAAATCCTATTTTAGTCACCTAATTTACTGACTGTGAGAATAGAAGTTATTTGGAAATTACTGCTACTTTGAATAGCATCAGAAGTAACTGATAAAACCTTTCTAATTAAATTGATTTTGCCAGCCATTTGGTAACAAAATGACATAGCCTTAGCCCTTGCTGCATTAGGAATACCTGCGACCTTGCTGCCAAGTAGAATAATTATTTATTCTACTTTAAAACATTCAATTTTTCAAAAATCTCATGTTCGACATCTCCAAAACATCCAATACGGGGAAAAATATTGCAGAAATGCAAACTTATTGTTTAGGATGGATGCACAATGGTACGCAAAAAATCACTTGAGGCTCTTGGTCGATCCTTGCAAGATTTGCATGGCAATGTTAGACCATTTGGGAATGCAGTAATATTGCTTGCAGGAGATTTCAGACAAATGTTACCTGTTATTCTTCAATCAACACCAGCAGATGAAATAAATGCTTGCCTCAAATACTCTACTTTTTTGTTCCATGTGAAGACATTAAACTTAACTCAAAATATGTATGTCCAGTTGCAGACTGTTCGATCCGCACAAAAACTTTGGCATCACTTGTGGGAAATTGGGTACGAAAAAGTGGCAGCTGATCAGAGTTAAGGGCAAAATTGTTTGACTTTTAACTTATGTAATTTCTGTAATTTTATTTCATCAAAAGAATCGTTAGTTTAAAAGGTTTTTGCAGATATTCAAATTATAAGAATTCCATTTGACTGAGTGAATGAGCTATTCTTGCAGGTCAATACAAAGATGCCCATGAACTTAACGCTATTATTCAATGTAAAATTCCAAGTGAGGTAGTCGAATACAAATCCATCGACACTGTTGTGAAAGCAGATAAAGTGGTTAATTATCCAACAGCTATATTTGCCAGGGATGCCACCGCATGTATTGCAACTGACATTTGGTGTACTAATTATCATGTTGTGAAATATAAACCAATCCAAGCTTTGCAATGGCACATAGTTTGCAGTAAAAAAATAACAAACAATATCATAGAAACAACAATCTTAACAGGACCTTTCACAGGTGAATATATCTTCATTCCATGCATTCCTATGATTTCACCGGATACATCATTACACTTTAGGAAATTGCACTTTCCAATTTTATTGTCATTTGCAATAACCATCAACAAAGCACAAGGAACAATCTTTACAATTGTGGGCCTTACAGTTACACACTGACTGTTTTTTCACATGGACAATTTATGTTACGTATTCAAGAGTCACCAAACCGGAAAATCTCTATATTAGCTAAGAAAATGCAACAACAAAAACTGTGTACCCATGCAAAATGGAAAATTAAACCTATAAGAAACATGCTTTTTCTCATTTTGGAACTTGTTCTATTGCGCCAATTTGAGCCACAGCAACGTGTGGCAGGGTACAGCTAGTATATATATATATAAATTCGTATTCCTGTCTGTTTGTCCAAAATTTCATTAATTAATACAAAAGGTCCGCTCCTTTACTCTTTGATTTATTTCTATATATAGTATGATTCTTATATATATACAATTAAGAGGCCGCCTCATTTGCATATTGCATTAAGGAAAATCGATTTTACTAAATAGAGGTATGTTAGTTAATGTTTCTAGCGAGAGAATTGTTTTTAAGTGTTCTATTTAAAAAATTTTATATAATAAACTTTAAATAATAATTTAATTGATAATATATTCAATTTAATTTATTTATAATTATTTCCGACATCGACTTTTTAAGGCGTAGAGATATCTCCCTCTAGAAACTTGGAAACATAAGAATGAACTCTCTACCAAATAAAATAATTTGGTAATCTCAATAAGTTTCTAGCTTGAAAAATAATTCACAGTAGAAAGAAAAAATAATTTATATAAAAAAGACGTACGATTAAACTGAAAAACATTCAATTGTTCTTATTAATATTATTGAAATGGATATTCAGAATCGAATTCAAACTACAGCCACAATTCTAGAAACAAAAAGCGCCCCTCACTCAAAAAAAGCAAATCAAAAATGCCCCCTCCCTTAATAAAAAGCAAATCGAAAATTTCCTTTTATTTACGAAAAAAAAAGCCAGTGAAAAAAGTGTCTTTACAAAAAATAAAAATAAAAAGCGCATATAACGCATGCGTTTGGCTATTTATTTTTCGGTCGTTCGGGCACTCGCTGCTATTTTTATTGAAACGAAAGTTGTTTTGATTTACTTACATTTATTTATTTTTGGAGGGGTTCTTTTTAACGCACGAACAACAAAAAGTGCTCCATATCCGGAGAATAGTTTCTTCTCTTTGTATCCTTTCTACCGAAATAGGGCATCACGTACTTCTTGCTTCTGACGATTACATTTACATGTTTTTATCCGTTCCTTTATTATTGAAATTGTTGCCCATGATGAAAATGATTAATATCCCTGGGTGTTGTCAATCGGAACTTCATGTAAACCCGAGTAATGCCGGGTACCTATATATATATACATATATATATATAAATAAATAAATATATATATATATATATATATTTAAAAGAGTGTAGCCATCAACAATTGTGGTTTTTTTTTAAAGGTTTTCATCATATTTTTATTTTAAAATATTTTTATAACGCGTTTCGAGCTTAGGGTGTGCTCTCTTCAGATGTTTTCGTAAAATGTTTTTCTTTAAAATGGGAGTTTGTAGAGTTATTTTTACCTCCTCTTTGAATCTAACTTTGACTGGACACTTTGAACACTTACGGTTGGAGACAGAATGTCTGAGACCACACATCACTCTGAAAAACACATTTAGTATCACCGGAGGTAAAAATAACTCTACAAACTCCCATTTTAAAGAAAAACTTTTTACGAAAGCATCTGAAGAGAGCACACCCTAAGCTCGAAACGCGTTATAAAAATATTTTAAAATAAAAATATGATGAAACCCTTTAAAAAAACCCACAATTGTTGATGGCTACACTCTTTTAAATATACATTTTTTTCTCTCGTTGGAACTACACAACAATCACTTTAAATATATATATATATATATATATATATATATATATATATATATATATATATATATATATATAAGGGTAATATTATAAATAAATGCAATCAGATAATAATGTGTTGCCTGCACAAAGCTAAAAACAAGCATAAGTTTGATAGTGGAATAACGAATAAATTAAACGATATTAAACGATTAAGGATAAAAATAATAAAAAAAAAAGAAAAACAAATAAAAACATATATTGATCTGATATTTTTTGTAGAAAAATTATAAGGGATGAAAAGATAAAATAATAAAGTATATTTAGCAAAAGTAGACTTTATCTTACATTATTAATAATAATTACTTTGTGTTTACAATTATGACATAATAAATAAAGATACGGATATCTTATCCGGAAATTACACACATATTGAATAATTAGGTACATTGTAAGACCGACTCTGTAATTGTATGTAAAATAATTAAACCGACAGAAAAAAAAAACATGTAGTCAGAACATCGTAAGATTAAAAAAAAATAAAAATAAAAAAACAGCTTGAAATCTGCACAGTAAAGATGTAAAAGAATAATTTGAAAACAACTTATTCAAGACGAGTACAAAACGCATCAAAAAGATCTCAAACGACAGAAGGTTTTGTTTATCAAAACCTTTCGACAACTGCACAAAACAAAGAGACTTCAGTAATCGCATTTTCTTTTCACAATAGGCTGCAATTAACGCAATTGGTAAATACATACTAAGAAAGGAAATCAGATTTGCTGCATATTTCCTAAGATACGAAGTTATTTTAACAGAGATTCGTTCACGTTTTAAGACGAAACAAAAAAAAAACGTCCGATACACTTTCAAAAGTCTCAAATCTAATAGGCCCTCCACTGCTGAACAAACACTAACCTCTGTCTCATCGCCACAGTGTCGAATCTATCCTCATGTTTTACAAGTACTTGAATGGAAAGTTCACTGATAAACTCATAGCTCTTGTGCTCGACGTACATATTCCTGACTAACTATACAAGCAGCAAAATTCCACCTCTTCAATGTTGAAGTTTCTACTCTAATAGTTTCTTCACTCGGACTGTTAGACATTGCAATTTCCTACCAGGTCCCAGCTTCCTTGACTGCATTAAACTGCAGAAATTTTAATGTAATGTGGACACGCATCTCGCTGTTCAACTTCCCACAGTGTACCGTCGCAATACGCCATGTTTGAGGTGACAAAGAATAAATTCAAAGTTTTATAAATTACACATGCGCAGTGAGACAAAACGTTAAAATACAGATCGTGCTTTTGTAAACATAATTAATTAGAAAATACATAAACTGTATGGGTTACATAACCGGTTTATAACCTCGATCAATAAAGCTAAATCGAGGGTATGTTTTTAAAATGAAAATAGGCCCGGACAAAGCATAAAACCACTTTACGTAAAGAGCTAAATGTAAATAGTTTTAAGATGAATAACTACCATCGACGAAATGTTGCATCCCTCTACCTTTTCTACAAGTATTTTAGTGGTGAATGCTCTGACGAACTGCAATCACTTGTGCCCCCACGACGCGAGCACCCTCGACAAACCCGACAGGCTACTAGATCCCATCCCCACACTGTAGAGATCCCTAGATGTAAAAGATTTTTTTTACTCCAATAGTTTCTTCCCCAGAACCGCAAGACTCTGGAATTCCATTCCAGGTCCCTGCTTCCCCAACAGTACTGACGTGCAGAAGTTCAAGTATAACGTGAACCGACACCTTGCTGCCCAAATCCCTACATAGTACCCCAGTAGTTGTTGCCCCTGACAGTAGCCCCCTACACCAAAGTGGCAATTTGCCTTGTTTGGGGTGAAAATGTAATAAAAAAAAAACTAAAAAAAAAAAACTACCTAACAATAAGTATTCGATGGATGAATTCTTACGCAGGAAACAGCCATTCTTTCCCCTTGTCTGATTCATTGCTCATAGAATTTGAGGAATAAAGGGAAAAGTAAGGCCAGCGAGAGTTTCGAGGCTACCGGAAGTAAACCCAAGGTTTACCTACTCCTCTGCTTTATTACGAGTTAGAGAAAAATATAATGAAATCGAGATTATAGTTATGGAAAAAAAAAACGAATAAACTAGACACCGCATTAGAAGTGATGTAAATAAAAAAAAGTAGTTTTAATTTGATTGCATTTCGGTCTGCACGTAGACAAATTAATAGAATAGAGAAAAACATGGGCAAGTTTGATGAAATTCAATGAAAAATTCGATATTTCTATTAAGAAAAGAAATCATAAATCGGCAAGCTAAAACGACAAATCACGAATATAAATTTCTTTCCATGTTTGTATATTTTTATACGGCGAGCATGTTGTTATAGAAGCATTACTGTTTAAATATAAAAAGGATTTTGAACGAGAAATGCAGGAATCACTAGGACGAAGTATCTTATAATAAGTTTGAACTGGAATGAATTGAATGCTTTGTAAAACATTATAAGTGCTGTCCAATAGCATCAGTGAAAAATGAGAACAAATGAATGCGATTTACTAACTTATTGTGGTGGGTAGTTTTAAAAAGTGACTAGAAGTTGTCAGATGTTTGAGACAAACTTACAAAAGTACATAAAGTTGTGTTTAATAATGAAACTCATTTTTTAGTTAAAGAATACAGAGACTTCTGGAAAAAAATTCTGACAACCGCTCCGTTCCAACCAAGATCTTATGCCCAAGCCGAACGACAAGAAAAATAGATAGAGGAGAAACTAATTAATGCCTACTGCGAAAATCGTGCTGATACATTACGGGTACTAACATTTTTATAGAGATTAAGTGGTTAGGCAGAATCAGAGAATCAGAGGGGTTTAAAGGAGGTTCGAATGGGGATATTAGTTTAAAACATAACACAATAAGAGGAAAATTGATCGATGCGGACTAAACGTGCTTGATTATAGGTTACCTGAGAAATTTAATGAGAACATACAGATAAAGAGTGTGTGGCTAAAGAGAATTGGGAAGTTATGCAGGTGTATATTAACTAAATTAGAGATGCTTTATCAGTAGAGGTCAGGAAATGTACATATTTAAATTTCCATTTTTTGCCTACAGTGTACAATAATCTCATTTTTTACATTTATAACACTAATCTTTTTGTGATATTGCGACTATTCCACAAACTACAACATTGCAGAGATGATAAAACTGCGATCCTTTGGGATATCATTTGGAATTTTACTGGGCATTTTTTTATTATTACGATGATTAATGAGATTTTTGTTAGTGATGTTCCATGCGATAAACGATAAGTAGTTAGCGATGTGGGTCTTATTGAGAAAAGCTGAAGATCCAATCTGCGTGTATATTATGGTGGTTAATTAGTGGGTTGGTTATTTTATTTATTTATTATTATTTTTTTTTTTATAAGTTTGGGCTCCCTTCTCTGTAGCCGATTTTAGAAGGAGGGTGGTTAGGAGAGTTTTGTAGAGGAGAAAAAGTAAAGGAATATTAGGAGATATATCAGCGAGTTATTTTTGTTTAGTTCGTGGGTCTCAATTGGATTATGGCTAAATGGTGGATGTACACTGCTTGGGATATTTAAGGTGATGTTAGTGGTGGAGTTACACTACACTTTAAGTGATAGTAGGGTAGGTTCAATGCAAGTATAAATCACATCACTATGTATACAATCATTGTTAGGTGGGCAATTTGGTATGATTATCAATAGGAAATATTGATAAATACTAGTTGTCTATATCAAAAGTAGTGAAGATTATGTTAGATTTGTCTTTAAAAGTGAAAAAAAGACTCAATAACGTTGTTGGATGATTGCCATATATTTTACAGATTTTTATACTTATTTTTCCCAGATTAGATGTGGAAGGGCATATCACTCTGAAGTTTTCTTTGTGGTCTTTTAGAGATAATCTGTGATTACCAAATACCAAGATCTCAGTATAATTAATGATTGCTGTTCTTAAAGTTTTCGCTTACTTATTGATGAATATATGAATTTTTCTAATTTTAAGGTTTGGGTATTTCTCATTTTTCTTCAATTTGCTTCTTATGACTTTAAGTTGATTAAAGCTTTTCGAATTCCTCAAAGTGAGTGTTTTGTTTAGAGGATAAGAACGATTGTGGGTTATAATGATAAACTGCGAATCGTTCAGGTTTATCTAATTTAGAAAATTAGGGCTCCTTGAGGAAGGTACGTATTTTTTTTTATCTGAAAGAGTTTATGAATATCTTATCGAGAAATGTAGAATAGAACCCACCCTAAGTAGAGCTTATACTAAGAGAAGTGGCGAAGGGGAGCGCTCGGCTTTGATCGGTCGTAAAATACGCTTAAATATGACATTTTAATTTGTCCGGATTTCGTCAATATTATTACAGAGTCGCGATTTCAAAAGTAAAAAAAAAAAAGGATTTTGGTGTCATCAGCTGAGATTGAATCCGAAAGCAAATCTATAGCATTCAAAGCTGGTGACGTTACCAATGTACCAACGTGGAACGCATATAAACTTATTAAAAATAAACTATGATGAATTCAGAATTTATAACAACTTTTTCAATTTTGACTCTTTTGGGCCACATAAAAAAAACTCTGTAAACCGGCTAAAGACCCATAAAAGAACGGACCATCAAAAAACCCCAATCGTCTGAGGCCCCTCGTGCCAGTTTTGACTTTTAGTTTTTGAAAAGAAAAAGAGGAATTATCCGTGCTGTTCTACGAAACATGTATACATACACACACACACACACACACACACACACACACACACACACACACACACACACATATATATATATATCTGCAACACACACGTATACATACTTATGTGTGTAAACTATTATGATAATTGACCACAAAAACGGAAAATGGAGGAAGAGATGGTAAGATATATTTCAGATATATTTTATAACTGTAATAAATAAGTTACACACACACACGCGCACACGCATATATATATATATATATATATATACACTAAGGATCTCATATATTATTTATCGTTTTTCTAAAATTCCGGCAGATAGCCAACCAAGATATGCGATATTTGTTTTGCTTAAATATCGTATCTGATGTAAAACCATATATATATATATATATATATATATATATATATATATATATATATATATATATATATATATATATATATCTGTGTGTGCGTCTGTGTAACCTTTTTATTACAGTTATAAAATATATCGGAAATATATCTAACCATCTCCACCTCTATTTTCCAGTTTCGGGTCAATTATCATAATAGTCCATCTCATAAGTATACATACGTGTGTGTTGTAGATTTATATATATATATATATATATATATATATATATATATATATATATATATATATATATATATATATATATTCTTTTTAAATACCCCAAATAGCGCCTCATGGTAAACAACTGATAATCCCTTAAAAATAAATTATTGCTGGTACTACAGTGAATTCGAGAGAGCAAGTTGATGCAGTGGTTGCAGGTGATTGCATGACTTACTGACTAAATAGTTTCCTAGCGAATAATAACAAATATTTTTTGTATGGTTTTAAAAGTTTAAAACTTCGAAGACTATATATATATATATATATATATATATATATATATATATATATATATATATATATTTATATATTTATATTTTTAGCCAGTAGAGTTTAGTTTCCGAGAAGTACATCCAATGAAACAACATGTGTCTACCAAATAGTGCTCAATGAGTAAACAGAGCAGGTATATGAAATTTGTTTTTGTTTTTTTATTTTGTTTTATTTATTTATTTAATTTATTTTAATGCTAATTTTATTCCTGTGTCGATATGGTTATGGCCTGTTTTCAGTGCGTGTGTGTGAGTAAAATACAACGAACAGTGTATATCCGCTGCTGAGTATAGATATAAGCGTATGTTTGCTTCTTGTGTGCGTGTGTGTGTATGTGTGTGTGTGTGTGTGTGTGTGTGTGTGTGTGTGTGTGTGTGGATTGAACAGCACCGGTCAGTACTCAATGCCCATGAGAAATGTTTTTAGTTTACAGACCGCAAGACAAAAATACTACATTCTCGAGTACCTTATGCCATAAAACCCAAAAGATGGGATAGACAAACTTAAAAAGGGAATATATAAAAAGGGAAATAAAAAAGATGTGTATTATCTTCAAAGACCTAACTTGTCCTCTCCCCGCTCATAACCCCCACCCATGTTACATTCTAACTTTGTAAACAGAATAAGAAAATGTTTTTGTTTGAAATATCAGTTCTCGACGATAATTCTTGGCCTGAAGACGTAACCCCCCAACGCGGGTGATTACAGAAACATGTATGCACATATGTAGCATTAATGTTTGTATAAATAAATTTACTATATATTTATATATACATATACATTATGATAAATACGTTATAAAATTATGTATGCCCATTAAGCTAAACAGAATATTTCGCGTGTCATTCTCATGAGAATTCGTCAGGCTTATGCGAAAAGTTGTGCTAACGCTTCTTTATATACGAATATACTGTTAAATTCTCTATCATCTTCCTTATGGCCGCCGCGCCTATCAACCAATGAGCAAGCACTTACAGGACAAAGGTACAGCCTTTCGCTTTGTGTATTTTATTGGAAGGATAGATATCCTTTAGTTGTAGTAAGCTTACCTATTTTAACCTAAGTGTAGTTAGATATTATTTTTTTTGTTTTGGTCTATATTTCGGACATGGCGTGTTATATATATATATATATATATATATATATATATATATATATATATATAAATATATATATAAATAGATAGAACGATAGATGGATAGATATATAACTAGATATCGATAAATATATATACTTATTTGTGAATATGTATGTTCATTGTAAATGAATATTTGTTTACTTTTAAAATTATGTTGATCCATGTAAATTATGCCTCAATGAAAACTTCGCTATCCTATTCCTTAAATAATCCCAACATCAATTAAACTGTAGGGGACAAATAACGAACAACTGTGTGAACAGGATAAACTTTGCTCATGGATATCGAGACAAAATAATTTTAAAATTGACAATAAAAATAGAACATAAATAAATAAAATTAGCTACCAAGATCCTCTCGATAGTCAGAATAGAACATTCCAGTGTCGCCGATTCGACGGCGTGGCCGATTCTGTGGGGAGAGAATTCGACATGGACTACGCTAGTCTCAATTTTTTTTTAAAGATATGACATATTTAAAAAAAAAATTAGAAAAGTAATTTGAAAATATATCACTTTAAGTATTTCTACAAAAGATAATGCTTTTAAAAAACTTTTTTGGTTTATTATTTAAAGATTAAAAAATTAAAAAAATATTGTCAAGTTCTTTTGGCACTTATAAACTTATTTTATTGTTTTGAGGCAATAAGGTTTTTTTTAGAAAGCCTTTCTTAACTTGGTGAGCGAAGATTTTTTTGCAACTGAGTGTAGAGTGTAGAGTATTGGTACGAAAATATAGTTATGTCAAGTAAGCTATACAGAAATATTCAAACCCATTCCCGAAGGAAGCTGGCCGTCTAATTTAGTTGATGGATTAGTGATAATTTTCCGTGATGATTTTTGTCGGCAACGAAACATGAATGTTTCTATGTTTGAACATCATGAGCTTAGTTAATAGATAGACAGTTTGATATGCATATATCAGGGCTGAGTTTGTCGCTGGGTTTGACTCTCCTGACCAGCAGTAATTATCTCTGCTTAGACTGATTGCTAAAGCATAAAACATATGGATGTATATCAGTGTTTATTTAGCCTGATTAATTCAGTCTTGAATGAAACATGTTTCTGTGTTCGATCATCATAATCTCGGTTTATACATAAGTGTATTAATAAGTAGTGATCCTCTGGTGCAATCAGGTGGTCGCTGGCAGGCCATGGGTGTGGCAGCAAGACTCGGCGACAGCCCACAAGTCCAAAGCGAGCCAGACACAATTTTAGAAGAAGTGATAAGACTATTTACCCGTCGCTGGTCTCTCTTCTCCTCCGAACTAAACCCACTGGACTACTTAGTTCGGCCATATATCGGGAACATCACCAACATGACCTCCCACAACACCAAAGCCAGCCTAATCGCCGACATTCGCCGAGTATTCACCGAGTATTCGCCGAGCTCTCGCCGGCGCCCGTAGAAAAGGTATGCTCTAAGTTCCGAACTCGCATCGAAGCGGTGATTGATGCTAAAGGTGGTTACATTGAATAGATGTCAGCTTTACTACATAATCAAGTTACCTGAATGGATTTTTTTTCAATAAAATGTCTAAAATAAACTGTAATGTTTTTTTTTTTCTTTAAGGCGACAACTTTATCGTTCTACCCTGTATATTAGTTTAAAAACAAGTGAATCTGGTTTTGTAGCAACCGTCCGCGAAAGAGGCGTTCCGGTTGGTGATGGTGACGTCATCTTTTCTCTCGTCAACGCCAGCCAATCCACGTTTTGTTTATCCTCTAATTCGTTTGCCATTGTGGCGTCTCCATGACGACGCATTTTAAAGAGGATGTGGCTGATTCCTTACAAATGTCGGAAAATGGACGACGAGAGCGGGAAGAACGAGAGAAAAATGTATATAAAGAGAAGGAAGGTGGAAAGAATGATAGACAGAGACAAAGCGAGAAAGAACGAAAAGGAGATGAAAGGATGTGGTAAAAAGGGTGTGGCCATTAAAGGTTGATAAGAAAAAAGAGAACGAAAACACAACGTCGGAAGGGAGAGGAGAAAGAGGTTAATCAAAACTAGACGGAGAACAAAAAACGTAGACAAATAAGAAAACAATGAAGATGAAGAACATAACAGAAAACAGAAATTGAAAAATAAAAAAGAAATATATAAAAAATAAAAAGAAATATAAAAAAGAAATATATAAGAAATAAAAATAAAAAAAGAAATAATAAAAAATAAAAAGAAATATAAAAAATAAAAAGAAAAAAGAAATATATAAAAAATAAAAATAAAAAAGAAATATATAAAAAATAAAAAGAAATATAAAAAATAAAAATAAAAAAGGAATATATAAAAAATTAAAATAAAAAAGAAATATATAAAAAATAAAAAGAAATATAAAAAATAAAAATAAAAAAGGAATATATAAAAAAGAAATATATAAAAAATAAAAACAAAAAAGAAATATATAAAAAATAAAAATAAAAAAGAAATATATAAAAAATAAAAATAAAAAAATAAATATATAAAAAAGAAATATATAAAAAAGAAATATAAAAAGAAATATCAAAAAGAAATAGAACAAACCCAAGAAAGGAACAGAAATAAGACACAATATCACAGAAGAAAAAAAAGGTTGATTAAACGGTGAAAAATATAGACAGCAAAAAATAAATTAAAAAAAAAAACGTATCTCACTACCGATGCAATTCTCGACCCATATAAGAGCCAAATACGTCCAAAAACAGAATATTATTGCCACATCTTGGCAGGCGCTGCTCGTCGCGACTTATCTTGCCTTGATAAAGTTCAAAACCAGCTTCGAAACCTAGTAAACGATTACTTATTATAGTTTAATGAAACCAAGTAGATATAGACTTATTCTCTTTCCTGCGACATCTTTCCCACAGAAAAAACGCTGGTGTCCTGTCTCTGCTCTATCGTTATTTTCATAGCAAGCTCAAGTCTGAGCTTCAGTCTATGGTTCTCCTTCCAAAACTTTTACAAAAAAACACTCGACTACCTACAACCACATCAACAATTTCCTCTACTCTCTATGTGTGCCTAATTCCAAACGCAGATTTCATAAACAAAGTTTATTTCCTAGAACAGCCCGCATGTTGATCACTGTTGCATTAGCTTGCATTCCAACTGATTATAATATTGTAGCCATTCAAGGCCAATGTAAACAAGTTCTTGTTGAGCCGTCCCCATAAATAACACAAATTCTACTTTATCTACACAATTAACGAGTATTAAACTAGCACCTTACATTCGTTAACCCTTATCCTCAAGTGGCTTTCTAGCCGTCATAAGTGGTGACTACCTTGTAAAAAATAAGAAAAAAAAACAAGAAAATAAATCCAAAAAAATAAAAAGCAAAGTTTAGAAAATTGCATCGACATGGATTTACATAATTTATAATTAAGTTAATATTCGTTGGCTATTTAAAACGAAATCTAACGAAATCTAATTTTTTAGGTAAGTGAACTTCGCTCGTGAAGCGCTAACAATTTAGCAAATCAAATAACCGATCAAACGATGTTTATTTGACAATAAATAAACACCGAATGCGAATGGAATATAAAAAAGTAAAACGAAGCGATATTAAGGGTCGAGATCAGCTCGACTGAATCAACCGACTTAGAAATTATCTCTACTCCTATATATAAGTCAGTTTATGTGTGTGAGAATACAGTCTTTGTGCAACTCTACAAGAGCCTTGTGCGTCCTATCTTGGAGTATTGCCACTCTATCTGGCGACCACACCATAAGACCTTATGCAGTGATCTGGAAGACGTACAGCGCCGAACAACCAAGCTGCTGGCATCACTGAAGGACAAGCCATACTCTGAAAGATTGAGAACCCAGAGACTGCCCACTCTTGAGCATGGGAAAAATCGTGGTGACATGATCGATCTCTACAAGTACATCCATGGGATCTATGATACAAGAAAGTCGTCTTTCCAGATCGACAAAAACAGCACAACCAGGGGGAATAGCCTCCAAATCATAAAAAAACAGGCTAGATGTCCGCAAAGGAACCTTCTCACAGAGGGTTGTCAACACATGGAATGATCTCCCAGATGCAGTTGTACAAGCACAAACGGTAAACACATTTAAAAGCAGACTTGACGCCCATTGGAGATTGCTGCCGAGTTTATATTGTCCATCCTCCTAAATGGAAGTGCAAATTCCTGGGTTTCTGTGCCACGCATGCCACAAAGTTGTCTAGGAAATTTTTCCCTTGGAACGATGAACAGGTCCAAAACCTGGATCTCAAACATCTATATGTGAAAGTCAAGTCAAAGAGAGAGAGAGAGAGAGAGAGAGAGAGAGAGAGAGAGAGAGAGAGAGAGAGAGAGAGAGTTTCTCCTTCATAGGTTCCGAAACGGCTGACCATGACTTTTGCAAACTTTACAAACGAGTAATTTATATTTTTGATAGTGTTCTTAGATATGTTTGTACAGAAATTCACCCGATAATAACTGAAAATCGAAAAAAAAAATCGATCTTAAAAATAGTCTTTCTTCTATTATAAAAAAAAAAAAGATTTTTTATAAGGGGAATAATTTATGTTAAACCGGTCTAACATTGGCCAGTGTAACGTAAAATATTCCCCTATAATTTTTTTTCATCTATAACATAAGAAAGACCATTTTTAAGATATCAGCTGACGTGTTATTGTAAACAAATACAGACTAAATTTGATGAACGACATTATCATTACTATTTTAAATGTTTAAATTATTCCTCGCAATATATAATATTTAGTAGAGGATTGCTTTTTATAATAATACATACGCAATCCGCATGAATTAAAATATGGTTAATCGTATTGAACGATCGGGCAACGCCGGACGTCCAGCTAGTATTTGTATATTTATGTAAGAAGTATATCTAAAAGTTTTAATCTAATATGCAAGCTAGGTGTGAATGAAGAAATAAAAATTATAAGCTAGGAATATATTAAGTCAGTGAACAGGGATAGCAAAATATTTTCGCTATGCTGGATTGATTTTAACTCACAAAAATAAAATTTGATTCTGCAATGCATCTGTACGTTTGTCTATAAAAAAATAATCGTCGGAAAATATGAATTTATTCATGCAATTTGCAAAATTTAACATCTAATAAATCTTGTTTAATATCAGAAAAGTTTTGGTTGGTTGGTTGGTTTAGTTTTACGGTTATTAAATGCCGAATCCAGTGATTTTGAAGAACAATTCTTTTAATAGAATAAATATTTTTTCCAAGTCGGTTTCTATTAAACCCAAAGTTGGGACCCTAACAGGTACTACCACTGCGGGTCAGAGTGGAGCTGGGAGCAATGGCAATTAAGAGGCAATTAAGGAGTGGTCCCACACTCCCCAAAGCCCACAAGCTTCCGATATAGTTTAAGGTCATATCCAAGACCACAGAAAAGTTTTCGCTGAGTAGCTATTCTGTACAAGTCTTGGAGATGAAAAGTTTTCGGTGGGAAGCTGTTCTGTTTTAAAGTCTCGGATTAAAAGAATTCCAGTAAAGCAGCTGGCCCTGATGGCATCCCAATTATAGTGTTAAAAAAGCTTCAACCAGAACTTGCTCCCATACTTACGAAACTATTTAAGCGCTGCCTTAAGGAGAAGTGCTTTCCGACTCCCTGGAAGACCTCATCAGTTTGCCCTGTATTTAAGAATTCAGGTGATAAGTCATCTCCCTCTCAGTACAGACCAATAAGTCTCCTGTGTGTTATGAGTAAGTTGCTGGAATCCATATTAAATAGAGAAATAGTCAACCACCTCAGCAGGAATAACCTTCTTTGTGACACACAATATGGTTTCCGCTCTGCAAGATCTACCGCAGATGTGCAACGGTTATATCTCACAGGATTAGTGAATCTCTCGACAAAGGCTTCTTTTCTTGGGCAATTGCTCTTGACATGTCAACAAGGTATGGCATAAGGGCCTACTTCACAAGATTTCCAGCTACGGTATAACTGGAAATGTTTTCTCAATCATTAAATCATTTCTCTCCGATAGGCTCATAAGAGTAGTGGTAGATGGACAAAAATCGGAGGCCTGCAATATAAATGCTGGAGTCGCTCAATCCTGGGCCAAACTCTCTTCCTGATCTATATCAATGACCTCCCTAAACACATGCTTAAATCATTCGTTGACATCTATGCTGATGACACGACCATCTACGGAAACACATCAAAGGCTGTAAATGACAAAGTTCTCTCTGATTCTATCTCCTCTGATATCGAGCGCGTGATTCAGTGGGGGAAGATGTAGCTGGTTACCTTTAATGCATCCAAAACCAAACTCCTATCCTTACATAATCAACGCTCTGATCCCCATCTGACATCAATTGTGATGGATGGCTCTCGTCTGGGTGAGGCCCCGTGTTTTGACCTTTACTCCTGATCTGAAATGGAACACGTACATCAAGTCTGTTGCCAAGGTCGCTGGAAAGATGGTGGGATCCTTCTACCGCTCCAGAAGATATCTCACTACTGATGCAATTTTCTATCTATATAAAAGCCAAGTACGTCCAAGGATGGAATACTGTTGCCATATCTGGACAGGAGCTGCTAAAAACAGCCTATCCTGCCTTGACAGAGTACAAAATAGACTTCGTGACTTAGTGAGGGATGCCCTTTCCTCTACCCTGCAACTTTTCTCCCACAGAAGAGACGTTGCGAGCCTATCCTTGTTTTATCGTTATTTCCATGGCAGGTGCTCGTCTGAACTCCAATCTCTGGTCCCCCCTCGCCAATCTTTCACGAAAAACACCCGTCTAGCTGAATCCACTGTGAAAAATTTCCCTCACTCTATATCTGTGCCTAAATCAAAACGCGGATTCCATGAACAAAGCTTCTTTCTTAAAACTGCACGCCTGTGGAACTCTGTTCCGTCTGCCTGCTTCCCACCGGACTACAACTTGGATGTGTTCAAGTCCAACGTTAACAAATTCCTAATGAACCGCCCCCTTAAGTAAACACTTCATCAAATCCCCACACTAACCTACTGTACTTGCAATAACCCTTATCCCTGAGTGGCTTCCGGGCCTTGATAAGTGGTGATCACTGTGTAAAAAAAAAAATTCAGGCAAAGAGAAAAGGATTTTTCATGTGTAGACACGAAAAAGTTTTGTGCGGGAATGCTAAAAGATTCAATATTTTATGAAGCAATTCTGGTTTTTGATTGGTTGCTAGCAGAACATGGCTACATTTTCTTGGTCATTTCCTATCGCCAGTGTCCATAAGTAGAACCTTAAACTTTATTAAACAATAGTCAATCCTAAATAAAAAAATATATTGAAACAATTTCATATACGAATATTAAGTTCAGTGACAATTCCATGCGACGTGTTAAAGTAATAATTTATTAGACGTCACTGACGTCAAAATTAATTGTAAACTTATTTAGTGACTTGTTGAATGTCTGAGGCATATTTCCTGCGTCCATGGATCTTAGGATAAACGGGTGGGATTTTGCTGTTCGTCGGGTAAGTCAGTGGAGATGCCACAACGGTTATGAGATCACCAGAACTCATTGCATTAAAATACTTGCAAAATATACACAAATATTAAAGATTGCGGCGACGGAAGAGAGGTTGGAGGTAGGCCGACGGTGTTGACCTATAAAGTTCAAGACTCATTTTTGGTCCATGTCTAAAAGTGAGTATGTTAAGATACCTATTTTCTTTTATTTCGAATATTAATTCGTTATTGTAATCTCACTGTCAGTGTAGTAAATTGTCCAACTTTCTGAACATGAACAACTTACAAGCAGACAATCCCTAGCAACCTAAAAGCTTTCAGATTTTAGCAAGTTCTAATCCTTCCGCTTTAAATGGAAAAATTCTTGACAAGATTTTCCAACTTAATCGAATCGGCAACTTTTCATAAAATGCTGTATCGATCAGAATAGACCGAAATAAGATTGAAGGACGCATCGATTCTGTGCTTGATGTAGAAGATAAAACTATACCGTTCAATCTACTGGTCTGGTCTTGTTTATATATATATATATATATATATATATATATATATATATATATATATATATATATATATATATATATATATATATATATATATAGTAATGAAATCAAAAGGATGTAGTATTTACCTGATATACGCAATGGTAAACTTCAATCTAATATAAATGCCAGAGCAGAGTTTATATATAAATAATCTAATCCCAACCAAATAAAAAACTCAATACGACATAAAGAGTAGAACTTATTATCGAAAAAAGAAAATTAAAACTAAGTTGAATTTTACAATCAAAATTTATTGCCGGGCTGAATAAGGATTTTGTGAATTGTTTTTCTCTTTTTAGTATTTAGTCGAACAATAAATTTGATTGTAAAGTCTAACTTACAGTTTTAATTCTCTTTCTTATATATATATATATATATATATATATATATATATATATATATATATATATATATATATATATATATGAGAGGAATGTTGTTATTTGCTTGAACCATTGTACGCAAGTTGAAAGGAGTTGTGTATGCGTTTCGTAGGAAACACCGTTGACACGAGTTTTAGAAGAAATGTTCAATAATGTTCAATTATATTACGTTCATTTATCAACATAATGTTTCGCACAATATGGTAAGTGTTGATGTCCCTAATTTTCGAGAGTAGTATCTCTTCTTCAGCGGGTGGGGAAATAAAAAGAAGCCTGTAAAAGTGATCGGCGCGGCTCTCCTCCTTCAGTTTTATTTATTTATCTATTCATGTTATTTGTTTCTTTATTCCCGAAAGTCAGTGTCGCAGACTGGCTGTCGAATCAATTTCAAGAATATGAGTTGTGATGAATATTTAGCATTGCTGGAATTATTACAGATATTTTCATGTATATAAATGATTAATTTTGCTTAAAGTGTGTATTTGGAATGTTAATGTCGTGTAATATCCGGTTTTTGTAAAGCGAATAATCTAAGGAAAATAACTCTAAATGTGTTCTGATTATTTATTTATCTGTAGAAACCAATAAATAAATAAAAATGTAATAAAATAGCTAATTCAAACGCAGAGTCGTCTCCCTTTCTTCTTCCATTCGCTTTCCATAAATCTGATCTTAAATAGCCGTTTATTTCGCAAGCGACAATATGAATTTTTTTTTTGAGTTAAAATGAGTAAAAGATGATCCTTTATTTTTGTGAAACATTTCATATGTGACGTCAAGAAAAATATTTATGACATGATATTTCTTAACAAAATTTCGAATTACTTTAATTTTCCCGCGCTATTACGTATCGATACCTCAGAATCAATTAAAATGCTCCATGTTTATAACAAAGAATGTATAATCAATAGTTGTTTCAATGACCTCAAAAAAAAAAAAGATTAAAAGATTCAAAACATACCAATGACCTAAACAAAAATGCAATACACATCAAGTATAAACTCAAATATTGGAATCGACTTTCATTAAATAAATTTTCAATAAATCTATTTTTATATATGCGTGTTTATGAAATCGATTCTATTGTAGTAATGTCAGCAATTTTGTTCTATTGGTTTATTAAATTTGATCAATTAGAATCTCTCGTAATATTATACTCGAATATAACAGGATATTTAAAAGTCAAGAGAGAAAGAAATACGTAACTTAATTTTCGTGGTAAGCGTCTGTTAATAATTTAGCTATAGTCTAAAATGAAATCTAGCGTTCCCGTCCCTCTTTCTCTCTCTCTCTCTCTCTCTCTCGCTCTCTCTCCCTGTCTGTCTGTCTGTCTATCTCTCTCTCTCTCTCTCTCTCTCTCTCTCTCTATATATATATATATATATATATATATATATATATATATATATGCATATTAGTAGAGAACATGGCATTGTCCGGTCGTAAGATACGCTTAAATATGATATTTTAATTAATGCAGATTTCGTATTTATTATTATATTAGCGGGGGTACTCGGCGTTGCCCGGGTGTAGAGAAGTGTGAGAGGAGGGTTAAAATAACAGTATGAAGTCCAGGTGGAGAGAGGTGTTAAAAAAGTGCTAGTAGCGTGGAATGATCAAAGCAACAGTAGACAGACCGGATGGAGAGAGAGGTAAATACAATTGTAGTAGCGGGGAAGAGTACCCGGCATTGACCGGGTGTGTAGGTGGAGTAAGGAACCCTGGGTATAGAGACGTGTTAAAAATATGGTAGTAGCGGTGGGAGGGAATCAAACAACAGTAGACAGCCAGGGTGAAGAGAAGTGTTAAAAACGTGGTAGAAGCAGGCAGGCTCGAACACGTGACGCGAAGGCGGAAAAGAAAGTGAAAGATGCTGCATTACGCAACCGAAAGTCGGAAGCGTTCAAATTAAGCGTAGTTTATCGAAAAGAAAATATGACTTGCAGAAATGGCGTCGGAAAATCCTACCCCTCCCTGCAGAAAACTGCCCAGTTGAGGGTGAACGAATAAATGTTTTGGGCCAATTTTCCGATTTTTGTCGTCTGAAGGTTTCGTCAGGATCCGTCGCCTTTATCGAAAGTTTTTACGAGACATACAAACACACACATATACACACGCATTTTGCTTTTTATATATTAGCTTATATTGGACTCAGTATAAAGTTATGATTTAAAAGTTAAAAAAAATGACTCATGCGCCACCACCGAGAATCGAAACCAAAATGCTTAACTTACGATTCACTTTTTCCTTGACGTTAATGCGTAAGTTATGAACTCATGCTTGATGCAAAGCTAAAAATTGAAAGATAAACTAATAGGTGTTACTTTACGCATGCATATTCGTAATGGCATCGTTCGATATCACCACGCAAATTCCATTTTTTTTTAATTTCACCTTCTTGCACCGATTTTCTCCGGCTAAAACCAAAGTATAAAGTTTCATATGGGTTCAAATACCCTACATATTAAGTTTCATGTTTGTGAACTAAAAACCGGTATTTTCTTTTTAATTAAATAGAAAAAAATGGTTTAAAATATGAATATCAATACACAAAAAATATTATAAGGGTATACAATAGTACAAATTTATAGGAGTATATATATATATATATATATATATATGCGTGTGTGTGTGTGTATACGAGTCTTATTTGCAAAGTAATGTCTTGAAAAGCATCTGGGACTGACCTTCACTCCTGATCTGAAATAAACCACATGCATCAAATCTGTTGACAAAATCGCTGAATAAATTGTTGGGTCACTCTACCGCCCCAGTAGTTATCTCACTGCCAATGTCATCCTTATCTGTATAAGAGCCAGATACATCCTAAAATTGAGTAATGTTGCCACATCTTGGCAGGAGCTACACGGCGCACCCTATCTGGCATAGATCCAGTTCAAAACCAGTTTCGAAACCTAGTAGGTGATGCCCTTTTCTCTTCCCTGAAATCTCTTTCCCATTGAAGAGATGCTGCGAACCCGTTTCTAATCTATTTTCATGGCAAGTGCTCGACTGAACTCCAATATATGTTCTCACTCGTCAAACTTTTGCAAAAAACACTTGATTTGCTACAACCACTATATATAATTTTCTTCAATCTCTATCTGTGCCTAAATCTAAACTCAGATTCCATGAACAAAGCTTTTTTCCCAGGACTGACCGCCTTTGAAACACTGTTCCCCTGACCTGCTTCCCTGTTGAATACAACATGGGGAGTCTTCAAATCGTGTGCGGCAAGAAAAGCAAGTGTCCAAAACACAATCTGGAACGCTATTGATAATTTCATTTACAGCTTATAAAGATTAAATTTTTGTCTCGTGATTATGAAGATATATGTGATACGTTATAGTCGGATAAATTTTAACGTATTCATATCCATTTAATAATAGCTCAAACGGTAACTACTAAGGCTGAAACGTTATATATTTTTGTTTAAATTCTAGTTTATGGCACCCATGTAATATCTGTTTATAATTGAGATAACTGCTATATATTAGATAATATATAATAATCGATAGAAAATTGACACTATTACAATAAACATGTTATCTGCACAAATTAAAATATCATATTTAAGCGTATTTTACGATCGGGCCACGTCTGACGGCGACTTCTATATGTTGGTCACAATATAATAATCAATAAAAATGTGGCTATATAATAATAAATGCGAAATCTGCAAAAATGAAAATATATTTTACCGTAACGATCCGACAAGGCCGGCCAGCCTGCTACTAATATATATATATATATATATATATATATATATATATATATATATATATATATAAAATGGGTTAATAAATTCCAACGAAAGAAAGATGTATATTTAAATAAGGGAGTAGTCACCAACAATGTGTATTTTTAACATTATTTTATTATTCCATGTCTTGGTTTTTCATTGAGAATTATGTTTGGATCATTGTAATAATGTTTTTAAGTTATTGAAATCGTTTACGTACGTTTCAGACGGTCTGATGCGTCCTCGTCAGAAATTATTTTCAAATGTGTAAAAATGGCGATTTTCAGTTAGTTTGAAGTTTTTCCAAGGGGTGGAGGCTTGTAAGTGTTTATGCTGAATTTTTATTGCTTTTTATGGCTTTTTTATTTGGTTTGTCCAGGGAGATTTTGACCTCTCTGGTGTCCCAAAAGAAGCTGACGGATTTTTAATTTGATTAACTTCTTCAATATTTAAGTTAAGCTTACCAATTTTCATATGTAGATAGATGAGCCTCTGCGTGAATTTTTTGAGATATAGTAATATATCATAGTCTACTTATTCTAATTTTATTTACACAACTTAATCTAGGGTATGTTTTTCACAAGGTCTAATTTTAGTTATGAAAATGATGTTACTCAAATGTCCACCATTTTCATTTTCACACTCTTATGCTCTCTGCAGGGCATTGTCTAGCACATCACTTAATGTTTCAGGGCGTATGTCCTTAATTCCCTCCTCTATATTGTTTTAAGGACATTTATTATGGCTGTTTTTTTTTTTTGCGTATACCCGCTTTTTGAGGTAAACCCCAAAGGAAGAAATCTGCACATGTAATATTTGGCGAGCGGAGTGGGCAATTAATCTCACAGCCAAGAAAAAATATTCAGTTGCCGTATATGTCATGGAGCAGATTTAATGTTTCTCGTGCCGTATGCGCCGTTGCACCGTCCCGCTGAAACAACATTGATCGAAAGACCCCAATTTGACTTGATCTCCTTCTTACTGGTGATGATGGATCCCTGGCTACGCTCTCTGCTAATCTCTGACGATTCTCATCACTTCTTGCCGTATGGGGTCTACCATATTTAGGGAGGTCACATACAGACCCTTGCTCATAAAATCGAGCCCCCATAGCTTTTATTGCATTGGGAGTAAGGGAATTTCTTGTGTTGAAGTTTCGTCGAAATTCCCTTTGAGTTTCTGATATTGACTCATTCAACCGAAAATACGACTCTATGATAAATATCCGGTCCTCAGTAGTGTAACGACTTATGATGACCTTAGAACGGTTAGTCTAGATGATCTCAAAAAATAAAAGAAAAATATAAAAAATTAAGAAAGTTATGAATTTTTTAAAAACCATCAGCTTCTTTTCGGACACCCTGTATACATACATACATACACACACACACACACACACACACACACACACACACACACATATATATATATATATATATATATATATATGACCTTGCCTGTATGTGTGACTGACTGTTTGAAGAACGATTTCTGCCAAATTACTCTGTCAATGTTTTTCTACGGACTTTACACTTGATATATAGGGAATTTGAACCTGTGTAACAAATTCAATTTGTTTTAGCCGGTAAAAATATTTGCTAAAGGATCAAAATTTATAAAATTGGAAATTATCTGGCGTAAGTCGACTTAAAGTCCCCTGTCGTGCATGTGCAATTACACATTTTTGTGTTAAAGACAGTGAATTCTTAGAGTTTTTACATCAATCTGTTTGCTAAGATGGTAAGACCTAATCCTGAAACGCTAGAGATTTTGGTTTCGATTCTAGTTGATGGCAGTCGTCATGATTTTTGTATACTTTTGAAATTATTACTATATATTGGGTAAAATATAATAACCAATAGAGTATTGGCTAAAATATTATATTAGGGCGTATTTGTCGATCCGGTAACGTCGCACGGCCACTCTAATATTTTGGATACAATATTATAATCATTAGAGAATTGATACTTTAATACAAATCCGAAATATGCATGAATTAAAATATCATATATAAACGCATTTTATGACCGAGCAATGTCGAGTGGCCTGCTTGTATATTATAGGATAATCATTTTATCGTAAGCTATCCAAAAGTCGCCTTTGGTAGTTTCACCTAATCGGTAGGCACGAAGAAACGGTTCAGGTAATGGACGTGAATGAAAACGCCTACAAGTCACAACTTGAATTTTGAGGTTTTAAATCCATAGTGATCACCGAATTGATTAGTGCTATCCTACATTAATAAAACTATTAGAGCAACAACTTGTTTAATTTTTAATGCTAAAAAACTCCGTAATATATTGGGACATCCTGTGCGTCAAACTCATTTAATCCATAAACATATTAATACATTAAGATTTAAATAAAGATAACAATTTAAACGACTCACCAACACTGCTTGGAGACCCTGCCCTGCCTTTATTCTTTTCTGCAACCTCTTCTCCACATAAGAGACTTTGCGGGCTTGTCTGCTCTATCATTATTTTCATTGCAAGTGCTCGTCTGAGCTCGAAATATTGTCTTTCACAAAAACTCGTTCATCTAAAACCACTATTAATAACACTCCCCACTCTCTATCGGTTCAGAAACCGTGCATTCCATGAACAAATCTTTTTTTTTCTAGAAATGCCTGTATGTGGAACCGTGTTCCGCTGGTCTACTTTAAGCTGACTACAATATTATCGTCTTCAAGTCCAACTTAAACAGGCTTTTGTTGAACTGTCCTCTTAAATAATCTAATTATACTAGATTTTTACTACGAACAACTACTGCGCTATTATCCCGACGACTGCTGTACACACATTATCCCTTATTCTCGAGTGGCCTACGGACCTAGATAAGTGGTGACCCATTGTAAAAAATCGTATTTAAGCGAACTTTTTACTATAGTCTTACTATTGATTCCAATTCTCACGATGTCGTGAATTCATTCTCGGCAATCGATCCGATAAAGTTACACCATTATGAGAGATAACAATCTTCTATCTGTATCGCTTAGTTATGTTTGGTGGCCCTAGAAGGTACATTCTTCCAAACCTTGGGTGGAAAAAGTTTATTGCTTGCTTCTTTAGGCACCCAAACTTGGGAATGTCGGCGAAGCTGTTGAGACAGTTTTTGTCAAACCCAAGTTCTTATATCAGGGCACTGGCTTGACTTTCCTCACTTTCCACCATTGTGTTGCATATTCATGGGGTAGGAAATGAATAAGTAATTATTAACTGTCTTATTTTACTGCGTAAGTCGGTAATTTTAGACAGAAACTGAAATATAAAAGAGAAAAATAGAATTGATCGCTCCCTTATGTTTACATGGAATTATTTCTGCGAAGTTACCTGAAGAATTACACATTCTTGGACTAATCTCTTTCCTAGTTCTGTAACTCATTTGTTCCTTTATTTCTCAGTTTTAACGAAATTATTTGAGAGAACACTAGTAAATAAAACTGTTTTTCAGTCCACGGCCACGTTTTGTCTCTTAACGGTACAAACCATTTTCGACGAGATTATTCAAGACAATTTTGGCCTAATTTTGTCTCCTGAGTGCTTTGTAACTTTAGACAGGATTATTCGAGACAATTACGGTTGACACCTGACCTAACGCGTGAGAGACTTGATCCCCGACTTAATCGGATATTAATATTATACAACAATTATTGCATTTTCTCATTTTCGTGACACAATAGAGTTTGATCTTATCATTAAGCATCAACAGTTGTATCTAAATTGAGCACTATTTATTCACACACTACTCTCTAATTTCCGCTATCGTCCAAGCTTTTTTTTTAGTAACCTGATCATTCAAAAGTCCAGTCACTAGCTTGTAATGGCTAGGTTTCGTTCCATGTCCAGGAAATTTGATTCGTTGTCCGAATTCTGTCAACAACTTTCGAGTAGTCTACAGAAAGAATTCGACACTATTTACATGCTCCATCTCTATACTCAAGGTCTGTTAACGCTCCGAATGTTTAGTTGTCACTTATCTTTCTACCGCAATGCCAATGCAAGCTACTTCGCCTGACCGTTATAAAGACTTTCAGCTTCAAAGAATAATTTCCTTTATTTCCAGTGTTCTACCTGACCGCCACATAACTTTGTATTTATCTCAAAGTTAAAACTACTAAAAATTTTTTAATTCGCGCGGACGTAGGACAAGGCAATACCACGTGACATCTTAATCCAAGTAGCAAAATACCGACAAACGAAAGCATCAAATGGCTAAAAACCTCGCAAATAAAATTAAATTGCTTATAAGTTGCTCAGCATATTTTGTGCTTAAAATGAGCGTTTTTCCAGTTTCTTGTTAAAAATACTGTTTAAAAACACAATGTCTCAATATTTAATTATCATTTTCCGAATGGCAGGATTAATAGTCAATTGGAAACGACCTATATGCGTCGAACAAAATTACTACTCTTTATAGAAATAAAGTCAGACTTATTTTTATCTTTTAGTACTTACTTTTTTAGCAACCCCCCACCCAATTGTTTTTAAATTTAAAAAATTTAGTAATTCATAACAATAAAACTGGAGATACCACTTAAAAAATCCAAACACAAACTTATAAAAATATATTCAAGTCAAAATGGTTTATTCTAACTTCCTCTCTGAAACAAAACAAGCTACGTTAAAAGGAGAATGAAACAATATCTCTTATAATAATGTATATAACCGATCGTAAGACTAACGTATCAAAAAACAAGAGTTGCGGTAAACATAGTCCTCACAAAACAAGAAAATATGACTGATAGAACCTATGAAAATTCGAAAGTCAGCAAACAAGAAGAAAAGAAACTATTGACCTATCGATTGGTACAATATCCTTTTTTTTCAACTTCAAACTGGTTTATTATTACGTCCTTATTTGCGACTGCGTATTTTTGTTCCTCCTTTGCGACTGCATTTTTCCGGTGTGTCGTTTATTTTCCCTTCTATTTTTTCTTCATATTGTCTCTGTTATGGTATAAAAATCCCCGTCACGGCATGCCATCGTAAGCCATTACAGGGTAGAAGCCTTTTGTAATTCGCAGTTTTATTCTGAATATGGTTCGCACTAAGGATTTAACCATCAACTTCCAGAAGAGTGCCACTTACACAAGGACCCCTAGCGTAACGGATAAGTACTAATTGAAATTCAGTAGTAAGTGACATCTTTCTAGATGTTGAAGGTTCAGTCGTTAGTGATAGCGATATGAAATAAGAGAATGTTACCTCCGTGAATTCGAACTTCTCTTGAGATTCTCGAGTTCGGCAATAGACACTTGAATAATCGGCCAAAATGTTAGAAGAATAAAACTCAGGATTAGAAAAGTAGACCAAATAACTCAAATAATAAAACCCCTGTTTTGCAGATTTAAATAAAGTTGGAGAGTATGGCATATGCAATCTTTTGTGCAAAATATTCAAATAGCAGAGCCAAAATTACATTTTTGATTCAGACTTAATAACAGAAAACTTCCAACATAAATTTCTCAATTATATTCTAAGTATCGGATGCTCTGAATATTGTAAATTACAGCAGAATATTAACAGCTACTTATCCACTGGCTTAGTTTGACAAGATACACCTGAAGAAGCTCGAAGATTATTTTTTGGGTTTTTTTACGCATGTTAACCTCTAACAAAACATATCGCAGCTTGGACGTGAAGTGCTACTGTTTGGGGCCATGCTTTTGGAAGATAAACAAGGTGTTGGTTTACGTTACATTTAAGCTTCTGCATATCAGTACAGTCATAGAAGTAGATAGTAAGAAAGGAATTCCAAAGTCATGCTGTTCAAGGAAAACATGAGTAGAAAGTTTTCTGGCATTTACGGACCTCAACAGTGAAGGGGTGTGATTTTGTTGCTAAACCGGTTTAGCGTGGATATGTATAGACGCACCGAGTTCCTGAAAGCATATTCCATTAAAATACTTATAAAACAGGAACAGAGATGCAACATTGTAGCGATAGAACAGGGGTTGGGGCTTCGTTAACAAAATGAGACCTGTTAGATTGAAGAATTTTATGGACGTTATCTAGGAGGGAAAGACTAGTGGTAGATGCATCAGTCCAGATGTAGCAACACCGCTCCATGTATAGGAGAATGGTGGCTTTGTAGAGATACAGGATACTTTCAGGTGGGAGTAGTTTCTAGCACGATTGAGGGAACCAACCTCCTTTGCAACAATACCACGATAGGCCAAAACGTGTTGAAAAAACACTCAAGTTGAGAACAGTACTCCGAAACATACAAAATAATACAAGCAATACAAATAATCATTTGCGAATCAAATACAGCAGTCACATCTAATTAAATATGACATCTTTCTTTACACAACGTCTACATAGTCGATACATAAACAAAATTACATTTTAGATTCAGATTTGATCATCAAAAAACTTACTATCAAGTAGAGATTACTCCCCACCTTTCAAATAAGTAAATACTTTAATCAAAAAGAAAACATACATTAAATAAAAATATATAATTCTCGTCGCCATTTGTAAACAAGCAAACATAATAAAATGGATAATAAATGAAACAGACATTAATCAAGTCGAACTTCATGAATCATCTTAATGGATTAGTGAAAAAACGATGAATTCTATTTTGGACAAGAATTAAAAACGAATTCAAATATTTTACGAATTGCGTTCAATAAGTTTCCAGACATTTTCCATACGGCCAATTTTATGGATAGTACACACATAAAACTCTAGTCCCCTTCGAAGTAATCTCCCCCGACTGCAATGCACTTGTACCGTCCCAACAACTTATGGAAATCCGCATGGATTTCCTCTTGTGTGAGCGTGTCAATGAACTTCGTCACAGCCTCTTTCATCTCCTCAATTGTCTCATAACGTCAGCTTCCAAGGCTTACCTTAAGCTTAGGGAATAACTAAAAGTCACAGGAAACAAGGTTTAAACTAGAGAGAGGGTGAGGAACTGTCTTGATGCCCACCTTAATCGAATAGTCTATGACAAGGATGGAGTTGTTGACTGACCCCTTGGGACAAACTGTTCAAATTTTCTGCATCTTCAGTTCATCACAAATAATTGTGTTTATAGTTCCCACACTGAGATCAAACTGTGTACTTATTGTCTCTATAGACAAACAACGGTCCTTAACCATGAAATTCTTTATTTGGCTAATCAACTCTGGCGTTCTGACTTCCTTATAACTCCCACACCTCTTAGCATCTCTCACACACTCCGTGCTTTCGTTGAATCCCTTAGGCAACTCCAAAAACTGATGCTCGATTCATGCAAGATGTCCAAAAGCAGTCTAAAGCATTTCATGAGTTTCTGTGGCATTTTCCCAAAGTTTAAAACAAAATTTGTTTTTTTTTACACAGTGATCACCACTTATCAAGGCCTGGAAGCCACTCAGGGATAAGGGTTATTGCAAGTACATTACGTTAGTGTGAAGATTTGATGAAGTGTTTAATTAAGGGGGCGGTTCATTAGGAATTTGTTAACATTGGACTTGAAGACATCCAAGTTGTAGTCCGGAGGGAAGCAGGCAAACGGAACAGAGTTCCACAGGCGTGCAGTTCTAAGAAAGAAGCTTTGTTCATGGAATCCGCGTTTTGATTTAGGCAAAGATATAGAGTGGAGGAAATTTTTCACAGTGGATTCAGCTAGACGGGTGTTTTTCGTGAAAGATTGGCTAAAGGGGACCAGAGATTGGAGTTCAGACGAGCACCTGCCATGAAAATAACGATAAAATAAGGATAGGCTCGCAACGTTTCTTCTGTGGGAGATGAGCCGCTGTACAACTCATGCTCTCTACTGATTTAAGTTATGACAAAAGGACCATTTCCAGCACCCTCTTAATTGCCACGAATAACAGGGACGTGCCGAGAGTTATGAAAACAAAGTTTTATTGCATGTCGTTCTTCTAAAGTGTCCTCACGTCCAGATTAAATTTTTGAAATTCACCAGCTGTGACAATCAGGATTTAATATGGTGTATTCCAATTCCTGCTGTAAATGGTCATTCAAAGCTGAACTCATAAAAATTGGTCAGTCATCTCATAAAATATATTGCAATAACATACTGAATTTTCAAGAGCCTACAGCAATTTGAAATGCTTGTATATAATGCCTGGAAACTTGTTTCAAGCAACTTTGAGTGTTCACGTTCCTGCTTCTCCATTTTATATACTTTATTTGTAACACCGAATTATGATGACGTCATAATCAACAATTAAAAACAAATAAACTGGTTATGATGAAGGTGGAAACGTTTACCGCTAGTTTTTTTCAAATAAAAAAATTAACAAACACACACCTAGATGTAAATACATGATCAAAATTACAGGGTAGAACGATAAAATTGTCTCCGAAGGAAAACCGGCACGATTCCATTTCAGTTTGATAAAGAATCTGGTTTCTTTTATTTGTAACAAACCATCTACTCTTTAGCCAGTTGTGTACAACCCCCAAGAGCGATAGGAGCCTTCTATCATGCCTGAAACTGACACATTGTTGAACAAGCGAGATCGGAGATGAGCCGCTGTACAACTCATGCTCTCTACTGATTTAAGTTATGACAAAAAGACCATTTCCAGCACCCTCTAAATTGCCACGAATACCAGGGACGTGCCGAGAGTTATGAAAACAAAGTTTCCCGCCACGGTTATGGTCTTTGGTGTGGTTTCAAGTGAGGGTCACACCATTCCATAAAATCAACACACACTTAGATGTAAATAGATAAACCCATACATAAAGTGGCATAACCAATTTGTGCACGCGTAAAAATGCATTGGAGATCTTGAAGAGGGTTAGTTCAGGTAAGCTAAAACTTGATCAGGAAAATCTATGACTACACAAGTAGGGAGACCCGATGTTGGTCGGGATTGTATTATGGTTCAACGAATGTTTTACCCTACCAGATTTTATTGTCATCTAAATCGCTTGAATCAATTGAAGCAATTTCAATCAAATTGATTAATTACCTGTTCTAGTTAAGAATCCATCGCGGATACCGGGAAGAAACTTCGCATGTCTCTTGCGGTCTTTTATATTCCCCTGTAGAGAACCTACTGTTGATTTTATAAAGTTATTTTGTATAATATCGCTTAAATTAAAGTTTAAAACGCAACAGTCAAGTATCATGCTTCAATTGTGTTCTAGACAGAAAAACTCATTTCGTACGAGCCCCTGTCATATCAAAGGACATACTTTGGATATTTATGCCGGGCTTAAATGCACGGGTGATGGTAGGCTGTATAATGCGTTAACTTTAGTCAAAATCGCCTTTAACAATTTGAAATCATCGAAATGTTTGTCAACAATTTTTAAAATAATCGCAATGTTGGTTACCAATTTGAAATTATCGCAATATTAGTTAACAATTTGAACTTATCGCAATATTAGTTAACAATTTGAAATTATCGCAGCGCTTGTAAACAATTTTAAATTATCGCAGTGTTTGTTAAAAATTTTAAATTATCGCAGTGTTTATAAACAATTTAAAATTATCGAAGTGTTTGTAAACAATTTGAAATTATTGCAGTGTTTGTTAATAATTTGAAATTATCGCAGAGTTTAACAATTTTAAATTATCGCAGTGTTTGTTAACATACTAAAATTATCGCAGTGTTTGTAAACAATTTAAAATTATCGCAGTGTTTGTAAACAATTATAAATTATCGCAGTTTGTAAACAATTTGAAATTATCGCAGTGTTTGTAAACAATTTAAAATTATCGCAGTGTTTGTAAACAATTTTAAATTATCGCAGTTTGTAGACAATTTGAAATGATCGCAGTGTTTGTAAACAATTTTAAATTATCGCAGTGTTTGTAAACAACTGAAATTATCGCAGTGTTTGTACACAGCTTGACATTATCGATGTGTTTGTAAACAATTTGAAATTATCGCAGTGTTTGTACACAGCTTGACATTATCGATGTATTTGTAAACAATTGTAAATTATCGCAGAATTTGTAAACTATTTGAAATTATTGCAGTGTTTGTAAACAACTTGAAATTATCGCAGTGTTTGTAAACAACTTGAAATTATCGCAGTTTGTAAACAATTTGAAATAATCGCAGTGTTTGTAAACAATTTTAAATTATCGCAGTGTTTGTAAACAATTTGAAATTATCGATGCGTTTGTAAACAATTAAATTCATCGCAGTGTTTGTAAACAATTTGAATTTATCGCATTGTTTGTAAACAATCTGAAATTATCGCAGTGTTTGTAAACAATTTTATATTATCCCAGTGTTTGTAAACAATTTGAAATTATCGTAGTGTTTGTAAACAATTTGAAATTATCGCAATGTTTTAAAAATATTGTAAATTATAGCAGTGTTTGTGAACAATTTGAAATTATCGCGGTGTTTGTAAACAATTTAAAATTATCGCAGAGTTTGTAAACAATTGTAAATTATCGCAATGTTTTAAAAAAACTGAAATTATAACAGTGTTTGTAAACAATTTTAATGTATCGCAGTGTTTGTAAACAATTTGAAATTATCGCAGAGTTTATAAACAATTTTAAATTATCGTAGGGTTTGTAAACTATTGGAAATTATCGATGTGTTTGTAAACAATTTTAAATTACCGCACCGTTTGTAAACAATTGTAAATTATCGCAGTGTTTGTAAACAATTTGAAATATTATAGTGTTTGTAAACAATTTTAAATTATCGCAGTATTTGTAAACAATTTGAAATTATCGTAGTGTTTGTAAACAATTTGAAATTATCGTAGTGTTTGTAAACAATTTGAAATTATCTCAGTATTTGTAAACAATTTTAAATTATCGCAGAGTTTGTTAACAATTTTAAATTATCGCAGTATTTGTAAACAATTTGATATTATCACAGAGTTTGTAAACAATTTTAAATTATCGCAGTGTTTGTAAACACTTTTAAATTATCGTAGTGTTTGTAAACAATTTGAAATTATCGCACTGTTTAAAAAAGTTGTAATTATAGCAATGTTTGTAAACAATTTGAAATTATCGCGTTGTTTGTAAACAATTTGAAATTATCGCAGTTTGTAAACAATTCTAAATTATCGCAGCGTTTGTAAACAATTTTAAATTATCTCAGAGTTTGTAAACAATTTGAAATTATCGCAGTGTTTGTAAACAATTTTAAATTATCGCAATGTTTTTAAGAAATGTAATTATAGGTAGTGTTTGTAAACAATTTGAAATTATCGCAGAGTTTGTAAACACTTCTATATTATCGCAGCGTTTGTAAACAATTTGAAATTATCGATGTGTTTGTAAACAATTTTAAATTACCGCAAAGTTTGTAAACAATTTTAAATTATCGCAGAGTTTGTAAACAATTAGAAATTATCGCAGAGATTGTAAACAATTTGAAATTATCGCAGTATCTGTAAACAATTTGAAATTATCGTAGTGTTTGTAAAAAATTTGAAATTATCGCAGCATTTGTAAATAATTTGAAATAATCGCAGTGTTTGTAAACAATTTGAAATTATCGCAGTATTTGTAAATAATTTTAAATTATCGTAATGTTTGTAAAAGATTTGAAATTATCGCAGTATTTTAAACAATTTGAAACTATCGCAGCGCTTGTAAACAATTTTAAATTATTGCAGGGTTTGTAAACAATTTGAAATTATCGCAGTGCTTGTAAACAATTTTAAATTATTGCAGTTTTTGTTAACAATTTGAAATAATTGTAGTATTTGTAAACAATTTGAAATCATCCCAGTGTTGGTAAACAATTTGAAATTATCGCAGAGTTTGTAAACAATTTTAAATTATCGCAGAGTTTGTAAACAATTTAAAATTATCGCAGTATTAATTAACATTTGAAATTATCGCAGTGTTTGTAAATAATTTTAAATTATCGCAGTGTTCATAAACAATTTAAAATTATCGCAGTGTTTGTAAACAATTGTAAATTGTCGCAGTGTTTTTTAACAATTTAAAATTATCGCAGAGTTTGTAAACAATTTAATATTATCACAGTGTTTGTTAAAAATTTGCAATTATCGCAGTGTTCATAAACAATTTTAAATTATTGCAGTGTTTGTAAACAATTGTAAATTATCGCAGTGTTTGCAAACAATTTGAAATTATCAAAGTGTTTGTTAACAATTTAACATCATCGCAGTGTTCATAAACCATTTTAATTTATCGCAGTGTTTGTAAACAATTGTAAATTATCGCAGTGTTTATAAACAATTTTAAATTATCACAGTATTTGTAAACAATTTGAAATTATCGCAGTATTTGTAAAGAATTTTTAATTATCGCAGAGTTTGTTAAAAATTTTTAATTATCGCAGAGTTTGTTAAAAATTTTTAATTATCGCAGAGTTTGTTAAAAATTTTAAATTATCGCAGTGTTTGTAAACAATTTGCAATTAGTGCAGTGTTTGTAAACTATTTGAAATTATCGCAGAATTTGTTAACAAAAGATGCAAGTCTTAATTTTTTTTTTTTTAGATTTGTACATTTCCATTTTTTGTTAAAAATAGACGATTTTCAGCAATTTAGTATTTTTTAATTTTTTATTACATTTTCACCCCAAACAAGGCACATTGCTACTTTGCTGTAGGGGGCTACTATCAGGGGCAACAACTGCTGGGGTACTATGTAGGGATTTGGGCAGCAAGTTGTCGGTTCACGTTACACTTGAACCTCTGTGTGTCAGTACAGTTAGGGAAGCAAGGACCTGGAATGGAATTCCAGAGTCTAGCGGTTCTGGGGAAGAAACTACTGGAGTAGAAAAATCTTTAACATTTAGGGATCTCTACTGTGTGGGGTAGGGATTTAGCTGCCTGTCGGGTTTGTCGAGGGTGTCTACGTCGTGGGGGCACAACTGTCTACAGTTCGCCTGAGCATTCACCATTAAAATACTTGTAGAACAGCCAGAGGGATGCAACGTTTCGTCGATGGGACAGGGGCTGAAGCTTAGATGCGAGTTCAGGGCCTATCAGATTGGCGACTCTTTTTTTAACCTTGTCTAGGAGCGAAAGACTAGTAGCAGAGGTACCAGCCCAAATATGACAGCAATACTCCATGCATGGGCGAATGGTGGCCTTATAGAGGTACAGGATACTTTCAGGTGTCAGTAGTTTTCTAGCACGGCAGAGAGAGCCTACATTCTTCGCAGCGGCCCTGGCAATGTTTTCAATGTAATTGTTCCAGCTCATGTTTCCTGTGAACGTTAGGCCAAGGAGTTTGAAAGCTGTACTCTCAGACAGGGAGTCACTGGCCATTGCTCTTGGTGGCAGAGAGGGTTTCTTGCAATTATTGAAGGAAACCAGTTTAGTCTTGACAGCAATTGAATGTGACCATCCATGTTTACCCCCCCCATTCCATTACAGAATGGAGGTAATCCTCTAGTGTTTTGCCATTTCTTTAGTTATATGTTCATTTGTTTTCCTGTTATAGAATGTGGTGTCATCAG
This sequence comes from Euprymna scolopes, assembly GCF_053919585.1. NCBI lineage: Eukaryota > Metazoa > Mollusca > Cephalopoda > Sepiida > Sepiolidae > Euprymna > Euprymna scolopes. The sequence goes on from NC_136519.1 coordinate 2,225,331, forward strand.
CATCTATACCCATCTCAGAGGCAGTTTTGTCGGGGAGGTCATTAATAAATATTAGGAACAATAGAGGCCCAAGGACAGACCCCTGAGGCACTCCCGCATGTATATGATATTATTTAGATGTACGACCGTCGAGGACAACCTGGATTTTTCTCTTATCTAAGAAGGATTTAATTATGTTAAGTATTCTACCAGGGATACCGTATACCGTATGATCTAATTTTCCTGAGGAGACCCTCATGCCGTACCATGTTTTTTTTTTACACGGTGGTCACGACTTATCAAGGCCCAGAAGCCACTCAGGGATAAGGGTTATTGCAAGTACAGTACGTTAGTGTGGAAATTTGATGAAGTGTTTACTTAAGGGGGTGGTTCATTAGGAATTTGTTAACATTGGAATTGAAGACCACCAAGTTGTAGTCAGGTGGGAAGCAGGCAGATGGAACAGAGTTCCACATGTGTGCAGTTCTAAGCAAGAAGCTTTGTTCATGGAATCCACGTTTTGATTTAAGCACAGATAAAGAGTGGGGGACATTTTTCACAGTGGATTCAGCTGGACGGGTGTTTTTCGTGAAAGATTGGCGAGGAGGGACCAGAGATTGGAGTTCAGACGAGCACCTGCCATGAAAATAACGATAAAACAAGGATAGGCTCGCAACGTCTCTTCTGTGGGAGAGAGGTTGCAGGGTAGAGAAAAGGGAATCCCCCACTAAGCCACGAAGTCTATTTTGTATTCTGTCAAGGCAGGATAGACTGTTTTTAACAGCTCCTGCCCAGATATTGAAGCAGTATTCCTTCTTTGAACGTACTTGGCTTTTATATATGTCAAAAGCCTTAGGTATATCTAGAGCTACTGCTCTGCCCTCCCCCGCTTTGCCCAGTGAATGGTATATACATTCAGACATTACAGTGAGGATGTCAGCTGTGGAACGGGCTTGTCTAAATCCATATTGTTTGTCAGTCAGACGTTTAGCATCTGTAAAGTGACGGACTAGAGCATGGTTAATTATGGTCTCAAATATTTTGGCGAAAAGTGGGAGGAGGCTAATGGGGCGATAATTTGATGCGTTAGTTCGTTCGCCAGAATTCTTGAATACTGGTACCACAGAAGCAGTTTTCCAACAGCCCGGAAAGCATGATTCATTAAGGCATATGCTGTAGAGTTTGGAGAGAACTGGAGCTACTTCGGCTGAGCACTTTTGCACAGCTGGAATGAGATCAGGTCCATATGCTTTTGAAGTGTCAAGGTTTTTTATGATAGCATGTACCTGAGCAGGGGTGATTTTTAGATCGTCTTGCGTGGCGTCTGTCCGCAAAGGAAAGTCAGACGGGGGATGGAAGGGTTCAGTGTGGAGTTTGAGGCAAACCGGCTGGCAAGCATATTAGTCTTGTCGGTTGCTGAGCAAACAACCTCGTGATTGTTGGTAAGTGGGGGAATTGTTGATTGCCCATTATTTACTACACTGTTGTAGATTTTTCAGAAGTCACGAGGTCCTAGTTTTTGTGCTTCGATGCGTTATTTAGTTGTTTCCGTAAATTCCCTCTTAGCTGTCGCTATTTCTTTCTTAACGTTATTTCTAGCTTCTATGTACTTCTGTCTGTTTGAACTGGACTTATGTCGGTTAAACCTGCGGAATGCATGCTGCATTTGGGTAATGGCAGTTGCGCAAGTAGAAGTAAACCATTGGGGAGAGTGGGGCTTACTATAAAATTTCCGCATGGGGACATGTGCTTCAATTGCTGTTTTGAACCATTCAGTGGTCTCATTTGCGCACTGTTCAGCAGGAAGAGAAAAAATATTTCCCCATGGGGCATCTCTGATAAGATCTCTGATGGCTTCCCAGTCAGCCTTTTTATAATATCTCGTTGTTTTGAGAACTGGCTCTTCAGTTTTGGTCTAGAGTTTAGGGCGATTTCGACCATTATCACTGCATGATCAGCGTTCCAGAGTGGGCTGTCAGCATTTGTTATACAATCCCATACTTACGAAACTATTTAAGCGCTGCCTTAAGAAGTGCTTTCCGACTCCCTGGAAGACCTCATCAGTTTGCCCTGTATTTAAGAATTCAGGTGATAAGTCATCTCCCTCTCAGTACAGACCAATAAGTCTCCTGTGTGTTATGAGTAAGTTGCTGGAATCCATATTAAATAGAGAAATAGTCAACCACCTCAGCAGGAATAACCTTCTTTGTGACACACAATATGGTTTCCACTCTGTAAGATCTACCGCAGATGTGCTGACGGTTATATCCCACAGGATTAGTGAATCTCTTGACAAAGGCTTCCTTTCTAGGACAATTGCTCTTGACATATCAAAGGCCTTCGACAAGGTATGGCATAAGGGTCTGCTTCACAAGATTTCCAGCTACGATATAACTGGAAATGTTTTCTCAATCATTAAATCATTTCTCTTCGATAGGCTTATAAGAGTAGTGGTAGATGGACAAAAATCGGAGGCCTGCAATATAAATGCTGGAGTCCCTCAGGGGTCAATCCTGGGCCCAACTCTCTTCCTGATCTACATCAATGACCTCCCTAAACACATACTTAAATCATTCGTTGACATCTATGCTGATGACACGACCATCTACGGCAACACATCAAACGCTGTAAATGACAAAGTTCTCTCTGATTCTCTCTCCTCTGATCTCGTGGTTCAGTGGGGGAAGATGTGGCTGGTTACCTTTAATGCATCCCAAACCAAACTCCTATCCTTAAATCATCAACGCTCTGATCCCCATCTGGCATCAATTGTGATGGATGGCTCTCGTCTGGGTGAGGCCCTGTGTTTTGCTAAGCTTCTGGGTTTGACCTTTACTCCTGATCTGAAATGGAACGCGTACATCAAGTCTGTTGCCAAGGTCGCTGGAAAGATGGTGGGATCCTTCTACCGCTTCAGAAGATATCTCACTACTGATGCAATTCTCTATCTATATAAAAGCCAAGTACGTTCAAGGATGGAATACTGCTGCAATATCTGGGCAGGAGCTGCGAAAAACAGCCTATCCTGCCTTGACAGAGTACAAAATAGACTTCGTGGCTTAGTGGGGGATGCCCTTTTCTCTACCCTGCAATCTCTCTCCCACAGAAGAGACGTTGCGAGCCTATCCTTGTTTTATCGTTATTTCCATGGCAGGTGCTCGTCTGAACTCCAATCTCTGGTCCCTCCTCCCCAATCTTTCACGAAAAACACCCGTCTAGCTGAATCCACTGTGAAAAATTTCCCCCACTCTTTATATTTGCCTAAATCAAAACGCGGATTCCATGAACAAAGCTTCTTGCTTAGAACTGCACACCTGTGGAACTCTATTTCGTCTGCCTGCTTCCCACCGGACTACAACTTGGATTTCTTCAAGTTCAACGTTAACAAATTCCTAATGAACCACCCCCTTAAGTAAACACTTCATCAAATCTCCACACTAACGTAATGTACTTGCAATAACCCTCATCCCTGAGTGGCTTCAGGGCCTTGATAAGTTGTGATCACTGTGTAAAAAAAAAATCCTCGGGACCTGCTGTCAGAAACAGATCTAGAAGTGATGCGTGTTGTTCTTACTGGTCAAGGAAACGGGTTGGAAACGTAACCATTTGTGATAGGGAGTGAGATATAGCGAAGCTATGTGTTGAGCTGTCCGCTGCATCTGTGTGAGTAGAGAATCCAAGCCAGTTTTTGTGGTGAACATTAAAGTCACCAAATACATATACTTGTGCGCTAGTGTCGAGGGAGAGTTAATATTTACACCAATTCAACTAAATGCAAAGTTGTTTTTATAGGAATAAATAATTGATAAATTTACTGTGTTAAACTGCATCCAATATTCATAATAGGAAACAAACATTTTTAAAAATCAATTCAATTCGCACAATCTGTATTATAAAGATATTCGTATCATCTAAACTACGAAATAAACGTAATTTCAGTGTAGCAAGTAAAAATATTTTGTATGAAAGAATATAATCGTGTTTAACACATTGACTCCTATTAAATAATTCGTATATTTTTTTCTTTTCTTGTCTTTTTACCCAATTCATTTCATTTGCGCAAATGTTCTTTTTTTTTTTTTTTTTTTTTTTGCTATTTCTCATTTTGTTCTTAAAATATTTCGACGAAGCTTTCCTATTCCTATTTTCGTCTGATATGACATTTTTTATTTGTTTTTTTCACAGAATTTTTCTCCTTTTTTTGCTGGTATTTCATGATGTTCAACATGGCACTTTCCAATTCATCCATTTTTGTCACTGCCGATATTTCCGTGCTTTTAAACAATAACTTTTACTAATAGAAAATAAATTCTGTACTGATCAAACAATAATTAAACGAAGAAAAATCGTCGTTGAAAACTTTAAATTGTGAATTTTCTGATGTTGGAGATTTTACTTTTTTGTGTGTTTAAAATGCAGAATGAGGTACAAGTGTTCACTGTTACTCTTGTAATTAAATACGTTTAAATCATTTATCGAAAATTCTAAATCACTAGTTGTAGTAATGCGTATATTCTTTTTGCCAATTTTGTCTGTTGCATAATTTCGAGTTATGTTGTGTCCAAAAAAACCAAAAGCTTTTTTCGCCAGTATTGTTGCTTTGAAGCGCCAATAATTAATGAAGCAACACTCTGGTATATTTACAAAAGTTTGTATTTACACAAGTACAGATAATATGTTATAGAAAGAATGTTCGTCTTTCTGATATGTACCACGAAAGCGATATATTCGTTTGAAGTAGGTGAGTGCTCTTTTCTACTTTTCGTAATAATCTAGGAGGTCGCCATACTGAATGAATATTTCTGGTCGGAGCTGGTATTTATAAGAGTATGTTTTTCAGCGTACCTATCGATATCTATCCTTAGTGGATTTAGCAGTTAGTAGTTATGGCTTAACTATCCAAGCATTTTATTTTCATTTTATTGTAAGCAGGAAGAATGTGGATGTCTCATATTTATTACATTACCTTTGTTATAAGTTCTATTATACATATACCATAGAAGCATCAATATACTCGGAAAAGAGAATAGATGAATATCACATGATAATAGAATAAAAATCTAAAATAAATAATAAAATAAATCGTACCTTATGGATTTGAATGGAAAAAGATGGAGATCTGAAACTCAAAGAATTCTTTTTAAAACCTACGCCAAATTTCAAAATTCCATAAACCTAGTATAAATGCGTTTTTATAATCTGATTTCTGCTTCCTCAAAATTTGATGAAAAATTTCAAGATTTTTCTAAGATTATTTTCGATTTCCTTTTACTAAAAGATTAATTCTCTTCTAGAAAATTGAAAACTGTCTTTAAAAGGATTCTATTTGAGAATTAGAGAAAAATGTAGAGGATCAAATCTAAGACTTTCTTGGCCATTTATATTTTTGTCTTTATTTTGTTACCTATATATTTACATACATAATTATAAAAAAGAATATATTGCTTTTATTAAATTCCTTACTTCCATTTAGAATGTTCTGTTACTGGCATTTTATAAGTAAATAACAACACTTTTTTCAACTTTTTCAATCTGAACAAGCAATTTTATTATTCAGACTTCCGGTCATAAATAAATAATAAACTTGAAAACTGTCTTCATCGTGTGTGAATTCAACAAATTTCTTTTCAGATGTGAATCAATTATTGAAAATATTTTGTTTATTTATTATTTTACTCTATTTTAGATATAAAGCGAATTCACTTTTCGCATGGGGAGTTAAACTTTTCTTACATCTTTTAGAAATATGCTTACCAAAATTGCATCTGATTTTTAATGACTATTATGCTATGATGAACCATTCTTTTATTTTGCCTTCGGATATATTTTTATGTATATATTTATTACTTGGATTTACCACTTGGATTTAATTTTTTAATCTTATATAAACAAAATCTTTATCGGATATTTTAAATAACCGACGGTGAGACGAAGGAAAGATGTTTGCATGCGATTGCAGTTTAATATCTTGCAAGACATGATGGGTTTCTTTACCTCCTTACGACGAGGAAATTCCATTTCAAGATTTGACATTCGTTTTGAATTTAAAGTACAATATCATTTTTCTGCCTCAATATCCCACTCCCTTATTCTGTGTATCTAAATGTTTTAAAAACTTTAATTTTCTATGTCTATTACTTTTAGCAAATAAGATGCAAACCAATAAAAATATTTGCTACTATTTTTCCTCTGAGGAGATGATAAGCATCGAAAACTCATGGGTTAAGGAAATGGATTTATTCGATTGTATTCTTTATTTTCAAAAAATAAAAAAAAACATTATGTATTTAATGACTAACCTTTTCAAATCATAAATTTTGAATATATAAATGTCAATTCATTTGCTCTGCCTTGTATATTGAGCAATTTTATTTGGCTGGGATTGTCTTATATAAAATATTACATCTATACAAGCAAGGAAGTCGTAAAGATCAAACGTAAACACGGCAATTTCTTACAACGGTCCAACTTCATCCTATTACGTCGCACAAGCTACGAAATTGGAACATTTTGATGCATATATACGTATGATTATTTACGTTATGCAATGTGTCTTTTCTAAAGAAATTTGCATTATTGCGGTTTTAATTTTTTTTTTATTTCATAATGTTTTTATTGTCTCTCCCCCGCCCCTCTTCATATAATATATATGCATATGTGTGTACATTTGTGTGTATGCATATGTGTGTGTATATGTATGTGTGCGTGCGCGCTATCTTCGCAGATTGGCTTTCTGTCTGACTGTTTATCTGGACGCCTGCCTTCATCTCCGTCTTTATATGCTTGTATTTTGTGTTTCAAGAGGTGCTCTTTACGGACACCGTTACCACAATCTGCCAATGAAGTATCATTTATATATCTGTGTAGATTTGAATCACAGATTATGTTTGATTGTGTATGTGTGTGTGTGGCAGTTAATGTACGCGTTGCTTAGAAAACAGCAATGATTTTACATCAGTTCCGATGTCACCTGGGAATACTTAAAATGAGCAAATAACGCGAAGAATATTCGGACCAAATGAAGACAACTCGTTGCACAAAGAAGTGAGTTATGTTTTTTTGTTGTTTGACCACCGGCAAATTTGTATATGAGAGCTCATCAATCTGAAATAGATACGTATCCAACGATAACTGCATTCTCAACGGGTTTAGCACTTTACGATACGAGAAGCGCAATTCAAGCACTTCGAAAATGAAGACACCCGCCATCTTTAAACAATATGAACACTTGAGGATGTCGATTTCTGTCATCTTTTAACAAAGGAATTATTTTTAGAATACAGATATCTACTTAGTCATAAAAAGCGGATTATTTAGAAGATTCATACATCCGGCAAAGTTTAGAATAAGATCATTTAAAGAATGCATACACCCGCTACGTTTAAAATAAGTAGAACTTCTATAAGGCCACCATTCGCATATGCATGGCGAATTGTTGCCACATATAAGCTGGTGCGTCTACTACTAGTCTCTCACTGGATTCAAAAAGAGTTGCTAACCTTATAGTTCCCGCACAATCAAACTCCAACCTTTGTCTCATCGACGAAATGTTGCATCCCTGTATCTATTTTACAAGTATTTTAATGGTACTCCGACGAATTCCAAGCACTTGCATCCCTCGACATAAATACCCTCGAAAAACCCGACAAACAGCAAACTCCCACCCTTCACTGTAAGCATTCCTAAATGCCGGAAAGCCTTCTACTAAAATAGTTTCTTCCTTCGAACTGCTAGACTGAAATTCTTTCTCGGCTCCTTCATTCATACCGACATGCTGATATTGAAGTGTAATGTGAACAGACATCTCGCTGCTGAACTCCTTACATAGGTCTCCTGCAAATTTTTCTCCAAATATCTCAAAGTCGCACTGTGCCTTGTTTGAGGACTAAAACAAAGTAAAAACATGAAACAAATTTTGAAGAATAAAATGACTTGAAAAGTGAAGACATTGTCACTTCAACGTTCAACTCGAATACATTTAATGTCATGTCACGAGATAAATTATTCGTAATGTTACAAGTTAATATTGTAGGTATTCAAGGGATTATATATTGAGTATATGACATGAACTTTGCGTGTATTTTATATAGTTGTGTAACTCGCGCGTGTTTTACTCCTCACATTTTATGAGCAATGTTTCTGACAAAGGGAGAATAACTGCTGCTTATTGTGTCGTTTTTTTTCCTGATTAGTTGTATGAATAATTCTTTGTAATATGATTATCATAGACTTTTTTTACATAGGCCTTACCACATTATCAAGGCCAAGAGGCCAATCAAGGATAAGGATTAAAGAGTGTACAGTAGAAATTGGACAATATAGTAATCATTAGTAATGAAAATTTGGTAAATTTGATAACTTATATGGAACGGCTCATCAAGAACTTATTTACGTTGGACTTGAACACAACCATATTGTAGTCAACCGGAAAGCAGGAAAACGGAAGACAATTCCACAGGCGTGCAGTTCTAAGAAAGAAGCTTTGTTCATGGAATCTACGTTTAGGTTTAGGCACAGATAAAGAGTGGGGGGAATTATTGATAGTGTTTACAGCTAGACGAGTATTTCTTGTGAAAGTTTGGCGAGGGGGAACCATAGATTGAAGCTCAGTCGAACACTTTCCATGAAAATAACGATACATCAGAGACAAACTCGCAACATCTCTTCTGTGAGATAGAGGTTGCAAGGAAGAGAAAAGGATATCTCATACGAGGCTATGAAGTCTATTTTGAACTCTATCAAGGCAGGACAAGTCCTTTCTAGAAGCTCCTGCCCAGAATTTTTGAGATGAGGATTGTTTTTTTGTGTTATTATTCATCGGCCTACTGTTCTCATCTTGAGTGTGATTTTCACGTTTCGGTCGATATAATCTCCGACCTTCTTCAGGTGTATTTTGACGAAGTCGGGAATTTGGACGGAATTTCGAGTGGAACCCTTTATTTACTTCACCGGGGTAGCATGCTCTTGTTCCGTCAGCCATGACTGGATAGATACATTTTCGAATTACTTAGGACCTCTATCCAAAAAAAGATTATACGGAAAATCGAAAAAATAAAAAAGAATCATAAAGCTAAGCATCTCCGTTGCATTTAATGTTTGCTTGAACAATGTCTGTGAAGATATTTATGTTCGCTTGTGATCGTCGCGTGTGTGTGTTGAGTGTATCTACGCAGAGAAGGGTCGAGGGGTATGGAAAAACTGAAGAGAGAAATCACTAAGTAGACATTTGCTGGATGTTTGCAATAAAAAAACTAGATACCTTCTGGAAGCTTATTGCCATTCAAAGTCTTGTTATGACAAATGGTCATTGCTAGGAAGCAATCAACGGCAAGCGGCTGTTGTGATGATGCAAATCGAAAGAGATGGAGAATGCTGGAAATCTGGGGAGACTTGTTGTCACCCAGACCTCAGGAAAAACTACCAGTTTTTGTCAGTATGCAATCTCTGATAATAATAATAATAATAATAATAATAATAATAATAATAATAATAATAATAATAATACATGACCTGTTATATATAGATCAAAAGATCCTAAAGAGGTAAAAAGGAGGAGAAAGAATTTAGCCATGGCATGGATCGACTACAAAAAAGCGTACGACAGGATCCCCCAAGCATGGATAATATAATGCCTAAAAATATATAAAATACCAAGCGGGATCACCAATGTAATAGAAAATGCAATGAAAACATGGAGACTGGAATTGACAGCTGATGGACAACACATAACAGAAATTAACATACAAAGAGGCATCTTCCAAAGAGACTCACTATCACCATTACTGTTTATCGTTTATCATAGCCATGATACCCCTGAACAGTATTCTGAGAAAGTGCCAAGCCGGATACAAGTTCTCCAATACAGAGGAAAAAATGAACCACCTGATGTACATGGACGATCTGAAACTTTTTGCAAGGACAGAAAAGGAGCTAGAGACACTAATTAACACTACCAGGATCATCAGCCAAGATATCCAAATGGAATTTGGAATGGAAAAGTGCGCGCAACTAGTTATAAGAAAGGGAAAACTGGAAACGACAGAAGGCACGGAACTACCCAACCAAACAGAAATGAGGGCACTGGGAGAACAAGACGACTATAAATACTTGGGGATTCTGGAAGCGGAGACCATCAGTTACAGAAATGAAAGAGAAAGTTGGAAAGGGATACCTCAGGAGAACAAGAAAACTCCTGGAAACGAAGTTATAAAGCAGAAACCTAATAAAAGGTATAAGTACATGGGAAGTATCATTAGTAAGATACTCTGGACCGTTCATAGGATGGACAAAAGAACTGAGACAGCTCGATCAGAAAACCAGGAACTTCATGACCATGCTCAATTCACTATACCCAAACGGCGATATTGACCAACTTTACGTGAAAAGGAAAACCGACTGGAGAGGACTGTCTGGCATAGAAGACTGTGTGAATGATACAAAACAAAGAACTAGAAAACTACATAATGCAAAACATTAAAAGGATAATTATGGCAGCAAGAGATATGAAAAAGTCAACAAAACAGAAAACAGAGAGACAAACGACAAAACGAGAAAAGAGAAATGGGAAGAGAAACAAGTCCACGGAAGATTCATAAGAATGACAAAAGATGAGAATAACGAAAACACCTGGATATGGATGCGAAAATGACATGTAAACCGAGAAACTTCAGCACAAGTAAACTTTATAAAAACCAATCCTATCGAAGCAAAGATCGACAAAACACAAGAAAACAGCAAATGCAGAGTACATCATATAGTAAGCGATTACATCAAACTAGTCTAAAATGAATACAAAAATAGGCACGACCAAATGGGAAGAGTAGTACACTGGAAATTATGCAAACAACTGCATCTCAACGCACGGAAAGATAGTCCTCAACAATAATTGAAAACGAGAATTACATAATCTTATGGGATATGGACATATAAATGGGTAAACCTATTCATGCAAGAAGAACGGATGTCGTAATAATTAACAAGAAAGAAAAGTCCTGTCAAATCGTAGATTTTGTTATCCCAGCTGACCACGGAAAGAAAACGAGAAACGAAACGAATACACAGAACTAGCTGGAGAGCTAAAAGTGATTTGGATGATGAAGAAAATCAAAATAATACCTATAATAGTAGAAGCACTAGAAACAATTCCGAAAAGGTTTGGAAAAAGAATGGGAGAAATTAGAATCAGAGGAATAGCTGTATAGATACAACGAATAGCGATAATGAAAACAGCTGAAATATTAAGGAAACCCCTTGAGTGCGGAGATTAATACACATGAACCACATACGTGAGCCAAATAAACTGATGTTGAAGCTAAACATGAAGAAGTGTAACAGGAAACTGCATAACTACAAGTTCTCCATCCCCTCACCCATCCCCACCTATTTCCCATCACCACCCTCCCCCAAAGTGTGATACCAAATAGCCGAGAAGGGACAACAAGGCTGGAAATACAGAGGAGAGAGCGCTGACCAGGCCTCTGCTGAGCAAGCGCGAAGAGAACCGGGACCTTGGGGAGGCTTATTGCCACTCAAATTCCAGTGGAGACCAATGACCGCTGACAGCGAGAAATCAATGGTGAGAGGCTATTGCAAATGTTAACGAAGGAGGAGGAGTGCTGGAAATCTTGAGAGACTTGATTTCACTCAGCTTCCTGGGAACACCACATGTTTTCAATGGTAGATCTTTGAAAACCTGTGTGAAATCTTTTTAGTCAATAATAATTCCTTCAGCATCAGATACATCACGGTATTCCATAAGTCAGTTCTGCTTGGCTCCGCAAACATTCTACGCCAGGCACATTCCATCTAATTGACTCTTTGACTATCCTCACTAGTTTTGGTATAAAAGTCCGCTCCTCAGAAAAAAAAAAAAACGGTGTAAAACATCACAACTCTGTGAAGTTAATGGAACACTATTAATAATATTAACAATAATAGTAATAATAGTAATTAGCGGGGCCTGAAGAAATTCTACAGCGGCATTTTTCATATGTAATCTATTGCTGCTGGGCGTTTTGTAGGCGTTTAGCGTGAATTAAAACCCCACGATATTATTATAGCCCTTTTTCTAAAACTATAAAATCATTTATCTAAGTACTCTGGTTGATGTAGTGTCAGAATATTTCTGGTTATTACGGTTTGTCTTCAATATCCTTATAGGAGTATGTGACACATCTCCATTGTATCGACGCCTGGCGCGAAAGGAAAGCTTACAATATCATTATACCATCTTTAGACAGAACAGATACAACTCTTTGATCCTAGACAGAACACCAAGAAGGTATATTTTAGTCTCGCATACGGCCTAAAAGCAACAGCATTTAAAAAATAAAATGTGCTTCTTCGATGATCGGGAGATCCTATTTATTAAATAAGACGATAGAATGGGATAACACATTACGAGCGTGTCTATTTACTCATTTAATGTTCGTAGTATGTTATCGCCTTCTATCCTCATTTTTTAACAAATAGGATCTCCGGATCAAATAATTTATATTCTAGAAACCGTGACACACGTACGTACGTTAAAGGTATTATAGCATTAAGTTTCTACTTAGTCTCCAGGAAACCGATTATTATTATTATCAATGATCAATGACCGATTAGCATGGGAACTTCTCGTTAGTAAATAATCTGTATGAAAAATTCATACTAAAAAATATGTAATTATTATAATTTGGCCTTGGAGCATCTAAGTAGAAAAATAAAAAAATAAATAATGGAAAGAGAAAGTACCATTCATCCATTGAATGTGATTGGCGGCTTATTTTAACTTAAGTTGTAAATAAAATATGGACCGTTTTTTAGCGAGAACATAATGGAAAAAAGACTGATTTGAGAGGGTAAAATGATTTACAACGGCAATCGAAAAAAAGCGAAGACGATTGGAAATCTGGGAAAATTGTCACTCGGATTCCAGGGAAAACCACATGCTTTAGTTCCAGTCATGAGTGATAATAAACGATTATCTGTGTGTAAGAACTAATTTGAATATTATTACTACTACGAATGATAATAATAGTAGCGATATTAAAATCTATCTTCTGAAAGGTGAGCTTATGTGGGCGTGTGTGTTTATTACAATGTCACCTTGACTCAGGTACGAAGTGTCATCAACATCTGCGTGTGTACATCATCACGAACCGATGTTGTTGTCGTCATGACTTCCGCACAATCCGTCGTAGAGGTCGTCACTACTAATTCGCTGACAACGTCTCGTAAGATCTACATTACGCGTCATGGAATGCACGACACATGGACATGCATACCTGAACTTAAATGCAAAGGTACGAAAACGCATTAAAATGTCGTACACATGGATACGTACATACACGCACATGCATACATCAGCGCACATACATACACGCGAACACAAAGCAACTCGGCTTAAAGACATTAGCTATTTTTGAACGTAGGCGCACCTTTGCCTCTTTAGTTAATGTATGCATAGAGTTATTGTATTTTTTAAAGAAAGAAACTCTCTCTGTCTAGCAGAATACAACACCTTTTATTTTAAATAGATTCGTGCGGAAATCGATGGAAAATTCCACGCTTGAAAATATATTAGAATAAACACATATAAACATGACATTTTATAGGTTATATCAAAGAATATTATTAAAAAAAATACTACTAATCAAGATTTAGATCCCTAAAATATATTGGTAAGAATTGCACTATATTAATCCCGGATATTGCAAAAATGTCATAGCATGTCAATGTCAAGACATTACCAATACTGTTACAAATAATAATAATAATAATAATAATAATAATAATAATAATAATAATAATAATAATAATTAGCGAGACCAGTAAAAATTCCACAAAGGACTGATTAATAGTTAATATATTGATGTTGGCATTCTGTAGATGTTCAGCGTAAATGGAGACACTCTGATATAATTATAGCGCTCTGGTTAAAACTACAAAGAGTCTTTATCTAAGCTAATAGGGACCCCGACATCGTCCGGTCGTATAGTCCGCTTAAATATGATACTTTAATTTTTGCAGATTTTGTATATATTATTATAGAGTTAATGTTCTGTCGAGTTTTATATATTATAAAATTTCAATTAATATATACACACACACACATATATATATATATATATATATATATATATATATATATATATATATATATATATGACTATGGTGCATCAGCTTAAATCGAAACCAAAACCAAAACTTATATATATATATATATATATATATATATATATATATATATATATATATATATATATATATGAAGCTTTGTTCATGGAATCTATGTTTTGGTTTTGGCACAGATAAAGAGTGGGGAAAATTTTTGACAGTGTTTTCAGCTAGACGGGTGTTTTTCGTGAAAGATCGGTGAGGGGGGGGGCAGGGATTGGAGGTCCGACGAGCACTTGCCATGGAAATAACGATAAAACAAAGACAGGCTCGCAGCGTCTCTCCTGTGGGAGAGAGGTTGCAGGGAAGAGAAAAGGGCATCCCACACTAAGCCACGAAGTCTGTTTTGTACACAGGATAGAGTGTTTCTAGCATCTCCTGCTCAGATGTGGCAAAAGCACTCCGTCCTTGGACGTACTTGGCTTTTATATAGATATAAAATTGCATCAGCAGTGAGATATCTTCTGGAGCGGTAGAAGGACCGTACCATTTTTGCAACGACCTTGGCAATAGACTTGATGTACGTGCTCCATTTCAGATCAGGAGTAAAGGTCAAGCCCAGAAGCTTATCAAAACATGGAGCTTCCCCTAGTCGAGAGCCATTAATTTCAATTGATGCCAGATGGGGATCAGACCGGTGATGATGTAAAAATAGAAGCTTGGTTTTAGATGCACTAAAAGTACCCAGCCACCTCTTCCCCCACTGTACGATGCGCTCAAGATCAAAGGAGGGAGAATCAGAGAGAACTTTGTCATTTACGGCCTTTGATGTGTTGCCATAGATGGTCGTGTCATCAGCATAGATGTCAACGAATGATTTAAGTATGTGTTTAGGGAGATCATTGATGTAGATCAGGAAGAGAGTTGCGACCAGGTGGTAACTCGTGAGGCACCCCAGCGTTAATACTGAGGGCCTCTAATTTCTGCCCATCAACCACTACTCTTATGAGCCTATGAGAGAGAAATGATTTAATGATCAAGAAAACATTTCCAGTTATACCATAGCTGGAAATCTTGTGAAGTAGGCCCTTATGCCATACTTTATCGAAGGCTTTTGATATGTCAAGAGCATTTGCCCCAGAGAGGAAGCCTTTGTCGAGAGATTCCCTAATCCTATGCTGTAGATCTGGCAAAACGGAAACCAGATTGCATGTCACTAAGAAGGTTATTTTTGCTGAGGCGGTTGACTACATCTCTATTTAATATGGATTCCAGCAGCTTACTCATGACACACAGGAGACTTATTGGTCTGTACTGAGAGAGAGATAACTTTTCATCTGAATTCTTAAATACAGGGCATACTGATGAGGTTTTCCAGAGTGTTGGGAAGCACTTCTCTTTAAGGCAACGCTTAAACAGTTTTGTAAGTTTGGTGGCAAGTTCTGGTTGAAGCTTTTTCAGCACTATAATTGGAATGCCGTCAGGGCCAGTTGCTTTATAGGAATCAAGGTTATTGATAAGCTTAGCGACCTCAGGCACAGATATTTGTATGTTGGATAAGGTGTTTTCTGTTATAGGAGGAAATACGGGAGGTTGATGGCCTTCTTCGCATAGGTAGAATTAGCGTCAAAGTTCTTGGCAAATAGTTTGGCCTTGTCTGATGCTGACGAGATGACCTCAGGTCCATTGATGATGGATGGGATAGAACGCAGACTTCTGTTCAGGATTCTGTTTGCTATTTTCCAAAACTGGTGGGAACCAAGCCGCTGCTCAGCTACTTTGGATTTAACGGACTGAGCATATAACTCTCTTGCATTTTTTATTACTCTTTTACAGTAGTTGCTGGCATTCCTGAAAGCAGCTCTAGTCTCAGTGCATCTATTACTTTGGTAGCTACGGAAAAATGATTTCTGTGCGCAATTGCAGAAGCACATTCCGTGGAGAACCATGGCTGGCTGTTAGGTTTTTGTTGGAATTATTTGGGTGGTATAAATCGGTTTATGCCTACAATTAACCATTCGGTCAGGCCTGATACTATAGAGGACACATCCTGTTGAAACATTGAATATAGGGGTAGATAAGATATAAATGTACGGAATCTATCCCAGTCAGCCGTAGAGCATCGATATACAGTATGGTGGAGAGGTACATCCGAAGACTTATTGCATTTCGTTTTTATCTTAACTGATACAACCGAATGGTCGGAAGATCCCAGAGAGGACAGAACGGAACATGAACATAGCTCAGGGAAAGTTGAGAGAAAAAGGTCTAGAAGGCTAGCGTACTGACCGGAAGTATTGGGCACACGGGTTGGTTCGTGAACAATCTGGGTGAGGTCATAGGCAATGGCGAAATCATGACAGAACCTTCCCTCGTCATCTGTTTTGTTCGAGTGGGTCAGCCATTCTACATTGTGGACATTGAAGTCACCACAAACGTGGATGTTAGCCGAAGGATGAGCACATAGGATGTGGTCAGTTTTCTCAGATATGCTCTTAAAGAGAGCAACTCCGCTGTTGTGGGGCGATAGAGGGAAAATATAAATGCAGTGGTGTAAGCAAGTGCATTCCGGAAGCACATATAAGATAAATTAGGGTCTTCACTCGAGATATCCCTGCCACACGGAAAAACATCTTTAATGTAGGCACATATTCCATGCCCATGGCGATCTTGGGAGTCAGATTTAGATGTGAAGTTGGAGTATCCTTTAATTATGAACTCGTCTATGGAATGGTCGGTCCTATTCCAGTTTCGCTTAGGAAGAATATGTCAGGTTTTGTCTCCTGTAATTGGGTTTCAACCTCTGGAAGTTGGAGAAGGAGACATAGTAGTAGGGGTCTACGGATTGACAGTTCCTGGCTGCTGTTCCCGACTGGTAGAAAAGGAGCCATAACTCTTTGGTAGTGCTCAGAGCGGCTGATCCATCAACAGTTGAATAAGTTGTATGTTTGTAGACTCTTCTAACAAACACCCCGGATATCTTATCTGAGACTAACCTACACTCCTCCATCTCCTCTAACTACTTTAACATGCCTGGATATCTGCCACTCTGCCTTAAGGACTCTGACAGACATATGCACGGGCTTGGGGTCTATATTCGAAAAACCCTCCCCTTTACTAGAGAACAAAAACTAGAATCGGACGGTCAAGCCTTTATGTTATGTCAAGACTTAACATGCAACATAACATAGTTACTTTTATTTTCTCTACCGCTCTCCCTCGACCCAGGACTGTACTCTAATAAACAAAGTCTCTGACAGTATAGATACCGCCCTTTCCCTCGAGACTAGCGCACAAGTGCATGTATTTGGTGACTTCAATGATCACCACAGCAACTGGCTTGTATTTTCTACTTACACCGACGCAGCTGGTAGCACAACACATAGCTTCTCTATATCTTATTCCCTATCACAGATGATTACGCTTACAACCCGTTTCCCTGACCAGGAAGAGCAACGCGCATCACTTTTAGATTTGTTTCTGATTCCAGTTCACGATGATTGCGATACGAATGGCCACAGCCCACTTGGAAACGCTGATCATGTAGTGATAATGGTTGAAATCGCCCTTAACTCTAGGGCCAAAACTGAAGAGTCATTGCTCAAAACAACGAGATATAAAAAGGCTGACTGGGAAACCATCAGGGATCTCACCAGAGACGCCCCATGGCTAAACATCTTTTCACTTCCTGCTGAACAGTACGCAAATGAGACCACTGAATGGTTCAAAACGGCAATTGAAGCACATGTTCCCACCCGGGAATTTTATAGCAAGCCCCACTCTCCCCAATGATTTACTTCTACTTAGGCAGTTGTCATCGCACAAAGGCCGCATGCTTACCGCAGATTTAACCGACATAAGTCCAGTTCAAACAGAGCGAAGTATATAGAAGCCAGAAGTAAATGTAAGAAAGAAATAGCGACAGCTAGAAGGCTAACATGCTTGCCAGTCGATCTGCCTCCAACTCCACACTCCTAACAATCCCCTCCCTTACTTTACTTTGCGGGCAGACGCCACAATAGACAGTCTGAAAATTATCCCTTCTCAGGTGCATGCTGTCATAAAAACTCTTGACACTTCAAAAGCATGTGGACCTGATCTCATCCCGGCTGTTCTATTAAAAAAGTGCTCCGTCGAAGTAGCTCCAGTTCTTTCCAAACTTTACAACAAATGCTTTAATGAATCTTGCTTTCCTGCCTGCTGGAAAACTGCTTCTGTGGTACACGTTTTCAAGAATTCTGGCGAAAGAACTGACCCAGTAAATTACTGTCCCATCAGCCTCCTCCCACGTTTCGTCAAAAAATTTGAGTCCATAATTAACCAAGGTCTAGTCAATCACCTAACCGATGCTAAACTTCTGACCGACTAACAATATAGATTTAGGCAAGCCCGTTCCATAGCAGACATCTTAACTGTAATCTCGGAGCGTATATACCATTCACTGGACCAAGCAGGGGAGGGTAAAGATATATCTAAGGCTTTTGACAGGTTATGGCATGAAGGTCTTCTCAAGAAAATCAGACCATACGGTATCACTGGAACAATACTTAACATAATTAAATCCTTCTTAGATACGGGACAAATCCAGGTTGTCCTCGATGGTCAACAATATCATATAAATGCGAGAGTGCCTCGGAGGACTATCCTTGGACCTCTATTATTCCAAACATTCATAAATTACCTCCCTGACAAAATTGTCTGTGAGATGGGTATATATACTGATGACACCACGCTCTATAACAGACCCGACAGGAAAACAAATGAACACATATCTAAAGAAATGTAAGAATCACTAGAAGATGACCTCCAATCTGTAGTGGAATGGGGACAAAATAGATGGCCACATTCAATGCTGCCAATACTAAACTTGTTTCCTTCAATAACTACAAAATACCTTCTCTACCACCAATACCAATGGCTAAAGGCTCTTTATATGAAAGTACATCTTTTAAACTCCTCGGCCTAACGTTCACAGGAAACATGAGTTGGAACAATTACATTGAAAGCATTGCCAGGACCGCTGCGAAAAAGGTAGGTTCTCTCTACCGTGCTAGAAAACAACTAACACCCGAAAGTCTCATGTACCTCTATAAGGACACGATTCGCCCATGTATGGAGTATTGTTATCATACTTGGGCTGGTGCATCTGCTACTAGTATCTCACTCCTAGACAAGGTTTAAAAGAGAGTCGCCAACCTAATAGGTCCTGAACTGTCATCTAAGCTTCAGCCTTTGTCCAATCGACGAAATATAGCATCTCTCTGCCTGTTCTACAAGTAATTTAACGGTGAATGCTCCGACGAACTGCAAGCACTTGTACCCCCACGATGTAAATACCCTCGACAAAATCGACAAGCAGAAAAATCCCACCCCTTCACAGTAGAGATCCCTAAATGTAAGAGATCCGTCTACTCCAGCATTTTCTTCCCCAGAATTGCTAGACTTTGGAATTCCTTTACGGGTTTCTGTTTCTATATAACTGCACTGACATGCAGAAGTGCAAGAGTAACGTGAACCGACATCTTGCTACCCAACTCCGCACATAGTAACCCTGTAGCTTATGTCCCTGATCATGTCTCCCTACCTCAAAGTGGCAATGTGCCTTGTTTGGGGCGAAAATATAATAAAAAAGTATATATCTTATTCTATCCTCGGCCAATAATTGTAATTTCTCATTAGCAATTTAATTCGTGAAATGCATGGATGACCATGTGAAATTATTTTCGTAATCTCTTCTGCAGAGTATTTGGCATTGCTACTAAATCTTCGTATTTGAGTTGGCGGAAACTGTCCAAAATGTCTGAATATTTCTTCCATTTGTGCTCATGCTTAGTTTTTTTTTCAGGGCTCGTTTAAATATGTTCACAAACGTATGGACACGGATAGACATGCATGGGCTTGGAATCTATATTCGTAACATCCTCCCCCCTGACGAGAGAAATAAAACTAGAAACAGACGACCAGGCCTTTACCTGCTTCAGACTTAATACGCAACATAATATTAGCTACTTGTATTTTCTCTACCGCGCCCCCTCAACCTAGGATTTTACCCTAATTAACAAAGTTTCTGACAGCATAGATATAGCTCTCTCTCTCTCTCTCTCTCTCTCTCTCTCTCTCTCTCTCTCTCGATACTAGCGCTGAAGTACATGTGTTTGGTGATTCAATGTCCACCACAGTAACTGGCATCGATTCTCTAATTACACAGACGTAGCTGCTAGCACAACACATAGCTTCGCTATATTCCATTCCCTATCTCAGACGGTTACATTCCCGACACGTTTCCCAGACCAGCAAGACCAACATGCCTCATTCTAGATCTATTTTCGACAACAGTTCCCGATGATTTTACAACAAATGCCCACAGCCCACTCGGGGATTCTGATCACGCTTTGATAATGGTAGAAATCACCCTAAATTATCACCCTAAAACTGAAGACCCACTACTGAAAAGAACGAGGTATTACAAAAAGGCCGACTGGAAAGCCATCAAAGAACTCATCAGAGATGCCCCCTACCAAAATATCTTTTCTCTCCCAGCTGAGCAGTGTGCAAATGAGACCACTGAATGGTTAAAGACTGCAATTGAGGCACATGTTCTCACACGGAAATTGTATAGCAAATCTCACTCTCCTCAATGGTTTACCTCTGCTTGTGCAGCTGCTATTGCGTACCACAGATTCAACCGGCATAAGTCCAGTTCAAACAGACAGAATTATATAGAAGCCAGAAATACGTGTAAGTGAGTAATAGCGAGAGCTAAGACAGATTACACTGAAACCACCAGAAAACGCATTGAAGCACAGAAATTAGGAACATCTACCACAGTGTAGTACATAATGGGCAGTCAGCGATTCCCCCACTATCAAACAATCATGATGTTGCCTGCACGGCTACGGACAAGGCAAATATGCTTGCCAGTCGGTTTGCCTCAAACTCCACACTGGACCCGACACACCACTCCCTCCCCGACTTTCATTTGCGGATAGACGCCACACTAGACGTGCATGGTATCATAAAAACGTAGACACCTCAAAAGCATGTGGACCAGATTGCATTCCGGCTGTATAATAAAAAATGCTCTGCTGCGATTGCTCCACTTCTCTCCAAACTTTACAATAAATGCCTTAGCGAATCTTGCTTTTCCGACTGCTGGAAAACCGCTTCTGTGATACCAGTCTTCAAGAACTCTGGTGAAAGAACTGACCCAGTAAATTATCGCCCCACTAGCCTCCTCCCACTTTTCGACAAAATATTTGAGTCCTTAGTTAATCAATCTCTAGTGCAATACCTAACAGCTGCTAAACTCCTGACCGACAAACAATATGGATTCAGGCAAGCCCGTTCGACAGCAGATATCTTAACTGTAGTTTCTGAACGTTTATACCGTTCACTGGACAAAACAGGGGAGGGTCGAGCGGTAGCCCTTGATATATCTAAGGCTTTTGACAGGGTATGGCACGATGGTCTTCTAAGGAAAATTAGATCATATGGTATCACTGGAAGAATACATAATGTGATTAAATCCTTCTTAAGTAAGAGAAAAATCCAAGTTGTCCTCGATGGTCGTGCATCTAAACAATATGATATAAATGGGGAAGTACCACAGGGGTGTATCCTTGAGCTTTTATTGTTCCTGATATTCATAAATGACCTCCCTCATAAAATTGTTTCGGAGATGGGTATATTTGCCGATGACACCACCCTCTATAACAGGCATGAGAGGAAAACAAATGAACACATGTCTAATGAAATGGCAGAATCACTAGAAGATGACCTCCAATCTGCAGTGGAATGAGGACATAAATGGATGGTCACATTCAATGCTGCCAAGACTAAGCTTGTTTCCTTCAATAACTACAAGAAACCTTTTCTACCACCAATAGCAATGGCTAAGAATACACTTTACGTCACCGGTGTTACAGAAAATAATGAGAAGTTTGTCAAATTCAAATAGATCCTAAATGCGAATCTCGATTTTGAGATTTCCCAAAGTGCTATTACGTCACAGGTGTCAGAAATAACTTTTTTCATCTGTGTGGTAATTCATTCACCTCTTCTCGCCTATTATAAGTTGAACACTGGGCATAAATAAATTAGAAAAATCTCCCTTATTTACAAACAAGTTCCTTTTATTTTAATTAGTTACTTCTATTTATTTGTTTATTTACCATATATTCGATTCGATGTCTATACTAATAAATGCCTTAAAATAAGAATTATCGAACATTTATTACCATAGACAACAAAATGAAAAAGTAAAATATAAAACGAATAAATGCTACCAAACGCAAGATATGCTAAAAGTAAAAATAAAATAAAAATAAGCAATTTATATATTTTTCAAAAATACAAACAAAATAACTTAGGCATAAACAATTATAGCGAGGAACAGTCCATTTGATGACGGCTTCTGATATTGAAATCACAAATCAACATTATGTTATTCGTTCCTCGTAATTTATGTACACTTAGTGTTGTTTCTTTTTTATGGAACTCCTGCATTGCAACATGTCGGCAATGGAGACGAGTTATCGAACCCTTTATGAAACTCAAATATAAAGAAGTTTGTTCATAATTTTATGTCAGAAATATACTCAGTGACCGATTGACCCCAGAAATGTCCCTAGAACGGTTTCATACTTAACTGTGGGCATGAAACTGTGAGATGAATTGGTCATAAAACCTTTTCGCACTTATACGCGACAACACGTGTTATCTTTCACTTTAGTTTATGTGTCTGTTGAATTTGTTAATAAGGCAATAAAACTATTTTTAGTAATTAACAACATTGATACAGTTTAGCTTTGAGAATTTTGTGTTACTGTTCCCATTCCAGCTTTGGACTACTATTCTCATCTTGAGTATTCCTATTTACTTGCTTCCCCAAGAGGGCAAACTTAGACACAAGGTCGTTTTTTTTATGTGGGCAATATCCAGCTCTCCTACAAGAGGAACTCTGGATCAGAACAAAAATTAAAATTGTCTCAGTCTGAAAGGATTTATTAATTCTTCATTGAACCGGGAGATAATAGGTGGAGTGTAGCATCAGAAGTGATACTACACTTTGTTAACGTATCAGTCGATGCAACCTCTGACAGAACTTCTGTGCAGATTCTCGAGTTCAACTGAAACATTCCAGAGTTCAATATTTATTCAATAATAGCAGTTTTGGATAAATAAAAAAAAAATGACAAAGCCCAACTTATCAACGATAAAATACATTCAATGATAAAATAAATTTAGAGTGCACCAAAATTAGTTTTTTCTTTTATCAAAGATAAAAGCCAGTCGAGGATAAGTGTCAACCAGGGAGCTTTTAATTACACTAAACAAAGTGCATCTTTTCTGGATCATTTTTATTTTGTTTTGTTTTAGGGGGGAAAAAAACTTATCCCCGTGTGTGTTTTATCCTTGATAACTAGCGATTCATTATGAAAAAAGAACCCAAAAATACAACTACAACTTGTCCAGCAAAGATGCATTTTGTTTAGTGTAATTGAAAACTTCCACATTAACCCTTATCCTCAAGTGTGTTTTATCCTTGATAAGTTGCGATTCATTAGTCCTAAGTACCCCGTTTTGGGGAGCTAGATAGTCATCAGATTAAAAACCGACATTGTGTCTAACTTTGCCCTCGCGGGGTGCAATTAAATAAGAACCTTTAGATAAACAATGATTCTAAACTGAGGTAATTGTAATCTTTTGTTCCGATGAAAACTGCCCCTTTTTTGGGGGGGGCTGGATATTAAAAATCGACCTTGTGTCTAACTCTGCCCTCGTTGACGGCAAGAAAATAGGAACTTTTACAAAACCCAAAATGAGATTAGAATTTGGGACCCCATAGCTTCAGTAGCACCTTTTGGTGCCATTTTTACCTAGTTATTCATTTGTACCATTTTTACCGGTGCCAATTTTACCGGTGCCCTTTTTACCGGTGACATTTTTACCAGTGCCCTTTTTACCGGTGACATTTTTACCGAGAAACATATATATATATATATATATATATATATATATATATATATATGGGTAGGTTTTCCATTAAAAGGCGTTGAGGTAAATTTGAAAATTAAAGAAGATAGGTGTTACATTGAACACTGTAAAGCCAAATAGCTGCAGCGCGATTTTTTTTTTTTACCTTTATACACAAATCCGCAGCTAACATCATGAGGACTGAACTCAAATTCTCCCATTCAAAACCGAAGAATAAGAGGACGAAAATATATAGGCATATACATAGATTGAAAAAGAGTGTCTATCTCCGAAATAGATCTCATTTAAAAATAGACATTTGTTTTTTTTTTTATAAAGGTATTTGGCTTTAAAGGATTCAATCTAACACATATCTTATTTAATTTTCATATATATATATATATATATATATATATATATACATACATATATATACATATATATATATATATATATATATATATATATATATATATATATGCGTGTGTGTAGGCCTGTATACATATTTGATTTTTGAACGTAAGTATAATATGTCTCGGTTTAGACAATGTTTTCTCTTACCATGCATCAAGAAGAAAACGCAAATTTTTCATCATCGCGGAAGCCAAATCGATGAAGGATATACATTTCTTCTAAGGAAGATTTGTTGATTATCTTTCAGAAGATGTCAGGAAATAAAGCTTCTCTATGGCTATGGCATATATTTCATCCTCTTCCAACATCGCTCTCTCACCCTTTCACTCTTTACATATATATATATATATATATATATATATATATATATATATATATATAATGTATATATATATATATAAATATATACATTATATATATATATATATAATGTATAAATATTCAGACACAGGTGTATATACATATATTTATGTATATTTCTGTTTATTCATATTTCAAATAATTATACTTTTTTATAACAATAGTTCAATAATGTAAAACTATAACAAGTTCTATATTACATGAACCATCTTAAATGCAAGGAAGCAACTTATACAAATTTGCCAGAAAATAAGTTTTATTTCCCATTCAGAGCATGAAATAGTTCTGACCGACCACCAAGATATTTACAATTTTTTCAATATATGGTGTAATTTCATCTTTTCTTGGCCAGAACAATATCAGTGATTGTGTTAAACTGTGTGGCATTCAACATTCATTTCATATTTTGAATTTTAAAAAAAGTTCTTTTTAACACCACAAAGTTATTTACGCGTGTATTTTAAAATTCCGGCAATCTCACCCCATCTGCCTTACATAATTACTTATGTAATATAGAATATTGTCGGTAAATGTCAAGTGACCTAAATAAATATTATGATTTTTGTTGAAACTAAATATAGAACATTTATAAAATTATTATTAATTTTTATTTATTAAACATTTGAATATTTTATTCAAATATCTATGAAATATTTTTACGTGCAGAAAAGTTATACATGGACACGCGTGTTTCTGAGTATAATCTTGTTAAAAAGTTTAGCCATGCTGAAGAAAGGTGATACCCAGAAACACGCGTGCCAAAGATAACTTTTATGTGCGTAAAAAAAATTAATATATATTTAAATAAAATAACACATTCGAATCTTTAATGAATAAAAATTACTAATAATAACAATAAATACGTTCCAAATGGGGCCGATTAAAATATATAAACAAAGGGCGGGTAACTCCCTCAAAACACACAGGAAGCATAAAAAATAACACAGAATCGCTAATAAAACATAAATCAACAAGCTATCGAGGCAAAAGCTATTTTTAAAATAAAATATTTATTAGAAATATACCAAGAATATTAATTTGATAGAATGGAATTTGTGACAATTATGATATTTAATTGAGAAAGGATGAGTTTAAATATGTGGATAATAAAAAAATTAACTATGTGAACTCCATGAAGTAATGACGTAATTAATTAGAAATATAGTTTTTAGTATATAAATTTAGTTTATTTAGTTGGGTTGACGAGTGGAGTATCGATACGAGTTGCGTAAAAAGTTAAACAACGGTGAAATTTCAACCCTGAGAGAATAATTGAAGGAATGAAGAATGAAATATTATAAAATCACCAATTTTTTTCCGTCATTTAAAAAAAAATTTCTTTTAACTTGTTAAATCTAAAAGGAATTGATTAAAAAAATGAGATTCTTTTTAAATGAAAATTAAGCACACAGCACAATGGGTTTTTTTTTCGTTTTCCTGAATAATTTTTATATAAATTACAAAAGAACAGATGCCAATTCATTTGCACATTTGTTTAAAAAAGAAACTAATACAAATCTTAGTCTCCTCTCAAGATGATTTTTTTTATTGTAAAATAAAATAAAAAAGTAATTGTAAATAAAATTGTAAAATAAAATAAAATAGTAATTGTAAATACAATTGTAAAATAAAATAAAATAGAAATTGTAAATAAAATTGTAAAATAAAATAAAATAGTAATTGTAAATAAAATTGTAAAATAAAATAAAATAATAATTGTAAATAAAATTGTGAAAAAAACATAAAACAGTAATTGTAAATAAAATTGTAAAATAAAAAAATAGTAATTGCAAATAAAATTGTAAAATAAAACAAAATAGTAATTGTAAATAAAATTATAAAATATAATAAAATAGTAATTGTATATAAAATTGTAAAAAAATTAAAAAGTAATTGTAAATACAATTGTAAAATAAAATAAAATTGTAATTGTAAATAAAATTGTAAAAAAAAAATAAAATAGTAATTGTAAATACAATTGTCAAATAAAATAAAATAGTAATTGTAAATAAAATTGTAAAATATAATAAAATAGTAATTGTAAATATAATTGTAAAATAAAATAAAATAGTATTTGTAAATAAAATTGTAAAATGAAATAATATAGTAATTGCACAGAAAATTCTGAAATAAAATAAAATAGTATTAGTAAATAAAATTGTAAAATAAAATACAATAGTAATTGTAAATAAATTTGTAAAATAAAATAAATAGTAATTGTAAATAAATTTGTAAAATAAAATAAAAAAATAATTGTAAATAAAATTTTAAAATATAATAAAATAGTAATTGTAAATAAACTTGTAAAATGAATAAAATAGAAATTGTAAATAAAATTGTAAAATAAGATAAAAGAGTAATTGTAAATAAAATTGTAAAATAAAATAAATAGAAATTGTAAATTAAATTGTAAAATAAAATAAAATAGTAATTGTAAATAAAATTGTAAAATAAAATAAAATAGTAATTTAAATAAAATTGTAAAATAAAATAAAATAGTAATTTTAAATAAAAATGTAAAATTAAATAAAATAGTAATTGTAAATAAAACTGTAAAATAAAATAAAATAGTAATTGTAAATAAAATTGTAAAATAAAATAAAATAGTAATTGTAAATAAAATTGTAAAATCAAATAAGATAGTAATTTTAAATAAAATTGTAAAATAAAATAAAATAGTAATTTTAAATAAAATTGTAAAATAAAAAATAGTAATTGTAAATAAAATTGTAAAATAAAATGAAATAGTAATTGTAAATAAGATTTTAAAATAAAATAAAATAGTAATTGTAAATAAAATTGTAAAATAAAATAACATAGTAATTGTAAATAAAATTGTAAAATAAAATAAAATAGAAATTGTAAATAAAATTGTAAAATAAAATAGTAATTGTAAATAAAATTGTAAAATAACATGAAATAGTAATTGTAAATAAAATCTTAAAATCAAATAAAATAGAAATTGTAAATAAAATTGTAAAATAAAATGAAATAGTAATTGTAAATAAAATCTTAAAATAAAATAAAATAGTAATTGTAAATAGAATTGTAAAATAAAATAAAATAGTAATTGTAAATAAAATTGTAAAAAAAATAAAATTTAAATAGTAATTGTAAATAAAATTGTAAAATAAAATAAAATAGTAATTGTAAATAAAATAGTAAAATAAAATTTAAATAGTAATTGTAAATAAAATTGTAAAATAAAATACAATAGTAATTGTAAATAAAATTGTAAAATAAAATTAAAATAGTAATTGTAAATAAAATTGTAAAATAAAATACAATAGTAATTGTAAATAAAATTGTAAAATAAAATTAAAATAGTAATTGTAAATAAAATTGTAAAATAAAATAAAATTGTAATTGTAAATAAAATTGTAAAATAAAATAAAATAGTAATTGTAAATAAAATTGTAAAATAAAATAAAATAGTAATTGTAAATAAAATTGTAAAATAAAATAAAATAGTAATTGTAAATAAAATAGTAAAATAAAATTAAAATAGTAATTGTAAATAAAATTGTAAAATAAAATACAATAGTAATTGTAAATAAAATTGTAAAATAAAATTAAAATAGTAATTGTAAATAAAATTGTAAAATAAAATAAAATTGTAATTGTAAATAAAATTGTAAAATAAAGTAAAATAGTGAATGTAAATAAAATTGTAAAAAAAAAAAAAAAAATAGAAATTGTAAATAAAATTGTAAAATAAAATGAAATAGTAATTGTAAATAACACTGTAAAATAAAATAGTAATTGTAAATAAAATTGTAAAATAAAATATATAGTATTTGTAAATAAAATTGTAAAATAAAATAAAATAGTAATTGTAAATAAAATTGTAAAATAAAATAAAATAGTAATTGTAAATAAAATTGTAAAATAAAAAAAATATTAATTGTAAATAAAATTGTAAAATAAAATAAAATAGTTTTTTTTTTTTTTTTTTTACATTTTCACCCCAAACAAGGCAAATTGCCACTTTGGTGTAGGGGGCTACTATCAGGGGCAACAACTACTGGGGTACTATGTACGGATTTGGGCAGCAAGGTGTCGGTTCACGTTACACTTGAACTTCTGCACGTCAGTACTGTTGGGGAAGCAGGGACCTGGAATGGAATTCCAGAGTCTTGCGGTTCTGGGGAAGAAACTATTGGAGTAAAAAGATCTTTTACATCTAGGGATCTCTACAGTGTGGGGGTGGGATTTAGTAGCCTGTCGGGTTTGTCGAGGGTGCTCGCGTCGTGGGGCACAAGTGATTGCAGTTCGTTAGAGCATTCACCACTAAATTACTTGTAGAAAAGGCAGAGGGATGCAACATTTCGTCGATGGGACAGAGGCTGAAGCTTAGATGACAGTTCAGGGCCTATCAGGTTTGCGACTCTCTTTTGAACCTTGTCAAGGAGCGAGAGACTAGTAGCAGGTGCACCAGCCCAGATGTGGCAGCAATACTCCATACATGGGCGAATGGTGGCCTTATAGAGGTACAGGATACTTTCGGGTGTTAGTAGTTTTCTAGCACGGTAGAGAGAGCCTACCTTTCTTGCAGCGGCTCTGGCAATGCCTTCAATGTAATTGTTCCAACTCATGTTTCCTGTGAACGTTAGGCCAAGGAGTTTGAAAGATTGACTCTCAGATAAAGAGTCGTTGGCCATTGCTATGGGTGGTAGAGAGGGTTTCTTGTAATTATTGAATGAAACTAGTTTACTCTTGGCAGCATTGAACGCGACCAACCACTTTTGTCCCCATTCCACTACAGATTGGAGGTCTTCCTCTATTGTTTCTGCCATTTCTTTAGAAATGTGTTCATTCGTCTTCCTGTCGTGTCTGCCATAGAGTGTAGTGTCATCAGCATATATACCCATCTCAGAGGCAATGTTGTCGGGGAGGTCATTTATGAATATCAGGAACAATAGAGGTCCAAGGATAGAACCCTGGGGCACTCCCGCATTTATATCATATTTTTTAGATGTGCGACCGTCGAGGACTACCTGGATTTTTCTCTTATCTAAGAAGGATTTAATTAAGTTAAGTATTCTACCAGTGATACCGTATGATCTGATTTTACTGAGGAGACCCTCATGCCATACCCTGTCAAAAGCCTTAGATATATCTAGAGCTACCGCTCTGCCTTCCCCCGCTTTATCCAGTGAATGGTATATACGCTCAGAGATCACAGTGAGGATGTCTGCTGTGGAACGGGCTTGTCTAAATCCATATTGTTTGTCAGTCAGTAGTTTAGCATCTGTAAGATGATGGACTAGAGCATGGTTAATTATGGTCTCAAATATTTTGGCAAAAAGTGGGAGGAGGCTAATGGGGCGATAATTTGATGGGTCTGTCCTTTCGCCAGAATTAATTGTAAATAAAATTTTAAAATAAAATAAAATAGTAATTGTAAATAAAATTGTAAAATAAAATAAAATTGTAATTGTAAATAAAATTGTAAAATAAAATAAAATAAAATAGTAATTGTAAATAAAATTGTAAAATAAAATAAAATAGTAATTGTAAATAAAATTGTAAAATAAGATAAAATAGTAATTGTAAATAAAATTGTAAAATAAAATTAAAATAGTAATTGTAAATAAAATAGTAAAGTAAAATAAAATTGTAATTGTAAATAAAATTGTAAAATAAAGTAAAACAGTGAATGTAAATAAAATTGTAAAAAAAAAAAAATAAAATAGAAATTGTAAATAAAATTGTAAAATAAAATGAAATAGTAATTGTAAATAAAACTGTAAAATAAAATAGTAATTGTAAATAAAATTGTAAAATAAAATATATAGTATTTGTAAATAAAATTGTAAAATAAAATAAAATAGTAATTGTAAATAAAATTGTAAAATAAAATAAAATAGTAATTGTAAATAAAATTGTAAAATAAAAAAAATATTAATTGTAAATAAAATTGTAAAATAAAATAAAATAATAATTGTAAATAAAATTGTAAAATAAAATAAAATAGTTTTTTTTTTTTTTTTTTTTTTTACATTTTCACCCCAAACAAGGCAAATTGCCACTTTGGTGTAGGGGGCTACTATCAGGGGCAACAACTACTGGGGTACTATGTACGGATTTGGGCAGCAAGGTGTCGGTTCACGTTACACTTGAACTTCTGCACGTCAGTACTGTTGGGGAAGCAGGGACCTGGAATGGAATTCCAGAGTCTTGCGGTTCTGGGGAAGAAACTATTGGAGTAAAAAGATCTTTTACATCTAGGGATCTCTACAGTGTGGGGGTGGGATTTAGTAGCCTGTCGGGTTTGTCGAGGGTGCTCGCGTCGTGGGGCACAAGTGATTGCAGTTCGTTAGAGCATTCACCACTAAATTACTTGTAGAAAAGGCAGAGGGATGCAACATTTCGTCGATGGGACAGAGGCTGAAGCTTAGATGACAGTTCAGGGCCTATCAGGTTTGCGACTCTCTTTTGAACCTTGTCAAGGAGCGAGAGACTAGTAGCAGGTGCACCAGCCCAGATGTGGCAGCAATACTCCATACATGGGCGAATGGTGGCCTTATAGAGGTACAGGATACTTTCGGGTGTTAGTAGTTTTCTAGCACGGTAGAGAGAGCCTACCTTTCTTGCAGCGGCTCTGGCAATGCCTTCAATGTAATTGTTCCAACTCATGTTTCCTGTGAACGTTAGGCCAAGGAGTTTGAAAGATTGACTCTCAGATAAAGAGTCGTTGGCCATTGCTATGGGTGGTAGAGAGGGTTTCTTGTAATTATTGAATGAAACTAGTTTACTCTTGGCAGCATTGAACGCGACCAACCACTTTTGTCCCCATTCCACTACAGATTGGAGGTCTTCCTCTATTGTTTCTGCCATTTCTTTAGAAATGTGTTCATTCGTCTTCCTGTCGTGTCTGCCATAGAGTGTAGTGTCATCAGCATATATACCCATCTCAGAGGCAATGTTGTCGGGGAGGTCATTTATGAATATCAGGAACAATAGAGGTCCAAGGATAGAACCCTGGGGCACTCCCGCATTTATATCATATTTTTTAGATGTGCGACCGTCGAGGACTACCTGGATTTTTCTCTTATCTAAGAAGGATTTAATTAAGTTAAGTATTCTACCAGTGATACCGTATGATCTGATTTTACTGAGGAGACCCTCATGCCATACCCTGTCAAAAGTCTTAGATATATCTAGAGCTACCGCTCTGCCTTCCCCCGCTTTATCCAGTGAATGGTATATACGCTCAGAGATCACAGTGAGGATGTCTGCTGTGGAACGGGCTTGTCTAAATCCATATTGTTTGTCAGTCAGTAGTTTAGCATCTGTAAGATGATGGACTAGAGCATGGTTAATTATGGTCTCAAATATTTTGGCAAAAAGTGGGAGGAGGCTAATGGGGCGATAATTTGATTGGTCTGTCCTTTCGCCAGAATTAATTGTAAATAAAATTTTAAAATAAAATAAAATAGTAATTGTAAATAAAATTGTAAAATAAAATAAAATTGTAATTGTAAATAAAATTGTAAAATAAAATAAAATAAAATAGTAATTGTAAATAAAATTGTAAAATAAAATAAAATAGTAATTGTAAATAAAATTGTAAAATAAGATAAAATAGTAATTGTAAATAAAATTGTAAAATAAAATAAAATTGTAATTGTAAATAAAATTGTAAAATAAAATAAAATTGTAATTGTAAACAAAATTGTAAAATAATATCAAATAGTAATTGTAAATAAAATTGTAAAATAAAATAAAATAGTAATTGTAAATTAAATTGTAAAATAAGATAAAATAGTAATTGTAAATTAAATTGTAAAATAAAATAAAATTGCAATTGTAAACAAAATTGTAAAATAAAATAAAATTGTAATTGTAAATAAAATTGTAACATAATATAAAATAGTAATTGTAAATAAAATTGTAAAATAAGATAAAATAGTAATTGTAAATAAAATTGTAAAATAAAATAAAATAGTAATTGTAAATAAAATTGTAAAATAAAATAAAATAGTAATTGTAAATTAAATTGTAAAATTAAATAAAATTGTAATTGTAAATAAAATTGTAAAATAAGATAAAATAGTAATTTTCAATAAAATTGTAAAATAAAATTAAAATAGTAATTGTAAATAAAATTGTAAAATAATATAAAATAGTAATTGTAAATAAAATTGTAAAATAAAATAAAATAGTAATTGTAAATAAGATTTTAAAATAAAATAAAATAGTAATTGTAAATAACATTGTAAAATAAAATAAAATTGTAATTTTAAACAAAATTTTAAAATAATATAAAATAGTAATTGTAAATAAAATTGTAAAATAAAATAAAATTGTAATTGTAAATAAAATTGTAAAATAAAATAAAATTGTAATTGTAAACAAAATTGTAAAATAAAATAAAACAGTAATTGTAAATAATATTGTAAAATAAAATAAAATTGTAATTGTAAATAAAATTGTAAAATAATATAAAATTGTAATTGTAAATAAAATTGTAAAATAAAATAAAATTGTAATTGTAAATAATATTGTAAAATAAAATAAAATAGTAATTGTAAATAAAATTGTAAAATAAAATAAAATTGTAATTGTAAATAAAATTGTAAAATAAAATAAAATAAAATAGTAATTGTAAATAAAATTGTAAAATAAAATAAAATAGTAATTGTAAATAAAATTGTAAAAAAAGATAAAATAGTAATTGTAAATAAGATTTTAAAATAAAATAAAATAGTAATTGTAAATAACATTGTAAAATAAAATAAAATTGTAATTGTAAACAAAATTGTAAAATAATATAAAATAGTAATTGTAAATAAAATTGTAAAATAAAATAAAATTGTAATTGTAAATAAAATTGTAAAATAAAATAAAATTGTAATTGTAAACAAAATTTTAAAATAATATAAAATAGTAATTCTAAATAAAATTGTAAAATAAAATAAAATTGTAATTGTAAACAAAATTATAAATAATATAAAATAGTAATTGTAAATAATATTGTAAAAAAAAAATAAAATTGTAACTGTAAATAAAATTGTAAAATAATATAAAATTGTTATTGTAAATAAAATTGTAAAATAAAATAAAATTGTAATTGTAAATAATATTGTAAAATAAATTAAAATTGTAATTGTAAATAAAATTGTAAAATAATATAAAATAGTAATTGTAAACAAAATTGTAAAATAATATAAAATAGTAATTGTAAATAAAATTGAAAAATAATATAAAATAGTAATTGTAAATAAAATTGTAAGATAAAATAAAATTGTAATTGTAAATAAAAATGTAAAATAATATAAAATAGTAATTGTAAATAAAATTGTAAAATAATATAAAATTGTAACTGTAAATAAAATTGTAAAATAATATAAAATAGTAATTGTAAATAAAATTGTAAAATAATATAAAATAGTAATTGTAAATAAAATTGTAAAATAAAATAAAATTGTAATCGTAAACAAAATTGTAAAATAATATAAAATAGTAATTGTAAATAAAATTGTAAAATAAGATAAAATAGTAATTGTAAATAGAATTGTAAAATAAAATAAAATAGTAATTGTAAATAAAACTGTAAAATAAAATAAAATAGTAATTGTAAATAAAATTGTGAAATAATATTAAATTGTAATTGTAAACAAAATTGTAAAATAATATAAAATTGTAATTGTAAACAAAATTGTAAAATAATATAAAATAGTAATTGTAAATAAAATTGTAAAATAAAATAAAATTGTAATTGTAAATAAAATTGTAAAATAAAATAAAATTGTAATTGTAAATAAAATTGTAAAATAAAATAAAATTGTAATTGTAAACAAAATTGTAAAATAATATAAAATAGTAATTGTAAATAAAATTGTAAAATAAAATAAAATTGTAATTATAAATAAAATTGTAAAATAAGATAAAATAGTAATTGTAAATTAAATTGTAAAATAAGATAAAATAGTAATTGTAAACAAATTGTAAAATAAAATAAAATAGTAATTGTAAATAAAATTGTAAAATAAAATAAAATAGTAATTGTAAATTAAATTGTAAAATAAAATAGAATTGTAATTGTAAATTAAATTGTAAAATAAAATAAAATAGTAATTGTAAATAAAATTGTAAAATAAGATAAAATAGTAATTGTAAATAAAATTGTAAAATAAAATAAAATAGTAATTGTAAATAAAATTGTAAAATAAAATAAAGTAGTAATTGTAAATAAAATTGTAAAATAAAATAAAATAGTAATTGTAAATAAAATTGTAAAAAAAATAGTAATTGTAAATAAAATTGTAAAATAAAATGAAATAGTAATTTTAAATAAAATTGTAAAATAAAATAAAATAGTATTTGTAAATAAAATTGTAAAATAAAATGAAATAATAATTGTAAATAAAATTGTAAAATAAAATAAAATAGTAATTGTAAATAAAATTGTAAAATAAAATAAAATAGTAATTGTAAATAAAATTGTAAAATAAAATTTATTCATGAATTGGTCTAGTCCTACAAGTAACCATTCGGTCAGATCTGATACTATAGAGGACACTTCCTTTTTAAACATGGAGTGCAGAAGTAAATCAGATATGAATGTACGGAAGCTATCCCAGTCAGCCATAGAGTATCGGTATACAGTATGGTGGAGGGGTACGTCTTGGGACTTCTTACATTTCGTTTTTATCTTAACTGATACGACGGAGTGGTCGGAGGATCCTAGAGGAGAATGAAAGGAACATGAACATAGCTCAGGGGAAGTTGAGAGAAAAAGGTCTAGGAGGCTTGCATATTGACCGGGTGTATCGGGCACACAGGTGGGTTCGCGAACAATCTGAGTGAGGTCATAGGCAATGGCAAAATCATGACAAAACCTCCCCTCATCGTCTGTCTTATTTGAATGGGTCAGCCATTCCACGTTATGGACGTTGAAGTCACCACAGATGTGGATGTTAGCCGAGGCATGTGAAGACAGTATGTGGTCTATTTTCTCAGATATGCTCCTAAAGATAGTAACTCCACTGTTGTGAGGCAGATAGAGGGCAAATATAAATGCAGTGGTGTTAGCAAGTGCAACCCTGAAGCACATATAGGGTAAATTAGGATCTTCTCTAGAAATATCCCTGCCACACGGGAAGCCATCTTAATGTAGGCACATATTCCATGCCCATGGGGATCTTGGGGGTCAGATTTAGCTGTTAAGTTAGAGTATCCGTTAATTATAAACTCATCTAGGGAAGTGGTCGGCCCTATTCCAGTTTCACTTAGAAATAATATGTCCGGTTTCGTCTCCTGTAATTGTGTTTCAACCTCTGGAAGGTTGGAACGTAGACCCCTGATGTTGGAGAAGGAGACCTGGTAGTAGGGGTCTCCGTTGGAAGATGGGGTTTTAGGTTTAATCGAGTTTTTATTCTGGAGATATTTCATGTTGATGTTTTGGGATTTGTGGAATAGGTCGGCATACTTGGTTAGAGCAGTACAGAGAAGGAAAGTAAGAGAGAAAAAGACAGGATTTTTTGTAGCACACGAAAAGGTAAAGCCGTAACAATTACCCACTAGTATGGCATCGAGAGGCCCCACCAGAGACTACTGCATGGTCCAGATCCACTCACGAAATGGCAATACAGCAGTCCCAGTACTTTGCGCCTGCTGATATGACAGCCTCCTTAGTGGTTAATCCAAGGTTCGGGACCCTGACTATCAGGCGGATAACGTCAGCCCAGACAAAACGTTTACCTCCAGCACCCTTACTAGTCACGGGGCCACAAGGAAAGACAGAGACAGAAAAATTTCCGACATCTCAGACTACTGGTCACCAAGTAGTACCGACCTTTAAGCAGCTTTTTCTTCACCCTTTGTCAGAAAAATCACTCATTGAATGAGGACTGAGGGATAAAAAAGGAGAAGCGAGAGTTACTGGAGCTGCCGATAACACATCCACTGTATTATCTACTCTCCATTAAAAAAGGGGGAGGAGGGGAATGGGTATAAGTGACTTATTTATATCTAAGTAGTAAGTCACTTTTGATGATAATCTCCCCTCCCATATTAATGGGTGGAAGTTTGTCGTTTTCTATCGAGTTTGAATCATTGGAGTTTCACCTTATAATTAATTAAAATCCAATAATTAACTTTTATCTATTTTTAAAGTCGGCTTAATATTAATTTACATTCGAGTTGAGATAATTATGCAAGGTTTTACTTTAGGAGTTCGTTTTCATAGGTAACTTGCCAGGAAGCAAGTATTTTCAATATAGGCAAGCTTGCAGTAATAGTATACATAAAGTATACTACTTAAATAAAGTTCTAAGTTTATCTACTCTAATACAGAATAATTTCCGGCATTTTTTTTATCGTTAGTTTCCCGCATTTTGTTTGTTTTTATCGTTTACTTTGTAGCATGGGGGGAGTGACGAATAAGACAGGAGAATACAGACAAATAAATAAATAAAACAATAAAAACAAGTTTAAAAACAAGGTAACATAAAACATTTAGGATGAGTTTTAAAAAAATACTTAACGTGTTTGCCATAATGTTCCGTCCGCCGTCTTTTTGCCAACTGGTAGCTGGCATGTCGTCGTGTCTTTTTAGAGCGTAAGAAGATTTCTATTTCCGGATAACTTGGACGAGTGCCTTTCTATTTATAGAATAAAAGTCGTTACGTTCAGATGTGTAAAATATTTAATTTGCATTTTTTTTTGTTAAAAAAGTTCTAACTTTTTTTTTTATAAAGTCCTAAGTTGATCTACTCTAATAAAGAATAATTTCCGGCATTTTTTTTTTAAACTTAAACAATTTGTTGCACGTGCCCGTCTCCCTAGTACTCTTTCTTCCAACTCACCTCCCGTTCCCTCTACGGCTTAACGTAGACTGTCCGGACTCAACGTTTTGCCGGATCATTCCATTTCATCTTAAAGATAATTAAGCATTACACCACTAAACTACTTATTATATACCTCTAATAATTTATAAGACACTTGACGGACCGTCGGTGTCGAATTATCGTATTTGTACCTGGTTTTATTATTTTGTGTAGAATTAGATTAGAGGTATCTACCGCATGCGCACTGAAAGGTTTAGGGCCGTGCTAAGTAAGTAGTGTGCGATAAGCAGAGTTGTTAAATTGGTAACGATAATATTGTTTACAAAACTGCCTTGCTGTGACTTTCAGTAATATATTCTGCCCCCGGTGATTCGGCAATAGAGTTAATTTCAAAAGACAGCACCGTCGAATGATATGTAGTTAACTGAAAGGTCTTGACATTTCTCAATCGCTATGTTCTTATGCCCATCCGTCTATATATCTCTCGTACTTTATATATATATATATATATATATATATATAATATATATATATATATATATATATATATATATAAAGAACAAGTAGGTAAAAAATGTTAAAAACCACTTTGAAAAAGAGTTAAAAACATATTTAATTTTAAAAAAGAAAGCACAAAATAAGTGGATAGTCATTAATCCGTGGATTTTCGAAGAAATACTTTCCTTCTAATCAGAGGGTGGGATTTAACAAAATGCGGGATCGGATTTTGCTTGCAAAAGTATTTAATGAAATTACAAGTAAATCATAGATCTTACTTGGTAAAAAATAGTGAAGCAGAGGGAATATGGTGAAGAAAAAGGTGATTTCACGTGAATGGATAGTCAGGTGAAAGGTAAAGTATCCAATGACGGTAAAATCCAAAACAGTTGATTACATTTCCATTTCCATCGGGGTTGACTGTAATCTAACGAAAGACGCCGATCAGCAAATCAATGCACGGCAAAGGAGAATACGATCTTTGGACAAAATATTGGAAAAAAAATCAATAAATTAAGTAAACAACACATCCTAAAACGGCCGTTTCTAACAACATGAATACCTTCACTTTAGATCAACAGTTGTAGACATCGGAAAATGTTTCATGTTCCCAAATAAAACGATTAATTGATTGTAGAAAAGTATACCAATTCGTAAAGTAATATCCAGAATGTTTGATTCTAATCATAAAAACCGGTTGTCCAGTCTCGTCCTAGTGGGTTGTACTCGACTGAGTTTCAATCAAAAGCCATCCCTTGTATTAGGATGACAAGAAATTTATTGCGGTTTTTAACTTTTAACGTTCTAGTGGCGATGAAGTCGCTAATTGCGTATTTGATATCGTTTAGGTATTTGGAGCATTTCTCACGCAGAAAATTGTTCAGATGCTTAAAAAAGTGGTAGTCAATAGGTGAAAGGTATGGAGAATATGGCGGATAAGGAAGAGTTTCAAAGCTCAATCTGTCTAACTTCTGCAGGGTCGGTTAAGCAATATGGGGTTGCATTTCTGTGTATCCCTCCGCCTACGGCCAAAGTACCACCTGGCTGTGCAGTGGAGGGTGCATAAGCAACTACCAGAACCATGGCACTACGATATAGTGCCACATCATACGGGGAAATGTAACTTCTGAAAGTGTATTGTAACAGCACTAAGGCTGATACTCTACTAGACTAGCTGAATTCTTTGCTGGAATCCATACTTCCCTTTCTTTTAATCGATCTTTTTTCGTCCGGACAGCATGGGATAAGCACGCATATTTCTGTCTCTCTATAAACGAGAGAGGGCACCTCCCCCTTCAACACTAGTTAAGGGTAGTTAGTTTAAGCAATGGTTAAAAATAAACCGTAGGATATGTAAATTGTAAAAGTATTGTAATATATATTGTATACATAATATAAAATAAAATAGTTAATTATATTTCATATATATTACGATTGTGTCGTGTTGTGTGTTTTCTTGTGTCTGTCATAAATGTCTCCATTAAAGAACGAAGCGGTCTGGAGGACGAAGGAAGAAGATTCCAACCAGAATGCCACCAGAGT
Organism: Euprymna scolopes; assembly: GCF_053919585.1. Classification (NCBI taxonomy): domain Eukaryota; kingdom Metazoa; phylum Mollusca; class Cephalopoda; order Sepiida; family Sepiolidae; genus Euprymna; species Euprymna scolopes. The sequence goes on from NC_136519.1 coordinate 2,264,996, forward strand.
GAAGATATCATTTTGAGAGAATGGAGAAGCCACACACCCACATCCAACATTTCAGGTATGTTTTTCTTCTTGATACACAGACCCTGATGACTGGCCCATCTTTACATCTTCATGGGACTGTTTCTAAGACTTTTAACCATGTGTTTATCATTGGGGTATCGTTTATTCCCCCGGGGAGCTGATTGCGCTCCCAGGACGTTCCTCAACCAAGCAACTCTTCCCAGGGAAGCGATAGTACCATAATAAGCCATTGTGGCGTAATTATACTGACGGAATCTTTTGGGGGGTGCAAGTACTTTTGAATTATTTTCAATATTTAGTTTTCGTTGTAATAGGAATTATCCTCATGACAGCTTGTCTTGACAAACCTATGTACAGATAGACATTAGACGCTCTACAACAGTGTTTACATGGAATTTATGTTCTCTTCAGTAGGCATTCATGTTTTCTCTTAATAAATATGTTAGAGTTGATGCATTTTTAAATGACATCGAAGTACCTATTTACAATGCCTCCCCACGGGACAGAGTTAGACACCAGGGTCGTTTTTTAACGTGGAGAAAAGGTACAAAAAATGGTCTCAGTCGTGAAGGATTTCTCCTCCACCGAAAGAGAACAAGAAATGGAAGTACAGCGTCTGAAGAACAGATAATACACTTTGATCTGTACCAATGACATCGAAGTAGAATAAAAAGTTATATGACTTAACGGATCAAAAGTACGTTTAGTAGATTATGTCGCCGTCAAATAAGACGGTAAATATACAATGACGTAATAGCTGTTACAGCATTGCCTTTGTAAATTGCTTCGAGTGAAATGACTTTGATCTGTTTTGATTTGTTTTAACGTCCAATTCTTCTGAACGACGATATGCCTCGCCGGGTTCGGCAATTTAATAAAAACACCCTTTGAAGGAACGACACGGGTATAGTGTAACACATAATCGCTGCAACTATGGATCATTCAACGCGAAACAAGACGAAACAATAATTGTATAATTGATTATTGACTCAACACAAAGATGGACGTTACTGCGGCATCGTCAGTGCGCTTATGGGAGTTGAAGCGTACAATTGTAGTCTTTCGGGATTCGTAAAATCGATGTTGTAATGGGCACTTGTGCCATATTTTGTCTAAGTCTGATGATATATGATGACGTTGTACCAAAGCAGACACACATATTTCCCAGGACTTATGGCATCAGTTACCTGCTCACATTGCTACATGCACGTGTGAATTTTGATCACGTTTGACACAAGGACATTCTACTCTTAGGCCTACAGAAATTAAAAACTGAAATTTGCTCTTATTAAGTTATAATACTTACGACCCCTCCATGTACATATTCCCGACTAACCTGACAACATCAAAATCCCATTTCTTCACTACTGAGGTCCGTACATATCGAGAAACCCTTCTATTGAAGTAGTTTCTTCCCTCGGATTGCTAGACTTTGCTCATGATACAACGCTCTATAACATGCTCGAAGGAAGAACAGATGTACATAACTCTAAGACAATGGCAGATCGTTAGAAAATGACTTCCGGGCAGTAGTTGAATGGGGTCGTAAATGGATGGTAAATTTTAATGCTGGTAAAACTAAGCTGCTCTTCTTTAACAATTACAAGACATCTCTCCAACCATCGACATCCATAACAACTAATACCCCACCCGAGAATTCTTCCTTCAAACTTCGCGGTTTAACATTCACAGGAAATAAGAACTGGAATAAATATATTGAGGACATTGTGAAGGCTGCTGCAAATAAGGTGGGTTCTCTCTCACATGCGAAGGATTTTTTCAAGCACGAGAGAGAGAACCCACCTTATTTGCAACAGCCTTCGCAATGTCCTCAATATATTTATATATTTATATAGTATCCTGTACCTCTTCAATGTCACTATTCACCCATAAATATAGAATTGTTGCAACATCTAGTCTGGTGCATCTAACCCTAACCCTTTCCCTCTTAGACAGGGTTAAAAAAAAGTCTCCAATCTAATAGGTTCCGCATTGTCAACAACGATCCAACCCCTGGCCCAATCGTCGCAATGTTGCATTCTGGTGCCCGTTTTGATAGCATTATAATAGAAAGTGCTATGAACTCGTTGCACTTGTGTATTCTCGACGGACATATCCTCGGCAAACCCGCTTAGCAACAAAACCTCACCTCTTCACTGTTGTTGTCTCTAAATACCAGAAAGCTTTCTATTCTAATAGATTCTGCTCTCAAACAGCTAGACTTTGTAATTCCCTTCCTGATACCTGCTCCCCTGCCTTTACTGATATGCAGGAGTTAAAATGTGGTGTAAACCAACAGATTGTTTATCTTTCTTAGGCATGGTCCCAAATAGTAGCCCGTTACGTTCAAGTGGAGATATGACCTTTTGGGGTAAAGGTGAATTAAAAAAGACCCCTCCCTGTTTCCTTACTTCCCTGACTGTACTAGCATGCTGAGGTTTTATTGTAATGCAAACGGACATCACAGTGCTCGACTCCGTCCAGTCTCTTATAGACACGATCCTAAATAATCAACCCTTACGTGCCAAAAGGCAATATGCAATGTTTGCAGTAAAAAAAAAGAGTAAAAAAAAATACATATGAAGAAACATCAATTCAGTTGTCTACAACCACATTAAAACTAGTTTCACACTTTTGTAAATCTCATAGCCAGCATAAAAAACGAAAATTTA
>NC_136519.1:2272688-2332688 GCF_053919585.1 Euprymna scolopes
TTGAGAATACTATGCGCTGTATGTAGGAGGATGTTGACACGTCCTTGCAAGAACTATAAAACCTCATGTCCTTATCTTCCCTGACGTGGATATACATGCGACTGGGGATCGCGTGTGAGTTTTATATTCCCCATAAACTTCCGTGGTCGGGGGAATCCGGTTAAACGTGCCTACGGTGAGTGCTGGTGGTTGGCTGTCTCAGCTGACATCCGTAAACCATTATCCTTGAGTGGTGTTCGGATCTTGATAAGTGGTGACTCTACATTAAAATGAATTCAAGCACACTATTTTACACCACATTCCAAACATCACTTTGCACACAGCATCGGTACAAATTAAAAAGAAATAAATATGAAACAAATTCAGACCACTTTATAAACGCAGAAAATATTCAGAATTTTTATGTTCGTGTATTTGCACTAGACATATACGAGGTGGTGTTATCAAGTTTCCAGACTTGTATTTGTACAGACATTTAACATTGTCGTAGATTCTTGAAAATTTACCATGTATGCATCTTATGAGATAACTGACCAATTTTTATGATTTCAGGTTTAAATGAACAGCTTCAGCAGGAATTGGAATACACCCTACTAAAGTCTGATTGTCATAGCTGGTGAATTTTTAAAATGCAATCCGGACGTGAGGACGCTTTAAAAGAACGATATGCAATAAAAGTCTGTTTTAAACTTGGAAAAAACACATAAACGTATGGAATGCTTCAAACTGCTTTTAGACAATCTTACATGAATCGAGCATCAATTTTAAAATGGCATAAGAGATTTCATGAAAGAAAGTAGTCTATAGGTGATGATGAGAGGTGTGGGAGAAGTATGGAAGTCAGAACACTAGAGTTGATTGGCCAAATAAAAAAACTTCATGGATAAAGACCGCCGTGTGTTTATAGAGAAAATAAGTGCATAGTTTGATTTTAGTGTGGAAATTGTATATACAATTATTCACGATGAACTGAAGATGCGGAAGATTTGTGGGAATGCACCTGTCTACAACTCCATCTTTATCACAGACTATTTAACCAAGATGGGCATGAAAACAGTTTCACACCATTCCTATAGTCCAGACCTCCCTGTAACTTTTGGTCATTTTCTAAGCTCAAAGAAAACCTTAAAGGTTGTCGCTATGAGACAATTGAGATGAAGAACGCTGTGACGAGGATCAATAACAGACTCACACACATTCTATGCGACCATTCCAGAAGTTGTTGGAACCGTAAAACAAGTGCATTGCAACCGAAGAAGATTACTTCGAAGGGGGGTAGAGTATGTACTATCAATTCAGAAAAAGCCTGGAAACTTATTGAACGCACCTCGTAAAACAAGATACATTGATTGATGTATTTCTACCAAGAATTTCAGATCTCAGACGTTGCAAATTTGTCTTCGGAAATAAATGGAAGCGAAATTTTAATTTGATCTAAAATACAGTTTTCGGTTCACATGACATCACGCAATGCCTTGCCGGGTTCGGTAATTTAATTAAAAATATTCGTGAAGACACGACGCGCAAATAACTTAATATGTTATCGCCTAAAGGAAACATCTTTCAACCTAATCAGATACGAACTGTTAAATACTGGCGAGGACTACTGTTCTGAAATTTTTTTTTTCATATGAGAATAGAGTATATGTATTATTTGGATTCTTAGAGTGTTATTTCGACAACGTTTCGGTCGATGTAATCTCCAACCTTCCTCAGGTGTATTTTTTCGAACCTGAGAATCTTTCTGTGGAAATCCTGTATCTGCACGGAATTTTGGAACAGAACCCATTATAAAATTTACGGGAGTAGCAAGTTCTCTTCCCTCAACCATGACTGGATAGAAGACCAGAGAAATTCATAATTGTATTTTTGAGTGTCGCCAGCACTGTGGATTGAACTTTCATCCTTCAGAAGAATGTAAGTTTACAACTCAAGTTTACTAAGTACTTTATCCATTTGCGGTAACACTAACTTGTAAAAGTTACGATTTTCTGTAAGTTTTGTGACATTATTTTTCAATAATTAATGTTTCCATATTCTATACAAAAATTATATATCATAATGATTTAATATTTAGCATTAAATGATTATATCATTCGCAGTGCTGTGTGTAGAACAACAAGGTTCATGTGCACTATTTCGTATCATATATATATATATATATATATATATATATATATATATATATATATATGTATATATATATGTATATATATATATGGACACACACAAACATATATATATATATATATATATATATATATATATATATATATAGTAATCTATATATATATAGTAATCTATATATATATAGTAATCCACATACAGTACTGTTTCGATGTATGACCTCACATCAGTGTGGCAAGAGTGGCACCTTTCCCTATCGGTGGAGTTCTCCATTTTTATCATTCTTCTTTTAAATAGCTCACAACTTTTATGGTCTTTTTTTTTCGAAGAGCTCACATTTTTCTCTTTTTCTTCTATGGCGTCGGATGGTTCAGGGTTACCTAACGAAGTCTCATTGACTGAAACAGATGGCTGTTTGTGGCGACCAAATGTAGCTGTTTACCCTCGAATAAATAAAAAAATATTTTGCTCTTGTTATCGAGCACTATCTAATAACCTTATTGAGTTCATTAGTACCTATTTTTGAATATCTCACGCCTGGATACATACATATATATATATATATATATATATATATATATATATGTTTGTAGTCATCGATATACAGTCCTGTTTTGTTGTATCACAACTCATCGTGCCGCTAGACTAGCATCTCTCCCAAGCCAAGGATTGAACCTAGAACCGACGTGTTGACAGTCTGCAGTTATATATATATATATATATATATATATATATATATATATATATATATATATATATAGCTTAAAAAACAATCTAGTATAAATACTAATTATATATATATATATATATATATATATATATATATATATTGGTAGTTGTAAAAACATTTACGTATCTCATCAAGTCATGAACAAATTGGCAACTAAATCGATTTCATCTAGCACAAGCGTTTGCACCCATTTTTGAAACAGCCTTGACATATCTCATGAAGTCTTGACACAATTTGCGTGGATGTCTATTACACATCGATTGTATTAAGTCTGTATTATACAAAGCATAACGGATAGAGTTTTAACTCGAAGCCATAATCAACCAAGCATTAACATTTCAGGGATGCATTTGATATCATAACTAGTTCGACCGACGACTACGTAGGTAACTATGTATGTAATTATATACGTAAGAAGGTGACAGATGCGCCTTATAATGAAGCAATGCTCCCATACTTGCGAAGGTGCTGTTGAAAGCACTCTCTCTTGATAAAGTGCAAAATTGTCTTAGCAATCTAGTGAGGCATTGTGCCTTCTGTCCGCTAAAAAGGGAAACTGGTAGTTTACTTCTAATCTACCGTTATTTAAAAAAAAATGCGCTCGACTGAGCTTAACTTTCTAGTTCCACCTTCTACAACATTCTACTGACGTTGTAAGTACTTATATTCATCTTCGTGTACTTAATGCGATAGTTCAGATATTTGTTTCACTTTGGTTGTCAAAACTTCAAGCTAAAAGGCTTGACTTTGTGGTGTCCTCGGTAAAATGGGAAGCTTTGTGTAGTAAGACGGGCTACCCGTCTATGTCCCTATCTCTCTGTCGTGCGCATACAATCTCACTGTTTTTCTGCGACTGGCTGTTTTAAATACACATTTTTTTACCAAGTGTATTATGGATTATACACTCAGCAGTAAGTGAAATTACTTCTGTCTTACTTACCAATCTAACTACATTTAAAACTATAAGAACTCTTCTTTCTTCACTATAGATTCCAGAAGCACGTGATTCACGTAGCACAACCATAGCTCGCGGTCTTTTGTTCAGCAGCAAACCCAACAGAGTTCAGGCTGTTATTAAAACGGATTCTTTTCTGTTAATTATGGATGCTAAGCTTGGTCCTCTCCAGGTCTAATATGTCCCCCCAAACATGTTGATGCCGCCCATCTTTCGGGGAAAGAAGTTAAATTGCTTACTTCCATATGCGCCCCCACTGAGAAATGCCGATGGGACTTTCTAGATAATGTTTAATAAGAAAAAGTTAATCTACCATCACCATTACAGGCACTATGTTGATTATGTGTCTCTCATGACCAACACAATGGCAAATGCACGGTTTTTTCTACATAATACTGAGGTTACTGTTATTATATTTGTTGACACTATCGATGGCCTCGCCCAAATGTAATAGGGATTTTAATAAAAAGAAAAAGAAACATGACAAAAAAGGAGGAAATAAGGTTATCAGCTTAAAAAGTGATAGGAAGTTGTCCACTAAGGTGCACAAAAGAAAGTTGAAATAGTATTGTTAATCAGGGTGTGGGAGTGAACGGAAAGAAAGTATCGAACAATAATAGTCATTATGCTTAGAGTTAATTTACGCGCAGTTCTAAGTGGCAAAAAGTTTTTTTTAGCCTTTTTGAACAGCTAAGGAAGTGTATGGACGGTCTTGTGTTTCTGACAGTTGAGAACAATTGTGAGTTGGGCACAGTTGTATACAAATCGTGGCCCAGAGCAAATCGCGATGAGGTGAAGTCCAGCGATGACAAAGAGACTTCGCCAGATGTGTGCTTTTTAAAAAGATTTTTGCTTGTGAGCCTGTGGAGGACGACGACAAGGCTAAAGTATAGGATAAAAGACAAGTACAGCGTGGAATCAGCTTTAGGATCGGCGTACACGTGATCTTACATATTAATATTGATATTAAAACAAAGAAAGCTAAGTTCATAATACAACCAAGAGCGTTGAATGTTTATGCTGTTCATTCATCTCGTTTAAAAACAATTTCAGCAAAACTGATATGCATGTGACAAATTGGGATTATATACAAGGTGGAACGATAAAAGTGTCGTTGTACAGCGGTGCATCGCCGATCTCGCTCGTTCAAAATTGTGCCAATTTCAGAAATGATAGAAGGCTCCTATCGCTCTTGGGATTTGTACACAACTGGCCAAGTAATAGATGATCTATAATAAAAACAGAAATCGGTTTTCATAAAACGGAAATGGAATCATGTTGTCTTTTCTAGGGCGACAATTTTGCTGTTCAACCCTGTATATTGTCTGCCATGTTCATATGAGACGCCAGCCATAAAAGTTGTCTCGCCCATGGCTCTCAATCCTGGACACTCATCTAATAGAACTTGAAACCGAGCTTGATAGTACTTAGACCTGTGAAGATACGAGCCGTTGGGAATAATTATTGGGAAAAGGCAACGAAAAGAATCATGACGTGTGGACAAAGAAGATATAAGAGATATCCATGCAAAACCAATAATGAGATACATGACCTTTACTCCTGATCTGAAATGGAACACGTACATCAAATCTGTTTGCAAGTTCGCTAGAAAAATGGAAGGATCCTTCTACTGTTCCAGTAGATATCTCACTGCTGATGCAATTCTCTATCTATATAAAAGCCAAGTACGTCTAAGGATGGAGTACTGCTGCCATATCTTGGCAGGAGCTGCTAAAAACAACCTATCCTGCCTTGACAGAGTACAAAATAGACTTCGCAGCCTGATGGAAATGCCCCTTTTCTCTTCCCTGCAACCTCTCTCCCACAGAAGAGACGTTGCGAGTCTGTTGTTTTATCGTTACTTCCATGGCAAGTGCTCGCCTGAGCTCCAATCTCTTCCCCCCTCGCCAATCTTTCACGAAACACACCCGTCTAGCTGAAACCGCTGTCAGTAATTTTCCCCACTCTTTATGTGTGCCTTAATCAAAACGCAGATTCCATGAACAAGAGTTATAACCCTTATCCTTGAGTGACCTCCTGGACTTGATAAGTGATGACTTTCTTGTAAGAAAAAATGTAAAAAGCAACGTTTCGCATGAGAAATCATCTTTAGGTTAAGATGCGATGTTAGAAATCCGCAGTCTCTTTTCTAGTGTAATTAAAACAATCAAATGTTAAATTTGAAACACTGCTGGCAAAAACTCCCAATCTCGACGCTCTGCTATCAAAACTTGACTCGAAAACTCGACAGTCTACTGTCAAAACTTTACTGTCAAATACGACGCACTGCTGACAATCAACCCAGTCTCTGAAAAATCAGAATTTTAATATCCAACCGGAAGCATAACATCATTGTTGTTCTTACACGTGGTTTTATAGTTTGAAGTGCGGATATTTCAGCTCGTGATAAAATGAATATTTATTACCCATTCGATTGTCAGTAGAAGCATTCAAGGCTAGCAAAAGCAAAGAATGGTCTGGCATGTTCAAAAGTCTCATGTGACGAAGAAAGAATAAGAAAAACAGGAAGTGAGAAACGTATTAGTCATACTAGGTGTGACGTCATCCAAAAAGGTAAATATAGATTTTCTATGTGATAAAACTGCTGTCAAATATTCCCCCAACAATTTATGTTAACTATACTTCTTCTCCTTTACATTTCTTGCTATCAAAATTCAATACAAAATTTATTTCTGCCAAAAATAATGCCCTCCTCTGATAAACATGCATTTTATTGAAACCGCCGGCATTTCATATGCATATTAGATGCCCTCAAGTCCGCTACCACATGAGATCACCAGCCGGCATTATTTTCTTTCTTTATTCTTCTTGCCCGGCGCGAACACTGCGTGCTGTACAAAATCATGTTCATACTAATTTTTAATCACAAAAAATAGGTAAAAATTGGTTTTAAACATTAAATGAAAGTCTATAGTAGTAAAAAGCACACAAATACAATACCCAAGTTTCGAATAGTTATTAACAATTCCCCAAAACACAAATCACGTTACTCGAATAACTTGATACAAACGACACTTTATTCTATCCACGTGTAACAGATTCTGCTAAGCCATGCGCAGATTTCTTTTTGTCATGGTCATCGAGACGATGATAAGATCACTTCAATTCTCTCAGTTGGAATGCTGATCAAAAGTAACGATGGTTACTTATATTCTGAAATCGTAAGGTTATGTATAGTGTCTCTTTCTTTACCTCTCTCTTTCTCTCTCTCTCTATATATATAGAGAGAGATCTCTCTTTCTATCTATCATTATATATATATATATATATATATATATATATTGTATAGTGTTGGGACGATTAATCGGGATCGAAAATCGGAAAAAATCGGAGCTGTTTAGGGTATTGGAATCGGTATCGGAATCGGAAAAATTTTAACTTATTTTCCGATGCCAAAACCGATTTCTTAAATTATCTTTTTTATTTGATTTTGATTAAAGAAAACCTTCCACTGTTTGTAGTAATAATACAATATCAAATATTTATTGATTTAAACTTCCAGTAAGATTTCAATCGCTAGATTATCTCCTCACAAATGTGTTTTTACGTTTGAGAAAATATAGGCAGATTCAGGAGTTGTTTTTACGGTAATCTGGACAAAATAACACTTTCATAGTTAAATATTAAGAGATTTATAAAGAATCGGAATCAGTAATTGCATCAGAATCGGAAATTTAGTACGGAATCGATAATTGTCTTAGAATCGAGAAAAATATTGGAATCGTCCCATCACTAATATATATATATATATATATATATATATATATATATATATATATATATATATATATATATATATATATATATATATTTGTCCGTTGTCGATGCAATTGCTCGATTCTATCTAATTCTGGGTTCTAGCTTTATCATGAAAAAGTGTATGTGAACGGGTATATATATATATATATATATATATATATATATATATATATGTGTGTGTGTGTGTGTGTGTGTGTGTGTGTGTGTGTGTGTGTGTGGAGTCTTGCTGATGTTTTAAACGATAATTAAATTCGGTAAACAATGTCTCCTCCTAAGATATCGGGGAAAAGATTTACCCCCTAAAATCCGAACGATCAAGATACTTTGAACATAATTAACAAATCTATTATTTATTAATTACTAGCGAGGTAGGCGGGGGGGGGGGCGTTCTCCGGTCGTAAAATTTCTGACAGCGGGGCAGGCGGGAAATATTGTGAAAATGACAATGTTGCCTGGTCGTAAAAAAAAAACAAAATTGTAACAGTGGAGAGGAGGCCGTAGCCCGGTTGTAAAAGCTACTTAAATATGATTAATTGTGACAACAGAGGAGGGGGGCAAAAATGTGACAACTGTGCAAGCAAGTTTGGCGCTGATGGAGTGAGATTACGCCAATACCGAGGGATAAAGAACTGAGGCCCCAACTAGTCATCGTCAAGATTGGCGGACTGCATGATGATGATGATGATGATGATGATGATAATCACTTGCACCGCCCCCCCCCCCACACACGAACTTTTCTTCTAATGAATGAGTGTACACAGGGTGTATATACATCTGTATATACGCCTCACGATCATCTGTATGACGTGTGTATATACGTGTTATTTTAATCTAGATTCTTTATACTTCATTGAATTGATGCGTGCATAATACTTACAAGAGATACAGTTTGACAACGGACATGTAACATTTACAACAAAAAGAGACAAATAACAATTCGCTGAGATTTTAACATCGGGCAAATCGGAGAAACATACCTAACCCGTCTTTGATCTTGTTTGACGGATATTCATCCCAATGAATCATTAAATCTCGGGTTGTCCTTTCAGCAACATTATTTACCGATGTTTCCTCATTGGAAGCTGCAACGCTGGTCCTAGACTGATGCATTCTGATCGCCTCTATTGAAAGCCATCACTATCCGTGGTCATTCTTTCCCCTCTCTCGGCTCCGATTGCCTCTACTCCCTCTCACTTCCGACTCTTGACTAAAAGTGAATGCTTGTTTTTCAAGCTCTACTCTGAGTCCACGTCACATTAAGTGACTTCCACTTAAGACTACGTCGCACTTTAGAGGTCAGCTTATTTTGAAATTATTGTTTGTTTAACATTCTTTTCTATTAAAACATCTTTACATAAACGATTTTATCTGTAAATAATTATTTTGCTATGATAAATTCTATTTTTTCAAATATTACAACGATTATAAAAATCGTCGACTAGCATACCTTAAGCCTTGCCCGTTGCTGCGTGCATGATCAAATAGTGACTACTGCCAGGTGCCATTGGTTTTCTACAGAACAATAAAACACTACAGCTGTATTTTAAAACTTTTATTGCAAAATCAATTCAGGTAACTTGATGATGTAGTAGAGTTGAGATGTATTCAATGTAGCCGCCTTCATCCTCAATCACCGTCTCAGTACGAGTGCGGAACTGTGAAAATGCCTTTTTCACAAGTGCAGGCGGCGGATTGCGGCGATCAGGCTGGCTTTAGTGTTGTGGGAGGTCATGTTTTTTTGTACATAGACATCACCACTTATCAAGGCCAAGAGGCTACTCGAGGAGGGTTATGTTGGTGATGTTCTTGACGTATGATCAAACGATATAGTCCAGCGCATCCAGGTAGGGGGAGGACGGTTCAGTGATAAAAATGGTACAACGTCGTAGCATTCCTTCTTAAGTCAAACCTACGTCTTTTTAGACTGGTGGGCTGGTGCCGAGTTCTGGTGCCACACTCAGGGTCTGTCAGCGGCCACCTGATTTCACCAGGAGATCACCACACTCTTCATTACACCCAGATACACTTTGATGTTGACTTTCAAGCTGACTTCGAAGATGTAAGGTAGCACATAGTGGCCCTCATCACACCAAAGACCCTAACCGTGGGAAGGGCGATTTTATGAGCTGTGCCCTCAAGCGTCGAACTGTCCAGATTTACATTTTGAGGGTGATGGAAATAGTTCCGTTGTCATAACTTGGATCTGCAGAGAGCATGAGTTGTACAGTGGCGCATCTCCGATATCGCTCGTTAAGGATTGTGTCACTTTCAGACATAATAGAAGGCTTCGAATGCTGTTGGGATTTGTACACAACTGGCCAACTAGTGGATGGTCTGCGACAAAAAAATAAAGAATGCTGGTTTAAATCAAACGGAAATGGGATCATGTCGTTTTTTCTAGGATTTTAATTTTATCGATCCACCTTGATGAATAGAAAAGAGAGCCCATTTTCTTTTGCAGCCAACTTTGCAATGTCTTTAATTCAATTATTCTGTAATTTACATAAGAATTCTAACTCAGATGTTTAAATGAATATCAAACGTCTCCCTGAAAGGACAACTATTAATAAGAACGTACCGTTGAACTTCATGCCAGGTGAAAATTTACATATTATCCAAAAAATTAGTGATTTATTTTACCCGTAAAATCATCTAAAGCGAATCCAGTTCTAATTATTCACCCAAATTTTATGCAAGTCTGGCGTCGAGCTGATTCTCGTCTGACAGCAATTCAGCCATTTTTTTTTTCATTCGAGCGTCCATTTCTGGCAGCGCGAATAGTAAATCACGTCATGAATAATGGTGTCTGCATTTCAGGAAGTAATACATCTGCAGCCGCCATGATTGATACTGGCATGTCGATGGCGAGATCTTTGTTTACCGACGGACAGAATAATATAAATAGTTAATTGATTAATGCATTTGTTGGTCGAAAAAACGTTATGACATCATAAATATGCACACTCCTTAATATATATATATATATATATATATATATATATATATATATATATATATATATATATATATGTGTGTGTGTACTAATCTACGTGTGACCCGTTGAGTCAGTATATGTTACAGCTGCATGGGCCTCTCTTAATTCGTGTTAGGCAACACATTTAGTGATGGCGTAACGATAAAAAATAATTCAGCTACGGACAAGATTTTAATTAAGATCAAAGTGTAGTATCTGTTCTTCAGATGCTGCACTTCTGTTTCTTGTTCTCTTTCGGTGGAGTATCAATCCTTCACGAATGAGACAATGTTTTTATTTTTGTACCTTTTCTCCACGTTAAAAAACGACCCTGGTGTCTAACTCTGTCCCGTGGGGAGGCATAGTAAATAGGTACACTACAAACTCGTGTAATGAGTTCAATCTCGGCTGCGGCCACATGTTATGTTACGTTATATCTTATAGCTAACTATGGAATAGTGAGTATACAGAATTAGTGTATAAAAGTGCAAGTGAGTATACAGAATTAATGTATAAGTACACAAAAATTCAATGCACTTGCGCGCAAAAACAAACGTTGCGACCAGTGAAAACAATACGCAATTTCGCGCGAGCGCAAAATTGAATGCATACGCACACGAAAACAAACCTTGCGACCAGCAAAAACAATACAAAATACATTGAATAATAAAGGTTTTAACACCATTGTCCTTAGATTAAATGAAAAATCTATTATATAAGAAAGGTGTAATCAGTTGAAAAGATTTTTTTTTAAATAAGAAAAATAGCAGGAGAGATCGCGTATTTTTCTTAACCATTCATGCAAATCAGCATCCGCAAATCCTGGCACGTTATCCGTCACCAATGTCCCCGGTATCCCATTTCTCGAAAATATTACTCTTAATACTTTACGGTGGTACTTTTTTTATCAGGTACTCTCACCACTTCAGGGCAACCTGAATATGCATCTACTAATATTAATAATAGTCCAGTTCTGTGGTATTAAGAATTAAGTTATTCGAATGCAGCTATGCGGGTGATCTAAGGGCACCGGATAGGTGAAAACAGACGAATCAGATACCACTGCACTGGGGGGAGGTCATGGCAATCCACTCTATGTATTGTGCTGAGATCACAATCATGTGATGCCTTCAGAAGAATCGGACCAACAATGCACTGAAGTATATGGAGAACACTTAGCATAATTTCATCTACGGCATGACCATGCCACGATACAAGAAGAAGAAGAAGAAAAAGAAGAAGAAGAAGAAGAAGAAGAAGGAGAAGGAGAAGAAGAAGGAGGAGGAGGAGGAGGAGGAGGAGGAGGACCGACTCCAAGAAAACATACGACAGGGTTGCATAAATCAACAATGCTCGAGGATGTACGAAATACAAGAAAGGGTTACTAACTTGATTAAAAAAGCAAGGACTTGAACTGACAGCTGAAGGACAATAGAAAACTTAGCTAAAATTTAAAATGGTATCTTCCAAGGAGACTTCTTATCATCACTAGTGTTCATTATATCTATGATACCCCCCCTAATTATATAAGGAAACGTCAAGCTTGATAAAAAATTATTAAACTGATTAAAGAATGAACCAACTATATATACAGACAACATTAAACTTTTTGCAACAAACAAAACCGAACTAGAGACGCTAATTAACACAACCAGAGTATTCAGTTAGGATATTCGAATGGAATACAGAATGAAAAAGCACGCATTTCCATTAGGTTTATAAAAAGACTTTGCGGAATTTTTAATTTTGATTTTAAATGGTAAATTTTCAAATAAGTTTTCATTTTAATACCTTTACTTTATATATAATTTTAAAGAGTTTTGTTCGCTCTATCTAATCGTTTAAATAACAAACTACTAAATAGCAAACTACTTCATCGCCACCAGAACGCAAGAATTTTACGTTACTGGCATAAATACATTTGTCTTGCGTTGGCAAAGGTGTATTGGTTCTGAGGGTGCTGATTCCGATCAATATTTTTTTGTTTAAGCGGAGATATGTTTGCGTGAATTTAAAAGTAAAAAAAACCGCGAGAACTTTATTGTCAACCTGATAGTTTACAGATATCTGAGAATTTTAGAAGCAGACACAATAGCATCAACACAAATAAAATATGAAATTGAAAAAATGATACCCGAGAAACTAAATTATATCGTAGAAACCTAATAAAAAGTATTAACACGTGGATTGTTTCACTACTCAGATACTATTGTCTGGGCCGTTCATAGGTTGGATGAAAGAAGAACTCAGGCATCTAGACTAGAAGACCAAGAAACTTATGACCATACACAATGCACTTCACTTAAAACAAGGATACTGATCGATTCTACGCGATGAAGAAAGACGGCGGAAGAGAACTGGTTTGTATGCGTGAATGACAGAATAAATAGAACTTGTTTTAGAACTGAGTGAATAACAGAAAAACAACAGGAAAAATACATATCACAGCAACAAAAAATAATATAAAAATTAACGAGAAAGAGAACAGAGCAACAAAGGATAAGACGTAAACTAAAAGACAGTAAAAGAAAAAAAAACTATCCAAACAAGTTATAATAATGACAAAAAATAAGACTCAACAAAACATCTGGATGAACAGAAAACCCAAATTGAATTTCTAATAAAAGACGAATAAACACAAGAAAACAGCAAATATAGACTCTGTGGCAAAGAGAGGAAGTGAAAAACCACATAATAAGTGAATGCAGTAAACTAGGCTAAAAAATATAATATACATGATTGTGGGAAAGGTAGTACACTGAAAATTATGCAGGCAACTGCACCTTGAACACCCACTTGGGACTTTGAGGAGGCTTATTGCCACTCAAATTCCAGTGGAGACCAATGGCCGCTGTCAGCGAGAAATCAATGATAAACAGCTGTTACGATCACGCAAAGTCATTTGCGAATGTGATCGAAAGAGGTGGAGAGTACTGGAAATCTGGGGGACTTGTTGTTAATCAGTTTCCAGGGAACTCCACATTTAGTCTTAATACAGAGATCCTTGATGACTTGTGTAAACGCCCCTTGTGGGCCAATAATATTAATAAATACTAGCAGAACCCGTTTAAAAAAAAAACATTATAAATAAATGATTAAAAAATAAAATAAAACAAAAAACGACGAATTAAAAATAATTTTGTAGTAAGTTCCTTTTTAGCCTTTTAAAAATAAAAATAATTGATTAAAAAATACATTTTTTACAACGAAAATTCAACACACACCAACTTTTTCTGAACGATTTTTATATAAATTATAAAGGAACACATGTCAATTTACTTGCACATTTTTTTAAATAATTTTAACAAGAATCTATAAGGAATTTAAAAAACTTAGTCTCCTCTAAACATGACATTTTTTTTTTAATTATAAAATAAAATCGCCAATTTGATACCATAAACAGACAACCATGTTATTTTTTGTTTTTAAATGAGAATGGTTTTGATGATTTTTAACTGATAAAGAGCGACTTAAAGAGAGGTAATTCGTTTCTCGTAAATTTATGTTCGCGATTGTGTTTTTTGTTACACCGGGCGTCGTACAAGTAAATTATTATTATTATTATTATTATTATTATTATTATTATTATTATTATTATTAATAATAATAATAATAATAACAATATTAATAATATTAATAATAATAATAATGACGAGTGAAATAAAATAAATAATACTATTCGTATGCTAGCGAGAAATATACATGACGATGATAACAGATGTCTTTGCAATGCGATATAAGAAAATATATTAGTTAGCACTAATAATAAGTTAATAATACTAAGTTAATAAGAAACGATATGTGGCGTAAAAAAAACGTGGAATTGCGTTATGGTCATGACGAAAGATGATAGGTGACAAAACTAAATACTACACTCACGCACTCATGCTTTTTCTCAACATTTCACACCGACGTGGATTTCTTCCCCTGCTCTTCTAGTCGCGTCGTCATCTCTCACATTACTGTCAAGGAGGTGCGCACGCGTTCACAAATATATGAAAATATAAAATGGCTAAAACGAAAACACATTCTGTGGAGAACAGTTGGGTTCTGAGTGCGTGTATGACAACTTCGTTGGAAATTACCCTTCTAATGCTTACGTCCATATCTTAGTTTTCATGTCGAAGCCGTGTTCGTCAGTTGAGGTCAGCATATCTCGAGCCCTTAAAGCTTTCCTGATTTAGTCCAAACCACAATCTGATTTCTATTGTGTCCAACTGGAAACTGTCCTAAACCGTAGATGTCGTCAAGCGTCACAACACCAACTAACTGTTGTAAACAGTCGCAAAATTAATTGACACTCCCCCAAAGTAACCGTAAACGAATTCATATCTAATTTGTTTTAATCATCGCCACTCCTTGACTAACAATTCCACTTGGGCCTCCTTTTGTCCTCCTTAGTGAACAACTTCCTGCACATTGTCTTTCCACCAACCACTATTTGCTATACAACCGTTCCCCCGATAAACCCATTTCCCCTTTCTGCTATCATACTTCTTTTCTTCTTTCTCCCACTTCCTATCACGTGGGGAGCCACCGATATTATCACACGCGCATCAGTAATATTGCATCGCACTACCATATATAACTACAGGAAAGAAATAGATAAAAAAAAACGAAATGAGTTATGAATTCAAAGGTTGAAATAACTATATAGAGTGACAGATAGAGAGCGAAAAAGTAGGAGAAAGAGCGATAGATAGAAAGATAGGACAACAGATTTTGAGGGGAGGATTATGTTTGCTTTCTATTCGAATTAACACGATGGACGCAGCAAATCATTCACGGGCAATAGAAGCATTTAAAACAGCGTTGCAATAATTCAAATGTGTTTTTGCAAGGATCGGATGATAATTTTGAAAACAAAGTAATAAATAAAGCAATGCATAAGAAAACAAACTGAGATTGTTAAAAACAAAACAATTTTTATTTTTTATGGCTTTCGTTTTACTGGCAGTTTTAATGCGCGTCTTATGAATAAATAAAGATGCCAATAAACAAAACGTGATCGGCAACAGACCACAATGTCCAAAGATTGCATCCGAAGTTCTGCTTCTTAAGGAGGTGGTGGTGGTTAAGTTATTAACAACACAGGCTGACAATCGGAGCGTCCCCGGTTCGAATCGAGAAGAGTTGTACGTTGCCTCTGTATTAGATAATAAAATTCGCGGTTTGTCATGGATTTCATAAACTAAAATTCGTTTATTATTTTTACTGTAAATGATTTGAAAACAGATTTTACGTATTTATTCAAACAAGATAAGGAGATCATTCTACTTCGCGATTTGAATGCGAGAGTGGGGAGATATTATGAAACTTGGAAATGTTTAGGTACACATGGACTTGGAAATGCAAATAGCAATGGTCTCCAGCTTTTGCACTTTTGCAACGAACATGATCCTGTGATTGGCACCACGTGGTTTCTTCAGAAAACAAATACAAAGGTACATGGCAACACATCTGTTCTTGACACTGGCATATGATAGATTATATTATTTTTCGCAGCTGTAAAATGATGGACTAGAGCTTGGTTAATTATGAACTTTAAGATTTTGGCGAAAAGCGGAGGAGGCTAATGAGGCGATAATTTAATGGATCAGTTCTTTCGCCAGAATTCTTGCAAACTAGTACCACAGAAGCAATTTTCCAGCAGTCAGGAAAGCAAGATTCCTTAGGTATATGTTGTCAAGTTTGGAGAGGACTGGAGCACCTTCAGCGGGTCCACATGCTATTTTAGTTATGTATTTTTTTTTACAGCAAACAAAATAATTAACAGATGTAAATATATTTCAACATTGAAACAAATGAATTTAAAACTATTACGCTCGAAAATAAGCTATTAATTTTTACGTACCACGTGATAGCTGTTTTCTTTCGCAGGACATGACGTCGCTTTAAAACATTCAATGAAAACTTATATTTAAAAACAAAAGAAAATACTGAAAAGAATTAGTATGCTTCTGATCTGGCGACATGCGAGTTGTGAATCGGAGCGTTGTCCTGCAGGAGGAGGGTACCGTTGCTGATCTTGCCCCGCCTCTTGATTTTGATAGCTTCCCTTAATTTCCTCAAAAGTGAAGCATAATAGGCTCCTGTAATTGTGGTACACTTTGTCAGGAAATCTGTCATCATTACACCGTACTGGTCCCAGAAGACTGAGCATGGCCTTGCTAGCGGAGGGCTGCACCCTTGCCGTCTTTGGAGGTGGCGAGTCCAAATGCTTCCACTGCATTGACTGGGCTTTGGTCTCTGGATCATAGTGATGGACCCAGGTTTCATCCTGTGTAATCAGTCTTTTGAAAACTTTGACTCATCTTCTTGGCACATCTCCAAATTCATTCTCGAACACTCGACGCGTTCTCGTTTCTGGAATGGTGTGAGCAACCGGGAAATCCATCTGGCAGACACCTTATGCATATGCAAATAGTTATGAATGATAATTTCCACAGACCCGGTACTAATCTTGAAATCTTGGGCTATTTGGCGAATAGTAATGCGCCAATCTTCCAAAATGGCAGCCTCAACTTGACAGACAGATGCCTCAGCAATAGCAGAAGGGGGGCAACCAGGTCTGGGAGCTGTCTCCACAGACTTCTGGCCATGTTTGAATTCACGATGCCAGCGTTTTACAAGGTCATATGATGGGGCATTATCACCATAAGTTTCTTTCATTTCATCAAAAGTCTCCTGTGGTGTGCGTCCTTTCACATACAAAAACCGGATCACTGCTCTACATTCAACAGGCTCCATTTCACACCTGACTCAGTTCGAACACCTGTAAAACAGAAACCACACTACGTTCAGAGCTGTAATTTGCCACATAACCCATAGAGATATAAGCCATTGCACATGCCAAAACAGATCAGACAACTGGAAGTGGATCAGGGGCATTACTTATTGCACGCTCCTCGTATTTTAACGATTTTATTCGGTTCGAATATGAACTAGTGTCGAGCTTGTAAGTTAAACCGACAGCAACATGGTCTACAGCAAAACTCCTGGTTGTCCAATCTATTGCCTACAAGCCGCTAACTAAACGTGACGTCACAGATCAGTTAACCGGCATTGTCTCTCGGTGGTGACGGTTTAAAGCGTTTTTCACTTGTTGTTTTATTTTAGTTTGATAGAAGTTTTCGAAAGTAAAAATAGACCTCCTTTCTGAACCTTACATTCACATGTGTATAAGATATATAGATATTCGAATATTCCATCAAAGTTTACTCAACAAAGAAGTTAAAAACATAAGTTGTTCACCCCATTTGAGCATTTAAATATGTTTTACTGTATATTTCCTGTGGCATCTTCGTCTTACTTGATTCCAGAACATTTGAGCATTTAAATATGTTTCACTGTATATTTCCTGTGGCATCTTCGTCTTACTTGATTCCAGAACAACAATTCATCAGGTCTGGTGGAGTATCCAGCTTCGTGTTGTTACTTGAAATAACATCACTTGGAATAACATCACTTGGAGAATGGTGGTTCATATATTCTGCTAAAATCAGTGTGGGTTAGCCATAGCGAAGAGATCATATTTGGGCCATGAATACAATGTGATTTTGAATATTTAAGCAGGGATTACTTGTAGGGCAAATTATTCTAAAGCCTGGTTGTCCTAACAACACAATACACAGAGAGATCTTACACCAGTAGTTTCCAACCACTGTGCAGACACGCATTTGTGTGCTGCGGAATGATTACTGGTGTGCCGCGAAGAGATAATTACTGAAGTTTATTTAATTTCAAAGACATTTAATTTCAAAGATACTAAATTTGAAAGACATTTGATTTAAAAGATATTTAATTTCAAAGACATTTAATTACCAAAACATTTAATTTCAAAGGCATTTAATTTAAAGACATTTAATTCAAAACATTTAATTTGAAAGACATTTAATTTAAAGGCATTTAATTCAAAACATTTAATTTCAAAGACATTTAATTTAAAGACATTTAATTCAAAACATTTAATTTAAAAGACATTTAATTTAAAGGCATTTAATTCAAAACATTTAATTTCAAAGACATTTAATTGCATATACATTTAATTTACAATTCATTTAATTTCAAGTACATTTAGTTTCAAAGACATTTGATTTAAAAGCTATTTAATTTGAAAGACATGCAATGTCAAATACATTTAATTTGAAAGACATTTTATTTTAAAGAGAAATAATTTCAAAGATATTAAATTTCAAAGACACTTAATTTAGAACACCTCCACTTTAAATTACATTTAATTTTAAAAATATATAATTAAAATTATTTAATTCTAAAGATATTTAATATGAAAGACATTTGAATGGACAGCCATTTAATTTTTAAAATATTTAATTTTAAAGAAATTAAATTTAAAACATATTGAAATTTCAAGACGTTTTATTTTTAAAACACTTAATTTCAAAGATATTTACTTCTACAAACATTTAATTTTAAAGATATGTAATTTCAAAAGCATTTAATGTCAAAGATATTTAATTCCAAAGATACTGAATTTCAAAGACATGTGATGTAAAAGATATTGAATTTCAAAGACATTTTGCTCTAACAATATTAAACTTCCAAGACATTTCATTTCCAAGACATTTCATTTTCAAGATATTTCATTTAACGGTATTTAATTTTAAAGGCATTAAATTTTAAGGACATTTAATTTCAAAAGGATTTATTTTAAAAGCGTTTATCTTTAACGACATTTAATTACAAGGACATTTCATTCAAAACATATAATTTAAAAAAATCTTTAATTACAAAGACATTTAATTTCAAAAACATTTAATTTCGAATACATTTAATTCAAAAAAATTTAATTTCAGAAAACATTTAATTACAAAGACATTTACTTTCAAAAACATGTTATTTCAAACACATTTTATTCCAAAACATTTAATTTCAAAAATATTTAATTTCAAAACATTTAATTACAAAGACATTTAATTCAAAAACATTTAATTTCAAAGACATTTAATTTAAAAACATTTAATTTCAAATACATTTAATTACCAAGACATTTAATTTCAACAACATTTAATTTCAAATACATTTCATTTAAAAACATTTAATTAAAAAAAAACTTTAATTACAAAGACATTTAATTGCAAAAACATTTTATTTCAAAGACATTTAATTCAAAAACATTTAATTAAAAAATATTTAATTGCAAAACCATTTAATTAGAAACATTTAATAACATAGACATTTAATTGCAAAAAAATTAATTTAAAAAACATTTAATTACAAAACATTTTATTTCAAGAACATTTAATTGCAAAAACATTTAATTTCAAAACATTTAATTACAAGACATTTAATTTAAAAACATTTAATTGAAAAACATTTAATTTCCAAAACATTTAATTTCAAGGAGATTTAATTAGAAACATTTAATTAAAAACATTTAATCACAAAAACATTTTATTTAAAAAATATTTCATTTCAAAGATATTTAATTAAAAACATTTAATTACAAAGACATTTAATTTAAAAATATTTAATTACAAGGACATTTAATTGCAAAAACATTTAATTTCGAAAAGATTTTATTACAAAAACATTTAATTTACAAAACATTTAACTGCAAAAACATTTAATTTCAAAACATTTTATTACAAGACATTTAATTTCAAAACATTTAATTAAAAAATATTTAATTTCAAAAACATTTAATTTCAAAGACATTTAATTCAAAAACATTTAAATTCAAAAACATTTCATTACAAAAACATTTAATTACAAACACATTTAATTTTCAAAATATTTTATTTCAAAGACATTTAATTCAAAAACATTTAATTACAAAAACATTTAATTTCAAAACATTTAATTTCAAAGACATTTAATTTCAAAGACGTTTAATTTTTGCCATAATGATGACGCCGCTCAAATCAAAAATCGCCGAATCTAAATGCATAGTAATGTGTGCGGATTTTATGGTTTATTTTACATTTTTCCAATACGTGTGTCTGTACTCGATGCTCGTACATCGTCTAGTGGTACAGTTTACGAGAACAGATACTTCCAAACTAGCTTTTTATGTTTTTCCTCTGTCCATAAAATTTGTCATTAGAGCCAAAATTCCCCAGTAAAATATTTTAACAATAATATTTTAACTAACATCATTTTCTTTTAAAACATTTTACTGAATATCTTTTTAACCAAAATAGTTTAACAATTAACTAGCGAAACTCGTGAGCGGACTCTTTTGTTAAAACTGCAAAAGTATTTATCTAATGTAGCTTGATCGCAAAATACGCTTAAATATGAGCTTTTAATTGATGTTGGTTTCGTATATATTATTATAGAGTCAATTTGCTGTCGATTATTATATATTATTAAGTTGTGAGTTCAAAAATATAAAAAATATATCCATATGATTTGCGTGCAGCAGCTTGAACTGAAAGCGAAACTAAAACTTACGAAGAAAAAAAAATATATATGCATGTTTAACTTGAGTTACTTCAGCTACGATCGAAACATCAACCAAAACTTATGAAGAATTTTTGATAAAATTATTTTTATAAAAGAGATGACTAGAATGACATAAGCTATAATTGAAACCGAAACCAAAATTTTATGGAGAATTATTGGTAACATAATTTATTACATGAAATGGAATGTCATAACAATTAAACGACAGTCACTCGGAAGGAAAAAGATGCAATAGTAAGACACAAAATAACACACATGCTATCGTATAAATATCGTATAACACACATGCTATCGTATAAATATATAGATCATAATAGTCGTTCTGGCCCTTGGCACTTCCCGCCACAGCATAACATTAAAAATGGGACGATTGATTTGAATATTAAGTGTGTTTTTAAATTGACATCCACCATTTTTCTTCTATACCAGATACTGAATGCAAGTAATGTTGATTGAAGTAAATAAGAATTCTTATATAATCTTCGTTTTGTATTATTTTATTGCAAAACGGTTATACCAGTATAAAATATTTATTTTTATGATAGGTGTGCCGCGAAAATTTAACGATCTCACTAGTGTGCTACTATGTTAAAAAGGTTGGGAACTTCTGGTTTAGACACCCGAGTCTAGTAGACCTTCGATTTCTGATACGCGTGTGAACAGTTAAAGTATGAGCAAAGTTTATTTCTTAGAACTGCACGGCTGGGGGATTCTCTTCCGTTTTCCTGCTTTCCAGCTGACTACAATATGGTTGTCTTCAAGTCTAACGTAAACAAGTTTTTGACGAGCCGTTCCATATAAGTTAATAAATTTACCGAATTTACATTAGAAACGATTACTATATTGTCCAATTTCTACTGTACACTCTTTAACCCTTATCCTCGAGTGGCCCCTTGGTCTTGATAAGTGCTTATGCCTATCTAAAAAAATAACAACAAAAAAAAAACATGACGTCATCCAGAAGTTCGAGAGACATTTTAGAGTGAGTTTCGATCTTGAAAGCGAATAGGTAAGAAATTAAAAATATAGCGATATAAAATGTATTTTCTCTATTCTTCTTTTTCTTTCTCCGTCAACCTTAAGGTGATGCCATTGTCAAACTCGCCTGTGTTGATTAAATTATAATTAGCAACAACAAGGTGTTCATTTCTTTTAGTAGCAGTCAAAACACGTCTCCTTCACCCGCACTCGGCACTCCACTATCAGACGATATAGACATCATCAGCATCTAATGACCAATTCCACAAAAGGAGACACGTCAAACAAAATCTTACGATGGACGGCTACCAATAAGCGGCCTATCTCACGTGGACAGAGATAGTAATAATCATTAAAAAAAGTTGCTGACTCCATGATTCGTGTTAAAAGCAATTATTAGATCAAGTAAAACGGTTTATACAAATGGCCTAACTTGGCACTTCTTTAAGCAACCTTAATAATAGCAATTATTAATCCAGTTCCACTTAAACGTTAGTCATTTTTAATATAGAGATTAAGACAGCCAGCAAAGACAATAACTCTCAACCACTACATACCAATGAGAGTCGTGTAATCTTTTTAGGATTATATCAAGCTTTATATTTCAGAGCCACGTTTTTTTTTATTACAAAGGATTCACCACTTATCAAGGCCCGAGGGCCATTCGGGGATAAGGGTTAATGAGTGTACGGTAGTCAATGGGACAATGTCGTAGTAATCGTTAATAATGGAAATTTGGTAAATTGAATTACTTAAGGTGATGGCTCATCAATAACTTGTTTACGTTGGACTTGAAGACGACCAAATTGTAGTCAGCTGGAAAGCAGGCAAACAGAAGATAGTTCCTCAGGCGTACATTTCTAAGAAAGAAGCTTTGTTCATGGAATCTACTTCAGGTTAAGGCACAGATAAAGAGTGGGTGAAATTATTGATAGTGGTTTCAGATAGACGAGTGTTTTTCGTGAAAGTTTGGCAAGGGGGGGGGCATGGATTGGAGCTCAGACGATGAAAATAACGATGAAGCAGAGACAAGCTCGCGACGTCTCTTTTGTAGAAAAAAGGTTGCATGGAAGAAAAAAGGGCATCCCCCACTACGCAACGAAATTTATTTTGAAGTCTATCAAGACATTATAAGATGCTTCCAACAGCTCCTGTCCAGATGTAGTAGCAGTACACCATTCTAAGGCGTACTTGGTTCTTATATAGGTAAAGAATTGCATCGGCAGTTACATATCTACAGGAGCGATAGAATGATCCACCTATTTTTTCCAGCAACCTTGGCAACGGATTAGATGTACGTGTTCCATTTCAGATCAGGAGTAAAGGTCAGACCACGAAGCTTGTTAAAGCATGGGGCCTCTCGAAGACAAGAACCATTAATTTTAACTGATGTCAGTTGGGGGACAGGGCGTGTATGATAAAAAGAGAGAATATTGGATTTAAATGCATTAAATTCATCAGCCACCCCGTGCTTCAACTGATATTACCGAATGTTATATTACCGAATGTTATATTACCGAACGTTATATTACCGAATGTTATATTACCGAATGTTATATTACCGAATGTTTGCAATGAGAATTGATTATTTGTATTATTTGAATAATTCGAACTTTTCAACTGAATTTTACTGTGTAAAATTCAGTTGAAAAGTTACACCCTACTCGAGGTAAAACGTTCAATCCTCATTGCGGGCGACACTTAAAATACAAATACGTTTTAGTTAGAACTTCTACTCGGTTATGGTTGACGAAACAAACGCATTATACTCTCCTGGATAAAATAAAGGTGTCCGTTGGAAATTTAATGCAGACTCCGAGTTTGAAAGCAAGATATCCGGCTCTTTATCTATTTATTTTATTTACGTGTTACCCCAAACAAGGCGCAGGGCCACAGTCGTGAGGGGCTACTATTTGGGACCAGATTTTCAGTGATACTATACATGGAGTTTGGGTAGCTAAATATCGGTTCACATTACACTTTAATTTCTGCAAGCCAGGGAAGCAGGGGCTCGAAAGGGAATTCCAAAGTGCAGCAGTTCGAAGCAAAAAACTAATTGAACACAAAGCTTTACGGCATCTAGGAATCTCTACAGTGTAGGGGTAGGATTTTGCTGCTTGTTGGGTGTGTCGAGAATATTATCGTCGATGGGATACTAGTGTTCGGAGTTCGTCAGAGAACTTGCTATTGAAATACTTGTAAAACAGGCATACGGTTTCGACGTTGGGACAGAAGTTGACGTTTAGTTGATAGTTCAGGACCTATTTGGTTAGCGACTCTCTTTTGAACTCTGCCCAGGAGCGAGAGACTAGTGGCAGATGCACCAGCCCAGATTTGGTAACAATACTTCATGCATGGGCTAACCGTGGCGTTGTAAATATACAAGATACTTTCAAGTGTAAGTGGACTTTTAGCACGGTAGAGAGCGCCCATCTTTCTCGCAGCAGCCTTGGCAATTGTCTCAATGTATTTGCTCCAAATTAATGTTGTCGTAAATATTAACCCTAGGAGCTTGAGAGAAGTATTTTCTAGGCAGTATATCATTCGCCATAGCAATCATTAGTTGAGAAGGTATTTTATAATTATTAAGAGAAATAAGCATAATCTTGGCAGCATTGAACGTTACCAATTTCACTATAAACTGGGGATCTTTTCCTAGAGTTTTAGCAATTTTCTTTAGATATGTGTTCATTTGTTTTACCCTCGTGTCTGTTATAGAGCGTGGTGACATCAGCAAATGTCCCCATCTGTGAGAAATTTTATCAAGAACGTGATTTATGAATGTTGGGATACAGCAGAAAGATTCACAAGTTCAATAAGATACACCTGAAGAAGGCCGGAGGTTACATCGACTGACACGTTGTGTAAATGACACTTAAGATGAGAACAGTAGTTCGAAGAATCCAAATAATATGAATAATTTTGAATAAGATATATTATGTACTATAAACAATGAACAATATCTACTGATTTTTAAAAAAATATTTCTTTTAAATCATTCGAACCAGCGTATATAATGAATATTTTATCGGATTAATATTGAATTATTTCTCATACAATTTGTCAAATGTCATGTGAAGCTTAAGCGGCATTGTATAGATTACAAATGGTTTGGTAAACATTACGCAAGCTCTTAAGCGTGATTCACTAAAGCAACAAAAGTAATCGACTTCTTCCCGTACTATTATGAACGGACAAGAAAACACATAACGGTCACTAAATGACCAGCAAATCAATGAGATTTCCTCTCCATCCATCCAGCGCGGCCGTAGTCGAAATTTAACTCGCTACACGAGTTCGTAGTGTAATCCAAATTTGTCGGTAGCTTCTAATACTTAATGCCTCGCCATGGCTATCCAGGATATTTTTTATCGTGATGCCATCACTAGATGGGGTGCCTACCACGGCTTAATAGCGTCCCATCTACCCTCGAGAGAAGAATAGATCACGCCAGTTTCTCAACCTGGTATTTTACCTCGCGGTACATACAGCACTTGATCTTCCCAAATGGTCACCCAACTGATACTGACCAGGCTCAACGTTGCTTAACTTCGGTTATCTGGCTAGAACCGGTGTGTCAACGTGATTGTGTCGTATATAATGAGATTTATAAACATCAAAAACTAAAACAATAATTATTTAATCACAGCGTGTCGTAAAACACGAGAACTTGTAAGCCAAAATCATTAGTTTTCATCTAAGTGGAGTTCAACCGGAAACAAGTAGAGACAATCACGAAATATTCTCTGGAAATAAACGTCATCCTTATAATTCTTTATTTACCAGAAAAAAAAAATCTTCGTTACAAAATACACATCACCCCGCCCCCCAAAAAGATGTTCAAATAATTACTTTTATTAATTTCTGAAATTTTATTGATAGTACACACATGGAACTAGTGCTCTTCGAAGTAATCTCCATCGGCTGATATGCACTTGTTGTACCGTTCCAACACCTAGAAGATCCCATAGAAATCCTTTTGTGTGAGCGTGTTAATGACAGCCTCTAAGATGTTCCTTGAACTTAGAGAATAATAAAAATCACAAAGGGAAAAGTCTGGACTATAGGGAGGATGAGATACTGTCACGATGCCAATCTTGGTCAAATAGTCTGATATTCTCTGAGCACCCTCGGGGAAAATCTTCAGTTCCTCACGAATAATTGTGAGTACAGTTCCCACACTGGTATCCGACTATGCACTCATTGTCTCTATGACAACACGATGGTCCTTATCCACGAAATTAATTTTTTAGACAATCAACTCTGGTGTTCCGATTTCCCTACTCCTCCCACCCATCATCCTTCACAGACTCTCTGCCTTCATCAAATCTCTTATGCCACTCAAAAACTGATGCTCGATTCATGCTAGATGGTCCAAAAGCAATCTGAAGCAGTCCATACGTTTCTGTTGCATTCTTTCCTAATTTAAAACAGAATTTTATTGTATACCGTTCTCCTATAGTGTCCTCATGTCCAAATTGCATTTTTGAAATTGACCTGCTGTGACCACCAGGCTTTGGTAGGATTCCAATTTCTGCTCTAGCTTTTCATTTGAACCTGAACTTGATCAGTCATCTTGTAATATATATATAGCAATAACATACTTTATTTTCAAGAGTCTACAACAATTTTAAATGCCTGTACAAAAAATATCGTGAAATTTATTGAAGGTACCTAGTAAAATAAAATAAAATCTACACATTTTCAGATAATTAATATCTGCTTTTGTTTTATAATTTACATTTTTAAGGAAACTATTCGTGTTCTTTATAAATAAAAAAGTATATGTATGATTGTGTGTTTGTCTATGAACAAAATATTTAACCGATAAACTCTTAAAATACTGATCATATAACACTGAAATAACCAGGAAATAGTAATCACATACAAGGATGCTTTATAACGAGTAAAATATTTGTTTGAATGGATGAATAACGCGTACAGAAATATGTCGGCAATTTGAAATGCAAAAGGTACTTCCAGTTTGTAAACATATTTCTATTATTTTAAGCATGCGCAAATTCATTCATAGCTTAAAGTCATTTAATTAAAAAAAAATATTCGATGGCGTAAACGTTAGGGTGCTACATATTAGCACTCCTGTGACATCACCAAATTATCTGAGCAAGAAGATTTTATATTATTGTATAGATTGAATTATATTTGTTTTAAACAGTTCTGGAATGTAACAATGGATGCTAGCTGAAGATCTTTACATGAATTAGTTACAAAGTTAAAAAGTAAACAAAATGCCCTTCAACAGTTGCGTACGTAACAGAGGTCACGCGTTAAAAACGTGTGCTTTTGATGATGACGTAGCGGAACTGACAGGTCAAGAGGTCAGGACGATTAGATTAAGGAGTTTGAGTTTGGTCACAACAGTGAGCAGACGTGCTTACAAGCCGGGAAGCGGGGCTGAAAGACTCGTAATGTAGACGCCTTGTGAAGACCACTGAGGCACCGAAATAAATTTATATTTTGTAAAATATAAAGTCGTCGTCGTTTTTGTGGTTTCACAAGAGAAGAAAAAACAGGTGTCTCAATCGGTTGTGGTGTTGGTCGTTGCATGTTTCGTCACAGAGCCTGGCAGTGAAGACAGAAGAATTCCAAGAAAGTAAACATATGAAGAATATATTCCTCTTGTGATAAAATATGATACCTTATGTAAATACGAACTGTTATACATCCCTGTGTGATAACCCCTATAGTCAATACATATATATCATCCTCTGATGCCGACTTAACAACAATAACAATGAACACTTGTATATGGTTCATTGCCCAAACGTGGCGATATGTTTGTACTCCTTTCCTATTATTATTTTACTCATTTCGATTCAAACAAGCGACTACAATTTTAGGATCATGTCTAATAGGGCAGTCTGTGGGGAGTTGTTCACATTATATTTAAACTTCCGCGCGTTAGTACAGACAGTGAAGCAGAAAACTGGAATGGAATTCGAAAGTCTATTAATTCGAGAAAAGAAAGTATTAAATTAGAAGGATTTCCGACATTTAAGGCCCTCAACAGTGAAAAGATGAGATTTAGCTGATTGTCGGGTTAATCGGGGGTATATGCGTCGAGGTGTTACATGATAAGGGCTGTCCCCTTTTCATGTAAGTATAAAAATAGAGAGATTTAGTTAAAATGAAAATGAAATAGAATAGACGAAATTCGAACCTCGTAATTTAGGTTTAGAAATAAATTACGAGAGAGAATTAGCAAATGGAATGTCAAAAACAAACCGTTGTTTAGCTTAGAGATAAAATAGTTTAAAGAAAAAAATGTGCATTGTCAATTCTGTTATGAAATTCAATTGAGGAATGCAACTATAAGATAATTTAATAATCATGTTTTTAACATATTGGAAATATAGGTTACTGGGAATATAGGTTAAAATTCCTTTTGTAAACAAAGGAAAAAGTTTTGGACACGCATTTCCAGAACACGTGAAAGAAGACACATGTTTTAACATGTGTATGACGTCATGGAAAATGGGAAGTTCTCGATATAGTTATAAACTTTAGAGTAAGAGGGAGAGTCTGAGAAAGAGTCTGAGGACGACAGACGATAGTCCAGAGATGGGAGTCGAACGTCTGGAAGCGAGACAGTCACCTTTGAAACATAGAATGCAAAACTTTGAATTCCTGAAAGCAAAGCCACCGGCCGGTCCATGGAAATAAACCGATCATATGTTTTTATAAACGTCGTCTTTGTGTTGTAATTCTACCAAAAAGGTAAAGTGAAATTGTCATTATATGTCTTATATATATCATGTGGTTTAAAATGTCTTTACATACACAATGTCTCGACATCTCATATCTACAATGTGAACACTAAGACTGTCTCAACACTGCCTCCTCGCTAACACTTCTAAGTATGGACATTTTATATATATGAATCTCTTCATAACACGAACACAGAACGCAACATCTCTCTCTAAGACTCTAAGACTCTAAGACTCACTTTTAATAAGACTTCCTTACAAATAATAACAACAACAACAACAACAATAACAGCATTATATAAATATAACAGACGGAGCACAATTGCGAAGAGTTCACCAGAGCACATTGTATAAAAAGCCCTGCGTTAGATAATAACCGTGTTGAAGCATTTAATTTTCTCTTATCTATCTATCTATCTATCTATCTATCTATCTATCTAGATATAGCAACAATACTACATGCATTAAGCGAATTGTGGTTTTGCAAAGATAAAGAATGCGCTTTAGTGTGGGAAATTTTCTAGCATGGTAGAGGGAGCCCACATTCTTTGCAGCAGCCTTGAATTCGGAGAGTGAGAAATAAAATTCGAATCGTATTTCCATCATCTCTCTAGCTTTGCAAATACAATTGATAAACTACTCGAAAACTAATCCTTTTTTTCGGGCGACTGATGTATGTGTTAGAATGAATGGGAGGAATATGCGCCTTCGCGAATGCGTTCCCGCCCGGTGAATTTTGTTGCCATGGTAATATCTGGTTCGAAACTAATCGATGTTGGTAGCCTGGACGGACACGTGACCTACTCGAGAACGAAAAAAAAAAGTATGTATTAAAGGCGGTGAGAGGATGGACATCAAAGGCGGAGAAGAAGGGAAGAAGGGATGGGTACCGAGTCCAAATCATACGTACGTATATGCACGTACGCAAGTGCACGCACTCATGTACCTGGACGCATACGCACATATACGAAGTATATGTAAGCACGCAAACACGCGTGCACAAATAACATATAGAAGTATGACTGACGTAGAAATAAAGAAGTTGTTGAAGAAAAAGAAGCAAATAACGTAAAAACGAAGAAAACTACGAATAAATAAATAATGATAAAAAAGAAAAAAGAAAATAAAGAAAGAACAAAACGACACCATCACGTGATTTCTAACCATATTCTCTGAACACACGCGTTATACTGACTTGTATGACTGGGCAATAATTATATTTATAAAACAAGCACACACACGTTATAGTTAGAGTAATGGAGAGAGAGAGAGAGAGAGAGAGAGAGAGAGAGAGAGAAAGAAAGAGAGAGAATCATCCAAAGTCAGACCGTTTCGCTGTATCACAGCTCTTCAGTGTACCTAGACCAACACCTATCCTAAGCCTGTGATCGAACCAACAACCATCGAGTTCATAGTCAGTAGCTCTATCCATTAAGCCACTAGGACAGGCATCGATGGCAATGATATCTATCAATTCTTTTATACAAATGTTGACTGTCACTATCACATGCGATGATTCCAACATTTTTACTTGATTCCGATACAGTTACCGATTCTGATTTCGATTCTATGGACATTCTAGACATACAGTTGTTTTTTTTTTTTTTTTTTTTTTTTTTTTTTTGGTGGGTGGGATTTTCGAGTTACTGCAAAAAGGATATATGCATATATTTTCGTGGGGTGATCTATAGATTGAACTTTTCATGGTAGTTTAGAATCAATAAATACTTTTCATTATTTCATTAGTAGTCTAATATATATGTTTGAATTATTTATCTTGGTCTATTAAGAACAGAATAGGACAAAATAAATAATTTAAACATATTTACTAAAATATAGTAAATAAATAATTGAAAAATTGATATCAAAATAAAATCTATAGAAATAGGGACAGACCAGCTATCATTAAATAAAAATGAACATTATTAGAGATGATGTGTGCGGTCCTAACTTTTTCTCAGAAAGATAAACAGAAAACAATATGGCTGACGAGTGCCTAACGTTATTTACCATTAACTGACCCCCCTTGTGTTAGGCTTGAAACCGAAGGTACCAATGTTTTCCTAACCTTCTTTACAGTTTCCTAACCCTCTCCACCCTATATATATATATATATATATAGGGTAGAGAGGGCTCCCGTAAGCCGTGGTGAAGGCAACCTTTCTTGGGGAAGCAAATCTCTGATTAAAAAATAAGATAAAGCGGAAGATCAGTACCCGTATTAAGCTGGTCTGCAGTTTAACTGGTTGCTGGCTATCTTGCTCTTGCTTGTTGCTGGATCTCAACTTTTGAACCGAAAGAGAGACTTAACTGACGTACAAAGCTAAGACTCTGTAAAATCATCTTTTATAGATGCGCCCTCGGCATTTGTCTATTAAAATTGTTCTGTGGCGATGGAAGTCATTTTTGGACCCATGAACTTTAAGCGTCGCAGCGGGTGGCACTCATCTGACAAGACGTTCAATCATCATGATCATATATATATATATATATATATATATATATATATATATATATACACCCATATATATATACATATATATATATATAGGTTAAACTTTTTATAGTATTTCTCTTGAGATTTGAACTACTTCTGTATAGAAAACTTAATATTAATTACTTTTCAAACAGACAAAAATGCACACCATTTTAGTGAAACAGAATTTAATCGTAAATTGATTTTTTTAAAAGGAAGGTAACGGTCACAATAACTTCTGTAATTATGATGTAAAGTGTAAACCATTTTGGTTAACATTGTTTCTGTTCAAAGATTCCATGCGATTTTAATTTACGTTATAGTTTTACAAAGAATAGGATATCCATCATCAGTAAAAGAAAGAAAAAAAACTAAAATTAATTCAAATTAATAAAAACAAAAAAAAACAATTATTCAGAAAAAACGGTACTCATTCATTTTATGACCTTATCTCCTTCAACTGCGTGTCGACATCTTCCGTCAGGATACGTAAGTAGTCGGGATATGCCGAAGCATTTAGCCAATCAGCAACCAAAAGACGATAAGTCTCAATAAAAACGCAAACATTCATTTAATGAAGAAAAAAAATAAAACAACTGATTTAAGTACGTTATGTCAACTTGAAATACGCCCTTTCCCCACACTAAGATGTGATTTCGAAACAGAACCTTATATGACAAATGGATGTATAATCGATGTACTTACTTATGTAATTTACGAATTAACTTATTGATTATAAAATTCTGTGTACCATGCAGGCATTTCTTGAAGACCCTAGAGACTAATCACGCTTAAACCTATGATACATTCCCTCTGTTTACAGGGAGAAGGCCTTTTTAACCAAACGTGAACGGTCTCCGACATCTTTAAATGAAATATTCAGTGAGCACGACTCAGAATTGAAAAAAGTTCACTGCACGTGACTGGCTTTTAATAAGATGGTCAATTAGTGAAGACCCGTATGTGTTGGCAAGTGCGTCTATTGCTTGGTATGTCCCATTTCTGATTTTGCTAGGTACGTGTAGTTGGACTCTTCCATCCAATGTTTTTTAACCCACGTAGTTGGCACCGCAACTACATTCAAAATTGTAAATTACATTATTATTATGATGGGGAGGGTAGAACATCTTTTCGAGAGAATGACATAACGTTCCCGTAGAGAACAAAATACGCATATTTGAAGTAAAATAACACTTTTGAACCGTTGAGCAGATTTTGCGAATTTCTGACTTACTGTCTTCGACCATGTAAACGTAGGTATATTGACATATATCCACTGTTTGAATTTTAGTTTCAGTTATTTTTCTTTGCATAACTAACCTAATCATATCAAGAGGGTACCCATTCTTGAATAGAGTATCAGTAATTATTTTAAATTCTTCATCCAATTTTGATTTTGAACAAATTCAAGCGCACGATGTGTTAGGGTCCAAATTAAACTGATCTTACGTATTTCGGGCAATATGAATCCAAGCATGTATGCAGTTCCGTAAATGTAGATCTGTGGTTTATTTATGTTAGATAACTAGATGATGTGTTTGTTACCAATACATAAAGAAAAGCTATGGACGTGTAACAGTTTCCTTCATAAGTACAAGGGGCGTGCAATAAGTAATGCCCCTGACTCACTTCCCATAGTAGTAGAGCAACGAAACTTAGCACAGTTATTAGTCTTTCTCTACATAGGAACCACCCAGAGTTATGCATTTCTCCCATCGTTTGATGCAGCTCTGGAGACCGTTTTTGTAGAATACCCAAGGTTGGTCCCCCAACCACAAGGTCACTTAAGAAATCAAGGCTGCATCATCTGGGAAATGCTTTCTTTTCAAAAACAACTTCATGGCTGGGAAGAGGTGAAAGTCAGAGGGTGCAAGGTCAGGAAAGTAGGGAGGATGGGGAGAATTTTATAACCACATGCCCGTGATTCCGATCTGGCGACATACGAATTGTGGACCGGAGCGTTGTCCGGCAGGAGGAGGGTACCGTTGCTGATCTTGCCCCGCCTCTTGATTTTGATAGCTTCCCTTAACTCAAAAGTGAAGAATAATATGCTTTTGTAATTGTGGTACCCTTTGCCAGGAAATCTGTCATCACTACTCCGTCCTGGTCCCAGAAGGCTGTGAGCATTACCTTGCCAGCGGAGGGATGCACCCTTGCCTTCTTTGGAGGTGGTAAGTCCAAGTGCTTCCACTGCATTGACTGGGCTTTGGTCGCTGGACCATAGTGATGGATCCACGTTTCAGTCTTTTGAAAAACTTTGACTTATCTTCTTGATACATCTCCAAATTCATCTTAGAGCACTCGGCGCGTTCTCGTTTCTGGAATGGTGTGAACAACCTGGGAATCCATCTGGCAGACACCTTATGCATATGCGAATGATCATGAATGATATTTTCCACAGACCCTGTACTAATCTTGACATCTTGGGCTATTTGGCGGACAGTAATGCGCCGATCTTCCAAAATGGCAGCCTCAACTTGACGGACAGATGCCTCATCAATGGCAGAAGGGGGGCGACGAGGTCTGGGAGCAGTTTCCACAGACTTCCGGCCATGTTAGAATTCACGATGCCAGCCTTTTACAAAGTTATATGATATATATATATATATATATATATATATATATATATATATATATATGTGTGTGTTATGAACAGAGGAATTTACATCGATTAGCATATAAATAGCGCTAGTAGTTCCAACACCGGCGAGAGAGATGCGACTGCACTTCAACTGCTAGCCGAGTGCCCAGCAGATATACACGCTTTTCTGTCTTTGTACATTATTGTTAATACACTTGTTCCTTAACCGAACCTTGATTGTTCTTATTTTCACTGTTGTTCCACGACACAACAATATATATATATATATATATATATATATATATATATATATATATATATTAGTAAGTAGTGTTATAAAATATACATGGCAATTAAGCTACACAGAATATTCCGAAGAATATTCTGTGTAGCTTAATTGCCATGTATATTTAATAACTTACATCCTAGTTCTACCTATGTATTGAGTGTTGTTGAAGTAAATACTGAAAATGTACGCATAAAATTATATTTTCTTTATGCGATAAAATTAAGTAGTCATAGTTATATATATATATATATATATATATATATATATATATATATATATAAAATAAAATAAAAATTATAATTAAATTTACCAAAATGATCCAAGATGGTAAAATTAAAGTAAATTATAAATATTAAGGAATTAATATTTATAAAATTATCTCAGCCAGATATAAAAGCTCGATAAAACCTAATAGGAAATAGAGATTATAATATGAGCAAACAGTTAATAAAATATGTCAAAAACACTTTGAAATGAGTTAAAAACATATATATATATATATATATATATATATATATATATATATATATATATATATATATATATATATATATTAATCAATTGTAGTGATTCAATGAATTTCAAAAAACCGTTATTGAAATGAAGTGTTGGAGCTCCATATCAAAGATTTTTATTATTCTAAGCAAGACAAAGAATACTTTAGAAAATTAATCTCCTTAACCTATAGGGTTTCGATGTCTACCATCTCATCAGAGGAGAGAGAATATTAGCAAATATTTTTAAAGGTATGTACCCTATTTGCTAAAGTCAGTGAGACATGAAAAGTCCAAGTCAAAATTTTTAATTAATCAGAAGTCAGGTTTCCATACCAACTGATTGTTAAATAAAATTATTCTGAATATATATATATATATATATATATATATATATATATATATATATATATATATATATTATCATTCAAAAATATTTACAGAGGCGACACTAACAATATTTTGATATAAATTGTTAAAAACTCCTCGAACGAAAGATCTGTATTTTCATGTACTAGTATGTAGGTTTTTAAGAATGTATGGCTTCAATTCATTAAATAATCATGTTTTTTTTTTGTATTTTTTTACCCAGTGGTCACCACTTATCAAGGCCCGGAAGCCACTCAGGGATAAGGGTTTTTGCAAGTACATTACGTTAGTGTGGCGATTTTGATGAAGTGTTTACTTAAGGGGGCGGTTCATTAGGAATTTGTTAACGTTTAACTTGAACACATCCAAGTTGTAGTCAGGTGGGTAGCAGGCAGACGGAACAGAGTTCCGCAGGCGTGCAGTTTTAAGAAAGAAGCTTTGTTCATGGAATCCACGTTTTGATTTAGGCACAGATAAAGAGTGGGGGAAATTTTTCACAGTGAATTCGGCTAGACGGGTGTTTTTCGTGAAGGATTGGCGAGGGGGGGACCAGAGATTGGAGTTCAGACGAGCACCTGTCATGGAAATAACGATAAAACAAGGATAGGCTCGCAACGTCTCTTCTGTGGGAGAGAGGTTGCAGACTAGAGAAAAGGGCACCCCTCACCAAGCCACGAAGTCTATTTTGTATTTTGCCTAGATATGGCAGCAGTATTCCATCCTTGGACGTTCTTGGCTTTTATATAGATAGAGAATTGCATCAGTTGTGATGTACCTTCTGGAGCGGTAGAAAAATCCCACCATCTTTCCAGCGACCTTGGCAACAGACTTGATGTACGTGTTCCATTTCAGATCAGGAGTAAAGGTCAAACCCAGAAGCTTGTCAAAACACGGGGCCTCTCCCAGACGAGATCCATCCATCCCAATTGATGCCAGATGGAGATCAGAGCGTTAATGGTCATGTATTTTATTCAGAAATTTTAACCTATACTAAATCTAATTATCTCCCATTTTTCATTTAGGCATAAGTAATATGGTGTTTCTAGAGATCTACACGTACTGATTTTTCTTATGATATTGCATTTAACTATTGAGTTTTATTGTTTTTTGGCTAGTTTTGAAAGGTACATCGAAAGTGACATTTTTTTGTAATCAAAGTTAATAGATAAGCATTTATGGTTGGCATATCTTTCTTTGGGTTATTTTTAACGATGCCTTCATTGTGTTTGTTTTGGGTTGGATTTTATCTTTGCAATAGTAGCTTAGTCATCTATTATAGAGAATTCCTGCTATTTTGTTAATGTTATAACACACACACACACATATATATATATATATATATATATATATATATATATATATATATATTATCATAATCTTTTTGGTTTTATTGTTAGTGTTATTATTATCATATTGTTTTATATTATTATGTTATGAAATATTTTAATTTATCACTTCTGTGATACTGTCGTCGATATAATTTATGATTCGCACTTTTAACAAAAAAAATGTGCCAATAGTATATGGACAACGAAAGCCGTGGTTTTATTATCCAATGAACAGACTCTTGTTAAATCAACATCACGTTTAT
The DNA here is from genome assembly GCF_053919585.1 of Euprymna scolopes. Lineage (NCBI taxonomy): Eukaryota > Metazoa > Mollusca > Cephalopoda > Sepiida > Sepiolidae > Euprymna > Euprymna scolopes. The sequence goes on from NC_136519.1 coordinate 2,309,189, forward strand.
TTACATTACAGTGATAATGTAAGAGATATAGATAGTTAGAGAGAGAGAGAGAGAGAGAGAGAGAGAGAGAGAGAGAGAGAGAGAGAGAGAGAGAGAGAGAGAGAGAGAGAGAGAGAGGGGAGTTCAGGTCGGTGCATGGGCACTGTGTAGTTGTAGGTGCGGCGACGGAAAAAGTGTGTCGGTTGGCTTTTCTCTCGCTCTGTCTCTGACTGATTGCTTTTATTTATGTCATATTTCCACTAGCCTGTGTACCCGACGTTGCCTGGGTATTTGGAGGTGGTGTTGAGAAAAAAAAGTGGTAGGAAGCAGGCCGGCTCGAACCCATACCGCGAAGGAGGAACAGAAAGTGGAAAAAAAAACATGACTTCTTCGCTGTTGCGCCCATCACCAAACAGGAAGCGACGTTGGTTTAAATATAGGCTAGACAATCGAAAAGTGGAGATGCCTTTCGAAAACACAACCTTTTCATTCAAAGGCATTTTCAAAGTCATTTTGCGCACACGTGTCCTTTTTAAAAATGTCTGTCTCCTTGCCAACTTCCGCTGGCACCAGCCAGCGCTTTCTCGCCCTTTACGCGTCCATCTTCGCCTTTCTCTTCTTTGTGTTTAGTGTCCACCTTTTGCTTCTCTCTCTACCACGTAGAGTATTTTTCTCTCCTTGTCTTGTGACACAAGCTCGTGAACACGAGCTAATTTGCATACGTACTTTAACGACTGCTGCTGCTAATATTTTCGCTAGCCAGCTATCGTTCAGCGCCTGCTGATATTTTCACACGCGCCCATACGCACTCTGTTACAAATGTATTAATTGAACAAAATTCTCATGAAATTATAGCATATAAGCTATTAAACATTTAATACATAATTTAGAAAGTACTTTTTATTCGACAGTTTTAATGCTTCTAAATTTCGTACCAATTTTAGATGGTTCATTTTCAACTACAAATTAATTATTGCAATGTTTAACATACCTACACAGAAACTAAAATATATTATAGTTTATTTAATTTAGTTATTAAATTATTCTTTACTTAATTCATGATTTTTATTTTTTACTTAGGGGATCACCGTTATTAATGTCTAACAAATATCTATGATGATCAGTAATAGTAAACCTTTGGTAATTATATAAAAAAATGGCTCATTAAGAACTTACATCAGACTTGAACACCATTTACTATGAAGAAGCCCCGCCGTATTGTCTTCGAAAGACGAAGAGTTCTAGGGCGGGGGAAATATTATTCATTAAATTTTCGTTTACTTTTGGGTAATGAAAGAAAATGTGGAAATTGTCGATAGTTGTTCTAGGTAGACGAGTATTGTTGCGAAAGTTTTAGAGGGATTTTTTGTTTCAATAATTAATCGATAATTAATCAAATAATTTAATAGAATTAATAAGAAAGTAATATTTCGTAAGTGACGCAAGATGGAAAAACTAATTAATCGATAATTAATCAAATAATTAATAGAATTAATAAGAAAGTAATATTTCGTAAGTGACGCAAGATGGAAAAACATAAAACTTACGTTTTTAAATTGTTTTTAGGATTTATTACTCGTATTATTTGAATTCTTCGGACTGTTGTTCTCATCTTCACAACCTCTCGATCGATATAACCTCCGACCTTCTAAGGATGCATATTGCCTTCCGAAGGAAATCGAACGGAACCCTTTTTTAATTCACTCGTTCAGCATGCTCTCGTTTTGATAGCAATAGCTAGGTGTAATTCCTAAGTATTTCACAGTATTGATTTAAGGTTTGAAGAACATCAAAGATTACATTGACCGAAGGTCGGAGGTTACATCGACCGACACGTTGTGAAAAAAACACACTCAAGAGAACAGTTGTCCGAAGAATCGGGTACTAGAAATTTGATGATATATTACTGTTATTTTTTGTTTAATTTAAATATATTAATAAGATAATTGTGGATTTCGATAATGAACGTATTGTTATACTTTTTATTTTATTTTATTTATTTATTTTTTGTTCATCTGGGAGAATATAACTTTGTACCAGATTTATTGGTTTCCGAGCCGGAATAACAGTGAGCGTCGACGAAACCAGATTTTCGTGCCAAGAATTTTTTTCATGGCGTCTGCGGTCAAAGCAGTCGATCACGATGCAACAGAAGGCCAGAATCGATCATTGTCCGCTCCACCCATCGAAACATATTTGGCCACCATTACTACTGCATCGTTGTCTCGTGATTTCTATTATTTGCTAATGTTATTTGGGCGTTGTCCGGGAAGAACAAAAAGAAAAACAACAACAAATAGTATTAAGATATATCTATTCATCGCACATGCTCGACTGGACTTCAATCTATGACTTTTCTTGCAAAACATTCACAGCAAACACTCGTCTAGCTATAATTACTATCAACAATTTCTCGCACTCTCCATCCGTGCTTAAATCAAAACGCAAATTCAATGACCAAATCTTTCTTAGAACTGCCCACTTGTAGAACTCTCTACCATAGGCATGCTTTCCAACTGACTACAACATAGTTATATTCAAATTCAATGTAAACAATTCCTTTGTGAGCCTCCCCCTTATATAATCAAATTTTACTGACTTTCCACCAGTATTGCTAACTACGTTCACATCTCGCTGACCATCTTACACTCATTAACGCTGAGTGACCTGTTGAACTCCTTTTAAAAATTAATCGGTGATAAAATTGGTATTTTAAAGTTTAATGTGACAGACAAACCAGTGGACAACGCTACTTATCGAGATGTTTGTACCTATCTGAAATAAGATACGTCCATTCAATCTTCACATTTATAAACGAAGTCACAATTTACACCACCTAAACGTGACAGACCGATGAAACTCTATTTTATGCATGAGCATGACAGACGATCAATTGCTAAATACACGATATATATATATATATATATATATATATATATATATATATATATATATATGTGTGTGTGTGTGTGTGTGTGTGTGTGTGTTGCAAAAATGGTAATTAGTAAAAACCTGAAGACAGTGCTCAATGCTATTTCAGAGTTACTTGGCTTGGTCGTTGATACGATTCGGTAGCCGAAACATGTGGGACTAAGCAGATAAAACGGTAATATATATATATATATATATATATATATATATATATATATATATATATTGTAAAATTTTGTTGAAAATTCAAAGACTCGCATTTTCTTTTTATAACATTCGTTTATTTCCTGGATGTTTTTCCATTACAGCGGTTTCATTAATGGATAGGCAATTTTACGATTTAATAATTTTTCTTTTGATATTAGTATGTGATATGAATCATACGACATACTAATATCAAAAGAACAATTATTAAACAAACGACTAGATGTAATCCACGGTTGTTTGCACATAAACAGATATTTAATTTCACGCACTAGAGCAGATTATGAAAAAAAAAAAAAATTTAAAAAAACGAAACGTATAATATAAGGAAAGATAAAAGATCCAAAGGAGGTAATCTTAGATATAAAAAATGATTCCATGAGAGTAACTCCCCTTTAAACAGAAGGATCGAGTAATAATACGAATTCAAACACCAAGCAAAACAGGAATATTAAAATAAACAAGCATAAATGTAGAAGTAAAATTATATGATAATTGGAAAAAACAAATAGAAAAAAGGGGAAATTAAAACAAAAATAAATAATTAATAAATAAATAAATATAAAATAAAACTACGAAACTATGGATTAAAACGGAAAACTATCTTCACATAACACCAAAAGATGGAGGAAGTGAGGTGGCATGGCTTTGGAAATCTTTTTATCCGAATACGATATCCAGCATGTTAAAAATATACCTTTTGTTGTAAAAATCTAATGGATAAACATCTGAAGAAGTTTGTGGAGGACAGGATATTTTTATGGAAACATAAATCGTAAAATTGCCTATCGATTAATGAAACAGCTACAATGGAAAAAATCCAGGAAATAAACGAAGGTTATTAAAAAAAACGTGAGTCTTTGAATTTTCACCAAAATTTTGCACTATATATGCTCTGCACCTATTAAATAGATACATTGAACTTAACTCAAAATTAACGGGGACTGGTTTTAAAATAACAATCTAGACCCATTAAGACAAACGGTATACATTGAAAGTAACGAGATTTCAAAAACAAACTTAAAAAAAAAGTTTTAAATAAAAAAAATAAATAAAATTTATATATATATATATATATATATATATATATATATATATATATATGTTCAGCTCAACATATATCACAAACGTCCAATTGTTTTGGCCCAATACTGGTGATTTTATATATGTTGTTTTATGATCTTTATACATGAAGCTCATTCATCAGCGTTTATAGTATACATAATTCCAAATAACTAAAGTCACGTAGGCCTAGGGATAGTTTTTTTTTTACCAATAGTTCGATATATTCATAATTTGGAAGACTTTTTCGATGAATGTAAAATTAGAAAACTTTGTTTGTATCATATTATATATATATATATATATATATATATATATATATATATATATATATATAACTACTTCATTTATTCACATAAATTTAATATACGAAAGTATAGATTTATGCGTAAACTTAAAGTATTTACTTCAAAAGTGCTCAATACGTAGGTAGAGCTAGTTAGTAATTTATAAAATATATATGGCGCTATGCTGGGAACAGACACTAATTAGCTTAATCGATATATATATTGTAGCTTAATCGCCATATATATTTTACAAATTACTATATATATATACATATATATATAGGTTTGAGGTGTTCAAAAGTCAGAACTAATGAAGACAACGAGGTTGTTAAATAGTGCTCAATAAAAAGAGCAAAATATTTTTTTTATTGTTTGGGTAAATATTACATATGGTCGCTACAAATAACCATCTGTTTCAGTCAAAGAAACTTCATCAGGCGACCTGGACGCCAAAAAGAAAAATGAAAAATGAAACATATATGCGACACTATGTAACTGTTTACCCCAAATAATAAAATAAAAAATATATATATCCATACCCTTCCACGGTCGGGAAATAATGAAAATCGTAACGCATCAGAGAAAGTGACATTGATCCAAAAGGTCACAAGTCTCTCCACAATCTCATGTGCCCTATCTTTGCTGTGCTTAATATTGACAGGATGAAGAGGAGCGTTCCTTCTCGCAGCTCTACCAATAAGATAATAAAAGATATTCTAGTAAAAAAAATGATAACTTAAAACGAAAATAAACGAAGGTTATACAAAAAACGTGAGTCTTTGAATTTTCAACAAAACTCTTATTCTTAATGCGGGTACTGGTCTCCCGCTTTATGGTTTTTTTATTCACACACTCAAGCAAACATACAGGCATTAAGAATTGATTATATAATGTTATCAATTGAATTTTCAAAAATCTTAATGCTGAAATATTTTAAGTTATACATTTATTATATATTTTTGCTAAAACATCTTGTCCTTTTCTTTTCCAGTTTTAACAAGTTCCTTTAACCATATATTTTTCATGCTCACATTTTTCTATTGTAATCTTTGATTTTTCCGGGCTTCCAGTAAGTCCACTTGTTCTTTGTTTAATTTCAGTCGCATATTTTTGCCCCATAAACATAACATGCACATATGTAATAACAGTGTACGGCACTCGTTTGCTTTCAATAAAATCCCTCAATTATCTCCCTTTCATTTTTTCAACCTCTCTGTTTCACTTGTTACTTCTTTTTTTGCGAGAGTGGTGAATTGGTACAAGAGTAGTCGCTCACCTCCTTATGTTTTTTTATGATTTTGAATACCAGTAAATTCATCATAACTTTTGTTTTACTGAACGAAAATTGAAAATTCTTTTTCACAATATAGCTGAGACTAAAACTGAAACTTAACCATATGATTCAAACAGTACGATGTTTGAATGATATATATATATATATATATATATATATATATATATATATGTATATATATACACTCGTGCCCGATATTATTCATACCCCCCCTTGAAAATTGAGTTTATTAGGTGTAACTTTGTAAGAATTTATTGTTTACGTCCATATTGATACATACTCTTAATAAACCTCTTCTGATCATTTTTGCCATTTTAAAATCTCGGGATACTTGTAATAAAAGAAATATACAGCTATTTATAAAATCTGCAATGTTCAAAAATAATCATACCCCCTTATTTTTTCAGTATTAATCGAGTTTCTGACTGTTTGTTTCCTGTTTGATTCTTATTTTGAATGCTTTTATACAACCTTTGATTAATTTCATTTCGTTTTTTTGCATTTTTCAGAAATTAAAATGATATCAACTGAAAACGAATAAAAGAATAAAAATTATTAGAATGGGGAAGAAAAAAGAGCTTAGTAATGATCTTAGGACTAAAATTGTGAATTCACATAAGGATGGTTTAGGTTACAAGTCAATTTCCAAGAAATTTGAGGTCCCAACAGCAACAGTACAGAGCATCATCAAAATATTCCAGAGCCACCACACAAGAAACAACTTGATTTGTAGAGGAAGGAAAAGGAAACTGTCTGCTAGAGCCACCAGGAATATTGTAAGAAGTGTTAATGCAAATCCAACCACCACTACTAAGGAAATTTTAGAAAATCTGGAGTCTTCTGGCATAAAAATATCAAGGCAAACATTGCAAAGGACTCTGCATGAAAATGGTCTGAAAGGAAGAAGACCAAGAACGACTCCATTGCACACCGGAAAACACGTTGCAGCACGTCTAAAGTTTGCTAGGACCCATGTGAATTCTCCAGAGTCCGTTTTCTCAAGTATTTTGTGGACTGACGAAACAAAAATTGAATTGTTTGGCCATATGGATGCTTCTTACGTTTGGAGGAAGAAAGGAGAAGCTTACAACCCAAAGAACACCATACCCACGGTGAAACATGGCGGTGGTAGCCTAATGTTTTGGGACTCCTTTTCGGCTAGTGGTCCAGGTAGTTTGGTCAAGATAGATGGAACCATGAAGAAGGAGCAATATTTGGAGATACTCCAGAAAAACATTAGACAGGATGCGGAGAAGCACCATTTAGGACCAAACTGGGTCCTTCAACAGGATAATGATCCAAAACATACTGCCAAAATAGTCAAGAAATGGTTTGAGGATAATCAAATTAATGTTTTGGAATGGCCTAGCCAGAGTCCCGACCTGAATCCTATCGAAAACCTCTGGCACATATTGAAAACTGAGGTTAAAAAGAGGAAACCTAGAAATTTGAGGGAATTGTGAGAACTACTGCATTGAAGAATGGTCAAAAATCAGTGTTGATGCTTGTAAAAACCTTGTTGATAAATATCCAAAATGGTTACAGGCAGTTATTAAGAATAAAGGGCATGCTATTGACTATTAGTAAGAGAGGTATGAATAATTTTGAACTAGTGCCATTATTGTTTTTCTTTGTATAATGTTTCAAACTTGCATAATTTATTTATTTGTTGAGTTTAAATTAAATGCTTATGCTTGATTTATTGTTTGAAATCCCTTTAATATTGTCTACCTTCTGGTTTGAGCAATATTCTTATAGAAATCTCAAAGATCCGAGGGGTATGAATAATATCGGGCACAAGTATATATATATATATATATATATATATATATATATATATATATATATATATATATATATATATATATATATATATATATTACAACATATATTGTTGAAAAGCACGGAGATTTTCTGTTTAACGACTTTCTTTTTGATTTTTCCAATTTACGTATTAATCTTGTAGTTTGATACGCATTGATTTGCATGTCAATGAGGCTTCACCCACAAAAAGACGTTATAAAAAAGACTAAATCGAGATGGCAGGGGAAGTCGAGTTTTTAGAACAGAACTGAGTAGATCGGACCGTAGAAAGTAGTCCGAACACTTACAAGAATCCTTATTAAAATAAACAATAACACGACTTTGTCGCAATTAGTTTTGGCAAATGTCTTAAAAACAGAGACTTTTTTCTATCCATAGTTCCACTTTTTTTTTTTTAAGTTTATTTCTTTATTATTTGAAATAAAACGAATTTACTGAAAGTCACAACTTTCAGCAGCGAGTTTTTCTTTGTTTTTGGCAAATTAAATTTTACAAGAGATATTTTTTTTAATATTTGAATTTTGTAACACAATAACAATATAACACTAGAAAATTTTTGTAAAAGGTGGAATTAATCCCTATCATTATTATCGACTATTGTTTGTTTTTTTTTGTTTGATTTTTAAATTAAACTTGAAACTGTTGAACTTGCCTTGACCTAACGACTGAAAATTATTTTTTCCACTACAATGTGCCAAATGATTGTCTCAGTCTTTAAGGATAAAACACATACATACATACATACATACATAATGATTGCAACGTCTTGTCAGACGAGTGCCACTCCCTCAGACACTTAAAGTCCATGAGCCCTAACATGACTTTTGAAAAAACATGTATTTATTTATTTTTTATTTTTTTATTTCTTTTCTTTCTTTTAAAAAATTTTTTTTTCGTGGTACCGGCGAATTCACACACTCAAGCAAACATGACACTAAATACGAACATTGCTATATATATATATATATATGGCTTGGGATAGGTGTTAGTCTAGCGGCACTGATGAGTTGTGAAACAACGAAACAGGACTGTATGTCGATGACTAAAATATATTTTCTAAAGCCCCGCTCTTGGGTTGAGCACTATCGTAAATAATCTCACTCGCTACTTAATTTAGCTGAAAAAATGCAAAGCTCGCGGTTTGTTTACAAACAAACGCTTGAGCACTTTACGGACGGATGTTTATTTAAATAGACATTCGGACAGATTAGTTGCGGCCACTGCTCCCGTAGTCAGGGGGTAGAACTGCCGACTGTCATCACGACGGTTCTAGGTTCGATCCTCGGCTTGGGATAGGTGCTAGTCCAGGGGCACTGGATGAGTTGTGAAACAACGAAACAGGACTGTATGTCGATGAATAAAATATATTTTATAAAGCCCCCCCCCTCTTGGGTTGAGCGCTATCGTAAATAATTTCACTTGCTACTTAATTTAGCTGAAAAAATGCGAAGCTCGCGGTTTGTTTACAAACAAACGTTTGAGCACTTTACGAGTGGCGGACGGATGTTTATTTAAATAGACATTTGGACGGATTAGTTGCGGCCACCACTCCCGTAGTCAGGGGGTAGAACTGCCGACTGTCATCACGACGGTTCTAGGTTCGATCCTCGGCTTGGGATAGGTGTTAGTCTAGCGGCACTGATGAGTTGTGAAACAACGAAACAGGACTGTATGTCGATGAATAAAATATATTTTATATATATATATATATATATATATATATATATATATATACGTACATGCATACACACACATATATCGATAAGCATGCACACATATATACATATATGCATACATACACAATACATAATACATATACATACACACATGCATAAATACTCAAATACATACGCATATATACACACACATATACAAATACACACACGCATATACATACATATACGCATACAAATACGTGCGCATATATGCCATATACATACACATACATTTAAATACATATACATATGCATACATATCTATGCATTTATACACAAACATACACATATGCATAGATACACATACATGTACATACATACACAAACAAACATATATACATATATACATACAAACACACACAAGCATATATATATATATATATATATTTTTTTTTTTATTACATTTTCACCCCAAACAAGGCAAATTGCCACTTTGGTGTAAGGGGCTACTATCAGGGGCAACAACTACTGGGGTACTATGTACGGATTTGGGCAGCAAGGTGTCGGTTCACGTTACACTTGAACTTCTGCACGTCAGTACTGTTGGGGAAGCAGGGACCTGGAATGGAATTCCAGAGTCTAGCGGTTCTGGGGAAGAAACTATTGGAGTAAAAAGATCTTTTACATCTAGGGATCTCTACAGTGTGGGGGTGGGATTTAGCAGCCTGTCGGGTTTGTCGAGGGTGCTCACGTCGTGAGGGCACAAGTGATTGCAGTTCGTCAGAGCATTCACCACTAAAATACTTGTAGAAAAGGCAGAGGGATGCAACATTTCGTCGATGGGACAGAGGCTGAAGCTTAGATGCCAGTTCAGGGCCTATCAGATTTGCGACTCTCTTTTGAACCCTGTCAAGGAGCGAGATACTAGTAGCCGATGCACCGGCCCAAATATGACAGCAATACTCCATACATGGGCGAATAGTGGCCTTATAGAGGTACAGGATACTTTCGGGTGTTAAAAGTTTTCTAGCACGGTAGAGAGAGCCCACCTTTCTTGCAGCGGCCCTGGCAATGCCTTCAATGTAATTGTTCCAACTCATGTTTCCTGTGAACGTTAGGCCAAGGAGTTTGAAAGATGAACTCTCAGATAAAGAGTCGTTGGCCATTGCTATGGGTGGTAGAGAGGGTTTCTTGTAATTATTGAATGAAACTAGTTTAGTCTTGGCAGCACTGAACGCGACCAACCACTTTTGTCCCCATTCCACTACAGATTGGAGGTCTTCCTCTAGTGTTTCTGCCATTTCTTTAGAAATGTGTTCATTCGTCTTCCTGTCGTGCCTGCCATAGAGTGTAGTGTCATCAGCATATATACCCATCTCAGAGGCAATGTTGTCAGGGAGGTCATTTATGAATATCAGGAACAATAGAGGCTCAAGGATAGAACCCTCGGGCACCCCCACATTTATATCATATTGTTTAGATGTACGACCGTTGAGGACAACCTGGATTTTTCTCTTATCTAAGAAGGATTTAATTATGTTAAGTATTCTACCAGTTATACCGTATGATCTGATTTTACTGAGGAGACCCTCATGCCATACCCTATCAAAAGCCTTAGATATATGTAGAGCTACCGCTCTGCCCTCCCCCGCTTTGTCCAGTGAATGGTATATACGTTCAGAGATCACAGTTAGGATGTCTGCTGTGGAACGGGCTTGTCTAAATCCATATTGTTTGTCAGTCAGTAGTTTAGCATCTGTAAGATGATGGACTAGAGCATGGTTAATTATGGTCTCAAATATTTTGGCAAAAAGTGGGAGGAGGCTAATGGGGCGATAATTTGATGGGTCTGTCCTTTCGCCAGAATTCTTGAATACTGGTACCACAGAAGCAGTTTTCCAACAGCCCGGAAAGCAAGCTTCATTAAGGCATTTGTTGTAGAGTTTGGAGAGAACTGGAGCTACTTCGGGTGAACACTTTTTTAATAGCACAGCTGGGATAAGATCGGGTCCACATGCTTTTGAGGTGTCAAGGTTTTTTATGATAGCATGCACCTGAGCAGGGGTGGTTTTCAGATCGTCTAGTGTGGCGTCTGTCCGCATAGGAAGTCAGGTAGGGGGTGGTTGGAAGGGTCCAGTGTGGAGTTTGAGGCAAACCGACTGGCAAGCATGTTAGCCTTGTCGGTTGCTGAGGAGACAACCTCGTGATTGTTGGTTAGTGGGGGAATTGTTGATTGCCCATTATTTACTACACTGTTGTAGATTTTCCAGAAGTCTCGAGTTCCTAGTTTTTGTGCTTCGATGCGCTTTTTAGTGGTTTCCGTAAATTCTCTCTTAGCTGTCGCTATTTCTTTCTTAACGTTATTTCTAGCTTCTATATACTTCAGTCTGTTTGAACTGGACTTATGTCGGTTAAACCTACGGTATGCATGCTGCTTTTGAGCAATGGCAGTTGCACAAGTCGACGTAAACCATTGGGGAGAGTGGGGCTTACTATAAAATTTCCACATGGGAACATGCGCTTCGATTGCAGTTTTGAACCAGTCAGTGGTCTCGTTTGCACATTGTTCAGCAGGGAGAGAGAAAATATTTTTCCATGGAGCATCTCTAATTAGTTCCCTGATGGCTTCCCAGTCAGCCTTATTATAATATCTCGTTGTTTTGAGCACTGGCTCTTCAGTTTTGGGTCTAGAGTTTAGGGCGATTTCAACCATTATCACTGCATGATCAGCGTTCCCGAGTGGGCTGTGGGCCTTCGTTATGCAGTCATCGGGAACTGTGGTCAAAAACAGATCTAGAAGTGATGCGTGTTGTTCTTCCTGGTCAGGGAAATGGGTTGGAAACGTAACAATTTGTGATAGGGAATGAGATATAGCGAAGCTATGGGTTGTGCTGCCCGCTGCATCTGTGTGAGTAGAGAATCCAAGCCAGTTTTTGTGGTGGACATTAAAGTCACCAAACACATGTATTTGTGCGCTAGTGTCGAGGGTCAGTGCCGTGTCTATACTGTCAGATACTTTGTTTATTATGGAACAGTCCTTAGTCGAGGGAGAGCGGTAGAGAAAATAATAGTAGCTAATATACATATATACATACATATACACATAGATATATATACATATACATACACATGTACATATATAAACATACGTACACACACACGGATGCATATAATGATGGCAGATCAATTATTACAAGCTTCTAGCATTTCAAGCCTACACGCGTCACAACTTTTCCATTGCTATAGGACTATTTTATAGACAAATGTCTGAGGGAGTATCTATACAAAGATGATGTTACAGAGATTTAGCTTTGTACGACAGCTAAATCTCTCTCTCGGTTCAAAATGTTGAGGTCCAGCAACAAGCAAGAGCAAGATAGCCAGCAACAAGTTAAACTGCAAACCAGCTTAATGCGGGTACTGGTCTCCCGCTTTATGGTTTTTTAAAGCAGAGATTTACTTCTCCTAGAGGGGTTGCCTTCACCATGGCTTACGGGAACCCTCTCCACCCCACATACACATGGAAATAAACACATGCATGCACACATACATGCATACACACAGAATGTGCGCAAACATACATATGTATGTATACACACATGCAAACATACAAACATAGAGTCACACATTATAAGCATATACTTACATACGAATACACACACGTACAAATGCACATACATATAAAATACATATGAAGAAGCGTTCCAAAAGTCATATATCCTCAATGATCAGAATGAAGGTGATGGGTACAATTTAATGAGTTTGAAAAAAAATACATAGAATCGGACGAAAAACCCAAATGAATAGAACAGCGTTTCAAACGGCTGGAGTTTTTTTTTTTTTTTTTTTTTTTAATAAAATGTTTGTACACAAAACCTCACGTTCCGAAGGCAGACAATGATGACGAACTTCACACATTATTTACAACTAAATATACATAGAATCAGACGAAAAATCCAAATGCATACATACATACATACATACATACATACATACATATATAAAATCGTGTTTAATTTTTAGTCGTGCATAATTAGTAAAATCAAGGCACGGCTAATCTAAAAATAAACTTGTTTTTACAAAAAACAAAAAAAAAAAAAAAAAACAAACGTGACACACCGAATTCGAAAAAAAAATTGTTTCAGTTTCTGAGTAGTTCATTATTAAAAAAAAAAAATATTTTTGTAAATACTTTTTATATGAATTTAAAAATATATTTGCAAAAAAAAAAATAAATAAATAACATCTCATCTGAAACTTGTGAGTAAATTCATTTTATTGTTTATGTCGTTCGTGTCAAATTTGCTATAATAGCAAAACAGCAGCAGGAGCAAATAATCGTACATAATTTAGTCGTACAATTTGATGCACGACTAAATTGTCCAATTCTGATCCTGCTGAATCAAGCAACTTTACACGTTGTTTCTATATTACAAACTGCAGGAGTATTCAGTCGCACATTGGTCAGGCATAAGCTTTGGTCGAACAATTTTAGTAAAACTCTTAGATAGGAGAGTGATAGAGATAGAGGAAAATAGTAAGTTTGGATGTTTTTAAAATTTTAATTGTAATTTATATTTGCTGACGACACCATGCTCTATAACAGACATGAAGACGAATGAACAAATATCCAAGGAAAGGGCGGAAACCTCAGAGGAAGACTTCCGGTCTGTAATTGAATGGGGGACATGGATGGTAACATTCAATACTGCCAAGACTAAGCTTGTTTTCTTTAATAATTATAAGAAACCTTCTCAACCATCAACCAATATCTTTGGCTAATGATTTAATGTTTGAAAGTACTTCGTTCAAATTCCTTGGCTTAATGTTCACTGAGAACATGGGTTGGAGCAGATACATTGAGAGAATTCACCTGGTTGCTGTAAGGAAAGTGGGCTCTCTCTCTATCGTGCTAGAAAGTTATCCTGTACCTCTACAAGGCCACTATACGCCCATTTATGGAGGATTGTTGTCACATTTGGGCTGCTGCATTTGGTACTAGTCTCTCACTATTGGACAAGTTTCAGAAAACAGTCGCCAATCTAATAGGTCCCGAACTGTCAGTTAGGCTTCAACCTCTGTTCCATCGACGAAATGTTGCATTCTTCTGCCGGTTCTACAAGTATTTTAATGGTAGATGCACCAACAAACTACAAGCTACTTTACCCACTCGATGTAAACACTCCCAACAAACACAACAAGCAGCAAAGTCCCACCCATACACAATAGAGATACACAGATGTCAGCAAACATTTTATTCTAATAGTTTTTTCCCCACAACTGCTAGACTTTGGAATTCACTTCCAGGTTCCTGCTTCCCCAGCTGTAAAAACACGAAGAAGTTCAAGTGTAATGTAAACAAACATCTTGCTGCTCAACTCCCTACATATTATCCCTGCAATTTATGTCCCAGATAGTAGTATCCTATATCAAAGTGGCACTACGTTTGAATACTGACTTTTTACTGATTCTAACCGAACACGATCTCTAACGTGTGTGTGTGTGTGTGTATGTGCGTGTGTGTGCGCGTTCGCATATGTATGTGTGCCCGCGCACACGTGCGTGTGCGTGTGTGTGTGCGCGCGTGTGTGTGTGTGCGTGTGTGTGTCTGCACGAACAGACATAAACCTTTCGATTTGTCTATATGCTTCAATTACAAACACAAAAATATACGTATTGGCTTCACATTATATTAATAAGAATCCAAGGGAAATAACTCTATTTATTTTATACTTATCTCCCTTGATATCATTTTCTGAGTTTTTTATTTTCATGAAATGTTACGCAAAAAACAAAACAGAAAAACAAGAATTTAGGCACAAGATCACTCAAAAATTGAGGATGGGGAGTCTATGGTCATCCTTGGCACTGTATCTTTTGTTGATCTATGTTAGTCCATACTGGGGTTATCATTCACTACAATACCGCAAACACACCGGGGGGTCGTCTTACTAAGAATTCGCTGCATCAAACGTTTTTATATATTTTTTTAATAAATACAATGCATATATATATATATATATATATATATATATATATATATATATATATATATATATATATATATATATATATATATATATATATTATATATATATATATTATATATATATATATATATATATATATATATATATATATATATATATATAATGTAAGTAAAAGTAAAATTGCATAATAGCATGTTCGTTTATTTGTTTCATTGGTGTCGGGTAAAGGAAAAAAGTCCCAAAAATATAACACAAAATGTTAGTAGGACTCTCCCAACCCTCTCTAGATGGTAGACCGCCTACTGTTTTCCCGCTGATGGGGTCGAAGGCAAGCAGGTCGATCTCTACATGGAGCTAAATTCTAGACAGGATCAAAGCTAATTGGGTAGGGGGGGTGTAGATGTATTTGCCCCAAGACGAGATCACCGATTGAGGTGGCCATGAACGGAAAAGAAAAGTTAGGGTGTGGGCATCTTGAAGGTTTCCTATCGGGGATGGAGAAGGTCATTCATTCGGCTAGCTAAGAATCTAATCTAGGCACTCTTAGTGATCTGCAATTTGGTAGAATATGGAACTGCACGCGCCATACTCAGGCAGAGAACAAGAACTTAAATTCTGCACCTCTGCGGACGCACAAATTTACTATTTTAATCCATACTCGGACACACGTCGCGAGGTATTATCTTTTCACATCGCATCTGATTTTAACCTTCAGTTGATGCATGAAGAAGGAGATCAGTAAAAGATTCAACCCCACATTTCTCATGCACTCTCGACGTCCATATCACCATTCTATCTATGGCCAGGATCACGAGATACACCATTTGTCTCTCCCTGTCCCATGGCGGCTCTGTGCTGTGGATGACATAAGGCACGACCAGCAGGCAAAGCTGCTCGAAATTGATGCAAGATGTCACCTCGTTGACATATGCTAATATCGTCTGAGTCTGCTGCATTAAAAGAACGCATGTTCTGTACTTTTCTCGGCTGCGATCCTGCAACAAGAACACTTGAGCGACTGCACTAATCCGACCCTGTATAGTATGGCGTTGAGGGGCAATGCATATTGGGTCAATCGCCAGATCAGGGAAAACTCAGAGTTGTTGAGATCACTCGAACCTAGTGCTCAGCTCCACCAGGAGCAGAGCTCCTCCTTCAACACCCCTAAATGCTTGACGAGCAGTTCGTCGACGGCCCCCTCACTAGTTCCTTATAGAGTTCTTTTTTAGTAAGCTGTGAAAGGTCGCTGAACTCTGGGAGGTTCCTTAGCATGGCCCTACATTATCTCAATAACTGTATCGCTCCACGGCCTTTGATGCGCCTCGACCGTGTGGTCTAGCATAAGGTCAGGAAAAGTGTCCTCGACTGTGGGTCCCATGCAAACTCTTCTTTATGGAGTTTGACTCATGAAAGCCAGCCTCTCAGCGTCTCGATGACACCTCAAGTAACGCAGTCCCAAACCTCCCTCACATGACCTTGAACCTAGACCTGTCTGTGAACCCAAAGAAGCAAGAACAGCTTGCTCTGCGGGGATTTTAGATAAATTTGATGTAACTTTAATTTTGATTGCAGAAATAGAGAATTTTTTTAATGTGAAAATTTAACAGCATATTTAATATTGTTGAAAATTGTGCAGTTTACATTTGGTGCAAAATATAAACGCTATTACTTAGAAAGACATTCTTTACACAGGAAGGGATTAAAAAAAACAAACTATCCAGTACCTAACAATTTATTAAACATATTGTATCATTAAAAATTGAATTTTTGTTTTATTACTTATTTTTTTACTGTTTATTTACCCTAAACAAGACACACTGCCACTAAGTCGTAAAAGGCTACTAATATGAACCAGATTTAGTGGGAAACTATGTAGGGAATCGGGCAGCAAAATATCTGTTCACTTTACACTCTAACTTCTGCATGTCAGTACAGTCAGGGAAACAAGGGTCTGGGAGGGTATTCCAAAGAAAAAGCTATTTCTCTATAAGATTTTACGGCATCTGGGAATCTCTACAGTGTAGGGGTGAGATTTTGCTGCTTGTCTGATTTGTTTTGGGTTATTTATGCCGAGAGTGTACTAGTGTTTTCAGTTCCAGCACTTACCATTATAGTATTTGTGAAATAGGAAGAGGGAGGCCACATTTCAGCGATGGGACAGAAGTTAGAGTTTGGCCGACAATTCGGGATCTATTAGGTTGGCGACTCTGTTTTGAATCCTATCTAGGAAAGAGAGTCTAATGGCAGATGCACCACCTCAGATGTGACAACAATATTTCATGTATGGATGAATAATAGCTTTGCAGAGGTAGACGATATTCTCAGGTGTGAGTAACCGTCTAGCATGGTAGAGAGACCCCACTTTCTCTCGCAGCAACTTTGGCGATTACCTCAATGTATTTGTTCCAATTCATATTGTTTGTGAATGTTTAGCTTAGAAGCTCGAGGAAATTCCTTTCAGGTAGCGTATCATTAGCCATGAGAGGGTTTCTTGTAATTATTAAAGGAAAGATGCTTAGTCTTGATGGCATAGAATGTTGCCATCCAGTTTCGGGCCCATTCCACTATAGACTGGAGGTCTTCCTCTAGAGTTTTAGCCATTTCCTTAGATATGCATTCATTAGTTTTAACCCTCGAGTCTGTTATAGAACATAGTATCATCAGCAAATATACCCATCTCGGAGACAATTTTATCAAAGTGGTCGTTTATGAATATCAGGAATTATAATGGTCGGAGGATTGACCCCAAAGGCACACCCACATTTATATCATGTCGTTCATTTGTACGACCATTAAAGACAATCTAGATTTTTCTATTATCTCTGAAGGATTTGATTATGTTAAGTAAGCGTCCAATAATACCATACAATTTAATTGGAAGACCATCGTGCCAAACCCTGTCAAAGGCTTTAGATATGTCCAGGGCTACTAACATAGCCTACCTGCCTCATTGAGTGCATGGTATGTGTTCAGAGATTACAGTTAGGATATCTGCAGTAGAATGCACTTACCTTAATCCAGATTATTATCTATGAGGTGGCAAACCGGTGCTTGATTGATTAAGGGCTCAAAGATTTGGCGAAGAGAAGAAGAAGGCTAATAGGGTGATAATTTAGTGGGTCAATTCTCTTGCCAGAATCTTTAAAAATTACAAATTTAAATTGAAAATCTAACCTACAAAATTAGTACGGCCCCTACATTGAATAGGCAGCATTTTTTTTTTTTTAATTCTGATGTTTTTTTTTTCTTCAACGTATTCTTATTTTATTTATTAATTTATTTATTTTGTTGTTCACGTGTGTTCATATTGAATCAACAAAATTTAGTGTATGTGGGTGATCTTTTAAACTACCGCATTTCATGTGAAACCATTATTATACTTACGTGTTATAATGAAATTAGTATGAATTCCAAAAATTACGAAACCTGATCCGGTAGAAAATTTGTATTTTTTAACTAAAAACTAAAAATCAGCCACAATTACGTCCTGAAATGCGTTCATTTTTAAATTTGTCAATTTAGGGCAAGAGTTATTTCCCTTGTTGATCGGATTGACTTGCTTAAAACATTAAAACATTAAACTTATAATTCGATAAATTCTAATTTTACTTCTAATTATTTTTCTAATTGGTCAGTTTTCGCAATATTTGGAATTCATACGAGTTTTAACATGGATTTTAAGTGCGTAATAATTTTTTTTTGCCCGGAATGCATGGGTTTAAATAAAAATCGTCAATATACAAAAGCACCCACAATTTACTTTACTCCCCCCCCACACACACACACACACACACACACACACACACACACACACACACACACACACACACACACACACATATATTTAAACTCTTGAAATCAGAATTTAGAATAATTTATTATTTGTAAAGGAATACAAGTTGAAAATTAGAATTTTTCTTATTCCGTAGAGTTTCAAAGAGGAAAAGTAGTCAGCAAAATTATATCAATAGTCAAGCTATAATTTTGCTGGTTAGCACATGAATAAAAAAATTCCAAATTATGAGAGAAATTCATGTTTGTATGAACGTTTTAAATAATGCCGAAATGTATAGATTTAAAAAATTATTCCAAATACAGCCCAGGCTTGATAAAGAAAAACTTGGAAAAAAGTTGTACAATCCAAAGAAAATCCAAAGAAAATGTTGATTGCTTAAATGCAAATGAATAAATCCAAGCTGTTGATTGGTAAATCAGTTGTATAATATCGAGATAGCTGTGGTGTCATGCCGTTTATTCATAAATATTCATGAACTTAGAAGTAATCTAGATGATGCAGAGTCTTACAGATATCTTAGCATTAAGTGAAGTAAACCTACACTCCTAAATCCCATCTATAACATAACAGGATACCTCCCTCTGTGCCGTTAGAACTCGGATCTATATAAGCACGTGCTGGGTTCTATATTCCTATTCCATATTCCCCTTAACTATAGAGCAATGTCTTGAATCAGATGATCAAGCTTTTATGTGTTTCTTTTTTTTTTTTTTTTTACATAGGCATAACCACTTATGAAGATCCAGAAGCCATTCGAGGATAAGAGTTAAAAAGTGTACAGTAGTCAATTGGACAATATAGTAATCGTTAGTAATGGAAATTCGGTAAATTTGTTAACTTAAGTGGAAAGGTTCATCAAGAACTTGTTTACATTGGACTTGAAGACAATCATATTGTAGTCAGCTCGAAAGCAGGAAAACAGAAGACAGTTCCACAGGCGTGCACTTCTAGGAAATAGGCTTTTTTCATGGAATCTACGTTTAGTTTTAGGAACAGATAAAAAGCGGGGGGGGGGGGAATTAGCAGTGAAAGAGCATTTTAGTGGCTACCTGTTAAGCTCTGGTAAACTCCATGTCCAGGAGAGTAGAGGCAGTTTAGGATAATGATGTTGGCGACACAAAATATTGATAGTTGACATGGTGTATGTTAATATTGAAAAACTTTCCCTAAGAGGTGTACTCACTTTTGTTGGCAGGGGTTATGCTTTTAAGGGTTATATTTTGAGTTATTTTGAGGGGAAAATAATTGTAGTCAGCTGGAAACCCTTTACTCACTGCGTTAGTTACTTTTCATAATTTTTAAAAAATTTATACTAATTTCGACATGACACGAGAATGTTGGAAATTTTAGGTTTATTATTTTACGAGATGAATTAATTGAAGCTCTCAAAATAACGATATTTGGTATTGTGGTTTAATACATGTATGCTTTAATACGGATTCTCAAAGTATATCTATTAATGAACTGCATTTTGTTTTTGGCTAATAGAGTAATCCATTTTTAGCAAGTTATCAAATCAGATTAACAACAGCAATGGTGTAGACATTTTATTATTGCCATATTTGGGTTCGTGCATCTGCTACTAGTCTCTCACACCTAGACAGGGTTAAAAAAAGAGTCACAAACCTAATAAGTCCAGCACTGTCTAACCAACTATTACCTCTGTCCCATTTACAAAATGTTGCATTGCTGTACCTATTTTACAAGTATTTTAATAAAATGTGCTCTTACGAACTCCAAACCCTTGTACCCCCCTCGACATAAATACTCCGGATTAACTCAACAAGCAGCAAAATCCCGTCCCTTCACTGTAGAGATCCTTAAATGCAACCTTGTTTCCACAATTGTACTAATATGTAGAATTTCAAGTGTAATGTGAACAGACAGCTTGCTGCTCAGCTCCCTACATGTTCAAATTTTGTCCCAAATATTGACCTTGTAATATTTGTTTATTGGTTGCTATAACTGACAAGTGGATACAAATATTAGCTTGAGAGGAATATTTTATTTTCTTAGTTTTTATATACTTTTAGAATTCTGTGTCTACTCTTCGCAGGACAGGTGTGACAACGTAGAAGCCTGGAGACTGACTGTCCAATCATTTTTAGGTCAATCATCGGTCAAAGAGAGAGAGAGAGAGAGAGAGAGAGAGAGAGAGAGAGAGAGAGAGTGGGGGGTGAGCGAGCAGCAACAGCAGAAGAGAAAAGAGAATAGATTTTTGGGTATCTTGGTTAGTTGAGTTCTTTTAGAGAAATAGAGGATTAAAGAAACAATGTTTTTTCTTCCTGGTAGTAGTATGTGGCCTGAGGTCACTTAGGTTCACTCCTACAACCTCTTAAAAAATTTTTTCAGAAATAATCGTAAAAATTTAGATTATGGATGCATTTTAATTAATTATCAGATGAAATATGTCGCCGAATTCGATGGTTGATATTGTCGAAATTGTTTAAAAGCAAACAAAGAATATCATACATAAAAAGGGGAACACAACAACAAAAAATAACAAAAAAAAAACTATCAAAACAAAATAAAACCAACGAATAAAAGGTGTATTTAACATTCTTCAATTTAATTTTTTATGAAAGAAACGATGAAGCAGTGACGATATTATTTCTATTAATTAAATTCACTCCACGACCTTAACATTAAAAGTTGGGTGCTTGTACAGTTTAATCAAGACATTAAAAAATGAAAATATCGAAAAAAAAAAAAAAATGTTATATTGTACGTATCCGTTTTGGACTGAAGATCTCCGAAAAAAAATTTCACTTAATTTGATCGAGTATTTTTTTGTTGTTTTACAGGGGAAAAACACATTCATATGAGAGCGCGTTTGCATTATGGAATTTGTTGACACGCCGCGGGGAGATAACTCCATTTAAAATGCTGATACTCCCTCCCCATCCTTATTACTTGCTTTTCTTTTTAAAAATCTAACCTTTTGCTCGATATCATAAAAAATGGTTTTTTTTTTTTTTGTTTTCGCTATAAAACAAAAACTACTTGATGAAATTAAGTGAAATTTTTTTTCCGGAGAACTGCGTTCCATAACAGATACGGGCACTATAACCTTTTACCGATATTTTAATTTTTTAATGTCTTGATTAAACTGTATAAGTACTAAAAGTTGGAATGTTAAATACAAATTTTTTTTAATCCTGATGTCGTTAATTAACGTTAAAATTATTTGAAATTAATTTTGAAAGATTTCATTCAAGGGAGATAACTACTGTAAAGTAGTAAAGGTTGTTATTTCTCTTGAGTAATTATATTACTACACCAAATACACCATATGTTGTTATAAACAGCTTTATTAATAATGCAAAATATAGACACACACACACACACACACACACACACACACACACACACACACACACACACACACACATACACACACTTGGGTTTCTGTTGCAGAGCGGGTGAAATTTTACTGAGGAAAAAATTTATAACTTAAAAAAAAATATTTCGTTTTATCTTGGGATAGGGCATCTTAACAGATGCCAGCCAGTCACTTACTCTCTCATACAATCTAACTGCGAGGTAGTTTAAAATTATAATAATCCCTTTAAGTGTTTGTACCTCTTGTGCACTTGGTTCACCGGGTATATTTGTAGGTAGTTTTCGAAAAAAAATTAATGTGTCCGGTTGCTCTTATGATGATTTTCCAAAGATAACAGTTTCTTTTTATGACGCTATCCTCATCGGGGGGGGGGGGCGGGCTGAAGTGAGTACTCGACCTTGTCCAAGGATGTCCCACACACTAGCGGAGGGAAGGAGGCGCCTAACTTTTCCTTTGACAGAACTGCTGTGCCACACACTTCATTCTGGAATATACCAATATTCATAGAATTTTACAACTGTTCCTGTGTCCTCATTATTTCAGCTTGGAGTATCCTTTTTACAAAATCCTTTTATATTAATTTTCAATTTACGTGCTAATAAGCATAATTTATAATTACCTACATCTATTTTGCTATTAACATTTGCTCTGATGAAATGAGCCATTCATTGAAAATCCATGGACTAAAAAAAAAACTTTAATAATGAATTTGTACTTCTTTGGCAAAAGATTTGTTATAATTGTACAGAATTTAATTCAGAATTGCCGTATATATATATATATATATATATATATATATATATATATATATATATATATATATATATATATATATATATATACATATATATATACATATATATATATATATATATATATATATATATATATATATATATATATATATATTACATAAATTTAACATTACAACATTTAACATTATATATATATATATTACATAAAGTTAACATTACATTTAATACCAGGCGTTGCCTGGTATTAAATGTAATGTTAAATTTCTTATAAAAATGATAAGAAATTGAGACATGTGCATGCGAGTATTATGTTTTTTCTAAACAGTTCATTTTTTGTAAGTAAAAAAATATACTCGAACTGAGATCGAAACCGAAACCCA
>NC_136519.1:2337688-2537688 GCF_053919585.1 Euprymna scolopes
CGCGAAATGGGAACAATCTACGATACTTATAAATACATTATTATTTATTCTTAACATGAGTAAGAAAAACTTTTGATGTACGTGCCCGTTATGAAATGAAGTTGTCATAAAGAAAAATTGGCGAACCTGAACAAGAATCACCCCTCTAATTTTTATAGTATGTTTTAGTATGTAGTATGGTTTTCGAGGTTGGAGGTGTTTATTCTGAAAGCCGTTCTTAACACGGGAAGGTTGGGAGTATTTATACTACGCTGTGTTAGGTCGTAAAAAATACCAACTCCAGAATACCAGTTAGAATTATAAGGAGGGGGTGTAGAGGACTAGGATATATAAATCCTAATCCCGTTACAAAAGAAAATAATGAAACGAATGGAATGAAGGAAACAAAAACACAATTGCTGGATGAGATAAACGTGTCGTTTATTTACTGTTGAAAGAATGAATGCTTTAGATATAACACGTGTTCATGCCCGCGCGGGTGTAACCATCGTTTGTTGTGGGACTAGTAGTATAGAAGGAAAAAGGAAATGTGTGTATATCTGACATTCGGGTCACTATCGTTTGTTCGCATGTGGGAAGAGAAGTGAGTAATATAGTGGAAATGTGAATGACAGTCCAGCGTGTAAACAAAGAAAAGGATAGAGGGTTGACATCAGTTAAACTGTGCGCCATGTTAGCAGTCAGCTACGCGGTGGTGTTCTCTGTGACAAGTTGTATATACAGAGAGAGAAAGAGTGAGAATGTCAATCCAGTTCATGGAGAGAGGAACCGTATAAAGTGTACGTACGGTCTGTTAGCTTTTTGTCCCACATAGTAGCAAGTGGCGTGAGGCACGCACGTGCGTGCGCCTGCCGAAAAGGCACGCTGTCAGTCCGTAGACCGCCCAGCTCGGAAGCTGGCTCGAAAAGAAAGAAGCTGCTTATTGCTCTTGCTTTTATAGGTGTTTCCGGTGGTCTTTTGCGCTTGTGTGGATTTCGTTTGAAAGGGGAAGTGACGTTGTCCATGTGTGCGTACGTGTGTGCGTATGTGAGTACATGTGTGTACATTAGCATGTGTGTGTATACACGTGAATGTGAGTGTATACACGTGAACGTGAATATATGTACATGTGTGGACGTGCGCGTGTATGTTTGTGTGTGCGTATGTATATGACAAGTAATATGGCTTGAAATGTGATCGCGTGTTTTTGTGTCAGACTAGAAAAGGCTCGCGCAGGGGTCATTTTCGTTCAGCGCCGCCTAAAAATCATGGTGGTTACCATAATGTAACACTTGTTGGGTAGGTCACCATTTCGGCGAGTCCCCCTCTTGGGGAATCGTCGAGATTAACAAGAAGACGGGAGTGTTGGAACGGTCTAGAAACCGACCTGGGGATAATAATAATAATAACAACAAAGAAACAAGACATTTCAAAACGAAACGGTTTTTATATACGTTTCAGCATCCAAGGTTACAGTAAGTATATAAGTTGTATTGGGTCATAGAAAGTTCGTGATTTTTCATTTTGTGTAATGACTCTGGAACAACTCGTCTCTCCGTCTTGGTTTCAGCCGTCTTTTTTTTTACTGGAATATTTTATATCTTCTTCTTTCCCCCCCAGAACTGTCCTCTGTCTTGATTGACTAAAATCTCTGGTCGCACAGAGAGAAAAGAGGAAAGGAAGGGAAATGGGAAAGGTAGAGAGAAAGAGAAATGTAATGGAGTTGTAGTAATTTTGGCTTCACTACAAAATCACTTAATTTGATCAAGTATTTAAAAAAAGAAAATCAGCAAAAAATTACTTAAGTACCGTATTTTTTGTTTTACTACTCTGTATTTTCACTTAACCATTTAAAAGACAAATGATACAGTAAAACTTTAACTTGAAAATCCTATATAAAAACGCAGAGTATAAATACCCAATCTATTCCGACGCTGTTTGTAAATGTTCTGATGGTTTTAGTCTCGTAAATTATAATATGAAAACAAAAACGGTTTTCTTAATAGTCGCGTAAATTATTATTAATGTTACTGACTTTGTTACATTAAAAATTTTCGCAGCTTTCTTTTTTTAATGTTTTGATTTAATAAAAATTTTGAGCGTCCTAAATTATGAGGAAAACATGAAAGATTTTCTTAGTTAAAGAGAGTTGTCGCCCTCAGAACAACCGCCGCCCCACCGTGGGAAGATACGACGGAAGAGCGAAAAGTGAGAAGGCGTGTGTATTCTCACCCTCAAAAAATGTTTCAACAACGCAAACGGAATTCTCCGGTAGGAGCACCTCAGGCGATTATCATAAACTAGCTCTTTCCCAAAGCGAGAAGATAAAGCCTGTGAGGGTGGACCTCTTAGAACTACACAGAATGATACCCCCCAAACGCAAATCATTACCTATGCAAAAATTATTCAATCTCTGTCGAACTGATTGGCGATGACGTATCCTCGAGTTGGCATGTAGAAACTCAACTCAGGTAAGTACTTTTCACTTCATTTGATCACCATTGTACTTTTTGCATACTCGCTTCATGGTGCTTTCTGTTCTCAGTCTTTGGATCCTCCCAGACACTTCTTGACTATTTTCTATGGGGGAAACCGATGTTGATACCACTGCGTGCATTTGTTGTGCGAGAGTAGGGGATGTGTTAGATTCTATTTTTGAACTATTTTTCCTCTACTAGTTTCAGTTCTCTTGGTTCCGTCTAGTATGTCTTATTACTATCTTTGATGTCTCCAGCGCGTTGTCTATTTCAGCATTCACTGATACTAATTTGCTACATCGGCTGGTTTCCGCGCTCCATGATGTTTCTTAATATTTAGGTTGTTTTCATCAATGTTATGATGTGTTATATTGATTCCAATTTTCTTATGCTTTTTTCTTGTCACTGTTCCTAGTGCTCCTCGGATGATTAGCATCACACATGTTTTCTTCATGTATTATATTCACATCACTTCTTTGGCCAGCTCCTTGAAATGCAGAGATATTTTTGTCGCCTTCATTTTCACATTGCTGAGATAGCGACCAAAGAGATTTTTTCATCTTGTTGGCTATTATCATATTTGGTCTTTTTGCTTGTATGCATCTGGTCTTTTCTCTTTCATTTAATTTCATTTTCCAATATTGGTTCCGAATTTTGCCTTGTATATTTGTTCCCCATGAATAACAGCGCATGGTTATAAAAAAAAAATTTGAAAAAAAAATGATAAATAATAAAAATTAAAAATAATAATAATAAAAAATTAAAAAAGAAATGATAAATAATAAAAATTAAAAAAGAAATGATAAATAATAAAAATTAAAAAAGAAATAATAAATAATAAAAATCAAAAAAGAAATGATAAATAATAAAAATTAAAAAAAGATATAATAAATAATAAAAATACAAAACGAAATGATCAATAATAAAAATTAAAATAGAAATGATAAATAATAAAAAATTAAAAAAGAAATGATAAAAATAAAAATTAAAAAAGAAATGATAAAAATAAAACATTAAACAAAAAATGATACAAAAAAAATTAAAAAAGAAATGATAAAAATAAAAATTAAAAAAAATGATAAAAACTAAGAATTAAAAAAATATAAATACTAAAATTAAAAAAGAAATAATAAATATAAAAAGTTAAAAAAGACATAATGAATAATAAAAATTAAAATAGAAATAATAAATTGTAAAAATTAAAATAGTAATTAAAAATAATAACAATAAAAAATGAAATAATAGATAATAAATATTAAAAAAGTAATAATAAATAATAAAAATTAAAAAAGTAATAATAAATAATAAAAATCAAAAAAGAAACAATAAATAATAAAAATTTAAAAAGAAATAATAAATAATAAAAATTTAAAAAGAAATAATAAATAATAAAAATTGAAAAATAAATAATAAATAATAAAAATTAACAAAGAAATGAAAAATAATAAAAATTAAAAAAGAAATGATAAATAATCAAAATTAAAATAGAAATAATAAATAATAAAAATCAAAAAAGAAACAATAAATAATAAAAATTTAAAAAGAAATAATAAATAATAAAAATTGAAAAATAAATAATAAATAATAAAAATTAACAAAGAAATGAAAAATAATAAAAATTAAAAAAGAAATGATAAATAATCACAATTAAAATAGAAATAATAAATAATAAAAATAAAAAAAGAAATAATAAATAATAAAAAGTAAAATAGAAATGATAACTAATACAAATTAAAAAAGAAGTGATAAATAATAAAAATTAAAAAACACATATAAATAATAAAAATAAAAAAAGAAATAATAAATAATAAAGATTAAAAAAGAAACAATAAATAATAAAAATTAAAAAAGAAATGATAAAAATAAAAATAAAAAAAATAAATAATAAATAATAAAAATTAAAACAGAAATAATAAATAGTAAAAATTAAAAGAGAAATAATAAATAATAAAAATTAAAAAAGAAATAACAAAAATTAAAAATTAAAAAAGAAATAATAAATAATAAAAATTAAAAAAGAAAAAATAAATAATAAAAATAAAAATACAAATAATAATTAATAAAAATTAAAAAGAAATAATAAATAAAAAAAAATATAAAAGAAAAAATAAATAATAAAACTTAAAAAATAAATAATAAATAATAATAATTAAAAAAGAAATAATAAAATATGAAAAGTAAAAAGAAATAATATATAATAAAAAATAATAAAAAAAATAAATAATAAAAATTAAAAAAGAAATAATAATAAATAACAATTAAAAATAAATAATAAATAAAAAAAATAAAAAGGAAATAATAAATAATAAAAATTAAAAAAGAAATGATAAATAATAAAAATTAAAAAAGAAATAATAAAATATGAAAAGTAAAAAGAAATAATAAATAATAAATATTAAAAAAGAAATAATAATTTAAAAAAATTAAAGAAAGAGATCATAAATAATAAAAATTAAAAAATAAAAAATACATAATAAACATAAAAAAAAGAAATAATAAATAATAAAAATAAAGAATGAAATAATAAATAATAAAAATTAAAAAAGAAATAATAAATAATAAAAATTAAAAAAAAATAATAAATAATAAAAATTAAAAAAAAATAATAAATAATAAAAATTAAAAAGAAATACTAAAAAATAAAAATTTAAAAAGAAATAATAAATAATAAAAATTAAAGAAGAAATAATAAAAAATAAAAATTTAAAAAGAGATAATAAATAATAAAAATTAAAAAAGAAATGATAAATAATAAAAATTAATAAATAAATAATAAGTAATAAAAATTAAAAAAGAAATAATAAATAATAAAAACTAAAAAAGAAATCATAAATAATAAAAATTAAAAAAAAATAATAAATAATAAAAATTAAAAAGAAATAATAAATAATAAAAATTAAAAAATAAATAATAAATAATAAAAATTAAAATAGTAATTAAAAATAATAAAAATTAAAAAAAAATGATAAATAATAAAAATTTAAAAAAGAATTAATAAATAATAAAAATTAAAAAAGAAATAATAAAGAATAAAAAAGTAAAAAGAAATAATAAATAATAAAAATTGAAAAAGAAATAATAAAAAATAAAAAAGTAAAGAGAAATAATAAATAATAAAAATTAAAAAAGAAATAATAAAAAAATAAAAAAAGTAAAAAGAAATAAAAAATAATAAAAATGAAAAAAGAAATAACAAATAATAAAAATTAAAAAAAGAGATAATTAATAATAAAAATTAAAAAAGAAATAATAAAGAATAAAAATTTAAAAAGAAACAAAAAATAATAAAAATTAAAAAAGAAATAATAAATAATAAAAATGAAAACAGACATAAAAAATAATAAAAATTAAAAAGAGTTAATAAATAATCAAAATTAAAAAAGAAATAATAAAGAATAAAAATTTAAAAAGAAATAATAAATAATAAAAATTAAAAAAGAAATAATAAATAATAAAAATTAAAATAGTAATTAAAAATAATAAAAATTAAAAAAGAAATGAAAAATACTAAAAATTTAAATAGAAATGATAAATAAAAAAATTATGAAAAGAAATGATAAATAATGAAAATTAAAAAAATAAATGATAAATAATAAAAGTTAAAAAAGAAATAATAAATAAAAAAAGTAAGAAGAAATGATAAATAATTAAAATTAAAAAAAATGATAAATAATAAAAATTGAAAAAAAGAAAAATAATAAAATTAAAAAAAAAAAAAATAATAAAAATTAAAAAAGAAATAATAAATCATAAACATTAAAAAAAGAAATAATAAATAAAAAAAATTAAAAAAGAAATAATAAATAATACAAATAAAATAAGTAATGATAATAATAAAAATTAAAAAAAATTGTAAAAAATTATAAATCATAAAATTAAAAAAGGAATGATAAAATAAAATTACCAAAAATTTGTAAAAACAAATAAATCATAAAATTAAAAAAGGAATGATAAAATAAAAATTAAAAAAAAATGATAAATAAAAAACTTAAAAAAGAAATGATAATAATAAATATTAAAAAAAAGATAAATCATTAAAATATAAAAGGAATAATAATAAAAAATTAAAATAGAAATAATAAATAAGAAAACTGAAAAACGAAATTATAAAAATAAAAATTACAAAAGAAATAAGTAATAATAAAAATAAAAAATATAATAAATAATAATAATTAAAACATAATAAAATTTGTAAAATAAATGATAAACTGAAAATATAAAAAGAAATGATAACTAATATACATTAAATACAAATGAAAAAAAAAAGAATTAAATAAAATTATAAATAATAAAAATTTAAAAAAGAAGTGATAAAAATAAACATTAAAAAAGAAATGAGATAAAAATAAAAAAAAATGATAAAAGTAAAAATTAGAAATAAATGATAAATAATACAAATTTAAAAAGAAATGATAATAAAAAAATTAAAAAAGAAATGATAAATAATATAAATTAAAACATATGATAAATAAAAAAAAATTAAAAAAGAAATTATATACAATAAAAATTAAAGAAAAATTATGAATAAAAAAATTAAAAAAATGACGAAAATAAAATAAAAAAAGCAATGATAATAATACAAATTTAAAAAAAATGACAAAAATATAAATAAAAACAAATGATAAAATAAAAACAATTGTAAAAATAAACATTTAAAAGGAAATGAAAAATAATAAAACAAAAAAAGAAATGATAAAAACAAAATAAAAAAAATGATCAAAAATGATAAATAATAAAAATTAAAAAAGAAATGACAAATAATAAAAATTAAAAAAGAAATAGTAAATAATAAAAATTAAAAAAGTAATAATAAATAATAAAAATTCAAAAAGAAATAAATAATAAAAATTAAAAAAGAAATGATAAATAATGAAAATTAAAAAAGAAATGATAAATAATAAAAATTAAAAAAAGAAATGATAAATAATAAAAATTAAAATAGAAATGATAAATAATAAACATTAAAAAAGTAATAATAAAAAATAAAAATTACAAAAGAAATAATAAATAATAAACATTAAAAAGGAAATGATAAATAATAAAAATTAAAAAAGAAATAATAAATAATAAAAATTCAAAAAGAAATAAATAATAAAAATTAAAAAAGAAATGATAAAAATAAAAATTAAAAAAGAAATGATAAATAATAAAAATTAAACAGGAAATGATAAATAATAAAAATTTGAAAAGAAATAATAAATAATAAAAATTAAAAAAGAAATGATAAATAATAAAAATTCAAAAAGAAATAATAAATAATAAACATTAAAAAAGAAATGATAAATAATAAAAATTAAAAAAGAAATAATAAATAATAAACATTAAAAAAGAAATAATAAATAATAAACATTAAAAAAGAAATGATAAATAATAAAAATTACAAAAGAAATAATAAATAATAAACATTAAAAAGGAAATGATAAATAATAAAAATTAAAAAAGAAATAATAAATAATAAACATTAAAAAAGAAATGATAAATAATAAAAATTAAACAGGAAATGATAATTAATAAAAATTTGAAAAGAAATAATAAATAATAAAAATTAAAAAAGGAATGATAAATAATAAAAATTCAAGGAAATTATAAATAATAAAAATTAAAAAAGAAATGATAAATAATAAAAATTAAAAAAGAAATGATAAATAATAAAAATTAAAAAGGAAATGATAAATAAAAATTTTTTTAAAAGAAATGATAAATAATAAAAATTAAAAAAGAAATGATAAATATTAAAAATAAAAAAGTAATAATAAAAAATAAAAATTACAAAAGAAATAATTAATAATAAATATTAAAAAGGAAATGATAAATAATAAAAATTAAAAAAGAAATAATAAATAATAAAAATTAAAAAAGAAATAATAAATAGTAAATATTAAAAAAGAAATGATAAATAATAAAAATTAAAAAAGAAATAATAAATAATAAAAATTAAAAAAGAAATAATAAATAATAAAAATTAAAAAGGAAATGATAAATAATAAAAATTAAAAAAGAAATAATAAATAATAAAAATGAAAACAGACATAAAAAATAATAAAAATTAAAAAAGAAATGATTAATAATAAAAATTAAAAAAGAAATAATAAATAATAAAAATAAAAAAGGAAATGATAAATAATAAAAATTAAAAAAGAAATAATTAAAAATAAAAAGTAAAAAGAAATAATAAATAATAAAAATTAAAAAAGAAATAATAAATAATAAAAATTAAAAAAGAAATAATAAATAATAAAAATTAAAAAAGAAATAATAAATAGTAAATATTAAAAAAGAAATGATAAATAATAAAAATTAAAAAAGAAATAATAAATAATAAAAATTAAAAAAGAAATAATAAATAGTAAATATTAAAAAAGAAATGATAAATAATAAAAATTAAAAAAGAAATAATAAATAATAAAAATTAAAAAAGAAATGATAAATAATAAAAATTAAAAAAGAAATAATAAATAATAAAAATTAAAAAAGAAATGATAAATAGTAAATATTAAAAAAGAAATAATAAATAATAAATATAAAAAAAAAATAATAAATCATAAACATAAAAAAAATAAATAATAAATAAAAAAAAATAAATAATAAATAATAAAAATTAAAAAAGTAATGATAATAATAAAAATTAAAAAAAATTGTAAAAAATTATAAATCATAAAATTAAAAAAGGAATGATAAAATAAAATTACCAAAAATTTGTAAAAACAAATAAATCATAAAATTAAAAAAGGAATGATAAAATAAAAATTAAAAAAAAATGATAAATAAAAAAATTAAAAAAGAAATGGTAATAATAAATATTAAAAAAAAGATAAATCATTAAAATATAAAAGGAATAATAATAAAAAATTAAAATAGAAATAATAAATAAGAAAACTGAAAAACGAAATTATAAACATAAAAATTACAAAAGAAATATGTAATAATAAAAATAAAAAATATAATAAATAATAATAATTAAAACATAATAAAATTTGTAAAATAAATGATAAACTGAAAATATAAAAAGAAATGATAACTAATATACATTAAATACAAATGACAAAAAAAAGAATTAAATAAAATTATAAATAATAAAAATTAAAAAAAGAAGTGATAAAAATAAACATTAAAAAAGAAATGAGATAAAAATAAAAAAAAATGATAAAAGTAAAAATTAGAAATAAATGATAAATAATACAAATTTAAAAAGAAATGATAATAAAAAAATTAAAAAAGAAATGATAAATAATATAAATTAAAACATATGATAAATAAAAAAAAATTAAAAAAGAAATTATATACAATAAAAATTAAAGAAAAATTATAAATAAAAAAAATAAAAAAATGACGAAAATAAAATAAAAAAAGAAATGATAATAATACAAATTTAAAAAAAAATGACAAAAATATAAATAAAAACAAATGATAAAATAAAAACAATTGTAAAAATAAACATTTAAAAGGAAATGAAAAATAATAAAACAAAAAAAGAAATGATAAAAACAAAATAAAAAAAAATGATCAAAAATGATAAATAATAAAAATTAAAAAAGAAATGATAAATAATAAAAATTAAAAAAGTAATAATAAATAATAAACATTCAAAAAGAAATAAATAATAAAAATTAAAAAAGAAATGATAAATAATGAAAATTAAAAAAGAAATGATAAATAATAAAAATTAAAAAAGAAATGATAAATAATAAAAATTAAAAAAGAAATGATAAATAATAAAAATATAAAAAGAAATGATAAATAATAAAAATTCAAAAAGAAATAAATAATAAACATTAAAAAAGAAATGATAAATAATGAAAATTAAAAAAGAAATGATAAATAATAAAAATTAAAAAAGAAATGATAAATAATAAAAATTAAAAAAGAAATGATAAATAATAAAAATTAAAAAGGAAATGATAAATAAAAATTTTTTTTAAAAGAAATGATAAATAATAAAAATTAAAAAAGAAATGATAAATAATAAAAATAAAAAAGTAATAATAAAAAATAAAAATTACAAAAGAAATAATAAATAATAAACATTAAAAAGGAAATGATAAATAATAAAAATTAAAAAAGAAATAATAAATAATAAAAATTATAAAAAAAATAATGAGTAATAAAAATTAAAAAAGAAATAATAAATAATAAATATTAAAAAAGAAATAAATAATAAAAATTTAAAAAAAATGATTAATAATAAAAATTAAAAAAGAAATGATAAATAATAAAAATTAAAAAAGAAATAATAAATAAAAAAAATTCAAAAAGAAATAAATAATAAAAATGAAAAAAGAAATAATAAATAATAAAAATTAAAAAGGAAATGATAAATAATAAAAATTAAAAAAGAAATGATAAATAATAAAAATTAAAAAGGAAATAATAAATAATAAAAATCAAAAAAGAAATGATTAATAATAAAAATTAAAAAAGAAATAATAAATAATAAAAATAAAAAAGGAAATGATAAATAATAAAAATCAAAAAAGAAATAATTAAAAATAAAAAGTAAAAAGAAATAATAAATAATAAACATGAAAAAAGAAATAATAAATAGTAAATATTAAAAAAGGAAATGATAAATAATAAAAATCAAAAAAGAAATAATTAAAAATAAAAAGTAAAAAGAAATAATAAATAATAAACATGAAAAAAGAAATAATAAATAGTAAATATTAAAAAAGGAAATGATAAATAATAAAAATCAAAAAAGAAATAATAAATAATAAAAATTAAAAAAGAAATGATAAATAATAAAAATTAAAAAAGAAATAATAAATAATAAAATTTAAAAAAGAAATGATAAATAATAAAAATTAAAAAAGAAATAAGAAATAATAAAAATTAAAAAAGAAATGATAAATAATAAAAATTAAAAAAGAAATAATAAATAATAAAAATTAAAAAAGAAATGATAAATAATAAAAATTAAAAAAGAAATAATAAATAATAAAAATTAAAAAAGAAATGATAAATAATAAAAATTAAAAAAGAAATAAGAAATAATAAAAATTAAAAAAGAAATAATAAATAATAAATATTAAAAAAGAAATGATAAATAATAAAAATTAAAAAAGAAATAATAAATAATAAAAATTAAAAAAGAAATGATAAATAATAAAAATTAAAAAAGAAATAATAAATAATAAAAATTAAAAAAGAAATGATAAATAATAAAAATTAAAAAAGAAATAAGAAATAATAAAAATTAAAAAAGAAATGATAAATAGTAAATATTAAAAAAGAAATAATAAATAATAAACATTAAAAAAGGAATAATAAATAATAAACATTAAAAAAGAAATAATAAATAATAAAAATTAAAAAAGAAATAATAAATAATAAAAATTAAAAAAGAAATAATAAATAATAAAAATTGAAAAAGAAATAATAAATAATAAACATTAAAAAAGGAATAATAAATAATAAACATTAAAAAAGAAATGATAAATAATAAAAATTAAAAAAAAATAATAAATAATAAACATTAAAAAAGAAATAATAAATAATAAACATTAAAAAAGGAATAATAAATGATAAAAATTAAAAAAGAAATGATAAATAATAAAAATTGAAAAAGAAATGATAAATAATAAAAATTAAAAAAAAATAATGAGTAATAAAAATTAAAAAAGAAATAATAAATAATAAACATTAAAAAAGGAATTATAAATAATAAAAATTAAAAAAGAAATGATAAATAATAAAAATTAAAAAAGAAATGATAAATAATAAAAATTAAAAAAGAAATGATAAATAATAAAAATTGAAAAAGAAATGATAAATAATACAAATTAAAAAAGAAATAATAAATAATAAAAATTAAAAAAGAAATAATAAAAAATAAAAATTAAAAAAGAAATAATAAATAATAAAAATTAAAAAAGAAATAATAAATAATAAAAATAAAAAAAAATAATGAGTAATAAAAATTAAAAAAGAAATAATTAAAAATAAAAAGTAAAAAGAAATAATAAATAATAAAAATTAAAAAAGAAATAATAAATAATAAAAATTAAAAAAGAAATAATAAATAATAAAATAAAAACAATAACGATGAAAAAATTATGCTAAAGGGGGAAAATATGATTGAATAATGTAAAAAAAGGGAACCAGATATAAGAAAAAAAAAAGAGAAACGAAAAAGAAGGGTATAAAAATAAAGTAAAGAAAAAAGACAAGAAGAAAACCGGAAATAAAGTAACTTAAATGAAAAAAAGAAAAGAAAAGAGAAAGATAAAATCTAATGACAAATAAAATAAAATAATGAAACATAATGGAAAATAATGAAAAAAGTAAAAAGAAAAAAAAAACGTTATATAAAATATGAAACAAAACAAAATAAGAATGAAAAATAAATTAAACGGAAAATAAAATAAATAAAAATACGAATGAAAAACAGTAAAAAAAATATAAAAAAAGAATCAGAAAAACGCAATATAACAAACGAACGCATAAAAATAAGAACGGGGAAAAATTAGAATAAAGGTTGAAAAAAAGTAAAAGGAAAGAAAGAAAGAAAACGAGATAGAAAAAGAAAAAAACACACACAAGTTCCAAACCTTTCCCTTAGTGGTTTATTTTTTGTTGTTGTTGGAGACTTGGCCAGTTGTGTAAAAATACCAAGAGCGATGTCTGGAATACATTTGGAATAAAAGCTGTCTGAAAATATAATCGATGACTCCAGGTCGTTTCTTTGTAAAATGTGTTCATTTCAGCTTTTAACAAATTCATCAACTAAACCCCAGATGAATGAAGGTAATGTTTCCCTGTTTGGCAAGGTATAATTCAACAGTTGGTTTTAAGTGAGGGCCACATCATACCATTTCACATCTTTGAAGTCAACTTGAAAGTCAACAGTATACACGCGCCGATTCCATATGCGACGATAATGTCTAAATTTGGGTTGTAATAAGTCAGGGATAGTTCCGATGTGAGCACTTCTTTTAGCTTTTCGAATGCTATCTTGCATTCCGTGGTCAAGTTCCAAACCTTGGTTCATTTTAAGGTGCATGCAATGTGTGCATATTAGCATATTAGGAATGATGACTTGATAGCAGTTAACCCTAAAATAATTTGCAGTATTGTCATGCACATATTCTTTTATTGCTATGGACATTTCTGTATTGGACCATCTACCATTCCTATCTATTGTCGCTCAAAGTATTTTATTTCGTCGAGGAAAATTCACATTTGGTGTCTTTAAGTGTGAAGTCGTACTCGTTTATTTTTTCGAATACCTGAAAAACGTGTTTTCTATGTTGCTCTATAGATTCGCTTTTCATCAGCATATCGTCTAGATATCCGGTGGAAAATCAAGGCCGCTCAACATCGTGTCGATTATCTGTTGAAAGATAACTGGTGCGACTTTGATCCTGAAAGTTAACTTATTTAACTCAAATAGTCTCTTGTGCGGGGTAATGCACACAGGTTTTGAGTTTTCATCTTCAAGGGGAATCTGGTGGTACGCCTCGCTCAGATCTAATTTTGAAAATATTTTCCCTCCATTTAGTTTCGTAAAAACTTCTCCGGGGCTGGGTATGGGTAATGACGATCCTTATGTACGGCATTGAATACGTTCGAGAAGTCTGCGTAGACTTTGATATCGTTTGATTTTTCTTTATATACGCGGTAGTCAACTGGGTTAAAAATTCCTGTATTGACAATTCTGTCTAGTTCTACGTCAATCTTTTGTATAGAGGAAAATGGTATGCTGCATTTCTTTTTGAAGACTGGGGTGGCATTGCCTGTAACTTGAACGTCCCCACCATTTTTGTACAGCGGCCTAGTTTATCCGGAAAATGAAAACATTGTGGAACGACCCCTTCAATTCTTTCTTTAGTTCATCATTTTCGGCTGTAAGGTTGTCAACTTTTTGATAAAAATCGCTAATCGGCGAGTCGCAGAGTTCAAACTTTTGATCCAATCTGTCCAAAAAAGATTTTTAGTATATTTTAATACAAAACACCTTGAGATTCAGTGTTTCTCCCTTTAACTTCACCTTCAAACCTTAATCTTTCTCCAGTTATGGAACGAGGTACTTTCTTGGTTCTCATCATCCTCGGTTTTCCGATTTTGCACCAAGTATGGTGGTTTATGATGGTGGGACAAATCCGAACTCTCAAGTTGAAGTCTAACATTCTTGTTTCCCATTTTTTCACGTACTTCCATACATTTTCATCCTCCGCTTGAGTTCTCGTTGTATTTACATAGCTCCTGCGAGATCCTTTTGGTCTACAATGTGAGACTTTGTGTCCGTTGCGTCTGTACCGATCACATTTCCGGGACCGGTATGAACAATCCTTCTGCCAGTGGAGTTCTCCACATCCTTTGCATGGGCAACGGGGTAACTCAGGTTTCTTTTGAGATTTTTCCCGAGGGTCATGTTTGGCTTTCTCTTGACTGTTTGGAGAGTAAGTTTTTTGTTACCTCGTACCTTCATAATGAGTGCTACACCTGCCTCTTCTATATTTTTGGAGTCTTGCTTCTCCGACGTGATTCTTTAGCATTCCTCAGCCAATTGTTGAAGGGTTATGTTTGGTTCCTTTGGGGGAAAATATTCTGGTCTGACTCTTTGTTGTCTTTCTTCGCTATTACGTTAATTAATAGTTCCAATTTTTTCTTTGTCTGTGACTGCATTTCCAGTATTTTTGTTCGCTGAATTGCCTTCTTTCCTCATCTCTTTCTCCTCTTTTCGCTTCTCTTTCCTTTTTCATCCTTTTCTTCTTTCTTATTCTCTTTGTCTTTCTCTTCTTTCTTATTTCCTTTCTCTTTCTTCTTTTTTTCTTCTTCTTTTCTTCTTTCGTCTTCTTTTTATTTCTGTAATTCCAGAGTCTGAGTCTGCTGTAACTGTACCAGTTAAACAAGCTGCTTGAAAGATCTTCCATTTTGAAATAAATTAAAGGCTCACTAGCCAAATCTGTGTCTAAGAAATGATAAACAGAAAACACGTGACTTAACGGTGAAGATATGCCAAATTAATATTCCCGAAGAAAAGAAAAACACGTACGTAACAGAAAAATGTTCAATTTTTCACAGAGAACAAAAGACATTTGAAAATTTATTTTAACTCTTCCTCGAAAAAAATACAAAGCATTTTGTATCAAGAAGAATTTAGAATACGAATACGAATTGTAAGCAAAAATCCAGTCGAGTATTCGCGTTGTTGTCCTGAATTCTCGTAATGGAAGAAATGCGATTTCTATCCTTTCACTTAAAAATTCTAGAGACTATTTTTATTAAGTTTTTGAGACCTTCTTTTTGCAAGCAAAAAGAAAATATTTTAGTTCTTAATTTAGTTTCTGTGTAATATTTCCCCCGTTTATTTTTCGCTGTTTTTTTCTCCCCCGTCATATTCATTACTTTTTTAAAAATCGTATTTTCTTTGATTTAGCTCTGTTGAGCGAGAAACGAAACCTGGTTAGCTAACCTTTATTTTCACTTTTTATTTTTTAAATCATCATGTCGATTGGTCTGTATTTAGCCATATATATATATATATATATATATATATATATATATATATATATATATATATATATAGTAATTTATAAAATATATATGGCGATTAAGCTACACTGAATATTCTGCGTTTCATCCAGTATAGGATTCGCCAGGCTTATATATATATATATATATATATATATATATATATATATATATATATATATATATATATATATATATATATATATATATATATCTTTTGAAACCAAGCAAAGTTTTTATTTCATTGTTTCCATCATGTATATACTTCAGGCGTTTTCTACAGCCATGTCGATCAAGCGTGTCAACAATTTCCACTTCTTGTCTTTAATAGATGATGCAAATCGTGTTTTACAAGATTTGCATCACATGCATGGAGTTTGATACAATGCCTATGTTTATACATCATCAAGCAAATAGAATAATAGCAAATTTCACAAGAATTTTTAGAAGTTCCATCAACTCGCTGATGAGTAGAGATAGATTTTATGGTTCCTTCAAGGTCAGTAGTAAGAAGGGCTTTCGTATATAATTTGATAAATTTAGCGTCGGCTGCTGTTATTTGTTTTAAACTGCTATTTTCAGATATCTTGCAAAAATGAGTCTGTGATCTAATATATCTGACACTATCAGCCAAGCGCCTACCCTGTCTCATTACTGCAATGTTGCATTCTTTTTTATGGGGGTGGTTAAAAGTATTTTTTCTTAAGTATACTCTGATAAACGCATTCCACTTGTATCCTACTTGAGGTTCTATCCACCCTCAAGTATATACCCCAACAAACCCATGTGGTAACAAAATCCAACACCTTCTTTGTAGAGGTTCCTAAATACAGAGAAAACTTTGTACTCTAATTTCTTTTTCCTCTGAAAGACTTTGAAATTCACACCCTGCTTCCTGCTTCCCTGACTGTACTGACACGCAGAATTTTGCATGTGATGTAAACCGACGTCTCCATCACCTCCCTTCAGAGTCTTTTGTAAAACAAGGTCGAAAATAGTGACTATTTACGTACAAGTGACAATATGCATTGCGTACAAGTGACAATATGCATTACGTACAAGTGACAATTTGCATTACGTACAAGTGACAATATGCATTACGTACAAGTGACAATATGCATTACGTACAAGTGACAATTTGCATTACGTACAAGTGACAATATGCATTGCGTACAAGTGACAATATGCATTACGTACAAGTGACAATATTCATTACGTACAAGTGACAATATTCATTACGTACAAGTGACAATATGCATTGCGTACAAGTGACAATATGCATTACGTACAAGTGACAATATGCATTACGTACAAGTGACAATATTCATTACGTACAAGTGACAATATTCATTACGTACAAGTGACAATATGCATTACGTACAAGTGACAATATGCATTACGTACAAGTGACAATATGCATTACGTACAAGTGACAATATGCATTACGTACAAGTGACAATATGCATTACGTACAAGTGACAATATGCATTACGTACAAGTGACAATTTGCATTACGTACAAGTGACAATATGCATTACGTACAAGTGACAATATTCATTACGTACAAGTGACAATATTCATTACGTACAAGTGACAATATGCATTACGTACAAGTGACAATATGCATTACGTACAAGTGACAATATGCATTGCGTACAAGTGACAATATGCATTACGTACAAGTGACAATATGCATTACGTACAAGTGACAATATTCATTACGTACAAGTGACAATATTCATTACGTACAAGTGACAATATGCATTGCGTACAAGTGACAATATGCATTACGTACAAGTGACAATATGCATTACGTACAAGTGACAATATGCATTACGTACAAGTGACAATATTCATTACGTACAAGTGACAATATGCATTACGTACAAGTGACAATATGCATTACGTACAAGTGACAATTTGCATTACGTACAAGTGACAATTTGCATTACGTACAAGTGACAATATGCATTACGTACAAGTGACAATATGCATTGCGTACAAGTGACAATATGCATTACGTACAAGTGACAATTTGCATTACGTACAAGTGACAATTTGCATTACGTACAAGTGACAATATTCATTACGTACAAGTGACAATATTCATTACGTACAAGTGACAATATGCATTACGTACAAGTGACAATATTCATTACGTACAAGTGACAATATGCATTACGTACAAGTGACAATATTCATTACGTACAAGTGACAATATGCATTACGTACAAGTGACAATATGCATTACGTACAAGTGACAATTTGCATTACGTACAAGTGACAATATTCATTACGTACAAGTGACAATATTCATTACGTACAAGTGACAATATTCATTACGTACAAGTGACAATATTCATTACGTACAAGTGACAATATGCATTGCGTACAAGTGACAATATGCATTACGTACAAGTGACAATTTGCATTACGTACAAGTGACAATATTCATTACGTACAAGTGACAATATGCATTACGTACAAGTGACAATATTCATTACGTACAAGTGACAATATTCATTACGTACAAGTGACAATATGCATTGCGTACAAGTGACAATATGCATTACGTACAAGTGACAATATTCATTACGTACAAGTGACAATATGCATTACGTACAAGTGACAATATGCATTACGTACAAGTGACAATTTGCATTACGTACAAGTGACAATTTGCATTACGTACAAGTGACAATATGCATTACGTACAAGTGACAATATGCATTGCGTACAAGTGACAATATGCATTACGTACAAGTGACAATTTGCATTACGTACAAGTGACAATTTGCATTACGTACAAGTGACAATATTCATTACGTACAAGTGACAATATTCATTACGTACAAGTGACAATATGCATTACGTACAAGTGACAATATTCATTACGTACAAGTGACAATATTCATTACGTACAAGTGACAATATGCATTACGTACAAGTGACAATATGCATTACGTACAAGTGACAATATTCATTACGTACAAGTGACAATATTCATTACGTACAAGTGACAATATGCATTACGTACAAGTGACAATATT
This sequence comes from Euprymna scolopes, assembly GCF_053919585.1. Classification (NCBI taxonomy): domain Eukaryota; kingdom Metazoa; phylum Mollusca; class Cephalopoda; order Sepiida; family Sepiolidae; genus Euprymna; species Euprymna scolopes. The sequence continues at coordinate 2,356,668 of NC_136519.1, forward strand.
CATTACGTACAAGTGACAATATGCATTACGTACAAGTGACAATATGCATTACGTACAAGTGACAATATTCATTACGTACAAGTGACAATATTCATTACGTACAAGTGACAATATGCATTACGTACAAGTGACAATATTCATTACGTACAAGTGACAATATGCATTACGTACAAGTGACAATATTCATTACGTACAAGTGACAATATTCATTACGTACAAGTGACAATATTCATTACGTACAAGTGACAATATGCATTACGTACAAGTGACAATATTCATTACGTACAAGTGACAATATGCATTACGTACAAGTGACAATATTCATTACGTACAAGTGACAATATTCATTACGTACAAGTGACAATATTCATTACGTACAAGTGACAATATTCATTACGTACAAGTGACAATATTCATTACGTACAAGTGACAATATTCATTACGTACAAGTGACAATATTCATTACGTACAAGTGACAATATGCATTACGTACAAGTGACAATATTCATTACGTACAAGTGACAATATTCATTACGTACAAGTGACAATATTCATTACGTACAAGTGACAATATTCATTACGTACAAGTGACAATATTCATTACGTACAAGTGACAATATGCATTACGTACAAGTGACAATATTCATTACGTACAAGTGACAATATTCATTACGTACAAGTGACAATATTCATTACGTACAAGTGACAATATTCATTACGTACAAGTGACAATATTCATTACGTACAAGTGACAATATTCATTACGTACAAGTGACAATATTCATTACGTACAAGTGACAATATTCATTACGTACAAGTGACAATATGCATTACGTACAAGTGACAATATTCATTACGTACAAGTGACAATATTCATTACGTACAAGTGACAATATTCATTACGTACAAGTGACAATATTCATTACGTACAAGTGACAATATTCATTACGTACAAGTGACAATATTCATTACGTACAAGTGACAATATGCATTACGTACAAGTGACAATATTCATTACGTACAAGTGACAATATGCATTACGTACAAGTGACAATATTCATTACGTACAAGTGACAATATGCATTACGTACAAGTGACAATATTCATTACGTACAAGTGACAATATTCATTACGTACAAGTGACAATATTCATTACGTACAAGTGACAATATTCATTACGTACAAGTGACAATATTCATTACGTACAAGTGACAATATTCATTACGTACAAGTGACAATATTCATTACGTACAAGTGACAATATTCATTACGTACAAGTGACAATATGCATTACGTACAAGTGACAATATTCATTACGTACAAGTGACAATATGCATTACGTACAAGTGACAATATTCATTACGTACAAGTGACAATATGCATTACGTACAAGTGACAATATTCATTACGTACAAGTGACAATATTCATTACGTACAAGTGACAATATTCATTACGTACAAGTGACAATATGCATTACGTACAAGTGACAATTTGCATTACGTACAAGTGACAATTTGCATTACGTACAAGTGACAATATGCATTACGTACAAGTGACAATATGCATTGCGTACAAGTGACAATATGCATTACGTACAAGTGACAATTTGCATTACGTACAAGTGACAATTTGCATTACGTACAAGTGACAATATTCATTACGTACAAGTGACAATATGCATTACGTACAAGTGACAATATTCATTACGTACAAGTGACAATATGCATTACGTACAAGTGACAATATTCATTACGTACAAGTGACAATATGCATTACGTACAAGTGACAATATTCATTACGTACAAGTGACAATATTCATTACGTACAAGTGACAATTTGCATTACGTACAAGTGACAATATTCATTACGTACAAGTGACAATATGCATTACGTACAAGTGACAATATGCATTGCTTGATGCATACTAGAGTAAACAGTCGTTTTTATTAATATTTTGAAGAACTTTTATTTGTGAAGATTACCATATTATTATCACTGAGCGTTGTCGGAATAAATAGGAAACAATGATTAAAAATAAAAACAGAGTGAAACAAAATTATGAAGAAAAAATGGATTTTTGTAAAAAGCGGCCATTTCTTTAGATTTAGCCATGCAATCTAACGTTTTAAAGACGATGAAAATAAAACATAAAAATAAAGCATAAAAATAAGACATAAAATTTAAACAGCGAACAACAAATCTTGAAAAAAATTTGTTCATGAATCGTAAACAAAAAACTGTCAGAAACTATGACTAAAACCGTTTATCAAGAAATAGAACACCGCGTTTTCGCATGCATTTACTGTTTGTATTGTCGCCAATATTCTTGAGCAAAGCACACATATTTTCAACGAAACATCTTCGTGCGAGCAGGTACAAGTTAGCGAAACACTTTATCTATCTTTGTACATAACACACACACACACACACACACACACACGCACACGCGCGCGCACCACCTCCCCCCTTCACACGTGTATGTGAAGTTAATAGAATGCAGAGAGGTAACAGACAAATACGAATTTTAGCCAATTAAGATATAATCTCATTACGAGATGTCTTGAATAAGTTTGTATGCTAGTTGGGAATAATTTCCCCTTTAACCAATTTGGTGCCTCCACATGGGGAGCGGCATATATATTGTATTTAAAATATAATTATCCACTGACGCGTGTTTCGTCGTCTACGACTTATCAGAGTGACTGAATCTAGCGAGATGCGAAATCGGTATAAAGCTAATAAGCCTAACCTCTTTATACGCGGCACCAAATCGTAATCAGAAGTGTGTTTTTCAAACGTGATTAATTCCACGTGGCTTTACATATGTTTGTCCAACACACTTTTGGCGAACAAAAGAATCCTCAATTCTAAACTAACCTATTTTTAAACAATATAATTTAATTTGCATTGTTCATTCTTTTACTGATATTCAGATTTCTAAAAGAATTAACAATAGACTTAATCTCTAACGTTCCATTACTTAACTTTGTATACAGGGTTCGATTCTAGGCTTATCCTGATTTCATTTTCACTTATCTAATATTCTTTTTATTTACATGGAAAGGGGGAAGCCCTTCTCTATAACATAGCAACATTGAATTTTCAAAATTTTACGACAATTTAAATGGCTGTACACAAAGTCTGGAAACTTATTGAAGGCACCTCGTATAAAGCTGACATTGCATTTACCCAAAGTCCAAACGTCTCAAATTAATTGTTTTATTTTCTAATATTTCGCTTTGTTATCGAAACATTTCCTCTGAATATTTCCTATTTCAAAATATCTTGATTTCGATAATAATAATAATAATAATAATAATAATAATAATAATAATAATAATAATAATAATAATAATAATAATAATAGAAACGCCTAATGGTTAAAATAAATGTAAAAAAAAATACAGGAAACCGAAGAAGGGACAGAGAATTAAATCAACAAGGATGCACTTAAGGCAACCCTACGAAAAATGGCAATCTGAGAGAACACCAGGCCAGGACTGAACACATGCATAATTACATAAAAGACTAAGAACTTGAAAAGATTCATCGGTAAAGCAGACTGCCAGAATAGATGACTAATGACTGGTGCAAAAAGACCCAACAAAAGGAACTATAAAATGCCCATACCGTATTATTATTATTCATAAAAATACTGTTCTCATTTTGAATATGATTTTCACAACGTTTCGACCTTCTTTAGGTGTATCTTGTCGAACTCGAAAATGTTTCTGTCAAACTCGAGAATTTGGACTGAATTTCGAGCGAACCCCTTTATTCTCGTCATGGGTGTAGCGTACTCTCGTTCCGTCAGCCATGACTGGATAGAAGTCCTAAGTAATTCGCAAATGTATTTTCGGTCGCCCAAACTTAGGATTGAACCTTCAACCTTCAGGAGAATATCACTTTTACAATTGACTTTCCCAGTACTCTAACCACTGCGCCAAAGGTTCTTGCGGACAATTCTAGTACGAATGTTAGGAGCTTTAAACCTATTTTTATTTCTAGTTGTAAATATCACCATTTATTACTAATTATTACAATATTAATGTATATCTTTCTCTATACTTATTACCTGTATATATTAATGTTTTTACTTATTACTTGTATATATTAATGTTTTTACTTTTTACTTGTATATATTAATGTTTTTACTTTTTACTTGTATATATTAATGTTTTTACTTTTTACTTGTGTATATTAATATATTTACTTATTACTTGTATATATTAATGTTTTTACTTTTTACTTGTATATATTAATGTTTTTACTTATTACTTGTATATATTAATGTTTTTACTTTTTTATTTGTATATATTAATGTTTTTACTTATTACTTGTATATATTAATATTTTTACTTTTTACTTGTATATATTAATGTTTTTACTTTTTACTTGTATATATTAATGTTTTTACTTATTACTTGTATATATTAATGTTTTTACTTTTTACTTGTATATATTAATATTTTTACTTTTTACTTGTATATAATAATTTTTTTACTTATTACTTTTATATATAAATATTTTTACTTTTTACTGGTATATAATAATATTTTTACTTTTTACTTGTATATATTAATATTTTTGCTTATTACTTGTATATATTGATGTTTTTACTTTTTACTTGTATATATTAATGTTTTTACTTAGTACTTGTATATATTAATATTTTTACTTTTTACTTGTATATATAATGTTTTTACTTATTACTTGTATATATTAATGTTTTTACGTAGTACTTGTATATATTAATATTTTTACTTTTTACTTGTATATATTAATATTTTTACTTTTTACTTGTATATATTAATGTTTTTACTTATTACTTGTATATATTAATGTTTTTACTTATTACTTGTATATATTAATATTTTTACTTTTTACTTGTATATATTAATATTTTTACTTATTACTTGTATATATTAATATTTTTACTTTTTACTTGTATATATTAATGTTTTTACTTATTACTTGTATATATGAATGTTTTTACTTATTAGTTGTACATATTAATGTTTTTACTTATTACTTGTATATATTAATTTTTTTACTTATTACTTGTATATATTAATAGTTTTACTTTTTACTTGTATATATAAATATTTTTACTTATTACTTGTATATATTAATCTTTTTACTTTTTACTTGTATATATTAATGTTTTTACTTATTACTTGTATATATTAATGTTTTTACTTATTACTTGTATATATTAATATTTTTACTTTTTACTTGTATATATTAATGTTTTTACTTTTTACTTGTATATATTAATGTTTTTACTTTTTACTTGTATATATTAATGTTTTTACTTATTAGTTGTATATATTAATTTTTTTACTTATTACTTGTATATATTAATTTTTTTACTTATTACTTGTATATATTAATATTTTTACTTTTTACTTGTATATATTAATATTTTTACTTTTTACTTGTATATATTAATGTATTTACATTTTTTCTGGTATAGTAATATTTTTACTTATTACTTGTATATATTAATTTTTTTACTTTTTACTTATATATATTAATGTTTTTACTTTTTATTTGTATATATTAATGTTTTTACTTATTACTTGTATATATTAATATTTTTACTTTTTACTTGTATATATTAATGTATTTACATTTTTTCTGGTATAGTAATATTTTTACTTATTACTTGTATATATTAATTTTTTTACTTTTTACTTATATATATTAATGTTTTTACTTTTTATTTGTATATATTAATGTTTTTACTTATTACTTGTATATATTAATGTTTTTACTTTTTACTTGTATATATTAATATCTTTACTTTTTACTTGTATATATTAATGTTTTTACTTTTTACTTGTATATATTAATGTATTTACATTTTTTCTGGTATAGTAATATTTTTACTTATTACTTGTATATATTAATTTTTTTACTTTTTACTTATATATATTAATGTTTTTACTTTTTATTTGTATATATTAATGTTTTTACTTTTTACTTGTATATATTAATGTTTTTACTTTTTACTTGTATATATTAATATTTTTACTTATTACTTGTATATATTAATGTTTTTACTTTTTACTTGTATATATAAATATTTTTACTTATTAGTTGTATATATTAATATTTTTACTTATTACTTGTATACATTAATATTTTTACTTATTACTTGTATATATTAATATCTTTACTTTTTACTTGTATATATTAATGTTTTTACTTATTAGTTGTATATATTAATGTTTTTACTTATTACTTGTATACATTAATGTTTTTACTTTTTACTTGTATATATTAATGTTTTTACTTATTACTTGTATATATTAATATTTTTACTTATTACTTGTATATATTAATGTTTTTACTTTTTACTTGTATATATTAATGTTTTTACTTATTAGTTGTATATATTAATGTTTTTACTTATTAGTTGTATATATTAATTTTTTTACTTATTACTTGTATACATTAATGTTTTTACTTTTTACTTGTATATATTAATTTTTTTACTTATTAGTTGTATATATTAATATCTTTACTTTTTACTTGTATATATTAATGTTTTTCTTTTTACTTGTATATAATAATGTTTTTACTTATTACTTGTATATATTTATTTTTTTACTTATTACTTGTATATATTCATTTTTTTACTTATTAGTTGTATATATTAATTTTTTTACTTATTACTTGTATATATTAATGTTTTTACTTATTACTTGTATATATTAATTTTTTTACTTATTACTTGTATATATTAATTTTTTTACTTATTACTTGTATATATTAATATTTTTACTTATTACTTGTATATATTAATGTTTTTACTTTTTACTTGTATATATTAATATTTTTACTTATTACTTGTATATATTAATTTTTTTACTTATTACTTGTATATATAAATGTTTTTACTTATTACTTGTATATATTAATATTTTTACTTTTTACTTGTATATAAGCATGTTTTTACTTATTTGTTGTATATATTAATGTTTTTACTTTTTACTTGTATATATTAATATTTTCACTTATTACTTGTATATATAAATGTTTTTACTTATTACTTGTATATATTAATGTTTTTACTTATTACTTGTATATATTAATTTTTTTACTTTTTACTTGTATATATTAATATTTTTACTTTTTACTTGTATATATTAATGTTTTTACTTTTTACTTGTATATATTAATGTATTTACTTATTACTTGTATATATTAATGTTTTTACTTTTTACTTGTATATATTAATATTTTTACTTTTTACTTGTATATATTAATATTTTTACTTTTTACTTGTATATATTAATGTTTTTACTTTTTACTTGTATATATTAATGTTTTTACTTATTACTTGTATATATTAATGTTTTTACTTATTACTTGTATATATTAATGTTTTTACTTATTACTTGTATATATTAATGTTTTTACTTATTACTTGTATATATTAATATTTTTACTTTTTACTTTTATATATTAATTTTTTTACTTATTACTTGTATATATTAATGTTTTTACTTATTACTTGAATATATTAATGTTTTTACTTATTACTTGTATATATTAATGTTTTTACTTATTACTTGTATATATTAATGTTTTTACTTATTACTTGTATATATTAATGTTTTTACTTTTTATTTGTATATATTAATGTTTTTACTTATTACTTGTATATATTAATATTTTTACTTTTTACTTGTATATATTAATGTATTTACATTTTTTCTGGTATAGTAATATTTTTACTTATTACTTGTATATATTAATTTTTTTACTTTTTACTTATATATATTAATGTTTTTACTTTTTATTTGTATATATTAATGTTTTTACTTATTACTTGTATATATTAATGTTTTTACTTTTTACTTATATATATTAATGTTTTTACTTTTTATTTGTATATATTAATGTTTTTACTTTTTACTTGTATATATTAATGTTTTTACTTTTTACTTGTATATATTAATGTTTTTACTTTTTACTTGTATATATTAATTTTTTTACTTATTAGTTGTATATATTAATATCTTTACTTTTTACTTGTATATATTAATGTTTTTCTTTTTACTTGTATATATTTATTTTTTTACTTATTACTTGTATATATTAATTTTTTTACTTATTAGTTGTATATATTAATATCTTTACTTTTTACTTGTATATATTAATGTTTTTACTTTTTACTTGTATATATTAATTTTTTTACTTATTACTTGTATATATTAATTTTTTTACTTATTACTTGTATATATTAATGTTTTTACTTATTACTTGTATATATTAATATTTTTACTTTTTACTTGTATATATTAATGTTTTTACTTTTTACTTGTATATATTAATATTTTTACTTTTTACTTGTATATATTAATATTTTTACTTTTTACTTGTATATATTAATGTTTTTACTTTTTACTTGTATATATTAATGTTTTTACTTTTTACTTGTATATATTAATGTTTTTACTTATTACTTGTATATATTCATGTTTTTACTTTTTACTTGTATATATTAATTTTTTTACTTATTACTTGTATATATTAATTTTTTTACTTATTACTTGTATATATTAATGTTTTTACTTATTACTTGTATATATTAATATTTTTACTTTTTACTTGTATATATTAATGTTTTTACTTTTTACTTGTATATATTAATATTTTTACTTTTTACTTGTATATATTAATATTTTTACTTTTTACTTGTATATATTAATGTTTTTACTTTTTACTTGTATATATTAATGTTTTTACTTTTTACTTGTATATATTAATTTTTTTACTTATTACTTGTATATATTAATTTTTTTACTTATTACTTGTATATATTAATGTTTTTACTTATTACTTGTATATATTAATATTTTTACTTTTTACTTGTATATATTAATGTTTTTACTTTTTACTTGTATATATTAATATTTTTACTTTTTACTTGTATATATTAATATTTTTACTTTTTACTTGTATATATTAATGTTTTTACTTTTTACTTGTATATATTAATGTTTTTACTTATTACTTGTATATATTAATGTTTTTACTTATTACTTGTATATATTCATGTTTTTACTTATTACTTGTATATATTAATGTTTTTACTTATTACTTGTATATATTAATATTTTTACTTTTTACTTGTATATATTAATTTTTTTACTTATTACTTGTATATATTAATGTTTTTACTTATTACTTGTATATATTAATGTTTTTACTTATTACTTGTATATATTAATGTTTTTACTTATTACTTGTATATATTAATTTTTTTACTCATTACTTGTATATATTATCTATTGTTTATAATTAATAGTTTCCATATCGTATTGAATTCTATACTAGGTCTATTTAGCAGTTGGTTATTCCCCAGCACATGTGCTGCTTTTTTCAGTCGTCTTACCCTCCACTGTTCCTCTCTATCTATAATTTTTACTTCGTCCCATAACGGTAGATGATTTCTCTTTTCTTTCAAGATATGGTCAGCTTCGAGGAAGTGGGCTCTCTCTACCGTGCTAGAAAACTTCTAACACCCGAAAGTATCCTGTACCTCTATAAGGCTACTATTCGCCCATGTATGGAGTATTGCTGTCATATTTGAGTCGGTGCATCGGCTACTAGTCTCTCGCTCCTTGACAGGGTTCAAAAGAGAGTCGCAAATCTGATAGGCCCTTAACTGGCATCTAAACTTCAGCCTCTGTCCCATCGTCGAAACGTTGCATCCCTCTGCCTATTCTACAAGTATTATAATGGTGAATGCTCTGAAGAACTGCAAGCACTTGTGCCCCCACGACGTGAACACCCTCGACAGACCCGACACGCTGCAAAATCCCACCCCCACACTGTAGAGATCCCTAGATGTAAAAGATCTTTCTACCCCAGTAGTTTCTTCCCCAGAACTGCTAAACTTTGGAATTCCATTCCAGGTCACTGCTTCCCTAACTGTACTGACATGCATAAGTTCAAGTGCAACGTGAACCAACATCTCGCTGCCCTAATCCCTACATAGTACCCCAGTAGATGTTTCCCCTGATAGTAGCCCCCTACATTAAAGTGGCAATGTGCCTTGTTTGGGGTGAAAATGTAATAAAAAAAAAAAAGAAAAAAAAAGCTATACCTGACTTTTCAGTCTCTCCACGTACTACACCTTTTCAATGTTCTTCTAACCCTACTTTCAATGCATGACACATTTCACCTTTGTATAGTTTTCCACATTTACATGGGAGTTCATATACACAGTTCTTAGTAATGATTTTTCTGTAGGGGGCTTGACTCTCACAAGCTGTTTCCGGAGAGTTGAATCACTCTTGAATACTGTCCTGGTGTTATATGGATTACATATTCGTTGAAGTTTTTCAGACAAGCCCTTCATATATGATATACAAACTGTGGTGAGCTTCGGAGTGGTGTCCTTTTGTGCTTCGTCCAGATTTCTTGTCCTGCTCTCTGGATAGTTGGTTCGGTGGAGGGTTTCTCTTATTCTGTCCATCTCCTCTTGATATGAACTGTTGTTATTACATATTGCTTTTGCTCGGTGTTGCAGGAAACGTTCAATTCCTTTCTTTACATTATATGGATGGTGGGAGTTGAAGTTTAGATACTGTCCAGTGAAAGTTGGCTTTCGATATACAGATGACATAACCCCCTGATCTGTGCGAGTTATCAGCACATCTAGGAACGATAATTTGTTGTTATGTTTTTTTCTATCGTGAACTATATAGTTGGACGGATCGAGTTCACATTGTGTAGTAATGTTTAAAAATTTTCCTGATGGGGCCAGAGTATGAATGTGCCATCTACATATCGCATCCACATTGTTGGCTTTAGTGGTGTTGATCCTAATGCCATTTCCTCAAAGTATTCCATGTATGCATTGGCCAGTAGCAGGGACAATGATTATCTCATCGCCAGACCTTAGGCGTATTAGGGGGTGGGAAAGAGTTAAATAGGTTTGGGAGATTATATTTAACTAGAAAATACAGGGTAATAATGACCACTTTATATACATGCACGAGAGTAATAATTTTAAAAGTTAAGACTTTTGTTAAAAATATGAGAACATATTAAAATATCGTGTGGAAATTTATATAAAATGATTTGCTAAAAAATGTCTGCTTCCCTCCGGACTACAACTTGGATGTCTTCAAGTCTAATGTTAACAAATTCCTAATGAACCGCCCCCCCCTAATTAAACACTTCATAAAATCTCCTCACTAACGTGATGTACTTGCAATAACCCTTATCCCTGAGTGGCTTCCGGGCTTTGATAAGTGGTGATCACTGTGTAAAAAAAAAAATAAAAAAAAAATAGAACCACCACATACACAACTTAATACACACCCACACATACACCCACCCACCCACGAATATATATATATATATATATATATATATATATTATATATATATGTGTGTGTGTGTATATAACTACTTAATTTACTCACATAAAATTAATATACGAAAGTATAGATTTATGCGTAAACTTTAAGTATTTACTTCAAAACTGCTCAATACGTAGGTAGAGCTAGTTAGTAAGTTATACAATGTATATGGCGATTAAGCTGCATTGATTATTCCGCGTTTCATCCACTCTAGGATGCTTCAGGCTTATGCGCATAAGCCTGAAGAATCCTAGAGTGGATGAAACGCGGAATATTCAGTGTAGCTTAATCGCCATATATATTTTAGAACTTACTATATATATATATATATATATATATATATATATATATAGAGAGAGAGAGAGAGAGAGAGAGAGAGCAATTTATAAAATATATATGGCGATTAAGCTACACTGAATATCCTGCGTTTCATCCACTATAGGATTCATCAGGCTTATGACGAATCCTATAGTGGATGAAACGCAGGATATTCAGTGCAGCTTAATCGCCATATATATTTTATAAATTACTAACTTGCTCAACGTACGTATTGAGCACTTTTGAAGTAAATACTTAAAGTTTACGCATAAATCTATACTTTCGTATATTAAATTTATGTGAGTAAATGAAGTAGTTATATATATATATATATATATATATATATATATATATATACTTAACCATTTCTCCTTATATGATTTCAACAAAATTAATAAGTTATATACTAATTAGCCAATAAATATAAATAAAAATACATTGAAAATATAAAAATACCATTAAAAAATGTAATAGTTCAATAAATATGCATGTATATATGTATATGTGCGAGATCTGAATATATATCTATAATCCAACCTGCCTACATCCACATGTGTAAATTATTTTCGAGAGTAAGAAGGAACCTAAAGTTCTTTCCTTCTAAAGAAGCTTTGAATAAAAAAAATGACAAAAATAAAAATAAAAATGCAGTTTAAATTCCGGGAAGGAAAAAAAAAACTTTAGCCTATCGCACTTGTAAAAATGTTATAATGGCAAAAGAGAATTCATTTATATAAGCATGAAAAAAAAAAGCTCTTAACTAAAATTGTTTAATCGAAATAGACTTAGCACTTATATATATATATATATATATATATATATATATTTATATATATATATATATATATATATATATATATATATATATATAATTTCTTATGTTTTTTAACGCCATCTACTTAATTTCTTTTTTTTAATCCATCAGAAATAGTTTCTTTTTTCGCCAACTTAAATGTTCTGAATATTTTAATGTGTTTTATTTACTCTTCAACTTGTCTACAGTGTTGCCTATAAAAGTTTCAGCTGTCCAAATCGATTAGGTGTAGTCAGGTAATTACGTAACATTATTTTCGAAAAAAGATTCGTATCGATGCGGATACAGAAGACGTTAGACGTAACACATTTTTATTTTCCCTTTAAATAGTAAAATGTCGATAAAAATGTCTCCGTGAAAATAAAAATATACACAAATGGACGAAAAGAATTCATCGCTCGAAAATATTTTATTTATAATTTCTAAACTTAGTCTTGAGAAAAACTACCCTTCGAATAGGTATTTAGAATAACGGAACGGCCTTTGGGCAGTATTTCTTAGAACGAAACTTTATTGCCTGAATATCTGAATATATAATGCAAAGTTGGATTTATTGATTTTCTATCCAAAAGCCTCAGGTAATTTTTATAAATAAGTATCTAATAAAATATTTGTAATTTGATCATCAATTCGGAGATTCATCCTAGACATCCGAGATAAGCGAACGTTATCCAGGCATCTGGTATTATTTCATAATTGCATCTTGATAGTGTATTTCATACACTCTATATTTTTTCAACTTATTCAAGTCGTGCCCACTCTACACATACTTTTTTAAAAATGTATTTAAAACACATTTTCATTGTGTGCTTAAAACAATCAAATGTTAAAATCAATACATTTAAAACACATTTATGTATTTAAAACACATTTTCATTGTGTGCTTAAAACAATCAAATGTTAAAATCAATACACTACTATCAAAAACCCAACTCCAAATCTCAACAATCTATTGTCAAAACTCAACTCTAGAACAAGATACACTGCTGACAACACTTGCTACTCTTACACCCAACTCTAAAATCAGCCCCGTCTCTTAAAAATCAGACTTTTAATATCCAACCGTAATCGCATCGCATTTGCATGTTAGGTGACAATATTGAACGCATGTAAAGAGAAAAAGCAGCCATTGTTTTTCTTTTTTCTTCATTCTTTTTGTTTTTGGCTACACGAAACTCTGGAGGCTGCATACAAACAGGGTTTTACTAATTTATTAAATCTTTAATTACACACAAAAAAAAAACAACTTATTTAGCATTTGGTAGCATTTTAGACCACACATTGGTTACTGGAAATAATTTCCTTTCAATTTTCAATTACCTGCATAAATGATTTAAAGATTTGCTAAACAAATAAATTCGGTTGCTTTTCACTTTGAAATGTTTAAGCAAAATATGAAATTAATTCTTTCTAAACCATCAGCTTCATAAAAAATAATTTCCTTATGATTATCTTTTAAAAAATAATTTCCCTATGATTATCTTTTAAAAAAATAATTTCCTTTGATTATCTTTAAAAAAATAATTTCCTTATGAATATCTTTAAAAAAATAATTTCCTTATGATTATCTTTTAAAAAACTGTCAGAACTTTTCTTCTTTCTTGAAATATCACCATTAGTTTTAATGTATTTCAAAAACGCTTTTATAGAAGGTACATTAAAAAACAAAGTGAAGCATGCATGGTCCCCGTGAATGCACAGTAAACGAGGCATAAAAAATGACAAAGTTCAGCATTTGCCCCCCCCCCATTTAGCAAGAAAAGCCCTTAGGTTACGTAAAATCCTGGTGAAAATGAACAAACGGTGCAGTTCTAGGCCTTAACATATGTAAATTTGACTTCTGCATCACGCACAAAAAAAAAAAGAAATGACAAAGTATGTCATTTACCCCCGCCCTCCATTTCGTCCCAAAGTCCTCAAGGCCTTAACATATTTAAATTTGAGTTCAGCACCATTCAAAACTGCTAAATAGACAGATACAGAAAATTTGGGACAAATATCGTAAAATACTCCCCAAAATGGAGTCTTTTCATTAGTCCTACAAGAGCCCTCGGGGCACACCCAAGAGTTATCGCGAGATACAGAAAACAAAATTATATAGAAATTAGTTAATTACAACTTTTCCGAAAGTTTTATAAAAATCCAAGTCATCATTTTTTTTTTAATTAGCACAAAAGTGTCAATTTTAGCCATTTTAATCCGAAAGGCACCCAAGGGAGCAGCCGGAGTTTTATCCGGAAAATCCGTTCTGTTACTTTTTTACTCATATCATGTTTAATGTTTGTGCAAAATTTCCAAAAAAAAAAAAATTACAAGACATAATTATTAAGAAAAGTGCGGACAGACAACGGACGAACAGACAAGGGTGAATTTACAGGTGCACCCTTCTTTTCTCGGGGGGACCAAAAAGCTGTTATCTGTTTATTATTCCTATTTATAAGGTTATTCGCAATAAATCATAATTTAAATAATTTATGAGATTTACTTTGCTTGTAGTTGTACTTCAAATAAAAAGTAAAAGATATAATGATAACGTTCGTCCATCTTGTTTTTCTCTCGTTTATTTCGGTATACAAAAAGCTTTTACGCATAGGGTATTTGGCATTTGAAAAACGGTTTAGTACACTTTCGCTAACATTGGATTATTTCCCTATTAATATCTGCCTTACCATAGCGATCCTAAAAAACAAAAATAAATAAATAAACTGTGAAAAACAACTAACTTTATTTATTTATTTATTTGCGAACTCTTATCCTCATCTTCATAGTTGCTGTTTCACGACGTTTCCGTCCACTATTCCTCTATCCTTCGTCAGGTGGTTAACCGCGACGGGGTAAAAATGCTGAGTTTTTAAACTGTATCCTCAGTAATTACTGCCTTCCATAGTTGTTGTCTATCCGCGTTTTGGATAACTAATCCTCTGGCCTGCTTTGGAGAGGATTGAAACCGCCGTCTTCAGATAATGCTCACCTAGAGTCGTAAAAAATCAACGCCTCTATCTACTGCGTCACGAAGAGCGATCAAGGTTGGATATCTAACCTTCCATCGTAGGGTTCGTACAGAATAATATTATATATTATTTTTTATTATTATTATTGGCACTCTTTGTGTTGTATATTATGTATTTATGTGCGGACTATGTTTCTCATCTTCATGATTGTTGTTGTTGTTTTACGACGTTTCGGCCAACTATTCATCTTTTCTTCTTCAGCCGGTTTACCGCGACGGGATAGAAATAGTTAAGCAAAACCTGGCGAAACAATTGCAAAGATGAGGATAATAGTCCACAAATAAATTAATATACAAATTACTTATCTTAAAGGATCCCAATAAAAAATAACAATATATAACAGCCAACTATATTTTCCACCGGCTTCCATTTGTTAGTAGAAATGTAATTACTAATTTACAGACGATATCGAGACAGTTTAGTTCAACGAAATTTTCATTTTCTGTTTGTCTGCCGCTACCATAAATATTTGGTATCTTTTTATGGAAATCGCTCCAGACAAGGCGTGGAGCCACTTGATGTACGGAGCTAATCATAACAAAAAATTATCATTAAAACAATTGTGGATGCCTATTTACTTTAGTATTGAATAGACCAGCCTTATAGACAGGAGGGAAACAGCCAGAAGGAAGAGTGTTCCACACGCCTGTGGTTCTACTGAAAAGGGAAGCTGCATTACAACAATATATCAGAACAGCGAACTGATGAAGACCACTATGAGTAGAAAACAAACAGAAAATAGATAAAACAAATTTGAAGAACACATGCTATAATAGAATTTATAGAAAGGATTGAGACTAGCAACATCACATCTGTAAGAGTGAGGTTGCAGAGTAGCAGAAAATGTGATGCCAATTACATTTAACTTAATTCTTAAAGCATGTGAATAAGCAATAAATTATAAACGAGTCAAGGTTTTCTTAACATTAACACGTTTTATTTTTTTATATACTAAATAACTACCTACATGAGAATTCTTCCTTCAAACTCCTCGGTTTAACATTCCCCGGAAATATGAACTGGAACAAACATATTGAGGACACTGCGAAACGTTCTGCAAAGAAGGTAGGCTCCCTCTATCGTGCTAGAAAACTACTCACACATAAGAGTATCCTATAGAACTACAAGGCCACCATTCGCATATGCATTGAGTATTGTTAACACATCTAGGCTGGTGCATCTATCACTACTCTCTCCCTCTTGGATAGAGGCTAATGTTTCTCCAATCAAATAGGTCTCAATTTGCCAACTAAGCTCCAACCGCTGTCTACCTGCCGCAATGTTGAATCCATGTGCTTCATTTAATAGTATTTTAATGGAGTTTGCGCTGGTGAACTCATTTCACTTATGCCCCCACGACGTACATATACACGACAAATCCATTTAGCAACAAAACCACACCCTTTCGTTGTTGAGGTCCCTAAATGCTAGAAAACCTTCTACTCTAATAGTTTCTTCTCTCGAACAGCAAGATTTTGGAATTCCTTTCCTGCTACCCGTTTCCCTAACTGTACTTATATACAGAAGATCAAATGTAACGTAAACCAACATCTTGTTAATCTTTCTTATACATGGTCCGAATTAGTCGCCACTTACGTTCAAGTGGCGATATACCTTGTTTGGTGTGAGTTAAAAAATAGACACGCTTATTCAGTTTTCGATATGTTGTGCACTTCTTTCTTGAATCTATACCTTCAAATATATATTATTGCAGGATAATTTCGTAACACTAAATATTTATTGACAATCAAAATAACTTGGCTCTTTAACAATGAATGAGCTATATCGGATTGAAAAGCAATAGATGCGCGCAATTAAGTTACGACATAAAAGATTTCAAATGTAAAATTATTATCAATCTCATATTAAAAAATAATTTCCACTGATGTTCAGGTTTTTAATGATTTTAATTGTATTCTGTCCTTGGGGAAGAATATGTCATTCTCGTTTACTTCAACCATAAAATCTCATTTTTAATTGTATTAAAATCTCATTTTCCTATTCCTATTCCCATTTGACATTATCAATATCTCAAGAACAAAAGAACATCATATCTGTTAAGATCTATCCTAAGATTAATACTATACTAAGATAATGCGCAACATGAAGATACACTAAATAAAATACTTGTCCATGTATATATATATATATATATATATATATATATATAAAGTTATAAAATATATATGGCAATTAAGCTTAAGAGCTTAAATTACATATATATTTTATAACTTACTACATAGCTCTACTTACGTATTGAGCACTGTTGAAGTAAATACTTAATGTTTACGCATGAATTTATATTTTCGTATATCAATTTATGTGATTAAATGAAGTAGTTATATATATATATATATATATATATATATATATATATATATATATATTATAAGGTAAAATTAAAAGCCAAGAACAATGCGAGATTTTTTTATATAGAGTAAAATTAAATGAAAACAAAAAGAAATAAATTTCTTTTTTTTTGTTGTTTGTTTTTTCTTTTTCACACAAATTTTAACTTTAAACAACAGTAATTTTTTTCCTGTTGTATTCAATGGTGTTATAAATCTCAATATATTTCAGACCTATTAATCCTTTTTCAAGAGAAGACAGCGGAAGAGTGTTCAAAATTGGAATAGCAGCTACAGAGTTTGCTACGTGATACCGCGAAATATAGAACAAAAATGACGTTAGGAGAACGTTAAAATAAATCAGTTGGTGTTTAAAATACTTGTTGCGTTTGTGAATCAAGGGAGATGACTATTCAAGCAAGGGTTGAAGGGAAGCAACTCTGTGAGATTTTATTAATCTTTTAATTATTTTAAAACAATAATTTTTTTTTATTATTATTTTAATTATTGTTTTTCTTATTTTTTATACTTATATTATAAAAGCGGAGCTCAATTCCAGTCTATTGTTTAATGTGGGAGTATTTTTTGAAGTAATTAAAGATTCGAGAATACGAAGTTGACCTACGTTTCTTGAAGAAGCAAGAATGTTGATGTGAAAATCCGGTTCTGAATTAATGCAAGTGCGAATATGTTTATAGAACGACGAAGCAGTAGTGTTTAAATGCTCTTTAATGCGGTGGTGAAGCAACCTGGTATTGCTTCCAATATAAGATGCACTGCATTTAGCGCATTGTAGGTCGTAAACAACGTGGTTCTTACAGCATAAATCTGTGTGTGATATTGGGCAATTAGAGAGTGAACAAGGGGAAGGTGTATGCGATGGATGTTTTCGGTTGAGCTGTTGTCTTAAAGTAGATCCAGTGTGGATGAGTTGAATGTTGAGTCCCTCGCTGCGGATGGCTTTTCGGATTGAAGATGAGATTTTGTCACTGAGGAAGAGTAGTTTTAGAAAACAATTGTTAGAGAAGGGTCGGGTGTTGCGTTTTTTCTTTTTAAGTAAGGATAGGATCGTATTAGGGTAGCCGTTTAGTGAGAGGGTCTGTAGGAAATTGTTAGTGTGTGTATGTTTGTCGGAGATGTTAGTGCATTTGTCTTGTATGCGTGAGATTTCGGCATGTGCGTAGTTTAGTTTGTCCTTGAGAGGTAGTGCAGATTTGAAATGTACGAAGAGGCGTTTGCTGGCGGGTTTTCTGTAGAATTCAGTGCATATGGCACCATTTGTTTTATTTGTATATTAAAATCAAGTAGAGAAAGAGATTCAGAAGAGTCTGGGTGTTCTATAGTAAATTTTAAGTTTGGGTCGGCGTTATTGAAAACCCGCCAGCAAACGCCTCTTCGTACATTTCAAATCTGCACTACCTCTCAAAGACAAACTAAACTACGCACATGCCGAAATCTCACTAATAGGTCTGAAATATATTGAGATTTATAACACCATTGAATACAACAGGAAAAAAATTACTGTTGTTTAGAGTTAAAATTTGTGTGAAAAAGAAAAAAAAAGAAATTTATTTCTTTTTGTTTTCATTTAATTTTACTCTATATAAAAAAAATCTCGCATTGTTCTTGGCTTTTAATTTTACCTTATAATTTTCTTCAACAATGCTTCAAGCAAACTACAATCTACTTATAATATATATATATATATATACACACATACACACACACATATATATATATAACTACTTAATTTACTCACATAAAATTTATATGCGAAAGTATAGATTTATGCGTAAACTTAAAGTATTTACTTCAAAAGTGCTCAATACGTAGGTAGAGCTAGTTAGTAATTTATAAAATATATATGGCGATTAAGCTACAATGAATATTCGGCGTTTCATCCACTCTAGGATTTATCAGGCTTATATTCCAAAAACCTACAAAAAATTTTTTTTTTAAAGTCTGGGGCACGGTGACCTCAATAACTCAGTTTACCATTACTAATTAGTTTAAAAGATATTTAAAAAAAATTTAATTTATATTTTTTATGCTTGATGGGACCATACATAGTTTTTCTCTCTCATAGTGCATAATTTTCATATTTTTAAACTTTTTAATATACTAATTTTAAAATGTAATATTAATATAAGACAATTTTCAGTAGATGAATCGATGTTTCGTCCCTTTGTATTGTCTGCGTTTGATATGTGTATTTTAAACATATGCTTTACACACATTAACTCGGGAAATATTATGGACTTGACGATCGAAAACACTAGAGACTCTCGCTTATATATACCGACAACGAACGGTAGATAAACTTAACGAACATTACAACGCGATCATAGAGACTCGGCTAGAAATGTATACAAACACTAGCTATACAATAATGATAAAGATTTCAACTCCTCTTCACTTATTGATATTTAAAATAGAAAACAAAAAGAATAATTTTCGTGCATTTTTATGTATTTTTACTGCTTTATAACTATACATTTGTTATCATTAATTTTACTTAGCCTAACACGAGTATATTAAAATATTCGAAATCATACCCGAAAAAATATTTATAAATGTGTATTATCTCCACCCTTATATCATAGGCGATGTTCTTTTGCATAGTTTAGTTTGCATTGTTCTTTTAGGCGACAATCAGATACTTACTAGTAGATTCATAGGTAAAAAGAAAACAACAAAGAAAAAAAACAATTCGTTAAAACAATTGCAAACAAAATTTGAATGCAAAATTAATAAGAACATTTACTCGTGATGAAAGTAGCATGTAGTAATAAAAATAAGCAATATCCGGGCAACGCGGGTATTCTTGCTAGTACATGTGCGTGTGTGTTGACAAAAAAGTTACTGTGTTTTTTAACATTTAAATTCAAATGCACATATCTTGGTTCAAACAAAGATTTATTGGTTGGAATTAGAGCCATCAGAATCAACACACTTTTGCCAACGCTAAACAAGTGTATTTATGCAAGTAACGTGAAAAGCTTGCGTTCTGGTGGCGATGAAGTCGCAGAAAGTATTTTTGATTCTTTAAGCATTATTGAGATGCTTGAAAAAGTGGTAGTTGAGAGGGGAAAGGTTTGGAGAGTACGGCGAATGAGACATTTTCTTTGTGAAACTCTGGCTTCGGGAAGCTTTGTCGGCGTCTAACCACTGAGCTGAACGTTGCCTGTTGTTGAAAAAAAAAACACTTTTAAATCGTAAGTCACAACCCGGTCCAGAAACGGGTCGTTCTTGTTGCGTAAAAAAATAGAAGATTATACTTCATTATGGCGATTTATCTAGTTGTCGTTCAACTCGTGAGTCTCCCATTTATGAAGTATTTTTGTTTTTCCAATCCCTCTCACGTGGTTAGAAATCATCCTATACATTCCATCTAATTCAGAAACATATTCTCGAGCAGTTGTGCGTTGATTGGCTTCGATTTATACTCTTAATTGATCATTCTCAACATCTAATGGCCGACCACTAGGCTAATAAGCTTCAAGACTCTTGTCGCCGCCACGAAAAAATTAAAAACCACCATTGTGCTGTGTGTTCAGTAGTACTTTCTGTGCCAAACGTACTGTTGATAACGCACGCTGTTTTAGCAGCTCTTCAGCATAGCTTGAATTGAATTACATGTCATAAAAAGAAGACATAATTGTGTTAAACGATTAGATAGAGCAACTGTGGCAATATTTCTTTGTGCCACTGTTTCTAACACACTCTGCAGCATGGAAGAGTGGTAATTTGGCCATGAACGTAAAGATACAAAGAAATCCCTTCCCATAAGTCCCTTACTATCTTTCTGTCCTCTTTCCTGCACGAACACCATGAAGTGAAGACGAATATTCTGTCTCTCCGTAAATGGGGGGAGCACCCCCTCCCTCAATACTAGTTAGGTTAGTTAGCTTTGAAAAGCCGATTATCCAGTTTTTTAATTGTTAAAGTTTTTGTAATATATATTTTGTAAAATAAATAGTTAAGATTTCTCATATATATTACAATTGTTTCGCGTGTCGGCTTTCTTGTCTGCCATAAATGTCTCCATACATGTCTGAAGTCGAAAGGCGGCCCCGAGGACAAAGAGATGAAGATTCCCACCACAATGTTACCAGGGTGAAGAGATCATCTTGAGAAAAGAAAGGAGCCACACCCAGATCCAACATCTCAGGTATGATTTTCTTCTTGCTACACAGACCCTAATGACTGGGCCGTCTTCATATCTGCATGAGACCGCTTTAAGACATTTACTATAACACGTCTGTCGGTCACACCTCAGTGACTGGCTGATAGTGGAATACAACTAACGTATATAAGTAAAGATACATACACACACATATATAAATATATAATACAAAATTTTGTTGAAATTCAGACTTACATTTTTTTATTTTAACATTGTACCCAAAATGGCCGACCTGTAACAACATGGGAATGGAATTTGTTTTCCCCGAAGGAACGCACCAGGTTTATCATGCACAAAATTAGTTTTTGTTGGTAATATCAAATTGAAATCACATCTGACGAGTTGATGAGAAAGAACATTTCTATTAATTGTCATCGCATCAACGAAACGTCTGTAATGAAGATAGGTTGTTTGTGCTTTACGGCATATCAACACTTTTCAGGTTATTTAATGCCGAATTCAAAGATTTTGAAGAAAAAGTTTTTAATAGAATATATTTGTTGTTTTCAAGTCGGTTTCTATTTAACCCATAGTTGGGACCCTAACATGTACTACCACTCCGGGTCAGAGTAGACCTGGGAGCAATGGAAATTAAAGGCTGGCTCCACACTCCCCAAAGCCCGCAAGCTGGGGCCTCACCACTGGATATAATTTAAGGTCATATCCAGGACCCTCTATAATGAAGAGATCCAAGATGAAATAAATAAGAGTTAAAAAACAGAAAAAAATGTAAATCTTTGAATTCCAACAACATTTCGCACTATATATGCTCTGCACCTATAAAATAGATGCATTGAGCTTTACTCGAAATCGGTGATTTAGTTTTTATCATAACAGTCTCAACCCGTTTACTCAAAACGGTATACATTGAAATTAAGAATATTTCAAAAGTAAACACTTATATATATATATATATATATATATATATATATATATATATATATATATATATATACATACATAGATATACATATATATACATATGTATATATATATATATATATATATATATATACCGTGCTAGAAAACTACTGACACCTGAAAGTATCCTGTACCTCTATAAGGCCACCATTCGCCCATGTATGGAGTATTGTTGTCACATTTGGGCTGGTGTATCTGCTGCTAGTCTCTCGCTCCTTGGCAAGGTTCAAAAGAGAGTCGCCAATCTGATAGGCCCTGAACTGGTATCTAAGCTTCAGCCTCTGTCCCATCGACGAAACGTTGCATCCCTCTGCCTGTTCTACAAGTATTTTAATGGTGAATGCTCTGACGAACTGCAGACACTTGTGCCCCCACGACGTAGACACCCTTGACAAACCCGACAGGCAGCTAAATCCCACCCCCACACAGTAGAGGTCCCTAGATGTAAAAGATCTTTCTACTCCAGTAGTTTCTTCCCCAGAACCGCTAGATTCTAGAATTCCATTTCAGGTCCCCCCTCCCTAACTGTACTGATATGCAGAAGTTCAAGTGTAACGTGAATTGACATCTTGCTGCCCAAATCCCAACATAGTGCCACAGCAGTTGCTGCCCCTGATAGTAGTCCCCTACACCAAAGTGGCAATGTGCCTTGTTTGGGGTGAAAATGTAATAGCAAAAAAAAAAAAATTTTTTTAAATATATATATATATATATATATATATATATATTTTTTAAATATATATATATATATATATATATATATGTATATATATATATATGTATATATATATATATATATATATATATATATATATATATATATATATATATATATATATATGCATGCCTGATTAAACACGATTGTTCGTTTTTTTTTGTTTTTTTTTTTTCAATTTTGCTGGTAATCTTTTCTATCTGTCAAGTGGTTTTTCTTGTTTCGGCGGATATATTACCAGCAAAATTAAAAAAAAAAAGACGAATTCATTCGTGTTTAATCAGACATGGATAATAAATGACTTGCTGCAAAAGTATATATATATATATATATATATATATATATATATATATATATGTATATTCTGAGGTTATTTTTTTCAGAGGTCAAGTAACCAATGAAGTTTAACGAGGTTTATATGAGAGTGCTCGATACCGAAATAGAGTATTTATTTGTTTTTACATAAGCAGTAATATGCAGGCGATAAGCTTTTACGAAATTTGCTTTCGGATAATATATATCGCTTTAAGAGCACTCTAGTTACTGGTAAGTAGCTGACCGAAACATGTCCATGAAGGTGTAGCAACATATTACTGCTTATGTAAAAATAAATAGAGTACATATATATATATATATATAATTATTTTTTTACTATAATAATTATTAACTACCTACAGACACTAGTGTTTCATCCTTTCGGGAATCTTCAGTGCAGGGTGTCACGATTTATACCAGTCGAACGATTCGGATCCCGCATCACGAGACATCTCTGGCTCGATTTAACGAAGACCTAATCCTTTCGGCTATCATTAACCGCATGAGATATGTGTGTATATGTATTTATAAATATATACACACGCGCACAGCACATGCACACGCATACATACACACATATATATGTATGTGTGTATGTGTGTGTGTGCATATCAAACAAATTGACGTATCCATTTACATATGCTCTAAGAATTCAACGTTTAAACAGTTTCATGTACTATAGCAATTTGAATTCTTATTGATATTCCGTTTCTACATTAGTGTATAATATTGCAGAAATGTCAAATTGAAAAAATAGCATTCATAGTATGTTTCACCTTCAGTTGTACATGTGTATAAACATGTATGCCCCTCTCCAACTCACGTGTACTTCTTGCTTCATATTTCGTAATTTCATTGTTTTATAAAGCTGCGAAGCCATCACCCTTTTGTCATTTCTGAACTTTCTTCCCATCTGGTTAATCTTTGTTGCCAATTTCGTCAGTTGGTTACTATCACAACTGCTAACAATGTTAACCTGTACTTTTGACGTCATCGGAAGTCCGCATCTGAATATACGTACGGCTTCAATAATTTGTGCCAATTGCAACTCGGTATTTTCACAATTGTTTGAATCAGTTTGGTAAGAGTTGCTTTATGGCCTTTGTTACAATGAATGTATTATGCTTATAAAACAAGGTATATATGTATATATATACATCTATTTCTTTTAGCAAAATGGACACTGTACAGTCTCCAAAAGCCATATTCTAATTGCACCAACTCTCATATTGCATATATATATATATATATATATATATATATATTAATATAAACAAATTAACTATCTTATATTAATAAAATATAGCTTGCTCTTCTTTTTTTGCACTCTTAATAACCTCTTGAACACCTATAACAACTATATATATATATATATATATATATATATATATATATATATATATATATATATATACTAGCAGGACCCGTTGTCCTGTGGAAGTATGTATCCTACCCGGCCTGTCAAAAAAGAAAGTACGGTTGTTGGATCAACTACCGGCTCATTATGTATTATTTGTATGTGGCATGTGTTGTTGAAAACCTACGCTATTTTGACCCAAAAGGGATTTCTGCAATCATTTTATTTTGTAGAAGATATGTATCCATTACCAATGGGAAATTCTTCCGATAGTCGAACATTGAAGTTGACGCTATCTTTCATATTATGATGAAGTTGCTTAAAATTTTTCCGTACTTTCTAGAGAACCTCAATGTTGACTGTCAAACGCCTTGGTAAGTCCACACACACCTGGCAAAGAGGAACACGCTGTCCAATAAACTTTTCTTAATAATAGAGTGAAGCAGGGTGATATACTTGCACCTAAATTGTTTTTGCTCAATCTGGCTTCTGTGCTCTGATATGGTTTTGCACGATTGTGATATGGTTGTTTACATTAAATTTCGAACGACTGGAAAATTTTAAACCTCGGAAGATTCCAAGCTTGTTAGTGATGGGTTTGTGCCGTTGTATGCTAATGATGCTGGCCTGGTGACATACTCCCGAGTAGATATGCAATTGCTGATGGATCTGCTTGTACCTGCTTCGGATTGACAGTTAGAAGACTAAGTTCCTGATGATCTGCATGTGGAACCTGATATATTTGTCTATGGAAAGTACCTTGAAATCGTAAAAGATTTGTCTATCTTGGTAGTACTTTATCAAATGATGGCTGGATGTGGAAATAAGACAGAGAATCAGCAAGGCATCAGGCGCTTTTGGTAGGTTACAATATAGTCTACTCTGATCGTGATTTAACTCTGACAACTAAAATGTTAGTATATCAAACATGTGTAGTGTCATTCACCCTGATACATAGACTCTGAACCGGTCAAATGTTGAACAGTTCGGGAGGTTTCATCAACACTGCCTTAGACACATTCTTGGTTTTAAGTGGGACAGTTTCTTTTCTGATACATGTGTCTTAAGTAAGGTCAAAAGTACCAATACATCTACTATTGTTATTAAGAACCAGATGCGTTGGGCAGGTCATTTTGTCCGGCTTGACGACTATCGACTCTCAAAACAATTGGTTTATGGTGAGCTCTTTCTTAGCAAGAGACCTCAGCATATGCCCCAAATACGTTTTCATGATAGCATTAATAAGAGTTTGACGAACTTTCATGTTCCTAGTAATTGTCTGTATTTTTGAGATGAGGTGTTTTCATTGATTGAGATTGTCGGACTGACTTCCTCATCTTGGTTGTTATTGTCACAACGTTTCGGCCGTTTTGCCCTCCGGCCTTCGTCAGGTGTTTTGTATCGAACTGGGGAACCGTTTGTTAGGAGTCTCGAACCCAATCAGCAACTATGTCCCAAAGCCTAGCTGGAGTCCGAACACGGTACCCCCGTAATAATAATAATAAAGGGTTGGGTTCGAGACTCCTAACAAACGGTTCCCCAGTTCGATATAAAACACATGACGAAGGCCGGAGGGCAAAACGGTCGAAACTTTGTGACAATAACAACAAAGATGAGGAAGTCAGTCCGACAATCTCAATCAATTTCATGTTCCTGTTGACAGTTGGGAGCCCTAGGGGCTGATCGCAAGCAGTAAAGGGCACTGATATACAGGGGCGCAGCGCACTTTGAAGTGGCCAATATAGATCACGCAAAGCTCAAGAGAGCATGTAGGAAACCCCAACCCTTGCCACTCAGTCGTGGAGATCTCTGGATATCTGAAATGTTTCATCGGGCTCTGTTGTCTAAGGCAGATTTCTTTAATGATATAAAAGCGCACGACGATACAAGTTCTGTTGCTGTTGGTTTAATTCAAAACATTGACCGTCATCAGTGTCATGTCTGTTTGAGGTCGTGCAAGTCGCTTAGAGGGCTGAAAAGTAAACTTTGCCCACACGGATGTTCAGTGACTGAGGGAGTGGCACTCCTCTGACGAGACGTCGCAATCATATATATATATATATATATATATATATATATATATATATATATATATATATATTGTACAAGTTAACTACAAACAAGCACATACTTGTATGTGTATCCAGCAAAATGTTAAGGTTATTTTCTAGACAAGCTTACATATGTTTCGATCATTTACAAGCCTTTTAAAAATAGTTCTCTCTAAAGTTGTTTTAAAAATGATTCTTTTATCAGTAGGGCATTTAGTAGAACTAAGAATATACATAAAAACCACAAAACATTAACCTAGAAATAACCCTCTTTATAGGCAGTCTGGTACATCTAAAAAAATTTGCTTTTCTCATTTAAATATTTTATATGTTTAAAAGTAATATTATTTTAATGAATGCACTAAACTTATTTCATTATATTTCCCCTCTCTCTCTCTCTCTCTCTCTCTCTCTCTCTTTATATATATATATATATATATATATATATATATACTATTATTTAAATAATATATCTATTAATGTCTACACTATGTTTAATCTTTTCCAAGAATCACCAATGTGACGAGTAATAATTGTATTTCCGATTCGACCCTGTTATTGCTACGACTATCGTAATTCCTACATAAATTTAAATAAACGATTATACTGTAAAATGTTCGACAATACATAGTGTTGAACTTTCACATATTGCTTAATTGAAATAATTCTTATACTTTCCTTAAGAGTGCGCATCCGTGAAAGTGAGATTTCAATAATTATCAAACCGAAAATAAAACAAGTTTTGCTCCATTTTTTAAAAAATTATAATTATTGAAATAAAAATACAAAACTTTATGTCTAATATTCTTATTATAAATTATACTACTTGATTTGGATTCTAAAAAAATAAATCCATACATAAACTTTAATGTCAATTCAAGAACTCTTTCTTTGTTGGTGTTTAATAATTATAGATTTAAAGTTGATACAAATCTAACATACTTAAATTTTCAAAAGATTCTACTCACATTACGCGCTTTAAAACTCTTCCAAGTTGTTTAACTAAAACATAATTAACTATTGTTAAAATGTACTTAACATTTCACAGCGATCAAATTTTCAGAAATTAAACTATATTTGGACAACTTAAGCTGAACAGCTTTGTTCTTATTCTTATCAATTTATTTATAGACGCCCTTGTGATAACTGTATGATGATTTCAACGCCTTGTCAGACGAGTGCCACTCCCTCAGGCACTTAAAGTTCATGTAGTCCTACCGGTGAATTCACACGCTCAAGAAGGCATGGTACTGAAGACGGTCATTGAGTTCAATTATTACATGCTTCCAGCATTTGAAGCCTCGACACATCACAACTTTTCCATCGCCACAGGACAATTTTTACAGACAAATGCTTGAGTGAGTATCTATACAAAGATGATGTTACAGAGTCTTATTTTTTTGCGACAGCTAAGTCTCTCTCTCTCGGTTCAAAATGTTGAGATCCAGCAACAAGCAAAAGCAAGATAGCCAGCAACAAGTTAAACTACATACCAGCTTAATGCGGGTACTGGTCTCCCGCTTTATGTTTTTTTGAATACGATTTGCTTCTCCTGGAAAGGTTACCTTCACCACGGCTTACGGAAGCCCTCTCGACTCCAACACACACATACATACACACAAACGCACACGGTGCTAAGTGGCCGTTGACCCCGAAAACGGGTTCATTCGCCCTTTGGAAGGTATTGTTTTTAATCCTTAAGGGAGACTAACCACTCTCCTCATCAAACAAGTCTGGTGGGGGAACCAGTTTAGTCGCCGGTGACCCGACCATGAGGCAGGTAGTACTGGGTTACATGGTACCAGTAGCATATGACCTGACCTGACACACACATATATATATATATATATACATGATTAGTATATATATATATTCAATATTCACTTCAAACAAGGCACAGTGCCACTTTGAAATAGGGGGCTACTATCGGGAGCATGTTGCAGAGATATTATGAAGAGAGATGAGCAGCAAAATATCTGTTAATAATTCACTTAAACTTCTGCATCTCAGTCTAGTTAGAAAAGCAGAATTCCGGAAGGGAGTTCCAAAGTCTAGCAGTTCTTGGGAAGAAATTATTGGAGTAAAAGGCTAGGATCTCTACTATGTAGGGGTGGGATTTAGCTGCTTGTCGTGTTTGTGGGGGTATTTACGTCGAGGAGTAATTGCTTGTATTTCGTCACAGCATTCATCATTAAAATACATGTAGAACAGGCAGAGGGGTGCAACATTTCGTCGATGGGACAGAGGCTAAAGCTTAGCTGACAGTTCAGAACCTGCCAAGTTGGCGATCCTCTTTTGAACCCTGTTCAGGAGTGAGAGACTAGTAGCAGATGCACCATCCCAAATGTGACAACAGTATTCCATTCATCGGCGAACTGTGGCCTTATAGAGGTATAGGATACTTTCAGGCGTAAGTAGTTTTCTAGCCCGGTAGTGAGAGCTCGCCTTCTTCGCAGCAGTCTTGGCAATGCTGTCAATGTAACTGTTTCAACTCATATTTCCTGTGAATGTTAGGCCGAGGAGTTTAAAAGAAGTACATTCAAGTAATGTGTTTTTGACCATTACTATTGGTGGTAGAGAAGGTTGTAATTATTGAAGGAAACACTCTTATTCTTGGCAGCATTGAATGTGACCACCCATTTTTGTCCCCATTCCACTGCAGATTGGAGGTCTTCCTCTAGTGTTTCTGCCATTTCTTTAGATATGTGTTCATTTGTTTTCTTGTCATGCCTGTTATAGAGTGTGGTGTCATCAGCAAATATACCGATCTCAGAGACAATTTTATCAGGGAGGTAATTGATGAATTTTATGAATAATAAAGGTTTAAGAATAGACCCCTGAGGTAAACCCGCATTTATATCATATTGTTTAGATGTGCGACCGTCGAGGACAACCTGGATTTTTCTCTTACCAAAGAAGTTATTTACGTCATATATATATATATATATATATATATATATATATATATATATATATATATACACACACACACACACACAGAGATTATGATGATGATGATGATGATGATGATGGTGATGATGATGATGATGATGATGATGATGATGATTATGATGATGATGATGATGATGATGATGAAGTCGAGTGCCACTCCCTCGGATACTTAAAGTCTATGAGCCCAAATGTCCGAGGGGGTATCTATACAAAGATGATGTTACAGAGTCTTAGCTTTGTACGACAGCTAAATCTCTCTCTTGGTTCAAAATGTTGAGATCCAGCAACAAGCAAGAGCAAGATAGCCAGCAACAAATTAAACTACAGACCAGCTTAATACAGGTACTGGTCTCCCGCTTTATGGTTTTTTGAATCAGAGATTTTCTTCTCCTAGAAAGATTGCCTTCACCACGGCTTACGGGAGCTCTCTCCACCCTAACACATGTACACACACACACACACAAATATACACGGTGTTGGCCATTGACCCCGAAAAAGGCTTCATTCGCCCTTTGGAAGGTCTTGTTTTTAATCCTTCAGGTAGACCTCCTCACCAAACAAGTCTGGTAGGGGAACCAGTTTAGTCGCCGGTGGCCCGACCATGAGGCAGGTATTACTAGGTTACATGGTACCAGTAGCATATGACATGACCTGAATATATATATATATATATATATATATATATATATATATATATATATATATATACATATATAGACCAACACACACATATGTTAGTGTTTTTTTTACTAGCGACGAATTTTAAATTGAAAAGTATTTTCTTTACTTGCAGATCTGGGGATTGTGTGTTAGTTTGTATTCAGTTTCGTTTGGCAATTTATCATGAAGAGACAGACAACCGAGAAGCTGTTACAAATTCCAAGTCATACGATCAATTTACCGAGATAAACATTTAACATAGACCTGCCAACTGGCCATCTCGGTCGTGCGATTTAGCTCAATTAGATCATTTTCTTTTGAAATATGTACAATCATATGCAGATCCAAGGGACTCTTAAGACAACTGGAAAAATAAAATACGACGCGTTTTTTTTTTCTCAAAATATAGCCTTATTTTACGCGTAAAATTTAGTCTGTATATTACGTCATATGCGCTAGAAGTTGTATTTAAATTATAATAATACTCTTTAGAATAAACCGCTTATTTGTATAATAAACCTTTTTTCTATTGTTTATTTTATGAATATCCACATATAATATCACACGGTAATATAATATATTGGGTATAGATTTTCTCATATATACGTATCCATCAAATTCATAAAACTTACTATGCCTATCGGTCTGTCTGGCTGTCTCCATATTTTAAAGCTTTGTCGCTTCCGAAACTAAAAGTCGCAAAGCGGCTCTAGAAGCTACAAATGATTGGATTTGTTATGGACCGTTATTTTATTTGTCTTTTTTTTTTACACAGTGATCACCACTTATCAAGGCCCGGAAGCCACTCAGGGATAAGGGTTTTAGCCGATAAAATAGTTTTTAAACGGCCAGAAAGAAGTCTTTATACATTTTGTACATTCATCTTAGTTTATGTTTTATAAGTTCCTATGCGTGTCACGTTAGTGCAGTAGTAACGTCATCAGCTTTGAATGCTGCAGTTTTTCTACCGGTTTCGATTCTAGTTGATGGCGCTTAATTCCTTTTTTTTACTTTTGAAATCACGAGTGTATAATAACATATATGGAATCTGGACAGATTAAAATATCATATTTAAGCGCCCTCCCCTCTAGTATATATATATATATATATATATATATATATATATATAATTATTTTTTTACTATAATAATTAAATTGTAATTCAGTGAATTTCCAAAAACTCTCATTGAAATGAAATGAAATGGTTTAGTTTCATATCAAAGAATTTTTATTATTCTAAGCAAGACAAAGAATGCTTTAGAAAATTAATCTCCTTAACCTATAGGGTTTCGATGTCTACCATCTCATCAGAGAAGAGAAAATATTAGCAAATAGTTATAAAGGTATGCACCCTATTTGCTAAAGCCAGTGAGACATGGAAAGTCAAAGTTAAAATAATACATTTATCAGAAGTCCTGTAGCAGGAGGATTTGTAGAAAAAGGATATGAATGTTTTTGTAGATCCAGCTTGCTTGGTAAAATCCATGTTATACGTTCTTTACGTCCGTTTGGTAATAATGTATATATATATATATATAATGTGTGTGTATATGAATATACATTGAAGTATATGTATGAAGAGGAAAAAAAGAAATAAGTATGTGTATGCATTTTGACGGATATTTATCATTTAAAAATTAAATTCGCACGCGCACCCCTCTACATATATATGTATATATACAGGGGCGTGCAATAAGTAATGCCCCTGACCCAATTCAAATTGTCTGATCTAGCTGAAATTTTGCATGTGCAGTGATTTATATCTCTACGGGTCTGAACTAATTGTGGTTTCTGTTTTACAGGTGTTTGAACTGAGTCAGGTGTGAAATGGAGCCTGTTGAATGTCTAGCAGTGATCCGGTTTTTGTACTTGAAAGGACGCACACCACAGGAGACTTTTGATGAAATGAAAGAAACTTATGGTGATAATGTCCCATCATATGACCTTGTAAAACGCTGGCATCGTGAATTCTAACATGGCCGGAAGTCTGTGGAAACAGCTCCCAGACCTGGTCGCCCCTCTTCTGCCATTGATGAGGTATCCGTCCGTCAAGTTGAGGCTGCTATTTTGGAAGATCGGCGCATTACTATTCGCCAAATAGCCCAAGATATCAAGATTAGTACAAGGTCTGTGGAAACTATCATTCATGACTATTTTCATATGCCAGATGAATCCCCGGGTTGCTCACACCATTCCAGAAGCGAGAACGCGTCGAGTGGTCGAGGATGAATGTGGAGATGTGCCAAGAAGATGGGTCAAAGTTTTTCAAAAGATTGATTACACAGGATGAAACCTGGATCCATCACTATGATCCAGAGACAAAAACCCAGTCAATGCAGTGGAAGCACTTGGACTCACCACCTCAAAAGGAGGCAAGGGTGCAGCCCTCCGCTGGCAAAGTCATGCTCACAGTCTTCTGGGACCAGGACGGAGTAGTGATCACAGATTTTCTGGCAAAGGGTACCACAATTCCAGGAGCCTATTATGCTTCACTTTTGAGGAAATTAAGGGAGTATCAAAACCAAGAAGCGGGGCAAGATCAGCAAAGGTAGCCTCCTCCTGCAGGAAAATTCTCCGGTATACAACTCACATGTCGCCAGATCAGAAGCACGGGCATGTGGTTATGAAATCTCATCCATCCTCCCTACTCTCCTGACCTTGCACCCTCTGACTTTCACCTCTTCCCAGCCATGAAGTTGTTTTTATACAAGAAAGCGTTTCCAAGATGATGCAGCCTTGATTTCTGAAGTCACGTCGTGGTTGAAGAACCAACCTGGGGTGTTCTACAAAAACGGTCTCCAGAGCTGCATCATACGATGGGAGAAATGCATAACTCTGGGTGGTTCCTATGCACATAAAGAGTAATAACTGTGCCAAGTTTCGTTGCTCTACTGCTATGGGAAGTGGGTCAGGGGCATTACTTATTGCACGCCCCTTATATATATATATATATATATATATATATATATATATATAAATAACGCCAGTCAAGTTAAGCATATACTTTGACCTATTCCAACTATCACATCAGCTCAATGATTTAAATTTGAGTTCAACCAAGCTATTATATTCATCAAAAATATAACAATTTGTTTCAACAGAAGTAAAACGTTTCTGGAGCAAAATATGGGGAGAACGACGAGATCATAATAGAAATGATGAATTACTGAAACATATTACAGAAGAGTCAAAACAAAGAAAAGAACTGACAGAATACGAAATCAACGAGAAAACTTTCAAAAAACCCTATGAAAAATGGCAAACTACAGAGCACCAAGTCACGACGGAACAAAAGCATACTGGTTCAAAGATTTGGCTGCCCTGCATGAAAGGCTAATCCAAAACCCGATAAGATGTATCCATGTAATAGATGACTATTAGTAGAACTACACTAATGAAAATAACTCTAAATTAAAACCGGTTTCAGTAACTACAGATCCATAACTTGCCTACGATCTATGTAGGAAATCTTCACACACAACTGTGAGAATATATTAATAACTTCCTTAATCATTGGACAATTCCTCGAGAAACAAAGGATGTTGGAAAAAGAAAAACAAAAGATAAACCTATGATCGATAATACATAGACCTAAAAATCCTAAAAGAGGTAAAGAATAGGAAAAAAAATAGGCACGACAGGGATCGTCTACAAGAAATTGTACGTCGGGTCTTTCAAGCATAGATAATAGACTGCCTGACAAAATTTTCAGACTGAGTAGAAAAAAGACGAGAACGTGCAGTCTTAAACTGACAACTGATGGATTTAGGGAAAGTTATGGCTTACCATTAAAGCGTCCGCTCGTGTGTGCATCATATAGAGTCGGGCTATCAGCGGGAGGGAGAAAACGATCAAGATGGTTGCGTCCACAGCTTTTATAAGTAGGTAGTCCCGCAAAATAAGGAAATGTCTCGCGGATCTTTGCCAAATTTCGCCGGTCGGCTACATAAATTGAGGCCGCGGGAAGAACGGTGAAGATCAGTAACAAGAATCCTTGGAGATGATTGTACGGGAATTGTTGGAGACTTGTTGCTGCGTATGACTGACCGTCTTTTCTTTATTTTATTACTTTTGTTCCCTTCCTTCTTTTTTTTTGTTTTTGTTTGTGGAAATCATACCGTTATTACATACAATAGACAATACATAACTGAGAGAAAAATACAGAGATATTTTCCAAGGGAATTCCATTACCATTACGCATGATGCCTACTGAGAATATACTAAAGAAATAGAAAGCAGGATAAAAATATACAGATAAAAGAATGAACCACATAATGTATACACTCTGAAACGTTTTGCAGTAAACAAACATGAACAAGAGACGCTAATAAACAAAACCAAGAACTTCAGTTAGGATATCCAGACGGGATTCGGCATAGGAAAGTGAATACTGCTAGTTATGGAAAGGGAGAAAACCCAACCAAACAAAATTAGGACACTAGGCAAGCATGACAACTAGAGACATTTGTAAATTCTAGAAGCAATCACCATCAAATCAACAGAAATCAAAGATAAAATTGCAAAAGAATACAGAAGAAGAACAAGAAAACTCTTAGAAACTAAATTATATAGTAAGAACTTAATATAAAGATCGACGAAACACAAATGGACAACCCATGTAGAAGAAGAAGAGAAAGTAAAAAACTACATAAATGAATACAGCAAACTAATTTAAAAAAGAATATAAGATATAATATACCATATATATATATATATATATAATATATATATATAATATAATATAATATATAATATATATATAATACAATATAATATATATATAATATAATATATATAATATTTATATAATATAATATATATATAATATAATATAATATATATATAATACAATATAATATAATATATATATAATATACATAGTATATAATATATATAATATAGTATATATATAATATAGTATATATATAATACAATATAATATAATATATATAATATAATATATACATATATATAATATAATATAATATATAATATAATATAATATATATAAGGTCTGATGAACTCGTTGCACTTGTACCCCCTCGATGTACATATCTCCGACAAACCCGCATAGTAATAAGTTCTCACCTCTTCACTTTTGTTGTACCTAAACACCATAA
This sequence comes from Euprymna scolopes, assembly GCF_053919585.1. Lineage (NCBI taxonomy): Eukaryota > Metazoa > Mollusca > Cephalopoda > Sepiida > Sepiolidae > Euprymna > Euprymna scolopes. The sequence continues at coordinate 2,392,824 of NC_136519.1, forward strand.
AGCTTTCTATTCTAATAGTTTCTTCCTTCGAACAGTTATAGTTTGGAATTCCCTTCCTGCTATCTGGTTCCCTGGCTGTACTGTTATGCAGAAGTTTAAATGTAACGTAAACCAACATATTCTTAATCTTTCCTAGACATGACTCCAAATAGTAGAGCCTTACGTCCAAATAGTGATATGCCTTGTTAGGGGTGAACACGCGGAAAAAAATACAATCAAGTAGGGAAGACAATACACTGGGAACTATGCAAACAACCACGTAATAAACACACAGACAAACTATATCTTGAATAAATGATACATGCACAGACAAGCAGCAGTACTTAAAAACGGAAATAACAAAATTCTATGGGGCAGGTATCTACAAATAGATAAACTCATCCAAGCCAAAATACCGGATGTCCTAATGGTTAACAAGAAGAAAGAGTTATACAAAGTTATAGATTTCGCCATACCAGCAGACCACAGGGTGAATATCAAGGAAATAGAAAAAGGCGAAGCAAATGCACGTAAGTGGCCAGATAATCGAAATGAATATAAGAGGATAAGAATGTCAAAATAACAGAAGTAAATGTAAAACTTCGAAATAAGAATGGGAGAGATTGGAATCAGGGTGATAGCTCAGAAGATACAATGAATAACAATCATTGAAAACAGCTGAAATATTAAGGGAAACTCTTGAATGCAGAGATTAATAATAAAACCTACAAACGTTACGCGAACACACAGAAACTACAACACGAGTAAAATACAAACAAATAGAAGAAAGAAGTCAAGAAAACTGTGCATAATAGTTAACACTAGTTCTTTGAAATTTCAATGTAGAAATACATTTGATCCACACAAAATAATCCTAAAGGGTAATTTGAGAATGGGAAGACTAAGAAGAGAAAGCACTAACCCGACCTCCACTGGATGAGTGCGAAGAGGAGTGGGGCCTTGGTAAGGCTTATTGTCACCTACATTCCAGTGAATACTAATGGCTGTTGCCAACGAGTAAAGGACCGTTGCGACAACACTAATTCATTTGTTAATGTTATCGAAAGAGGTAGAAAGTACTGGACATCTGGGGAGACTTGTTGTCACTTAGACTCCAAGACTCACCACACATGTTTTTGAGAAATTTTTCATGATGGCCTGTGTGATAACTCCTTGTAATTACAAATAATAATTAAATTTATGGCTAAATTGGTTTGACTGCGATTCACTTTTTCGTAAGATCACTATGCATTTGTTAACATGACTGATCCCCTTGGATTTAAAATTAATACAATATATTTGAACCTATGTAACATAGTGCGTGGGAAAGTGTCAGCGCCAGCGAGGCATGGCTTGAGATGAGATTAGCAGTAGCAACAACAGTAACCGGAAAATGCGCATATGCAAATGAAGAAGTGTGCGCAGGTTCGCACGAGAGGAAAAAGAAAAAAAAGAATATATGCAGCACGTGCCCGAGGCAGAAGAAAAGTCGGCGCTAAAAAAAAATGAACGTGTAAATAGCGAGGACGAACATGGTTTGACCGGTATGCGGTCGGAGAAAGGAGAAACACACGCCTGGTAAAATAAACATGTGGCAGTGAGAGAATTTTAAGTGATGTCTAAAATAATGGTAATAAATGCTTTTGTTAAAAGAAAGAAAAATTCCGACGCAGATTTTTATTTATTTCTATTTTTGTTTTATTAGTTTGTCCATTTGCGACGTAACGGCTACAGTAATTAGCTATAGTAATTACACCCCATTAACCTACAATCACTGACATTGCATTTAAAAATAGCAACAATATTACAAAATATTGAACATTAATATTGTTTATTATATCGGAATATAAATTGTAAAACCGTGTTTCTGGAAAGCTACCACCACCTTTTTTTCGACGCATAATGACGGCTACATACTGCGTTTTCGGATATTAAAAAGTTCTCTTTCTTTTCTCCAGTTTTTGTTAGTAGTTTTTTTTATTACCTGAAGATGATTTGACGAAGAACATAAATCTGATGCCTATTAACATGCGTTATTTCGTGTTAATTAAAATGCTAGCAATAGAGATATGGGAATATGTTTCTTAAAAACTAAGATTGCGTTAATGATATCTCCTATATCATAGGAATGAATCAAGTCGAATGCAACTGTAGAAGGAAGCCATGGAGACCTATGTAGCGGTAGCGGTTGCCTACCTATAAAAATGACCAAGCCGTGATGCGAATTAACGTCACAGCGAAGAAAGAGAAAGAAAAGAAAAGCCGAGATTTGGAACCAAGTTCGCGGCGATAGTAAGGTGAAGCACGTTCTCACGGCGGCAATTAAACTTGAACAGATGTGTCGACGCGGGAGAAAACAAACACATGTTTGACAGAGCAGCAAACGAAAAGACTTGTAAAACCAAGATGCAGACAGAGTTTGGAGTACTATTCCTAAATGCCTTTCATTTCAACTAAAATGTATTTTCTCTATCTCTTTGCGAGACTTTCATACATAACGTCAGTATTAAAATGTAAAACCCACGTTACATATTTGTTAAAATGTAATAACCACGTTACATATTTGTTAAAATGTTATAACCACGTTACATGTATGTTAAAATGTAAAAAAACGCGTTAAATGTTTGTTAAAATGTGATAACCGCGTTACATACTTATTAAAATGTAATAACCACGTTACATATTTGTTAAAATGTGATAACCACGTTACATATTTGTTAAAATGTGATAACCACGTTACACATTTGTTATAATGTAATAATCACGTTACATATTTTTTAAATGTAATAATCACGTTACATATTTTTTAAAATGTAATAACCACGTTACATATTTGTTAAAATGTGATAACCACGTTACACATTTGTTATAATGTAATAATCACGTTACATATTTTTAAAATGTAATAATCACGTTACATATTTTTTAAAATGTAATAACCACGTTACATATTTGTCCAAATGTAAAGACCACGTTACATATTTGTTAAAATGTAAAGATCTCGTTACATATTTAAATGTGAAAACAACGTTACATATTTGTTAAAATGTGAAAACCTCGTTACAGATTGTTATCGACATATTTTTTTGAGCATTCTTCAATAAATGTTGTGGACGGATAAGGGTCCAGAAGAAAGTCACGGCTTCTTATTTAGTGGAAATTTTCACCCACTTTCTATCTATGCCTTAATCTAAACGCTAATTCCATGAACAAAGCATTTTTTTCTCTAGAACTGCACGCCTGTTTCGCTTGCCTGCTTCTCAGTTAACTACAATATGGAAACTGTCAAGTCTAATACAAACAAATTCTTGTTGAGCTGTCCTCTTAAATAATCAAATTATACCTAAATTGCACTATTAACTAGTACTTCTGCATCATCTTACATTCATTAACTCTTATCCTCGAGTGGCCTCTGAGCCTTGAAAAATAGTGACTCCTTTGTAGAAAAAATGTGCATCTATTGTTCATAATTCAAACTATACTTTGGTTTTTATAGTAAGAAGAAGAGATTATTGTTATCCATAAGGTGGGCGCAACAATTAGTAAGGTTATATTTTTTTTACTGCTTTGTAGGCTTTATTTAAGAGAATTATTCTTATGTGACAGCGATTAAGATAATGACGATAGTAGATAGTCCATTCAAACAGCGCGTTTTTAAATGTGTGGGAATGGAAATCCCCAGGATTATTTGATTGTCGCCTTTTAACTCTGATAACCGGAGAGCGACAAAGCCACGTGGCTTCTCGTTTCTTTCTTTTCTCTTCCGTTTTCGCGCTGAACCCTCAAGCAGTCAAGATGTAACATATACCGCTCCGGTGGTATCGGCCACCAACAGCGCTCCTGACTAACCCGTCAGCCTCTCATCAATCGCAAGTAACAAACTGTTATTCTCAACGAACTCTTATTCTTTCTATCCTTAATATTTCTCATGTAAATTTATGTAAATAAATTGCATTCTTTCGCTTCTATATATCGTCATCATTATGCGACCTTTTACTTTTCAAACCTTTTACCATTCAATTGGGGACGGGATCGTCTATAACACAAGCATACCATCCTGTCCCCTCTACAAATGAAAATGCTGTGTAAAAATTAAACCGGAGAGACTGAACGTGAAAAATTCATACTCTAGGCTATAATAATCATTTCAAACCTAAGTGTAACAGATCAACAGGCATACGAATTCAAACTTTAGCATAACACACCAACGAACCTGTGATTTCAAAGATAAAGCTTGCAGACCAACAAACCTGCCATATTAACTTGAAGTGAAACAGAAAAGATAAACATGATATTTCACATTTAAAAGTTGAAGAGAGAATAAGATGATATTTCAAACTTAAGCATGATTGACAAATAAACAAATAACAAATCAAAGTCTAAAATAACAAATAAGTCTAATCAAAACTTTGGCTTGCATAACCAACGGACATGCTATTTCAAACTTAAGCATGACAGAACAACATTAATTCTATTTCAAGCTTAAACTTTTAAAATCACTAAAGCATGACAGACCAATAAAACTATTATTTAAAACTTAAGCATGCGAGATCAACAAAAATGTTATTCTAAAGTAAATCTGAGAAGACCAACATTCGTACTATTTTACACTTAAGCATAACAGACCAAGTAAAATGTGATTTAAAGTTAGGTATAACAGATCAACTAAATTGCTGTTTCAAACTTAAGCATTACAACGTAAATGCTATTTCTAACATGCCATATTAAACTTAAGTGAAACAAAATAAATAAATAAATAAAATATTCCATACTGAAAAGCAGAAGATGAATAAGTGTGCTACTTCAAACAAGCGTGACAGATCAACAAAAATGATACATCAAACTTAGGCTTGCTAGAGTAACGCGAATTCTATTTTAAACTTAACCATGGCAGAAAATAGCGAATCTGTTTAAAGTTTTACAAACGTACTAACATGCTATTTAGATTAAACCTGGTATATTAGCAAAATATTATTGAAAATTAAGCTTTAAAGTTTCTAGTAGAAATGCATTCTTGCATCTAAACAGATTTCAACTTATATGTGACAGATCAAGTGATTTGAAACACCGTTATAGGAATTGTTGGACGCATGTAAAGTAAGATATGTCCATTCAGAATGAGCGATGAAAATCACAAACCTGCGAAAATGATAAATGAATCGACAGATAGGTGGACAATGGCTTTTATGTAAATACAAGGACATCTTTAAAAGTGTGGAATTGTCAGGAGGGCAGATTATATTTGAGTAGCTGTCCGAAATAGTCAAGTGCCCTTCGCTCTCTCGCTTTCTCTCTCTCTCTCTCTCTCTCTCTTTCTCTCTCTCTCTCTCTCTCTCTCTCAGTTATTTTCAAACTCTCCACCTTAGTTAAACTTACTGAAGCGCAATTAATGTTTGGAGACGCTGGAGGCATCGGTTTTCGTTAATAATATTAAAAGGAGTTTGAAAAGTTGTAGAAGTGGAAATTTCCGCTGAAACGAAAAATGGTTATAAATTTTCGGACGCGTCGTAGGTAGAAAGAAGAAAAGAAAGAAGAAAAAGAAAGAAGAAAAAGAAAGAAAGAAAGAAGAGAAAAACGAAATCTCTACTATTATATAAAAGTCACTTTGTGTGTGTGAGTTTCTTTTCTCATAGGTTCCGAAACGGCTGAGCCTATCTTTAACAAATTTTACACAAAGGTAATTTATATGTCTGGCAGTGTTCTTTGATGTTCAGTACAGAAATTCATCCGATATGTATCGAAAATCGAAAAAAACTAGTCTTTCTCACTTATAGATAAAAGAACAGTTTTTACAAATTTTACACAAAGGTAATTTATATGTCTGGCAGTGTTCTTTGATGTTCAGTACAGAAATTCATCCGATATGTATCGAAAATCGAAAAAAACTAGTCTTTCTCACTTATAGATAAAAGAACAGTTTTTACAAATTTTACACAAAGGTAATTTATATGTCTGGCAGTGTTCTTTGATGTTTAGTACAGAAATTCATCCGATATGCATCGAAAATCGAAAAAAACTAGTCTTTCTCACTTATAGATAAAAGAACAGTTTTTACAAATTTTACACAAAGGTAATTTATATGTCTGGCAGTGTTCTTTGATGTTCAGTACAGAAATTCATCCGATATGTATCGAAAATCGAAAAAAACTAGTCTTTCTCACTTATAGATAAAAGAACAGTTTTTACAAATTTTACACAAAGGTAATTTATATGTCTGGCAGTGTTCTTTGATGTTCAGTACAGAAATTCATCCGATATGTATCGAAAATCGAAAAAAACTAGTCTTTCTCACTTATAGATAAAAGAACAGTTTTTACAAATTTTACACAAAGGTAATTTATATGTCTGGCAGTGTTCTTTGATGTTCAGTACAGAAATTCATTCGATATGTATCGAAAATCGAAAAAAACTAGTCTTTCTCACTTATAGATAAAAGAACAGTTTTTACAAATTACTATTTTACGTTACACTGGCCGCAGGAAATAATAATATCGCATCAAATTATTTTCGAAAACTGAAAACATCCGATCTTTAAAATAGTCTTCTCTCTTATAGACCAAAAAGAATATTTTTACATGAGACTATTTTACATTACACCGGCGAAAGAAAATAAAATTTCTAGCAAATACTTTTCGAAAATTAAAAAAAATCTGATCTTAAAAATAACTGTTCTTTTTTTCGTCGCTCCGGTTGAACTTTGTGCAGAACTATTTAATCCGAGCGTCTCTTTGTTCCATAAGAGTTGGTCATGTCTTATTTTCTAGGAGAATGACAAAGATGATTTCACAACAATAAACATTGCAATTAATTCAAGCTTGCAATCCTCAGTACGGACAATTTTTAATGTTTAGTATTTGCACTGGTACTAATTCTCGTCGAAATTCGGAAATTAGGAAGCGTGTCCTAACAAAATTAGTAAATGAATCAAACTTAACTCTACAAAATTTAACGAAAGACTGACAGAAAATAGAAATTATTAAACAAAGATTCTAAGGATATCGAAGTCGTGTAGATAAATAAAAACAGACAAAAAACACGTAAAAAATAAAACACAAGTTGGGGAAAAACATACGCATACATCGACAAATTACTAAGAAAGAATTTGAAGAAAGAAAAACCCGTCCCCATCTAAGCGATGTGGTAATTTGCATTGGGTTAAGGACTCTCCATATTTATCAATAAAATATTTTATATGTAAAAAAAAAAAAAAAAAGAACACAAAGACACTCATTGCAGAAATAAAGTTAAATATAAAACCAGAGTGTTTGGCGGAGATTGAAAATAACGAAGAAAGGTTGCGAAAATATGTGACTATAGAAATTCATGGGAAATAAATAAAAATGCAATTCGATTTGTATAGTAAATTTAAATACTTGGAAGAAATTGAATAAACCCACAATGCTGAGAACACGCAAAACAGCAAATATGCCAATTAACTTCGAAGGTGAATTTTTTGCGAACGTTACATTATTGGGAAAGACGGAAAAAGTAAAAGCTTATGTATTAAATAAGACCAATAAATTACTGGGTTGGATTGGATTCATGAATTTAAATTATGAAAACAGGCAATCAATCATTTTTGCAAAAATAAATAAATAAATAAACATAAAATAAATAAATAAAAAGTACAACAGACGCCATGCCTTGAAAAACATATTAAAAGGAAACTTTTCTTGTTCTAGGCCACGAAAAGCCAAAAAAGAAGGCGCAAACAAACCAATACTGTTGTAGACCGAACAAAATTAGCTTTATCCGAACTAGAACTGTGGCTGACCACAAATCAAGAAACGAAAATCAGGCAGGGTTCTCTATCGCTAGTCCTAAAGTGATGACACCGTCGCCTGCCATAAATGTTTATGCGAGTGCAGGCGATTTTTAACCAAGTACGAAAACTTCAGCTACATTTCAACAGGACCCAGTCGAAACTCTATTTTTCTCATTATTTGAACATTATTTACAGAGACTCAACGTCTCTCAAAGATATTACGAGCAGTAAAAGAATAGCACTCAAACTGTTTTTTTCCACAATATGGAAGAACTGAAGTGTTTTACCCAGGGTCTTTTCAAAATAGATACTTCATTAGTGGAAACTCCTGGGATAATATCGCCTTTTGTCTTATTGGATTATTACAAGCGGGTTCTCAAGTGATCTTTATTGACCCATAATTACTTGTGGCAGAGTCTACCCACGCAAGTAATTAATTGTTTATTACATTCTGACGATTAATACATGATGAAATGCCACTAAAACGTTATTCCATCCGTTTGAGGAAACCTTCTCTCTATAAACAAAGGGATTGTCTTTTTGGTTGGACTTGATTAGTTTCTAAGGCGTTTCCTCTTCATTGTATAATTATCATAACAATAGATTTATTTTAGTCGACCCCCCCATTTCCCCTTTCCGATAATTTAATTATATTTTAGTCGATCCCTCCGTTTGAATTCGTTTCCCTATACAAAAATAAACAAATGAATAAATAAATAAAATAAGTTCGGTTTTAAAAAGTGAGGGAGAAACCTCCTTATTTATTTAATTTTTTTTAACCTCCATCGAATGTTTTCCCTCATATATATATATATTGTATTTATATTTTGTGTACAGAAAGTTGTTAGATGATACAAATCATTGGTACCGTCGGTTTCAAGTCCGATAATAAGGACCGTTTAAGGTATCCTTATCAAGCTCTCTTCAGCCAATAATCGTCTATATATATATATATATATATATATATATATATATATATATATATATATATATATGGATGCATATATATCTATATATATACATATATACAAAGTGGTACGATAAATCTGTCGCCGTGAAGGAAACAACACTACAGTTTTTTTGAAAACTTTAATAAAAAATCGATTCAGGGTACTGAATTATGAAGTAGTTCTGACATCTATCTAATGTAGCCGCATTCAACCTCAATAACGGCCTCGAACTGGGATCATTCCACAAAGATGCAACAAAATAAACCCATCCACCAAGGAGAACAGATGTCATAATAATTATCAAGAAAGGAAAGCAATTGCCAAATTGTACATTTTTCCGTCCCAGAAGGCCACAGGGCGAAGATCAAAGAGACAAAAAAACAAATTAAACTGATAAATGTGGAACATTAAAAATCACTATAATACCAATAATTGTAGTATGACTAGTAAAAACAGAAAAGGATTAGGAGAAATTGGAATCAAGAGGAAGATATACAACAAACGGTAATGTTCAAAACTGATAACATCGGAAATTTGAAGGAAAACTTTCGGATGTGAAAAATAATCCACGTCAGTTACAACCGCTAACCGGTACTATTACGAAAAATAAAACAGAAATAAAACAAAAAAATAGAAGCAAAAAGAGTGAAATCGCAAAATTATAAGTTAACTTCGCCCCTCCCGCAGAATAGTGGCGGTGACAGCATAGACTGGCGGCATACCAAATAGGCGTAATGAGTTACTGATGATAGACTGACAAAAGAAGCACTAACCAGACTTCCACTGAATCAGTGAGTGATAACTGAGACCTAGGCGAGATTGTCGCCTCCCAAATTGCAGTGAAGACCAATGGTCGTTGCCAGCGAGAAGTCAATGGCAAGCGGCTGTTGTAATAACGCAAAGACTTTTTAAAATGTTACAAAAATACTTAAGGAGTATTGGAAATATGTGAAAACTTGTGATCACCTAGACTACTAGGAAAACCACTAAATGTTGTCAATTACTTACCTGCGATGATGGTGTGTGTGTGTGTGTGTGTGTGTGTGTGAACTTCTAAAGAGTATTTAAAAAATAATAATCCTGTCAAATCGTAGACTTTGCTGCCCCAGCCGACCACAGGGTGAATATCAAAGAAAATGAGAAACGGAGGAAATACACAGAGCTAGTCAGAGAGCTGAAAGGGATATGGAAGATAAGAAAATCAAAATAATATCTATAATAGTAGGAGCACTAGGAACCACCCCGAAAAATTTGAAAAAAGAATGGGAGAAATCAGATGCATGACTGGGAAAATACAACAAACAACAATAATGAAAACAGCTGAAATATTAAGGAAAATCCTTGAATGTGGAAACTAACACACATGAGCAACAATCGCGGACCAGACAAACTGCTGCAGAGGCAAAACATGAAACGCCACATAGAACCAAGAACACTGAAGCCGCATATCTATAAGTTCTCTACCCCCTCCCCCATTACAACATTACTGACTCCCCCCCCCAAGTGAGAACAAACAGCCAAGTAGAGTCAAGAAGGAAAGAAAGACCGAGGAGAGAGTACTGACCAGATCTCTGCTGGATAAGTGCGAAGAGAACTGGGACCTTGGGGAAGCTTATTGCCACTCAAATTCCAGTGAAGACGAATATCCGCTGCCACGAGAAATCAATGGCGAACAGCTGTTGCGATAATGCAAACTTATTTATAAATAGTATCAAAAAAGGCGGAGTGTACTGGAAATCAAGTGAGACTTGTTGTCACGTAGCTTCCAGGGAACACCATAGGCTGTTTTCAAGGAGAGACATTTGATAAACTGTGTGGAAGCTCTTTGTGAGCCAATAATAATAATAATAATAATAATAATAATAATAATAATAATAATAATAATAATAATAATAATAATAACAATAATTCTGATTTCGTTTATGAACGTCTCTCTGGAAAGGGGTGGGATTTATTTCCAGAGGATTTCCCTTAACCCTGACTTCAAACCAGGAGCTTCAAAGATCAAGGATTCTCCTAATGATGTTCGTGGTACATATAATTGCAGAGGTTTCAAGGCCGCCTAAAACATTAGGGGATTTGTAGTTTTTTCAATTGTTCTTCCAGACGACTTGATACTACTCCTAGTGTACCAACTATGACCGGGATTATTTGTGTTTTAACCCCATGTATACGCCTTATCTCCAAGGCCAATGGAGCATAATTGCTCAACTTCTCATTCTCCTTCTCTCTCACATTCCTGTCCCAGGGTACTGAGAAGTCTACAATCTGCCAGTTTTTTGAAACCTTGTCAATGACGACCAAATCCAGACTATTATGTTCCAATTGCTTGGTCGTTATGACACTTTTGTCCCACCATACCTCTACCTTGCCCTCATCACTTGTTCTCACTTCATCAGGAACCTTCTCAAACCATTTTCCAGCACACTTCACCCCAACCCTCTTACACACCTCCCAATATATCCGGAATCCCATGCGATCGTGTCTTTTGCGGTACTCTCTCTAGACAAGTCCACTACACCCTGCTGCAAGGTGCGCAATTGACTCTGAGATCTTACCACAAATCCGGCATTCAGCAGCAACTTCCTCTCCTAGAACCACTTTTTTGAACAATCGTGTTCCTAATCCACTCCTCACTTCTAACCACATGCTCCTTCAACGACATCTCCTCGGTTCTCACACAATCTTTTACACTTTTCAATCCTCTCCCACCTTCTTTCCTCTTTTGACACAGCCTTGCAACGCTACTTCGAATGTGAAATATACCAAACATTGCTAAAACTTTTCTTGTTTTGATATCCATGGCATGCAAATCCTTGCCAGACCATTCTAAAATTCCCGCACTATATCTCAAACACTGACTGCCGATGCGTTCACTGCTTTCATTAGGTTTCCTCCATACAGTTTCGACTTTGCAAGTAGTTTCACTCTTCTAATATACTCCTTTCTGACCTTTTCCTTCATTTCTCTGTTCATGATGCATACACCCTCCAGCACTCCTAAATACTTATATCCTGTATCTTCTATTTCTTTCATGATTTCTCCATTTGGCAGCACTATTCCATTCGAATGAACTTTTACTCCTCTTTTCATCACCAGGATCGCACATTTACTAATCCCAAACTCCATCCCAATGTCTTCTGAGTATGTCCCCACAAGTTCTACCAGTCTCTCTATTTCCTTTGCATTTCTACCGAATATTTTCAAATCATCCATAAACAGTAGATGGTTAAGGCCTCTGTCACCAGATCCAAAGTTATATCCCAGTTTTTATCCCTTCAAGAGGATGCTGAGAGTCATGATTATCATTACAAAAAGAAGTGGCGATAACGAATCTCTTTGAAATATCCCACGTTTAATGCCAACCTGTCCCATTTCTTCTCTGTTTGCTGTCAGCACCGTTTTCCATTGAGCCATACTTGTCTCCAAAAGCCCTACCACATTCTCAGCAACCTTCATAATCAATAGTGTTTCACGTATCCATGAATGAGGAACCATATCATAAGCCTTTCTCTCATCGATCTATGCTACGCTCAGATTTCTCTTCTTCTTCTTCTTCTTCTTCTTCTTCTTCGCATCCTGCATTATTGCTTTATCAATTAGTAGTTGCTCTTTAGTACCTTTCGAGCCTTTCCGGCACCCCTTTTGTTCGTCAGGGAAAAGCACCATTACTCTCTAGATGTTCATAAATTTTCTCCGAAAATATTCCAGTCAACAGTTTCCACATCAATGGCAGACATGTAATTGGTCTATAATTATTGACATCTGTTCCCTTTGCAGGATCTTTCCTAATCAGTGTTGTTCTTTGCTTCACAAGCCAATCAGGAACATCTCCCGACTCTACAATCCTTTGCAGATCAGCAACTATAGTTGAATAAAGGCATGGGAACTGTTTAAAGCAGAAGCCCATCATCCAGTTTGTCATCCTTCGTATGCCAGCTTTAACGTCATCGATGGTTATCTCAACGTTTTTCTTCTGCTGCATTTCTGATAGCCTCTCTCTGACCTCTTCCAACCAGCTAGCCTTCTCATTATATCGCCCTTCGACACACCAAATCCCATTCCAGGACTTCCTTGCATCTTTTGCATTTGGAGTGTTGTTATTTCCCGCCTGTTTACTACCATATAATTCTTTATACAGCTGAGACTGATTGTTCCGGAAAAGGTTGTTCTGCCGAAATGCAACACTTTTTCCAACAAAGTTCCTAATTTTCATACCACCAGTGTGGACCTTCTCTTTCAACATTGTTAGAACGTTCATCGTTCCTTTTTTCGAGCAATCTATACCTCCTTTCAAGCTCGCCCTTCGCTTTCTGGCCAAGTTTAACATCTTTTCTTATTTGGTGTATTTTACCAATGTCTTTCCGCCACCGTTTAATACTTTCTTCAAGACACCTCTGCCAGTGTGGCCTTCTATCCTTCATTTCTCCCTTTTTTTCTTGTAATAAGCCGAAACGATTCGCAATAACGTATGACGCAGCATACAGAAGCCTGTTAAGTTCTGTAATCGATATGTTCTTTCTTATGATGTTGTGAATTACTCCTTGAATTATTTTTACCTCGTTTTTCACCTTCTGCCTATCACTACCCTTCATACTTGGAATCTCTATGATATCGTCTCTAAGAAGAACCTCTCTTGAATGTGGAGATGAATACAAAGGAACTACAGACACAAAATGGACATGCAGGAAATGCTACAGTTGTTCTGGAATTATTTATGTGTGTGTGTGTGTCACCAAAAACTTACACTACGCCAAAGCGAGAAGGATCAAGGAGTATGGAAAGAGACGAGGAGAGAAATCATTAGCCAAATCTCCGATGAACGAGTGCAAAGAGGACGGGGAGCTTAGGGAGGGTTGTTGCCACGAAAATTCCAGTGAAGACCAATGGTCGCTACCAGCAAGAAAACAATGGTAAGTGACTGTCATGATAACGCAAATTCATCTGCAATGGTTATCGGCAGAGGTGGAGAGTACTGGAAATCTGGGGAAATTTGTTGTCACTCAGACTTCAGAGAATGCTACAAATAGTTTCCAAATAGAAATGTTTGTTGATGGCCCGTGTGACTAAATCTAGTCAGTGAATAATAATAATAATAATAATAATAATAATAATAATAATAATAATAATAATAATAAGAAGAAGAAGAAGAAGAAGGGTAAGATGACGCTTGGTAGATCGTAGATTTCGTCGTTCTATCAGACACAGGATAAATATATCAAGGATACAGAGGAGCGACTCAAATACACTGAACTGGCCAAAGGAAAAGGGACATGAGGAAAATCATGAAACATCAAAAATCGTAGGAGAACCAGGAACAATCACGAAAAAGTTGGAACAAAGAATATGAGAAATCAGATTCAAGTGGAATAATCGAGAAGATATGAGGGAAAAAATAATGAAAAAAGCTAAAATATTAAGGAAAGCTCTTGAATACACATGAGCTACAAGGCGGCCCATGAAAACTGCAAGAAAAGTAAAACAACATAGAACCAAGAAAATTGAAACTGTATAATCAGTTTAGTTTCATAATCTGATGTCCTGGATATGACCTTAAACTATATCCAGTAGTGAGGCCCCAACTTGCGGGCTTTGGGTAGAGTGGAGCTACTGTAACGTAATCCCCCCATTGAGGAGCATTAGAACTACGCTGAAGTAGCTTTTTATTACTGGGTGATGCCAGATAACCCAAGGATGTAAGATAGAGAAGATAAATATATATTTTTTATTTCATGTCAAAATAGATATTGTTTGAAAACCAGAGAAATATATTTTTACGGCTAAAAGTTGACAACAGGAAATTTCACTTAGAACCTTGTCTGGCCTTAAATGAACCCAGGGTCGGATGTCACAATTGACACCTGGCCTGGAGAATGAGTAATTTCGATTTCAGTGTGGGAATTGTACCCACGCAAAACCCTAAAAGCTTTCGATTTCGTGGCGAAATCTTATTGGCTGGGGAGAATTTCCACCCCATCCACATACCTTACTATATATACAACTGTCGTGCGAAAATTAGAGAGATAGAGTTGAGTCGCAGAGTAGACTTGGGAGCTGAAGCAGATTGCTTGTTGAATCCGAGAAGAGAGGTGACCCCTCCCCACCTCATCCATCCGTCTGTCGCTATCTGTGACTATGGGTTAAATAGAAACCGACTTGAAAAAAGAAATATATTCTATTAAAAAGAATTCTTCAAAATCTTTGCATTCGGCATTAAATAACCTGAAAAGAGTTGATATGCCGTAAAACAAAACCAACCAACCGATCATAATCTGAAAGAACGTTATAAATAAGTATTGATGATATGTTTAAGCAAAAATAATATGAATACAATGGAATAAGAATAGTTTTAACTGACTCTTTTTTAAACTAGAAAATCTCGTACACCAACTTAATATGAAACATGCGTCTGATATCTTTTTTGATCAACTTCAATCTTCATTAAAAAGGTTCATGCGCATGCCATGGTTTCGTTTTGAGCCAGTGGATATTTAAACAACGTGTGTTGGCGCCCACAGGGCAGATAGATTACTTTTTAGGTCTTCTCTTGAGAGAAAAACCAACAAGCGTTTGACTAAAACATAAAGAAAATATAAAAAAAGACAAGAAGAACATAATGGAACACAAAATTATTTAAAAAAAATCTTTTCATTTCAACAGACGTAATATCATAACCAATGTTTTGTATCATGTCTGTTAGGTTTAATATAAAAGACCGGCCATTGACAAATTTGCCCGTTGGCTGAGAGAAGCGTCATGTGTCCGGGAAATATGGTTTCCAATCTTATTATTCTGTTGCGAAACCTTTCTTGGTTGTTGTATTGAGTTTAATTCAACGACTAGTGAATACAATTTCACACATAGAAAATTGTTTTATTGTATTCAACTATTGAAAAGATTATGGTGAATTAAATGGGGTAAAGAGGAGGAAGAAGAAAATGAGAGAGAGGGGATCGCCATCATCTTCAGCGATGAGAGGCAGAAGAAAATCATTGTGTAATATTTCATATTAAATGTTTAACTAATGAAAATGTTTAACATAATGTTCGTACATGCGTTTTCAATTAACTCGTACTCGTACATATGTGCGCCATCGCCAGTGAGAGATCAGGAAATAATTAAGAAATCTTTTTACATACGTGCACGGTCTTGTTTCGTTTTTTTATCGTTCTTTTTATCGTCGTTTTTCCATGTGTGGATGAGTATACTCAGATGGCTGCGATCTTCCGTTTACTCCAAGACGAATGTACACCTGCGTGGGCCACTATGGAAACTTGTTTGCTTGCAAAGGTTTTTGTTATATTCCTAAATACTTAGGAAATAAAGACAAACGTGAGTTACACCGAGTGGTATGTGTAATGAGGTTTATTTATAATACAGAAACGTAAGGCTGCTCGCCTAAGGTAAATAGAAGTACATAGTAACAAGTATGGGGAAGAAAGTCTGATAATCAACACGTAAGACTATCCGTCTTACTGCGACTGCTTGTCTGCCGCTGTCTGCCCCTGTCTGCCAAACAGTCCAATATATATATACAGTTTGTAACCGGTGTATAGCCAGTTATGTTCCTTCACAACACCTCCCCCTGAAGCTGAAATCTTCCTGATTTTAGCTTAGATACCTCTTCCTTTTAGGGTCAGGGCTTAATCTCCTGGTAACTTTTCTCTTTCTTGCGCTTTTCCTTCTGGTCAGCGTTACCCGGGGTAAAGGTTTCTGTCCAGCCCGTATGGTCGGTTCAGGCGAAATATTCATTGTTTGCGGTACACACGCTGGTTTTGGTATATCAAAAATATCGCACAATGTTTCCATTGGTGTCTCTTCCACATTTGGAGACAGTCTGGGACGTATTTGATTTCTGTGTCTTTTGCAGACAAAACTTAATCCTTGGATGGTATAGACCATGCTCCCAATCCTTTTTTTGATAATACCTTCAACCCACTGATTTCGTCCATTTTGAAAATTTTTGAAATATACATTTTCACCTGGGGAGAAGCACTTGGTATTAAGGTTTTCTTTTTTGAAAACTTTCTCTTTCTCTGGTAGCAGCCTATCGAAGACAGATCTTATCTTTCTTGCAAACATTAGCTCAGCCGGGGAAGAATTGACATTATTATTAGGATTTGGTGTCACCCTGTAAATTGCTAAAAATGTTTGAATACATTGTTCGTCTGTGTCCGTAGTAAGATTTTTCTTAAGTGCCCTTTTAAACGTATCTACAAATTTTTCGGCCAACCCATTCGATCGTGGATGGTACACAGGTGTTGTCATATGTAGAATATTTAGTGAGTCACAGAATTCTTTGAATTCATGAGCAGTAAATGCTGTTCCATTATCGCTCACTAAGGTTTTTGGCACTCCAAAACGGCTAAAAATTTCATTAAGCGCACTCACAGTGTTTTTTGCTGTTGGATGTCTAAACTTAAATATTTCTGGCCATTTTGAAAAAGAATCTACAATAATCAAGTAAAAATAACCATTTATAGGTCCCGCATAATCAATATGCAGACGTGACCAGGGTAGGTCCGTCTTTGGCCATGGCGTCGTTTTTACTGGAGGATCTCGAGCTGCTAATTGACATCCTCTGCATGTCTTGACACATTTTTCAACTTCCTTGTCCATACCAGGCCAGTACACATATCCTCTCATAAGGGATTTCATTCTCGAAATGCCCGGATGACCTGTATGAAATTCCTTCAGAATTTTCCTCTGTAACGTTAGTGGAATTACGATCCTCTCACCATACATGAGCACATCTTCACAGATGGAAAAAAGCGTTGTTTGATCTACCTTTTTATTTTTTTTTATCCATCCCAATTGATTTTTCATTTTCTTAATGAAAATGTCATTTACTGCCTCTTTTTTTATTTTTTCGAAAGTTACCGGAAGTTCACGTATCATATTACACATTGAACTTGTACATTCACTTTCGTCTTTAAGCGCAGCAATTACCGTTTCTTCGAAACTTTCGCTTCTTTTAGGGATCAACCGTGATAATGCATCTGCGTGTCCTAACTTTTTTGAGGATACATGTTCCATCTTAAACTGATAGTTTAAGAGGGTTACAGCCCATCGCTGTAATCGATTCGCAGTATGTGTGGGAATGCCTTTCTTTGATCCAAATATGGTAAGTAGGGGTTTATGGTCGGTTTGCAAAATAAAAGATCGTCCATGGAGAAATCGATTGTACTTTGTAATTCCAAATATTATCGACAGCGCCTCTTTTTCAATTTGGCTGTAATTTTTCTCCGCTGCAACCAACGTTCTTGAAGCATGGGCGATAGCTTTTGTCCTACCATCCTCATACTTGTGAAGTAATACAGCGCCAACACCGTAATCACTGGCGTCCGTTGCTAGTATTAGTTCCTTTTCTGGATTGAAATGTGCCAATGCTAAGTCTGACAGTAGACATCTTTTGATATTTTGGAAAGCAGATTCACATTCCTTATTCCAGTTCCATTTAACACCCTTTTTCAGTAACTCGTTAAGAGGAGCTCTTAAATTATGTATGTTAGGGATGTAAATTGCATAGTATTGAACTAATCCCAAAAACGATTTTAATTTTGTCACTGAATCTGGAGCAGGCATCTTTTCAATTGCTTCAGTCCTTTGTGGATCCGGTCTTCGACCCTCTTTGTCGATTATTTGACCTAGATATTTAATTTTTTTCATAAAAAAATCGCATTTTTCTGGGCTCAATTTAAAACCAAATTCCTGTATTCTTTTGAATACTTCTTTTACATGCTTCTTATGATCTTGCAAATTTTCACTTTTAATTAGGATATCGTCAAGGTAGGCCATTGAAAATTCCAACCCTGCCAGCATCGTGTCCATAATTTGCTGGAAAATAGCAGGAGCAACCTTTAATCCAAAAGGAAGCCTCTTTAGCTTAAAAATGCCCTTATGAGTATTTATGCCTAAGTATTTGGAGCATTCATCGCTGATCTTAATTTGCAAGTAAGCATCTGAGAGGTCTATCTTAGAAAAAATTTTTCCTCCGTTAAGCTTAGAGAACAGATCTTCTGCGGACGGAAGGGGATAATTATGGTCCAATAGACAGTCATTTAAACCCATTGAAAAATCTCCACAGACCCTTATTCTGTTATTTTTTTTCTTTACATACACGGTTGGACTTGCCCAATCTGTGTGGTTAATTTTTTCAATGACTTCCAGTTGTTGAAGTCTATCCAACTCTTTTTCGATTGCGTCCATCGCTGAAAAAGGCACATTCCTTTTAGGTTTGAATACTGGAGTGGCATTTTTCTTTAATTCAAATTTTGCCTCTGTCTTAATACAGAGTCCTAGTCCTTCGGCAAAAACATTGGGAAATTCAGTTTTCAAATCCTCCAGGAAGTCTTCCCTTTGGTTTGCTTTTTCTGCAGTTAAAACGTTACAAAACGAATTTATGGGTTTCTCCCATAAATTAAACAGGACAATCCAATCTACCCCAAACAGGCATGTATTCTTTCCTGGTACGACGTACACTTTGGATTTATGAGTCTGGTTAGCGAATGTCACTTTGCATTTTAATTCTCCCTTGAACTCTAATCTTTTGCCGCACACACTTCTCGCCGTCTTTCTGGTTTTCGTTAATTCAGGTCGACCTATCCTTTTCCATATATCTTCATTTATAATACTAATATCTGCACCGCTATCCAGAAGCAATGTAACCAGATGTCCATTTATCCGAACATCAACATATTTCCGTCTTTCGCAGCTTTTTTCTTTATTCATGCGAAGCGTATTTACATTATCGGTCCCTTGTCTTTTCTTCTGGGCACAGTATGTTCCCTTGTGACCTCTGAGACCACATTCATAACATATTTTGTTCCTAAATCAGCAGGTCTTATTGTTGTGTCTTAAACTACCACAACATTTACACTTTAGCTTTGGGTCTTTGTATCCTTTAAGGATCCTGTGTTCTTGGAACCTGGACTTTCTTGTGGTCCCTTGCCTTTTTACTTGCTGCACCTTAAAAATATTTTTCTCTTCAATGCGAGTGTTGTCTTTCTTTATGTTAATCAGACGTTGACACTCTTCAGTGACTTTTTGCAATGTTATGTTAGGATCCGCCTCCATAATTGTTAGGATCCGTGAACGTATATCTTTGTCCCTTGGTGCTGTGAGACCTTGTACAAAGATTAAACATTTAAATTGGTCTGCGGAAATTTCATTCAATTTAAATGATTCGCATAAACAGTTCACAGTGCAAGCATATTCTAGATAGTCTTCAGCTTCTGCCTTCTGAATGTTCAAACATTTGTATCTAGAGTGAAATAGGCTATCCCTTTTATCAAATATTTTCGACAAGGTACTAATTGTTTCCTCGAACGAAACCTCCTCCGGTTTTTTTGGTAGAATTAGATTTGCATACTTGGTGTTTTCATCAGTACCCAGTTTTTGTAGTAGCAGGGTAACTTTTTCCTCATCGGTCCAGTCTAAACATCTTTTCGTAAAAATTGTTTCGTATCTTCTGTAGTATGCAGGGAAAGTAACACCAGTATCCGGGGAGTAACGAAATTCCGTTAGTGAATTTGAAATACCCTCGGCAGAAAAATTAGTCTTCTTCCCGGTCGACGTTAGAGTTAGCTTTTCTAAATTCTTTTGCTGTGTCGACATTTGTCGTTGTAGTATGTTTGTTTGTTCTTGTTGTGCCTCTAAAGTTTTTTGTGTTCTTTCTTGTTGTTGTTGCAGCTGTTGCTGTAGCTGTTGTTGTTGAATTTGTTGTTGTTGTTGTTGTTGTTGCGCTAAAAATTGTCGAGTCATTTTTGTCTGTTCCTGGATGCTAAGGGCTAGAGCCTTAGTTAACTCTGCTAATTGTTCCATGTTAGCTTCTAGTACAAAAATGTCTTTTCGAATTCTACACAATAATTCCAAAGAAAAATCGTAAATTTACGTATATCGTAAATTAGTAGCAATATGCAGACACAACACGTTTCAACAAAGTTCATCCATAGTAATTCAACAGGCTTTGTAAAATAATTCTTTTTTTTTTTTTTTTTTTTTTTTCAACAACGTAAGTTCATACACAAAATATTTCTTACTTCCCACGACAAATAGTTCCAATTATTTATATAAAGGCAATAACAAACAATTAATTTTCCAAAAAAAAAAAAATATATGGCTGCCGTTCCCACGTGGCATAAAATGGTACAATAGTCGTTGTATTTATATTTTTTCTTTCGAAACTCGTAATCCTTTAGTGTAGTTTCGAATTCAACTTGCGACCATTTTTTTTTTTTTTTTTTTTTTTTTTTTACTTGTCAAAATAAATATAAATTCCACTTTACCTTGAACATGTTTCTATAATTTCTTGTGAGTTCTTTACGAAGAAAAATCCGTACTTTTCGCTACTTTAGGTAGGAAAATTTTTTAAATTCATTGACGCACGTGGTCAAAAATCCTTGTGTAGTTTTTTTTTTTCGTAAAACAAAAAATCCTTGCATTGTACACAGTCCTTGGTACGGTAATTTATCTCTGTTAAGAGAAAGAACATCCTTTCGTCGCCATTGTTATATTCCTAAATACTTAGGAAATAAAGACAAACGTGAGTTACACCGAGTGGTATGTGTAATGGGGTTTATTTATAATACAGAAACGTAAGGCTGCTCGCCTAAGGTAAATAGAAGTACATAGTAACAAGTATGGGGAAGAAAGTCTGATAATCAACACGTAAGACTATCCGTCTTACTGCGACTGCTTGTCTGCCGCTGTCTGCCCCTGTCTGCCAAACAGTCCAATATATATATACAGTTTGTAACCGGTGTATAGCCAGTTATGTTCCTTCACAACAGTTTTATTTAGAAAAATGTTGTTTAAAGAAGGACCGACCAATCTTATTGTCGTTGCTTCTTGTCTTTTCTACTTGGGGATCGTAAGACATTCGTTTAGATTTACTTTTCATCTTCAGAGACCGACTGCTTAACAACTATTCTCTGCCCCGAACAAGTGACTGTACTTTCTGTAATTATATTATTCGACACTTAATTTTTCGAACGTTTTATCTAGGGATCTGACCTTTAAATCCTTGCATCAACCACGCTTGCTGCATTGAGTTCATTCTCCTTTAACGGCAAGTTATCCTGCTATTTACGCACTATAACCGTCGCCAAAATTCATACTAGTAAACATGGTATCTATTTACTTACGTAGGGCCCCAAAGAATACCAATGAATAATAATATAATAAAAACACACAACGCTGAGAAAAATAAAAGAAAAGATAAAATATATGATAAACGACGAAATAAAATCCAAAGTAGAAGGGCATGATAAAGATAAAAAGATGATCGCCAAGAAGAAGACCTGAATAGAAAGCAGTAGAATTAGGATAAATAGGTAAACAGAATGACACAAAAGAAGACACGCGCTTCATGAACCTCATATATATATATATATATATATATACGTATATATATACGTATATATATATATATATATATATATATATATATATATAATGGGTTAAGAAATTCCAACGAAAGAAAGATGTATATTAAAATAAGGAGGGTAATCACAAACAATGTGTATTTTTTAACATTATTTATTCTTGGTTTTCCATTGAGAATTATATTTGGATCATTGTAATAATGTTTTTAAATCATTGAAATCGTTTTTACGCGTTTCAGACGTTCTGTGAAGCGTCCTCGTCAGAAATTATTTTCAAATGTGTTGGAGATGTAAAAATGGCATTTTCGTAGTTTATTTGAAGTGTTTCCAAGGGGCGGAGGCGTGTAAGTGTCTATTATTCATTGGCATGTTCAATTTTTATTACTCTTTTATTGGGTTTGTCCAGGTCGCTGACCTGGTTGTAGTCAATCTTATGTTATGTTTCTCTCTCTCTCTCACTCTCTCTTTCTGCTTGTGTTTTTTTTTACTTTTCCTTTAGGGTAGGGTATGTGTGTGTTTTCTTTTATTGGTTTGAGAATGTGTGTACTGTTTTATACTATTATGAGATTATTTGCTTCCCTAGGAAGGTGACTGTGATACAAGGTCGTTACTAATGTGTATGTGTGAGGAGGGGGGCCAGCTCTTCTGAAATAAGGGTAGGGGTGCTTTCATTCTATTTTGATATTTATTTTTTGGATTCTTGGATTTTAGTATTGTGAGTTTTCGTTTCAGTCTTTTCGGGTATTCCTTATATTATGTTTGTTTAGATAGAGGGGTGTATTTAAAAATATGTATAGGGGATTTTTTAATATTTCTATTTATTTATGTCCCCATGTGGATCGGTTCCTAGTGTGGGGAAGATTTTGTTCCCCAGACGGGGGCCAATTGGAGGGGGTATAGGTATGGGAAGGGGATGATAGAAGGGATGATAATTGTCTCGGTCATGAGGGGGTTCTCCTCCACTGACTGAGGAGGGAGCGAGGTGTTGGAACAGATATTATACTATGGTTCTA
The DNA here is from genome assembly GCF_053919585.1 of Euprymna scolopes. Classification (NCBI taxonomy): domain Eukaryota; kingdom Metazoa; phylum Mollusca; class Cephalopoda; order Sepiida; family Sepiolidae; genus Euprymna; species Euprymna scolopes. Next base: position 2,415,916 of record NC_136519.1, read on the forward strand.
GGTGTTTCCTAGTGTTGTTGGTTTCGAGGTTAAGTAGGGTTGGTATTGTTCAGTGTGTTGTATTAGGGATAGGGGTGTTATGCCTGTGTGTGGTTGTATGCGCGCACGTGTGTGTGTGTTTTAATGTGTCGGTTCTGATTTATGCATGGGTGTGTATATGTATATGTATATGGATGTGTATGCGAGTGTGCTTTGCATTTCATGTTTTTGTGTGTTGATATTAGGCTCTGTTCAGTTCAGGAGTTAATCTGGTGATGAAGTTTTTTTTCCTGTGTAAGTAAATAAAAATAAATGTCTGTTTGGAAGATTGGCATTATTTTGAAGCTGTTTCCACTGCATGTGTGTACGTGTTTTGAAACATAGAGGTGTCTGTTATCTGCAATTTTGATGTGTTACATAATGGGTGGGGTCCCAATCACCGTACAAACTGAGTCACGTTGTATAGCCATATGTAATATGTAATATGTAAATAGCGGTAAAATATGTAATAATATGTAAATAACGGTAAAAGATCAAACAAAAAATACAGGATGAAATCTAGAAAGTACAAGAACCGAATCGTTCAAAATATATTACTAACTTATATAAGTAAAAGAGATTAACCCATAAGAAGAGCTCACATCAGAGATATTGTCAAATACCAGCTTATAAAGGGTTTAACGTAAACATATACATCCGACTAATGTCTGCCATTTGTGCGTTTGACAATGGAATCAAATACGAAAAACCTTTTAGCAGCATACAGTATATTTGCAATTGATAAGTAGCATATAAAGATCAAACATTCGGGTGGAATCGATACGGATTCTCATCAATCACGATAAGCTAGACATGACATGACAGAATCAATAAAATGCATAAATCGATCAAAAGTTTCGCCTGTTTTTCCGCTAAAAGTTATAAGAAAGTAATGACAAAGCCATAATATGTAACATAATTGCACCAACTTTAATATTTCGACCTGCAGTTTCACGGTTTATTCCTTCTGCTCGTCCAAAATATCGCCTACTGCTTGGGACTGCTATGGCGTTTATGGGATATAACCTATTTCGATTCTAAATAAACTTTTTAATACACTATGTATAGAGAAGATTGCGCCAAAATCTCCGAGTGGTCTCTCAGTAGCTTTAGTCAGAGACTTTTGACTGCTAAATACCGATCACGAATCCGTTCTCGACTATTAATCCGACGGGAACTGGCCATTTCTGTGACCCTCCATCTGTGGGGGTGAGGTATTCGTATGGATAGTCACAGAGGGTCAACCCATCCAGGCAGCTGTGTCTTTTCTTTCGAATGGAGTAAGTATATATTGAGGCGTCCTGACTGAGGAATGCCGGCGAAATTGCCCAGGCAATTATTAATAGGTCAGCGCTTATTTGGATGATCCGAGTGTCTTGTTTTCTTTTCTTATTAGCCTTTCTCTGCTTACAACTTATACCTGAATGCTGCCCACTAATTACTGTTTATATTTATCTATATAATAGAATATTAAGAACGTTGGACAAGGCAAGCTGCATCAGTTTGGTTTCGCCTCATTTTGAGAATCATAATCTCATTGTCCCCCCCACACATATATATATATGTCAGGTCATGTTATATGCTACTGGTACCATGTAACCCAGTACTACCTGCCTCATGGTCGAGTCACCGTGAACTAAACTGACCCCCCACCAGACTTGTTTGGTGAGGAGGGTGGCTAGTCTCCCTGAAGGATTAAAAACAAGACCTTCCAAAGGGCGAATGAACCCTTTTTCGGGGTCAACGGCCAACTAACACCGTGTGTGTTTGTGTGTATGTATGTGTGGGTTGGGGTGGAGAGGGCTCCCGTAAGTAAGTCGTGGTGAAGGCAACCTTTCTAGGAGAAGCACATCTCTGATTAAAAAAAAAACAACATAAAGCGGGAGTCCAGTACCTGCATAAAGCTGGTCTGCAGTTTAACTTGTTGCTGGATCTCAACATTTTGAACCGAGAGAGAGACTTAGTTGTCGTAGAAAGCTAAGACTCTGTAACATCATCTGTGTACAGATACTCCCTCAGGCATTTGTCTATTAAAATAGTCCCGTGGCGATGGAAGTCATTTAAGTGTCTGAGAGACTGGCACTCGTTTGACAAGACGTTGAAATCATATACATATATATATATATATATATATATATATATATATATATATATATATATATATATATATATATGTCATTACTTTATTACGCTTTAAAGAATATCAACACCTCTTCACTGCTACAGCTTAACCACATGAAATCGTGCTTCCCTTTCTTTTTTTACTCCTACTCCCTTCCTTAACGGCACCTCCAACCTAAAAACCCCTACTGCTCACATTAACAAAGTATAATAAATAACTTTCTTCCAGAACGTTATCCACACACAAATATCTTATAAAACCAATGTAATTTTGACTCTCGTTTCAATATCGACTGTTTTTGGTCTGATGAGGTGTTATCCTTTAATTGGGATTCCACTGAAACATGTATACACATATGTAACCAATAATGTTTGTATAGTAAACAGACCATATAGCAGCTCTGTCCTGCATAGAGCACTCTTTAATAATCCTGCGAGATTCACATTTAGGAAACCAATCAATACCACCATTATATACAAATATATTTACGACACATCACTTGCCAACGTGAAATATTTCAACTATCTGGGGAGCACCATATCCTGTGATGGCTCCTTGAACAAAGAAATTTTACAAGCCCTGGGCAGATCCCGCAATCGAGTTCTCATCGAACACAACATCTGCCTATTTACAAAACTGAAGGTCTACAATGCTGTCTTCGTCTTCTATGATTGCGAGATGCGGCCATCGTATCGCTGGCATAGTAAGAAACTGGAGCTTTTCCACATGCGAGCTCTCCGGACGAATGATGCCTTTATATATATATATATATATATATATATATATATATATATATATATATATATATATATATATACATATATATATATTAAACTGTAATTCAATGAATTTCAAAAAACTCTTATTGAAATGAAATGAAGTGGTTGAGTTTCATATCAAAGAATTTTTATTATTCTAAGCAAGACAAAGAATGTTTTAGAAAGTTTATCTCCTTAACCTATAGGGGTTCGATGTCTACCATCTCATCAGAGGAGTGAAAATATTAGCAAATAGTTATAAAGGTATGCACCCTATTTGCTAAAGTCAGTGAGACATGGAAAGTCAAAGTGAAAATAAATTTATCAGAAGTTCTGTAGCAGGAGTATTTGTAGAAAAAGGATATGAATGTTTTTGTAGATCCAACTTGTTTGGTAAAATCCATATTATATGTTCTTTACATCCGTTTGGTAATAGTTTCCAAGTTATATCCTGGGTAATCCTCATAGCTGTGTATATATCCGAATCGGGCAAGTGCTTGTTTAAATTTGTTTTGGGTCCCGCCGATAATAATTTCAAAGTCTGGTGAAGCTTATATTATTTTTAGCGGGGGGGGGAGTGTTAGGGAGAGTAGGCAATGGTAAGTGGCAGGAGGTGGAGTGAGACAATTTTGTGCATATTCATCCTAATATACTCATGAACACACATATACAAACTCAACACTCACACACAATATATATATGTAATACACATACACACATACACATATATATACATATATTCCCATATATATATAAACATATATATACATATACACATATACACACACTTAAACATACATACATCTCTATAAAAATAGATATCTCTTCAAGTAGAATCTAAGAATCATAAAGTTTGACCGGTCGCTTAATTGAGGTCAGGTCGTGTACAAGATATAGGGACTTGGTTCGGGGTGGGGGGGGGGAAGAAAGGAGGAGGAATAAGAATAATATAGATATAAGGACAAAAACCAAAACAAATTAAAATAAAGAGATGGGCCCAAACCGTAAATGGAATAATTCTTTTTTTCCTGATTTTTCCTAGTTTAATCTCAAACCTCATTGTCAATTTAAATCGTATTTGTTCTGTCAACTCAAGTTATAAGTACTGCTGCATGAGGTGCTAATTATTATTAATTTTATACTTATCTATATTTCCCTTAGAAAGAGGATTGGCATAGAGTTTAGAATATACTAATGTTTATTAGCTAATTGTGAAATTAATTCTAATATTATTGATGGAACGTTTTATCTTTATTTTATGGTCCTTACGGTAATAGTTCAATGCTAAGTAAGTTAAAACAAAGGTAATAAAGTAATGATAATACCTTACAGAAAAAAAAAAAAACGTTTAAAATCAGTATATCCATAACCTTATGCTATTTAATAATATTTAACCGGGGAAATTTTCTATAACTGCATTATTAATACATATACATACACACATATATACACACACATATATATATATATATATATATATATATATATACATATATATATATATATACCCACACATAACATATACATACACACACACGTACACATGCATGAACGTGTACAATATATATATTTTTATACATATTCGCAACCATACGGTTAATACACACATAGGCTCACTTATTCTATGTATACTTACATCTAAGCCCATATATACCCACAAATAACAGGTGTATTATATAAAGACAGATATGCCCTCATATATACAAGAAATGTATTTAGAAATAAAAAATTATGCACTTATTTAACACTATAAATTATAGGAATAAATTAGTGTATGTAACTTACCTAAGTTAATCAATGATATTTTTTATTTTTTTAATTTTGTTATAATTTTTTAACCCCTCCTCTGCTAATTTAACATTAATAAGATGAAAAAACATGGGATTGTGTGACTATGGTTATAAAATTTAATTAACCTAGTAGCAACAGGGATGACGCATCAATGAGTATAGTTCTTTCTTGTTTATACGTACGGATCTGGAGATTACCTTGCAATGGGGAATTTTTACTCATTTACTGGTTAGTAGATGGGTGCGGAATTATAAATTCTTTAAATGGGAAGCTACATGCTTTTGGAAATACTATTATAATTAGATCTTAGAGTGCCAATTACGTGTAGGAGCTTTAAAGTGTAGTATTTTAATGTTCTTATAGTAAGGCTCTACTTAACATGTGCATATACACAAACAGAAAAAGTAATTTTATGTGTTAAAACAGGTTATTAAGAAACTATCTTTAGAAATGAACATTATTTTATTATTAGTAAAGTAAATGTTTAGATTTTGGCCAAGACTGGTGTGTATTTAGTACTTTTTTATTTTTACCTATTTCTCATTTGTACATAGAGTGTATGTTATTTTATTTTAAGATTACTGTATTTAAATTTTTTCTTGTGTTTACATCTGGACACTAGCTCGTTCTTGGTATTAATTATGGGTTTATTGAAGGTTACGATGTTAACTGCCTCGGATATACAAAGATTGCAACACTTATCCCCTGGGGCATATGATCTAGATTTATTCAGTATTCTCCATTTAATTACTCCGAAGTATATATATATATATATATATATATATATATATATATATATATATATATATATATATGTTGTGTTGCGAGGGGGTCATATTGGAGCACATAACGAGACATGTATGACAGGATATGTAAAACGGAGTGGGATAATAATGACATATATCCGTTTACATCATGACGACTGTGATAATAATTCCTGAGCTAGATATTTATATCAGTACTTTGAACATCATGACATGACTGTGATGCTAAATATTGGGAGAGACATTTATATCAGATTATGATGATTCTTGAGGACTTCATATTAATACGGACTGACTGGGAGATATGGTGCAACAGTTCTTAACACAGATAAAGGAGAGGAGATACATTATTGTTGCTGGAGGAAGGATATATAATACTTGGAAGAGTTGTACAAAGTTCGTTACAAGATAATGATGTGACATATTTACCTTTCACGTTGGTGGAAACACGACACGAAGACAGTTACAAACATATAGATGATATCTTTATTTCTCAACCGGCCGATCGGTGATGTCAGCAATTCAAACCTTTTCGACTACATAGTCTACTCTTCTCCCTTCGCTTCTAAGGGGTTCTCCTCTTGATCTCTCCTAATTCTCTCTTTGACGCTAACTGACTTTGTCACTAACTGTAAATCAATACATTGAGAAAGCTCCTTTGTTTATGACGTCAGAAGTGTGCTTCCCAAAGTAAATACTTTTCATTTTTCTTATCAATTTCAGTTTTTCTTGTCTACTGAAAGCGGTTTTATTTTTACTTTATTAAAAATTTGAAGTTAGTTTAGAGTGAAATTTTAAGCTCATGTTCTATAATTATAAAAAAATATTAAATGTATTAAATTATATGTTTATTAATAAACAGATCCACCGGACCTATATAATTTTTTTTTAGCGGACCATTATATAAACAAAGAAAATTGCTCCAGGAAAATGCCAACTTCGGACTATTCCCTTGTGATGTGGATTACTCAAAATACAGTTTGGATCATTTTACTACACGGCTATCAAAGACATTCACTTCGGATTTTACCATGCAATTTGGAAGTGAATTTTATATCCTTTTCATTAACTTCCCTTACTCTATGATATTTAAATAATTAAACGACTGTTAATTGTGATTTTCTATGTCTCACTGACTTTAGCAAATAATGTGTTAACTATTATAATTATTTGCTAATATTTTCTTCCCTGAAGAAATGGTAGACATCGAAAACCTATAGGATAAGGAGTTATAATATTTCAAATTTATTATTTTTCTTATATATAATAATAAAAAAATTTTGATTTTAAATTTAAACATTTTACGTCATAAATTTTTAAATTCATTGAATGACTAAATTTTTATATATATATATATATATATATATATATATATATAATTCTATTACGAATTCTACTTTTGTATAAGCAATATCGCTTGAAGAGGTCTTTAGTTAGTTTTGATTGGTAGACTAAAAAATGTTCATGAATATATCTATGCGTTCCGAGATGACCATTAATATATCAACAGTAAAACAAAGTGACTTTATTTATTGCTCACGGTCGGAAAAAAGTTTAATATTTACAAGGTGGTAGACCAGCGCTTGATTGATTAATGGCTCAATGATTGCAGCAAACAGAGGAAGACGAATGATAGGGCGATAATTAACCAGAATTATGTAATACTGGTATCACAGAGGCAATTTTCAAGTTGTCGAAGAAGGCAGCTTTGGTATGGTATTTGCTGTAGAGGTTTGAGAGAAGCGGAGTATTAGTATAGCATAGATGAGATTAGACCCACGATCTTTGGAGCTTTCAATGTTTTTATGAGAACCCTAGAGCAAGAAGCTTACCATTTTTGGTTGCCATGCAAGCAACCAAATAGTTATTAATTTTATTTATTGCGGACTATTATCTTCATCTTTTCTTAGTGGTTTCATTGAAACCACTAAGAAAAGATGTAGATGCCTGCGATACAATGTCAGCATCTCGCAATCATAGAGGAAGAAGGGAAGAACCACAACATTGTAGACCTTCAGTTTTGTAGATAGGCTAATGTTGTGCTCGATGAGAACTCGATTGTGGAGCCTGCCCAGTTCTTGAAAAGATGAGGATAATAGTCCGCAATAAATCTCTATATAAATAAAAGGAACTCATTTTTTCACGTCTGATTTTGACCTTAATAGGATTAAAAATCAAGATATTTCATACAAATATAATATGCACAAACGGCAGAACAATATCTGAGGTGTGTTATAGGCTTATTATTTCTCAAATTCCTCGATAATCTTAGATTTCTATACTTTTTCTGCTGAGAAGTCACGGCCAAAATCGGTTAAGATCAATGGAAGTGGTAAAATATTTTCTCTCTAATAAATTCCCCCTCCCCCTGCAACCACTTAACACCGTTTGGGGATCGTTCACAAGGAACAGTTGAGAAGAGAACACCGGTTTGGTTTCGTAGTTCTTTCATGTGAAGTTATTTAAAATCACTAAACTAAGCTGCAGTGCTCTGTGGCGTAGTGGTTAACGTGCTGGACAATTCTCATTATATTTTCACATTCGCGCCGACCTACCGTAGTCGTTTTTTTTTCCTAAACAACTGGAATGGACTTTTCTTGGTGGCCGAAATGTTAACGTTGCAGATGTTTTTTTTTTCACACTTTATTTTCCTACTTTTACTCATGACTCCGGGTTTGATCCTTCCTACTTACCTACCATAACATTTTTTAAAACTCCCCCCCCGTCCCGGAAACAAACACTCGGGCAACGCCGGGTACCCCCGCTAGTAAATTAATAAATAATACTCATCTCAATAATGAATTCCAATTAAATAATATATAACCTAATAGTTGTTTGAAAGTTAAGGAAGTGTTGAGCACCGATTATTCATCAGACTGTTATTCATAAGAACTAATAAGTTTGTAATTTCGGCGACTTAATAATTTGCTGGTGATTTTTGTATGGTATTCGTAGTTGCCACTATTTCACTTTTACACGTAATTCTAGCATCAATAGTCATTGATATATTTTGCACTTGAATTATAACGAGCGAATCGGCAGAATGCAAGCTTTCCTTGCGCAATTGGAACTGCACAATTTGAAATAAACCTTTGGAGAGATTGTGACTGGTATCTTTCGTGTGGGAACATGTGATTTAATGGTTGTTTTGCATAATTCAGTTGTCTCATTTCACACTGTGCAGTATAACGATTACATAAATTATTTCATGGTGCATCTCTAATGCGATCTCTGATAGCAACCTACTCAGCCATTTTTAAGTACTTTGTCATTTTGACAGTGGCTTCTCAATTCAGGTCGAGCGTTTAAATATAGTTCTTAGTCTCTCAAACCTTATTTTAATAAAAAATATTTTGCCTGTTTCTAAATAAGATGTTCACTCAATTATGAACATGTGGCAAATAGCTATTATTGTTCATTTAAAACTCGTTTCAGTTGAATCCTGCTTTTTTTCTGTAATGTATTCGCTGTAATTTACTGTTTTATCATTATGCGTAGGGTTTTAATAAATCTGCATATCTACAGAAAGAACGTCTTTCTAGAAGGCAATTTAGCGAATGCGCATCCACTTTATGCTATCGTGAATATTTCTTTTAATACATCTCAGCATCTGTTAAACGATTTCGCAAAGAAGTAATTCCCTAATTTAAATCTCTCCTGCTTTCCTTGGGTATTTTCAAATGATACGTCTTTTTACATGAATATACACGACGGAAAGTTGATCGCATTTACATTTTAAAGAATTTCATGCCGATGCCAATTTTTGTAATATAAAACTTCATTTATCGGCTCGAATTATATTAAAGAAACCATATTTACAACATCATGTAAGGTTTTATTTTGATACTTAAAGATTATTTACGATAAAACGTATATCTTCATATAATTGGGTACATTTGAATGTCAAAGAATGGAGCACTTTCGGTTGCTGAGAATGCTTAATATAAACCTTTAAACTCGCTTTGCTATTGCTGCTTGTGCTGATATGGCAATAAGAAATTCACATCCAAGACAGTCTGGTTTTGAACTTAGCTTTTAGCCACTTATCATCCTCATCATCACTATCATCATTATCATCATTATCATCATCATCAGCAGCAGTCTGTTGTATTTCGGCGATGAGATGGAGTGAAGTATACTGCGGTGTAAATGTGAAGCCAACCAAATCGCTCTCTTAAAAGTCTTACAAGGACCGACACATATGTAAGCCGTCTCAACGGGTGGTGATTCTGTCTCCAGCTTCCGCAATCTCTTGTCCATCCACAACTGTAGATATTATTTCCCAACAGCGTATGCTGTGTCAGCCATTGCTTTCGATGTAAGACACACAATCTTCGGCTTTTTCTCCCCAATTATCATATTTATTGATACTCTACAGTTGTTTCTTGAACACGTCTTTATAGCGGAGTCGTGGTGCTCCAGCTTTCCTTGAACCTTCTTTTAGCTCTCCATAAAATAGTTTTTGGTAGTCTGATAGTATCCATGCGTATGACATCCCGCTCACCTTAGTTGACATGTGGTGATTATTTCTTCTACACCTAACATTCCTGCATTTTCCACCTCTTGGAAATTTGATACATGTTTTACATGAGATGTTCATTAGATGGCGAAGATATACTTGTTGACCATTCTTTAGTTTCTTTACGTAGTGTTTGTAGAGTGTCTATGTTTCCGAGCAGCAATTGCTTATCATATACAAGTGGCTCCTTATGTAAACAACTGAAGCCATGTTGCATAGATAACACGAAGCAGAATTTCCATTCTACTCTATTCTTTCTTGTTCTCTTAACAAGCGTCGTTTTGCTTTTAAATAGATTAATGACTGCACAATAATGACAGTTCAACAAAATTTAAATGTTGTCATTTGTTACTTACATTATTTATCATCTTTGCTGATTCTTATTTTAAGGTGATTATTTAATAATATTACTTACTAGCGGGGGTACCCGGCGTTGCCCGAGTGTTTGTTTCCGGGACGGGGGGGAGTTTTAAAAAATGTTATGGTAGGTAAGTAGGAAGGATCAAACCCGGAGTCATGAGTAAAAGTAGGAAAATAAAGTGTGAAAAAAAGAAAACAAAAAAAAAACATCTGCAACGTTAACAGTTCGGCCACCAAGAAAAGTCCATTCCAGTTGTTTAGGGGGGGGGAAACGACTACGGTAGGTCGGCGCGAACGTGAAAATATAATGTGAATTGTCCAGCACGTTAACCACTACGCCACAGAGCACTGCAGCTTAGTTTAGTGATTTTAAATAACTTCACATGAAAGAACTACGAAGCCAAACCGGTGTTCTCTTCTCAACTGTTCCTTGTGAACGATCCCCAAACGGTGTTAAGTGGTGGCAGGGGGAGGAGGAATTTATAAGAGAGAAAATATTTTACCACTTCCATTGATCTTAACCGATTTTGGCCGTGACTTCTCAGCAGAAATAGTATAGAAATCTAAGATTATCGAGGAATTTGAGAAATAATAAGCCTATAACACACCTCAGATATTGTTCTGCCGTTAGTGCATATTATATTTGCATGAAATATCTTGATTTTTAATCCTATTAAGGTCAAAATCAGATGGGAAAAAATGAGTTCATTTTATTTATATAGAGAAGAGAAGATTAGCAATCATCTGAAACATAGTAAATAATATTGCAATTAAATTGTTGCGTGATACGCCATTAATCTTTCTAATGACACGATACTAATCGGGTGGTTCCAAAAGCAAGACATTCTATTTATTAAGCACAAGAATATAACATTGAAAACTCCCAAAAAAGAGAGTGGCACTATCAAAATGAGCCGCCTGTATATTTCTATTCAGATACACAACCATTCGCAATGTTTTTGGGGGTCTATTTTGATGTTTCTATCGTAAAAGTTCAAAGCGTGCTTTATCACACCCATCTCCATTGTCACTCTGACATGTGACGAACCCATTTCCTGACTATGCTCACATAAACTGCATCGGCTTCCGAAATAGGCAACATGCACCAGTGAATGCAGATCGGTTTACTTTTCCTGTATGGATGGATTCAATGATGTATTTCTGCCGCAGAAGCACACCCGAAACAGATTTTGCTTTCTTGGAGTCTCACACCGCTAATATCTACAAAAGAGAGATGAAAATGTCAGATAATGAATGCATAAGTTCAAATAAAATATAATGCAATTTGAAAACGCCTCGGATGCATTTGAACGGAATAAAAAAGACACATTAATTTCGAAGCCTTCCCCGTACTACGGAAAAGGATAATTGACTAGTCAAAAACAAATATTAATTGGTGAGACTAAATAAATTTTGCTATTTTAAGCTTATATTTGAAATAATATTTTCTTTGGTCAGCATAGCTTAAGTTTGAAATTTTTTTTTGCTGTGTCAACTAAGGTTTAAATAATATCTAGTTGTTCTATCATATGTTATTCAAAATATTTCTCTCTATGAAGTATGGGATGTTTTCAATAAGTTTACAGAATGTTTTCCTATAGGCACTTTTATTGAAATAATCTCCTCCGGCTGCAGTACACTTATTGTACCACTCCAAGAACTTCTGGAAGGACCATGAAAGTCCCCTTGTGTGAGCATGTCGATGACCCTCGTCACAGTCTCTTTCATCTCATAAATCTAATAACGACAGCCTCATGTTCCTGTTAGGGTTTCCTTGAGCTCAAATAACTAAAAATCACAGGAGCAAGGCCTGGACTATAGGGAGGATGAAGAACTGCCTTGATACCAATCAAAGGTCAAAGTTGTGGACTGGTGTACTATCATGATGGAAATGCCACTGACCCAATTTGAAGAGTATTTGATGTCTTTTTTTTAATTACATTTTCACCCCAAACAAGGCATATTGCCACTTTGCTGTAGGGGGCTACTATCAGGGACATGGACATCAGGGGTACTGTGTAGGGAGATGGACAGCAAGATGTCCTTCACGTTGCACTTGAACTTCTGCATGTCAGTACAGTTAGGGAAGCAGGAACCCGGCAGGGAATTCCAAAGTCTAGCTGTCCTGGGAAAGAAACTACTTGGGTAGAAGGCTCTCTTACATCTAGGGATCTCTACTGTGAAAGGGTGGGATTTAGCTGCTTGTCGGGTTTGTCGGGTGTATTTACGTCGAGAGGGCACAAGTGCTTGCAGTTTGTCAGAGCATTCACCGTTACTTGTAGAAAAGGCAGAGCGATGCAACATTTCGTCGATGGGACAGGGGCTGAAGTTTAGATGACAGTTTAGGACCTATCAGATTGGAGACTCTCTTTTGAACCTTGTCTAGGAGCGAAACGCTAGTGGTAGATGCAGCAGCCTAAATATGACAACAATACTCCATAAATGGGCGAATGGTGGCCTTATAGAGGTATAGGATACTTTCGGGCGTTAGCATCTTTCTAGCGCGGTAGAGAGAACCTACCTTTTTCGCAGCGGTCCTGGCGATACTCTCGATGTAATTGTTCCAATGTTTCCTGAGAGCGTTAGGCCGAGGAGTTTAAAGGATGTACTTTCAGATAAAGAGTCAATGCCCATTGCTATTGGTGGTAGAGAAGGTTTCTTGTAATTATTGAAGGAAACGAGTTTAGTGTTGGCAGCATTGAATGTGACCATCCATTTATGTCCCCATTCCACTACAGATCGGAGGTCATCCTCTAGTTCTTCTGCCATTTGTTTTCCTGTCGTGTCTGTTATAGAGTGTGGTCTCGTCAGCATATATACCCATCTCACAGGCAATTTTGTCAGGGAGGTCATTTATGGATATTAGGAATAACAGAGGTCCAAGCATAGACCCCTGAGGCACTCTCGCATTTATAACGTATTGTTTCCGGTGGAATCTCTTCCTCAACTCCTTTTATTACTCAACATAGCATTTCTTGTTGACTGTCTGTCCTGTAGGAGTCCAGTGCATATAGATCATGCCCGTGCTTTCAAAAAAAAAAAAAAAAAAGGAACCATCATAAATTTCTGTGTGGATTTGATATGTTTGGCCTTCTTCGTTGTAGGAGAGCCAGCATGCTTCAACTGGGAACTCTGTCTCTTGTTCTATGGGTCACAGCAGTAGATCCAACTTTCATCGCAGGTCTTGATACCCATCTTGGTCAAATAGTCCGTGACAAGAATAGAGCAGCGTTGGAAAAAACTTCGCACAAATCTTCAGCATCTTAAGTTCCTCGAGAATGATTGTGTAGACAGTTTCCACACTAACATCAAACTGTGCACTTATTGTCTCCATAGACACATGACGGTCTTTTTCCATGAAATACTTTATTTGACCAATAAACTCTGATGTTCTGACTTCCTTACTCCTCGTGGATTAAGTAGTTCTTTTCATGATTCAATACAAATTTCCTAGTTCGATAGAAATATTTCTAAGTTCGTTAAAACACACCAGAAACAAAGTTACATCGCTTAAAATGTTATCAAACTAAAATTCAAAATCAGAACAATAATCCACAAAATCACCCAAAATACAAGAGCATCAGTCTTTATCTCAAAGATTGAGAAGCAATATTATTTGATTTTGACAGGATAGCTATATGTTAAATATAAGCTATTTTGTAACACAAAATGGGTTTGTTTGTTTTGCGGCACATCCAACTCTTGGAGTCATAAAATGTAACCGACTTAATATTTGACGTAACAATAACAACAGGATTGATTGAATATTTTAGTTCTAATTTATTGTACTAATTTATCTGACCCTCAATGTACGTATTATATCAGTGTGCACACGCGCACACATACAATGCCAATACAGCATCCAGTGTAAGTATATTTTTTTAGAATCCTATCCATTTTTCTTTTCTTGTCTTTATGTCCAAAACAATTGGATCAATAGGTTAGCTCTGATGACAAGGTTGGAGCAGAGTTATTCCCCTTTTGGTCATTTCATTTCATACGGACTCCGATTTAAGAACTCTATGTCTAGACGGTAAAAACCGATTAGCTTAAAAGATCGAAACGGAGACACTGATATTCCCGGAAGATTTTGGAAACCAATCAGATTTCATTCTTCCAGAAAACTCTGAGATTTCCAGATAATACTTACTAGTTTAGACGAAATTAGAGAATCAATATCGCAACATTAGACTTCTATATGTCTAACTTTAATTTAATTAATCTTTTTTATTTGAGGAGGCGTGTGTAACGATGCCATTTCGATTTCTTACATCGGTCACTAAGAAGCGGTCATAATCGAGAAATATATTTTAACGAAGAACAAAGATCCAAAACAAAAGATCAATCCCTAAAAGATGAAAGATTGTCATAAACTAGCAACGATACCCGCACTTTGAAAGGAACTTTATCGTACGCTCGAGTACCCGTTTTGCGGACACTCTTGCAGTAAGTGGATGTTGAAAGAGCCGCACCAAATATGACTTCAACCTTTGACCTTTACTTTGTAAAATAGTGTGATACATCCCTAGGTGGGGGGACCATCATGCCAGGTTTTGTTATAATCGGTCCAGTGGTGTGGACTGTAGGAGATTTTCACACACACACACACACACACACACACACACACACACACACACACACACACACACACACACACACACACACACACACACACACGAACGCTACTAATTTATATATATATATATATATATATATATATATATATATATAGATAGATAGATGGATAGATAGATAGATAGAGAGAGAGAGGGAGAGAGAGATATAATATAACAACTTTTATACATAGAATAGGGAAAAGTTCACAGCGACAGAATTTTTTTTTTCGTTTTTCTTCCTTTGAAGATTGCAATGCTGGGTATGGGGCAGCCAAACCAGCTGCCAACATTGCCCCGCTTTTTATTGAAACCAACCGAGAGCTCTTTTTAGTATCCTCATTGTTCCCTTAAGTGCAATTGTCTGGATTACTTTTGCACTTGGTTCACCAGGAATATTAGTTAGGTAGGAATTCAGGTTCTTCTTCATAAGCCCTGTGGCACCTATGATAACTGGTATGATTGATATCTCCCTCACAATGTGTTCATACGTATGACACAAGGAACGTTCCCAAAGTAATGCTTCCTACATTTTATTCCGCCCGAATGGATCAGGGGGATTTCAATTGTATCATGACGGGGCTTTTGCATTATTTCTCTTTGCTGCATTGACGACCATGCTACCACTCCAGCAGGTCAGCAGAATTAAAAAAATATGACGTATTTTACGAAATAGTTTTGTTTTCTGTCCAAAAGTACATATTTATCCTTTAAAGTATTTGGGGCGTACAAGCAATGTTAGTCTCGCATGAAAAAGCGGACCGAACATACTCTAATCCATTTAAAATCTCGGAATGTATATTCATCGTTGAAACTGTATTTGTCAGTCTGTCCTTAGATCAGATAAATCCTATGTTGAGAAGCCGAGTCTGTCTTTGTAAATTGATCCTGACGACGATAATGATAATGGTAAAATGCCTCAAGAGGCGGTATGTGTGATGGGGTATATACGCGTCGGGAAAAATGCGGCAGTAACATAAATAACATTTTTTGTAATTGTGATATTATCGGAAGTTTATCCTGAACATACCAGATTTGCATTCTATTTACGTCTTCCCACGAACAGTTCAAATAAAGACATCTGGAATCTTTCTTCAAATTTTGATCCAAATCAAAATTACGTAATTTGGATTTTACAAAATCTATAAAATTAAAAGCTTCAGCTTATAGGTCTTAAAAAGTCATTAAATTGAAAAAGAATCTTGGTTAATTCGTGCATAATATTATATATAAATTTAATGTAACTCTGAAATATTTGTTCCCACATCGCGATAAAAATAAACTAAAAAATTCCAAATACAAATTTTTGAAATCTCTACAATTATATAAAATTCACTTTGCGTGTGTGTATGTGTATGTGTGTGTGCGTGTGTGTGTATGCGTGTGTGTGCGCGCGTATGTGTATGCGTGTGCGCGTGTGAGTGCGTGTGTGTGTTCGTGTGTTCGTGCGTGTGTATGTGCGTGTGTGTATGTGTGTGTGCGTGTCTGTGTGTGCGTGTGTGTTCGTGCGTGTGTGTGTGCATGTGTGCACGTGTGTGTGCGTGTGTGTGTGTACGTGTGTGCGCGTGTGTGTGCCCGTTTTATAGTTCGTGTGTGTGTGCGTGCACGTGTGCTTGTGTGCACGTGTGCGTGCGCGTGTGTGTGTTCGTGTGTTTGTTCGTGTGTGTGCGTGTGCGCGTTTATGTGCGTGTACGTTCGTGTGTGCGTGTGTGTGCGTGTGTGTGCGCACGCGCGTGTGTGTGTGTGCATGTGTGTGCGTGTGTGTGTGTGCGTGTGTGTGTGTGTGTGTTCCTTCCTCATAGGTTCCGAAAGAGCTGAGCCTATATTTTGCAAATTTCACACAAAGCTAATTCATATGTCTGGCAGTGTTCTTAGATATGTTTTGTACAGAAATTCATCCGATAAGTATCGAAAAAAAAAAAAAAACGATTTAAAAAAAATGCTTTTCTCTCTCATAGATAAAAAAGAATATTTTTTACAAGGGAATATTTTACGTTATACCAGACAAGGAAGAATATAACATCTCATTAAATAATTTCTTCTGAAATGAAAAAAAAAATATTATAATCTGGCGATATAGCTTTGTGGTAGAGCATTCGACTACGGATGGAACAATCCCCTGTTCAATCCTGATTGTACCTCACCATTTTATTTTAGTTTTTCCTTAATAACGAGTTCAATTTACGATAAAGGAAGAATTACCATTTAAAATTGCCGAAAATCATTTCTTTGTAGGCATATTTTTAAACTAAACATTAACAATAAATGATTTTTCCAGGGTATTCATCGTCCAGACCAAATATCAGTTGACGTGATATTGTAAACAAACACAGACGGAATTTAACAAAGGACATTATCATTATTATTATTTTTTTAATTGCAAATTAGACTTTTTACACTTTTTTTTTTACATATAACTTACCGGTCAACATTAACACATCTTCGACGACTACTCTCAACAAAATCACATAGTTCAAGTAAATTTTATTGGGGTTGGGGTTACAGCCACTCTTGTTTAAAATACGCCTTAAGCACTCCAACTTAATTTATACGTATTTTTTACTATGTTTAAGTGTATAAAAGTCACGAGCAAACACCCAACAGCTCAAAATAATAATAAAAAGATATACAGTACTTTTAACAAAAACAACGTTTTATTCATAATTTCAAATTATATCGTTCCAAGTTGGTCTTTACACACTAATTTAATAAATAAACAACTAGGCACTTAATTTAATTAGGGAGGCTTAACTCCTCAAGTTGCAAACAAATGACTTATTCTTACTACAAACCCTAAGTTCGCGTTGCACTCCAAAATTTTGAATTAGTGGTAGTCAGACATTTGATATACAATTTTTCAAGATTAAAGTCCCTAATGGTTAAACGACAATCAACGTATTGTTGTGAAGACAACTATTAATAAAAGGAATGAAATAAAAAAAATTAAACACAGTTACATGCCGTATATAAAAGATACTTGAATTTTACTGCATTTGGTATCAGATATTTGTTGAGTTTTGTTATTGTTTACAATTTCTCGACTGTTAACTATTCTACGGTTTAACAGTGTTGTTCCCACTTACGTGACTCCCCAAAGAGCCAACATTCATAGTTATGCTTATTTTTGCCGATTTTTACGTTTATTATTCCATTTAATTGTCAGCGTGAAGCATCGTTTTCAGGTGCAGCAGATGTTTTCACTGCAGCAAAGTTTATTGCGTTTAGTTTGGAGCGAACATCAACAGCAGAAAGTTTTCCAACTGTGAAATAACAAAAAAAAAAAGAAAAGAAAATCAACATATTTCCTACAATGGCAAAGGTCTAATTCCTCCCCCCCCCAAAAAAAAGAGGCCCTCTTGATTGGGGCAAAATGTTTTTTTATAAACTTCAATCTTAAAGGACTATCTATATATATACATGATGTAAAAACTTTGAGGATATATATATATATATATATATATATATATATATATATATATATATATGCATATATATATGTATATATATATATTTGTATTTATTATTATTTTTTTTTCTTTGCTTAGCAATTTCCGTTTTAGTCTTTAAACATTCCATATCTATCAAGCATATCAATCTATTTACACATTCATATCCTGTATGTATATTTACTTATATTTTATTATATGCATTTACTTACATATTTACTTGCTTTATCTGGAATTTGCAGATATCGGCCATCCACTCTCCTTAAAAAAATTCATATTTTATATTTATTTTTATTTTTTATTTATTTTTTTTATTTT
Organism: Euprymna scolopes; assembly: GCF_053919585.1. Classification (NCBI taxonomy): domain Eukaryota; kingdom Metazoa; phylum Mollusca; class Cephalopoda; order Sepiida; family Sepiolidae; genus Euprymna; species Euprymna scolopes. Next base: position 2,434,625 of record NC_136519.1, read on the forward strand.
TTATTTATTTCTTTATTTCTTTCTTTATTTCTTTATTTCTTCCATTTAGTGTATTTTAATAACTCTTGCTGACATTTTCTTAATAAATAACCTGTACATTTCAGTTGACCTTATTTTTCCCCTATATTATTCGCGCCTTTTAACGTTATACTGTCTGGGTCATTTTGACATTTGCTTTTCTAATTTATATTTAATTCTGTCACGATTTAATCTTTTTTCTATCTTCTTCTTTACTGTTTTGTTTAATCACACTTTGTTCTTGTCAAACAAATATCTTACTTTTCTTTTATTATTATTGGAATTTTTCCCCCTTTTCCTTGTACATATTTGGGAATTATTCCACGGATTTCGGCCTTTTGGATTATTTTGGACCATCTTCCAATTACGCGATTTCCTTTGATCTTACTTGTGCGAATGGAAAATTAAATTACATTTCTTGGACTTACATTTTTCGATTTTACCGTCATTGGATACCGTACCTTCCACGTGACTATCCCTTCACGTGAAATCACCTTTTTCTTCACCATATTCCCTCTGCTTCACTTTTTGTTATCAAGTAAGATCTTTGACTTACTTGTAGTTTCATCAAATACTTTTGTATGCAAAATCCGATTCCGCATTTTGTTAATTCCTACCCTCTGATGAGAAGGAAAGTATTTCTTCGAAACTCCGCGGATTAAGGACTATCCACTTATTAAGTGTTTCCTTTTCAGATTAAATATGTTTTTAACTCTTTTTCAAAGTATGTTTTGACATGTTTTATTAACTATTTGCTATTATATATATATATATATATATATATATATATATATATATATATAAAGCGAAAACATTAAATTTGTCAATTTAAAAAATAAATTAAACAATATTTAAAAGTAGAAGAGGACCCCTCAAAAATGAAAATTTGCTTTTTTAGGCGATTACGTGTAAATCTTTCGAATAAAATATTTACGAATTTTCATATAAATTTTATAAAATGATCCTTCGTTTTTAGGACATTCTAACTTTTTGGGACAGGTTGCTAATCTTTAAAATATGTCTAACTCTAAATCTGACTCGTAATGTAGTGAACCCGCACGAAATCCCCTTAAGAAGTAAACTATGTAGAACTTATCTCACATAACAAAAGAATTCGATTCTTTTAATTATCTTTTTTTATTTGATTTTGTTTAAAGTAAAATCTTCCATTGCTGGTAATAATGATAAAATAATAAATGTTTATTGATTTTAAAATACCAGTAAAGCTAAAATCGATAGATCACTTCCCGCAAGTGTATTTTAACAGGTGTTTTTATGAAAATCAGAGGATAAACAATCTTATAGTTAAATTATAGATTTATAAAGAATCGGAATCGGAATAAGTAATTATATCGGAATCGGGAATTTAGCACGGAATCGGTAATTGTATCGGAATCGAAAAAAGTATTTGAATTGTCTCATTACTAATATATATATATATATATATATATATATATATATATATACTAGTAAAAATACCCATCGTTGACTGAGTTCAAAAACAGTCTATAGAAAATAGACTCTGATTTATGAAAGTATGATAGGTTATGAAAAGGAAGGGTTGTAAATAGATAGCTTCGAATTTGGGGGTATCAAAACCAAAGAAAATATGATGAAAGTAAAAATAAAATAGATAAACCCCATAATTATTATACCATACCTGTTTACACTGAAACATAATTATCAAATTATACTTACGCAGATAGATATGAAAAGTCTTTATAAAAGTTTGTGCCTATTTCCATTCCATGGAGGCAAGGCGCGAACGCAGGCCCCACGATTTTATTATACCACCCCTATTTAAGTTGACACATACTTATCAAAGTATTCTTATGTACATCTATATCAAAAACACTTGTAAACGTTTTTATTTTAATTTTGAATTTTTTTATTTCCATACTTTGTGGACCAAGCGCGAACGCAGACCCCACAATTTTAATGAACCACCGTTCTGTCAGATCAAACATACTCATTCCTGTCTCGATACATCTATCATTATATGTGATCAGTCTTTTAAAATAGTCAACCATAAAGGAGCCTATTCGTGACCAGACACACACATACACACACACGTAGTCATTCAGCTTTATATATATATATATATATATATATATATATATATATATATATATATATATTCCTATAAATTCTTTTTTTTTCTTTTGGGTGTATTGATATTCATATTAAAAAAACCCTTTTCTACTTATTTAAAAAGAAAATACAATTTTCTTATATATGGGTTGTGGAATTGCATCCATCTGCAAAAGATCTAGCTAATTTGCATATTCTTTTAAACATTCATTTTAATTAATTTCCTATTAGTTTTTTTCGGTTTTCTTATGGGGTGATCATCTTTATTTAACTATTACGTGTAATTATATTCATGCAGATATTCTACATGATTTATACTTGCGTAATATTTGCGTAAAACGTTTACAGGAAACACAAAATTGTTTCCATATATATTTATATATACGTATATATTTTTGTTGCACAGATTTTGCCTACCAAACTCCTCCTAGACATTTTGGTCTACGGACATAAAATTTCATATATAAGGTGTTTGAATCCATGCAACACTTTATATTTGGGTTTTAGCCTGGAAAAATCCGTGCAAAAGTGTGAAAATAAAAAAAAAATGAAATTTGCCAGGTGAAGGTCGAATGCCGCCATTACGAATGCATAATGTAGTTAATATTAGTTCATGTTTTAATTTTAAGCCTTGCAGTAAACATGTTTTCATAGCCCAGTCATTTATGGCAGAGGAAAAATAAATCGTGAGCTGAACGTTTTGGTTTCGATTCTCAATGGTGGCGCATGAGTCTTTTTTTTTAATCATTATTATATATTGCATCCAATCTATCTATCTATCTATCTATCTATCTACATCTATAAAAGTATAAATGTCTGTCTGTCTTTTCTTTATGGTAATTAAGGAAGACTATTATACAGAAATACATTACTTTACATATTCACACTTTTTAATATATACATATGCACATAACCTTATGGACAGTTTATAGGGCCCGAGCAAAGCCGGGCGGAACTGCTAGTATATATATATAAAAGAACTTTCTTTGTTTTCTGATCACCCAAAATAGAATTCATCATCTTTGGAATTACTTATTTCGGTTTATTATTTCTTTTTTTATTTCAATTCATTTTTATAAACAGTCAACAAATATTTTTTTTTGGCGTTTTATGATCACCGTCATATTATATCATTTCCTACAATGCTAAAAGCAGCAAATTTTAACTTACTATATGTATAAATTTGCTAACATATTTTTTCCTCTGGCGAGAAGAATTTTGCATTCCTTGAAAGTCCGTAGAATAAGGATTTATTAATCATCTTTGTTTAAGATATTCTTCCGAAAAAGAAATTTTACATTTCAGTTTACGTTTCCAGTTTTCACATACGCTTCTTGTATTAATCTGTAATTTCTATTGCCCCATGTTGATCTTTTTAATTTGGTTAGGATAAATATATAAATTTTAATATTTATATTAGACTAGACTACCGTGACCCGTTTGGTCAGTATGTTATATTAGCTATGGAATTAATGTATGAATTTGACACTTGTGACGTAAATAGTTTTTTGTGACATAACAAAAACATTACTATGAATGTATATTATGAAAAAAGAATATGGATATATTTCTATGAGTCGTTCTGTTTATAATTGTTTATTTTTGAAAAGAAACTTACAGCCATTGAATTATAACTGGTTTGCCATACTTATAGGTAAATGTGCACTGAACAGATACCATAATACTTAAAGTTAAATTCAAATTTTGATATATCTTTTAATTTAAACACGAAAAAAAAAACAATTGGGACGCTGAAAACGTACACAGAAAAACAATGCGTTTTATTGTCGCGTTGATTATTTATTTGTAACGCAAATTACAAATACATTTTCGGAGTTATTTATTTATGTTGGTAGTGGAGAAGAACATGTATGTATTTTTTTCTTAAGAAAGGTGTATAAAAAATTGAATATGTTGGGTTACAACACCCTTTACAAGGCCATCTAAGTTATATAATTATATAGATTGAAGTTTGCATTTGCTTTTGTTTAGTAAATTCTGTTATCTACTGCATGATTGGGATATATATATATATATATATATATATATATATATATATATATATATATATATATATATATACCATATATCTATTTATCTGGTTTATATAATGTAATAAAGTTCCTATATAATTTTACGCGTTATTTTCTAAACTTATTTTCTTTCGTTTTCTCTGTGTCTCGCCTTCTCTATCTCTCTCTGTCGCTGTCTCTATGTCTCTCTGTCTCTGTCTGTCTATCTGTCTGTCAGTCTGTCTCTCTCTCTCTCTATCTCTCTCTCTCTATATATATATATATATATATATATATATATATATATAGCATTTTCAGTTGAAATAAAAATCGGTCAATTTAGCTCATATACGCAGATCGTCATATTATGATTAGATCAATCTGACAGACGTTAAAAACAGTTAACAGATTAAATGTTAACATTTCAATAGAATTTCTCGCGGGTAACGGAAGCCGAATGGATTGGGTTCTTGCTAATGAAGCCAGACACAGGCTAGGTAGACAAAAGATTTTGAAACATCAGTTGGAGATATTTATTGATTTAAAACCACCTGAATAGTGAGATTTTCTTTTCTCACTGGTCTTCCAACTGAAACCAAATTCCCTTCTTTCCTCATTCGTTTCTTAGTTTTTAATTTATCATTCTGACGTTTCCTCTTAAAGGGTCAGACGATAAGGCCTTAAGGAAATTTTAATAATTTCACCTGCCCGTTTTTTTTTTTTGTTTTTTTGTATTTAAATTAAATTATGTTTCTTCTGAAATTTCTCCTTCCATTTTGCTGTACCACGAATTTACTTATATATATATATATATATATATATATATATATATATATATATATATATACAAATATATGCATATATATATGTATCTATGTATATATATATATATATATATATATATATATTTATATATATAATTACAGTTTTCAGAATGTGAGACGATAGAATCATCCCATCCAGCCTCCATCAAAATATGATCGAATTACATTCATACGTTCATGCAAAAATGAAATCTCATAAATGCCATTCGTTTAAAAGAAACCCCCCAACCCGTATTCTATTGTTTTCTCCGCGATTTTATCATTTTCTATTCATTCATTTTGTGTAGTTTTTTTCTTAAGATATGTTTCAGTCACGTGTTTTAACACATCGCTGTTATATCTCACCTTATATAAATATGAAAATATACGTCAAAATATAGTTTTGTTTAGTTATGCACAAGAGATTTACTTAGTATTCCGCTGTAGTTTCGTTAATAATATTTTAACCACATAACTTACATATTTTCGTAGCCATAAACATATGTATAATACTGCAAATCAAAACCTTTATTATGCCAGGTGCTTTAAATAAGTTTCCAGATATTTCGTATGGTCACTTTTATTGATAGTACACGCATGCAACTCCAGTCCCATTCGAAGTAATCTTCTCCGACTGCAATGCATTTTTTATACCGTTCCAACAACTTCAGGAGGACTCCATGGAAATTTTCTTGTGTGACCTCATCTCCTCAATTGTCTACTACAGCCTCTAATGTTTTCCTGAGAGAACAACTGGAAGGCACAGGGAGCAACCTCTGGGCAACTTTATCTGAATTGTTAAGCTCGACCCCCTCCCTCTTGTCATGACAACGTTTTTCTTTCTGATCTTCTCTTAGCATGTAACGTAGCCGTTACGTCGCAAATGAACAAACAAATAAAACAAATATATAAAAATCCGGGCAAGCATTTTTACTTTCTCAGCAAAAGCTTTTATTACCCTAACTTTAGGCCACGCTTAAAATGTCTCTCGCTGCCACGTGTTCTCTTTCTTTCAACCGCACGCCGGCGACAGCCAGTCATATTTCGCCTTTAGTTTACACGTCCATTTTATTTGACGTTTACTTTTTTCACCCCGCGAGCACGTGTTGCATTTTCATCCTTTTTTCCTTCCTCTTTACGCGCACACTTCCTAATTTACACAAGCGCGTTTGTCTGCAAATCAGAGTTGGCATAGTCTTTGATGTGTTTTGGTCTTAAGTCTGTAAATTCACCAAACTGAAACGGGATATTTTTTTTATTTTAGTAATAAAATCTGTTTTTATTTCTTCTTGACAATATTCATAACACATACGTTATACTTTTTATTGTGTTTCAAGTTACACACACACATACATATATATTTATATATTCCCTGTGAGATTTTTCACGGAGCTTTTGTTTTTATTCTCTTACATCGGTCCTGAATTATCTCTAAATATTCTATCAGTCATGATATTTATATATCTCCTTGCTCATTGGCAGATTTTTTATGTTATCTGCCTAACTCGATTTCTTTTGGTTAAGCTTCCTTTTTTGAAACGCTTGACAAAACTAGTTATAATAACATTGTTCTTATTTCTATGACTCGTTTTTATCTTTATTGCTCATTTCTTTTTAACGAGATTATTTGAGCGAACATTAATCTAACATTTTGTATATTCCACGACCTATTTTTATCTCTTAACGGCTCAGCCTTATTTTGACGAGATTATTCAAGAAAATGTCGGCTTATTTTTCTCTTAAGTGCTCCTCCCTCCTAGTTGGCAAAATTATTCAAGATAGTTACAATTGACACCTGACCCAACGGGCCAGCCGCATTACCCGAACACTGGTCCTTTACTCACTAATCTTTAATTCCACTTTCCTATAATCGTTTTTGTTCGTAAACTGACCAATACTCAGTGATTAACTTCTGGTGGCTAGGCCACATTGCATATCCTAGAAAGTTGATTCGTTGTCCGAATTCTGTCGACAACTTTAGGACTGTCTACAGAAAAAATTACATCTCCGATTTCTATAACTGAGGACTGGTGAGCAACCCAACTTTTTAGTAGACATGTCTCTTTCTACCATACGACAATGCAAGCTGCTGCGCCTTATCGTCACAGAGAGTTTCTGTTTCAAAAAATACTTTACTTTATCTCAAGTACAAGATCTCCACATAACATTGCTTTTATTTCAAAATTAAAACTAATTCACATAATAATATTTCATTGTTTCGTATTTATCTGAATCCACGTAGCGAAATGCAAGAACTGCACGCCTGTGGAACTCTGTTCCGTCTGCCTGCTTCCCACCGGACTACAACTTGGATTTGTTCAAGTCCAACATTAACAAATTACTAATGAACCGCCCCTTAAGTAAACACTTCATCAAATCTCCACACTAACGTAATGTACTTGCAATAACCCTTATCCCTGAGTGGCTTCCGCGCCTTGATAAGTGGTGACCAGTGGAAAAAAAGAAGCAAATAAAGCACAGTACACAATGAACTACCTCGCAAATAAAATAAAATTATTTATAACTCGCTCAGCATAGTCCGCGCTTAAAATTGGGAGTGTTTAAAAAAAAAAAATAGTTTCTATTTCAGAAATGAAAATATACAGTGCCTTCATATTCAATAATCATTTTTCGCAATGACAGGATTAATAGTCAAGTACAAATGACCCACAATCTTAAAACAAAATTACTATTCTTTATAGAAATAAAGTCAGATTTATTTTTATTTTTATTTTTAGTACTTCATTTTTTTAGTGTATCTATTTACAATGCCTCCCCACGGGACAGAGTTAGACACCAGGGCCTTTTTTTTAATGTGGAGAAAAGGAACAAAAATAACAATTGTCTCAGTCGTGAAAGACTACTCCTCCACCGAAAGAGAACAAGAAATGGAAGCATCTGAAGAACAGATACTACAGTTTGATCTTGGTCAAATATAAAAGATTTCTTATGTGGACTCTACGGTGCTCTTATATCCGGGTTCATTTATACCAGAGTGTTCTTATATCCGGTTTACACTATACATTAACACAGGCTCTAATTTGGGACCAGAGAAAAGCTCTCTTATATCCGTTTTTCTTATATTCGGGTCTCCTATAGCCGGGTTAAACTGCTTACTTGTGTACGAATTTCTTTACTTTTTACGCGCTGTAATTGTTTAAACATTTATTTCAATCTTGTAAACCTCCAGCCAAGTTTCTTTTCAAATTTTAAAACTTTAGTTACCCATAACAATAACAATAGAGATAATACTCAAGGAGTCCAAACACAAACGTATAAAAATACGTTCCACTTCATTCCAAATTTCTCTCTCAAACAAAACAAACGATTTCCTACGTTAAAATAAATATAAAACAGTATCACTTATGTTAATGCCCAACCGACCATTAGACTACAACATTCATTCTTAACATATGACTGATAGGGCCGAAAAAATACGACAGTGAGCAGACAAGAAGAAAGAAAGCGAACAAATATACTGGTGTAATATAATTTTGTTTTATTTCTATGTCTTCCACTCTTGAACGTTTTTCTTTTCGCCCCTCTTTTGCGATAGCATTTTCCCGTGGTAAAGTTTTTCTTCTTCATATTGAGCCTTTTATGTGAAAAGGCCTTGCCACGAGCACCAAAATAAACATATTGCAAAGTAGTCTTTACGTCGTGAATGGACACACAAATAAAGCAAACCGATAGATAATAATGCGGGTGGGCATTTTATTTTTTCTCGACAAAAATTTTTACGATCATAAACTTTCGCCAAAGCAAATAAATAGCAAAAAAGCAACGTAACAGAAAGCTTGAGCAGCTCATGCGTTCTTGTCATGAATAAAGAAAAGTCTCTGATTGTCACATGTTTATCTTTTCCGGTAAACCTTACTCCTTCCTCCAACCGTACGGCGGCCGCAGCCAATCATTTATCGCCTTCAGTTTCTATGTCCATTCCCTTTGACGTCGACTTTTTTTCTCCGCCCGCGCACGTGTTATAATTTTCTTCTTTCCTTTTTCTTCTCGCGCACACTCCCTAATTAGCAGATGCGCGTTTTTTTTTCTGCTACCGTTGCTGCTGCTACACTCTCCGTATGCTGGCCATCCGTCGCTGCTGCTTATCATGCGCTCACACGCACTATTGTTATTACAAACACTTTTAGGGCAGACTTTGCGCAAATCTTCCACATTTTCAGTTCTTGGCAGATAATAGGGTGTATAGTTCCCAATCTAACATCAAACTGTGCAGGTATTGTCTATAAACACACGACGCTCCTTATCTATGGCTCAAAAGAGGATCCCTCCACCACGATCAGGAAAGGGTCATAATGGCTGCCCAAGACCAGGGATTGATGACCAATGCATTCAAGAAGATGGCAGGGATCAGTAATGACAATAAATGCAGATTCTGCCACACAGAATTGGAAAGTGTTGGTCATCTGATATCAAGTTGCAAAGTTCTTCTAGGGGACGGCTACTATACAGCGAGACATGATGGAGTATGCAAGTACCTCCACTGGATCATCTGTAAAAAATTAAACATCCAGTGTAGCAGCAAGTCCTGGGAACATCAACCTGAAAAAACAGTTGGAAATGATTTATATACCATACATTACGACCATGTATTCCCTACAGCCACCTACCTTGAAAATGCTGCTGTGAAACCTGACATAGTTATATGGAATAAGTCAGAGAGAGTTGCAACCTTGATTGAAGTGAGTGTTCCTAATGATGGCGGTCTTAACAGAGCTGAAAGAGAGAAACAGACCAAATACCAAGGTCTCATGTATGATATGAAAAGAAACTGGAACCTAAAGGGGGTATCGATCATACCAGTTATCATAGGTGCCACAGGACTTATGAAGAAGAACCTGAAGTCCTACCTAACTAATATTCCTGGTGAACCAAGTGCAAAAGAGATTCAGACAATTGCACTCAAGGGAACAGCGAGGATACTAAAAAGAGCTCTCGGTTGGTTTCAATAAAAAAGCGGGGCAATGCTGGCAGCTGGTTTGGCTGCCCCATACCCGGCATTACAATCTTCAAAGGAAGAAAAATTAAAAATGGAATTCTTTTATTTGGCCAATTCACACTGGTGTTCTAACTTCCGTACTCCTCCCACACCTCTCATATCCCTCACAACCTTTTTAAAACCCATTTTTGCACCAAAAACTGATGCTTGTTTCATACAAGATAGTCCAAAAGCAGCCTGAAGCATTCCACATATTTCTATGGCATTTTTCCAAGTTTATAACAGAATTTTATTCCATATAATTCTTCTAAAGTCCCCTCATGTCCAAATTGCATTTTGGAAATTCACCAGTTGTGACAATCGGGCTTTAGTAGGGTGTATTCCAATTCCTACTTGAACTGTTCATTTAAACATGATTAATATAATTTGTTTAGTCATCTCATAAGATATATAGCGATAATATACTGAATTTTTAAGAGTTTACTCCAATTTTAAGTACCTGTGCAAAAAAGTCTGGAAACTTACTGAAGGGGTCTCGTATATATATATATATATATATATATATATATATATATATATATATAAGGTCAATATATATATACATATATATTTGATGTATGTATATATATATATATATTTGTAGTATATATATATATATATATATATAGTTTCTGTAGGTATTTAATAATTTTTATAGTAAAAAATTATATATATATATATATATATATATATATATATATATAGTCTTATTTATAGTATTCCTAATTTACTGGGTTTATATAATTGAAAATTCGGTAATCGTTCATATACCAATGAGATTTAAGTCAAAATGAGATGACTTAAACTGTAAGCTACAAAATCATCATATTTCATAATTGATCATTCATATATTGTTTTAACAAAATCAAGACGTCAAGGAATAGATTGATAGGAACAAATATTGTATTTCATCGTTAGTTACAATTGTTTCAAGACTAGTCGGATAAATTCAAACATGACGTCGTTTGAAAATTTTCACAAGAACAGCCTTTCGTCAGACGTATTGAACTTTAACAATGAACAGTATGGAGTATGGAGCCCATTTTCCTGATGTGGAAAAACATGGGAAAATATTTTACCTACATCTCATCTTTCCAAAGGTTTTTTTAAAGATTTAAAATCTGAAATGTTGGTGAGACATCACATCATTATTTACTTGGCAGAATACGCGGAGTTTGTTGCCTTTATTTTACCCAGGTCAGTGGTATCTGACACTTGTTTGCAGCTATCCATGGCTGCAGTCGAACAACATAACTTTTAATACAATAGAACAGTTGTATCTGATAGAGATCCACCTTCCTTCATGACCATCCAATGTCCTGCAGTTGACGCCGTCAGAGTTATTTTCTCATAGATGCATGTGTTCCTAGTGAATAAATGCAGATACCAACCTGGAAATTTCTAAAACTCGGCATGGTACATAGAGCGTGTAGCCTTTCCAAACGGTCACCCGTCTAGTACTGGTCAGGCTCATCGTTGCTTAACTCCGGTGATGTAGCGGGAATCGGTATGTCAACGTGATTGTGCCGTATCTATATACCTTAAATCTATTTTGCATATCAATCTCCCTCTCAGTTTCAATTATCTAAAAGCAGTCCGAAGCATTTCATATGTTTCTGTGGTATTTTTTTCCCAAAGTCACAAAATTTTATTGTATATCGTTCTTCTAAACTGTCCCCATGTCAAGATTGTTGTTTTGAAATTATCCATCTGCTCTGACAATCAGGCTTTACTAAAGAGTATTCTAATTTCAGCTGTAGCTGTTCAATTTAACCTGAAATCACGAAAATTCGTCAGTCACCAGATGTATATCAAGATGTATACCAATAATGTTATATATTCGTTATCATCGAGGTTATCCTTGAGGACTACCAAATTGAGCTTTCGTTACATTTGAATATGTTATATAGAGTTCTTCATTTAGGGGCACATTTTACGTTTGGGTGTATACACTGTATAACATCAAAGATTCCGTGTGCGTATGATTGTCTCTAATATAAATGGTTGTGTGTTTGATTATCATAAAGGGAATCGTGTGTGTGACATTTAATTTCTGAACCTACCTCTGTTTCTCGCTGTTGAACCATCTGGAAATTTCTCATCCTGGAGGGAGACTTGATACCTGTTTGACGAAGATTTATCACTCCAAGACGATGAATGTTTTTTATAGATTTTATTTCACTTTCCCCAGAAGTCCTGCAGCAGGTGTAAAGTGAAATCTGCTTGTGTGGTTCTTCTTCACACACGTCAGCGTTCGTCTCCCCCTCCCCAGTTAAGAGGGGGAGACCACGGAAAAACGTCCGTCTTCTTCAAAGCTCAAATCAAATCTTACAGATCTAGCCAACCACGTCACACATACGTAATTTGGTCAGCTGACCTTTGGTTCTGGTAAACGTGTCTACCTCCACGTTTACTCTCCTCTCCTCTCTCTCTCCCTCTCTCCTTCTCTATTCTCTTATAGAGACACAGAGAGAGAAAATAGAAAGAGTAAGAAAGCCAGAGAGGGGGGAGAGATGCTCGTTAACAATAACATACTGGTTTTTCAAGAGTCTACGATTGTTTTAAATGTCTGTACAAAAAATAATTTGGAAACTTATTGATGGCACTTCGTATTTACATTGCAGGTCTTGTATTTTCGTTTCTTGCCTCAACACATTCTTCAACACGCTGTTCTGGCCCTCTAACATGTGCTCAGCTTCATGAATTTATTCAACACCTGCATATGTCTGGAAGCTAATGTTTGAACACCCGCTATAATCTCACTACTTGCAGCTCGATTTTTCCCCTTTGCTGTCAGGTTATCCTGGCATGCACTTATGTAACCCTTGGCGAAATTCAAACTAGTTAAGATAATCTCTACTTACATGAGTAGGATCAAAATATATAACAATGTTGATGTTCATTAATTACGTTGAGAAGTAAGATCTCTTTTTCTATTCATCACATTCCTATCTATCTATCTATCTATCTTTGTATATCACTTCGTTTTTATCCATATTTTCGCTAATTCATTTAGTTTGCATTTTTCTTTCTTGTACAGGTATAATCTGCAGTATTCTTACGGAACAAAACTGCCTCTAAAGCAAAACAATAACTCCTCTATCTCTTGTTTGAGAAACGGGACTTTCGCGCTTGAATTAGCAACTCATGAGGCATTGTTTGTTTCGCTTGATTATAGCTTTGCTGACGTTCACGTATGGATTGTAGTATCCACAAACGCGTATACCAATAATTTGTCTGTTCTTGTTTCTGCGTGTAAAGATTTCGCTACATCTACAGTATGTTACGTTCGTTATTAAATGACGCAAAAACAGAATATAAGAATATCAAAAAGCTCGAGAGACGTTTATACATCTTTTAAAAACGAAATTATAAAATAGCGCGACAGAACACTAAATAGCATAAGCAACATAACAGAAAGCTTGAGCAGCTCATGCGTTCTTGTCATAAATAAAGAAAAATTATGATTTTTTTTGTTCTTAATAAATGATTTTAGAAATAATTGTATAAAACCCCAAATATCTTATCAAGTGTTATTTTTGCAACGATTCAGGAAATCCTCTCCAATATGGCGTCGATGTACTTATTCGAAATGAAATGTTTTTTTTTCCTTTATCTTTAATTTTTTAGGCATATACAAATAGGCGAGAAGTGTTTTCGTCTTCAACAAGAATTTTAACAAGAATAAACAAAATAATAATAATCAACAAAGCTATAGTATTCATTCACTATCGAAAAGGCTGGACAATAGAAAAGTCACATGATGTCATTTCCTTTTAGTGTTAACAGATTTCTATTTTTGTTGTAGATCATTTACTAGTTCGCCAGTTGTGTACATATTCTAAGAATGATAGGAACATGTTATTATGTCAAAAAGTGACACAATGTTCACCGAGCAAGATCGGAGCTGCGTCGCTATATAACAAATTCAAATCCTGATAACAAAAAAAAAAGTTAGGACTTAAAAAAAATGAATAAAAATGTAACTTAAATATTTACACATCTGAACGTAACGGCTTTTATTCTATAAATAGATAGGCACTCGTCCACAAGTTATCCGGAAATAGAAACCTTCTTATGCTCTAAAAAGACACGACAACATGCCAGTTGCCAGTTGGCAAAAAGACGCCGGACGATTATGGCAAACACGTAAAGTATTTTTAAGATTCATCCTAAATGTTTTTCATGTTACCTTGTTTAAAACTTCTTTTTCTTGTTTTATTTATGTAAATGTATTTGTCTCTATTTTCCTGTCTTATTCGTCACCCCTCATGCTACAAAGTAAACTAACGATAAAAAACAAAAAAAAACAAAACAAAACAAAATGCCGGGTATTATTTTCTCTATTAGAGTAGATAAAGTTAGAACTTTATTTAAGTAATATACTTAATATATACTATTACTGCAAGCTTGTCTATATTGAAAATGCTTTCTTCCTGGCTAGCCAATCAAACCATCTAATATAGTTAGTCTTATTTTAAATTATATTATAAATATAATACAGTGCCATTAGCAATGCAAAAGTTACCTATGAAAACGAACCTCCTAAATTAAAACCTTGAATAATTATCGAAACTCGAATGTAAATTAATATTAAGCCGACTTTACAAATTGATAAAAGTTAATTATTGGATTTTAATTAATTATAAGGTGAAGTTCCAATGATTCAAACTCGATAGATAACGACAAACTTCCACCCATTAATATGGGAGAGGAGATTATCATCAAAAGTGTCCTGAATTGATTACTTAGCTCCGCACTTACTACTTAGATATAAATAAGTCACTTGTACCCATTCCCCTCCTCCCACTTTTTTTAATGGAGAGTAGATAATACAGTGGATGTGTTATCGGCAGCTCTGGTAACTGTCGCTTCTCCTGTTTTGTCCCTCATTCCTCATTCAATGAGTGATTTTTCTGACAAAGGGTGAAGAAAAAGCTGCTTAAAGGTCGGTAGTACTTGGTGACCAGTAGTCTGAGATGTCGGAAATTTTTCTGTCTCTGTCTGTCCTTGTGGCCATGTCACTAGTAAGGGTGCTGGAGGTAAACGTTTTGTCTGGGCTGACGTTATCCGCCTGATAGTCAGGGACTCGAACCTTGGATTAACCACTAAGGAGGCTGTCCTATCAGCAGGCGCAAAGTACTGGGACTGCTGTATTGCCATTTTGTGAGTGGATCTCGACCATGCAGTAGTCTCTGGTGGGGCTTCTCGATGCCATACTAGTGGGTAATTGTTACGGCTTTACATTTCCGTGTGCTACAAAAAAAATTCCTGTCTTTTTCTCTCTTACTTTCCCTCTCTGTACTGCTCTAACCAAGTATGCCGACCTGTTCCACAAATACCAAAACCTCAACATGAAATATCTCCAGAATAAAAACTCGAATAGACCTAGAACCCCATCTTCCAACGTAGACCCCTACTACCAGGTATCCTTCTCCAACATCAGGGGTCTACATTCCAACCTTCCAGAGGTTACACCCAATTACAGGAGACGAAACCGGACATATTATTTCTAAGTGAAACTGGAATAGGGCCGACCACTTCCCTAGATGAGTTCATAATTAACGGATACTCTCACTTAACAGCTAAATTTGACCCCCAAGATCGCCATGGGAATGGAATATCTGCCTACATTAAAGATGAAATCCCGTGTGGTAGGGATATCTCTAGAGAAGATCCTAAGTTACCCTATATGTGCTTCAGGGTTGCATTTGCTAACACCAGTTCATTTATATTTGCCCTCTATCGGCCCCACAACAGCGGAGTTACTATCTTTAAGAGCATATCTGAGAAAATAGACCACATCCTGTCTGCACATCCCTCGGCTAACATCCACATCTGTAGTGCCTTCAACGTCCATAACATGGAATGGCTGACCCATTCAAATGAGACAGACGATGAGGGGAGGTTTTGTCATGATTTTGCCATTGCCTTTGACCTCACTCAGATTGTTCGCGAGCCCACCCGTGTGTCCGATACACCCGGTCAATATGCAAGCCTCCTAGACCCTTTTCTCTCAACTTCCCCTGAGCTATGTTCATGTTCCGCTCTTTCTCCTCTAGGATCCTCCGACCACTCCGTCGTTTCAGTTAAGATAAAAACAAAATGTAAGAAGTCCCCAGACGTACCCTCCACCGTACTGTATACCGATACTCTATGGCTGACTGGGATAGCTTCCGTACATTCATATCTGATTTACCTCTGCACTCCATGTTTAAAAAGGAAGTGTCCTCTATAGTATCAGATCTGACCGAATGGTTAATTGTAGGCATAGACCAATTAATACCATCTAAAAAATTCCAACAAAAACCTAACAGCCAGCCATCGTTCTCTCCAGAATGTGCTGCTGCTATCGCGCACATAAATCACTTTATCTATAGCTACCAACGTAATAGATGCATTGAGACTAAATCTGCTTTCAGGACTGCCAGCAACCACTGTAAATGAGTAATAAAAATGCAAGAGAGCTATATGCCCAGTCTGTTAAATCCAAAATAGCTTATCAGCGGTTTGGTTCCCACCAGTTTTGGCAAATAACAAATAGGATCCTGAACAGAAGTGTGCGTTCTATCCCAATCATTATCATGAACCAGAGGTCATCTCGTCAGCATCAGACCAGGCCAAACTATTTGCCAAGAACTTTGCAGCTAATTCTACCCCATGCGACGAAGGCCATCAACTCCCCATATTTCCTCCTATAACACAGAACACGCTAGGTAACATACAAATATTTGTGCATGAGGTCGCCAAGCTAATCAAGAACCTTGATTCCAGTAAAGCAACTGGCCCTGACGGCATCCAAATTATAGTGTTAAAAAAGCTTCAACCAGAACTTGCTCCCATACTTACGAAACTGTTTAAGCGCTGCCTTAAGGAGAAGTGCTTTCCGACTCCCTGGAAGACCTCATCAGTTTGCCATGTATTTAAGAATTCAGGTGATAAGTCATCTGCCTCTCAGCACAGACCAATAAGCCTCCTGTGCGTTATGAGTAAGTTGCTGGAATCCATACTAAATAGAGAAATAGTAAACCACCTTAGCAAAAACAATCTTCTTAGTGACACAATATGGTTTCCATTCTTAAAGATCTACCGCAGACGTGCTAATTGTTATACCTCACAGGTTTAGTGAATCACTTGACAAAGGCTTTCTTTCTAGGGCAATTGCTCTTGACATATCAAAGGCCTTCGACTAGGTATGGCATAAGGTCTACTTAACAAGATTTCCAGCTACGATACAGCTGGAAATGTTTTCTCAATCGTTAAATCATTTCTCTCCGATAGGTTCATAAGAGTAGTGGTCGATGGACAAAAATCAGAGGCCTGCAGTATTAATGCTGGAGTCCCTCAAGGGTCAATCCTGGGCTCAACTCTCTTCCTGATCTACATCAATGACCTTCCTAAACACATACTTAAATCATTCGTTGACATCTATGCTTATGACACGATCATCTACGGCAACACATCAAAGGCTGTAAATGACAAAGTTCTATCTGATTCTCTCTTTTCTGATCTCGAGCGCGTGGTTCAGTGGAGGAAATCGTGGCTGGTTACCTTTAATGCATCTAAAACCAAACTCCTATCTTTACATAATCAACGCTCTGATCCTCATCTGGCATCAATTGAAATGGATGGCTCTCGTCTAGGAGAAGCCCTGTGTTTTGACAAGCTTCTGGGTTTGTCCTTTACTCCTGATCTTAAATGGAACACGTGCATCAGGTCTGTTGCCAAGGTCGCTGGAAAGATGGGGGGGATCCTTCTACCGCTCCAGATGATATCTCACTACTGATGCAATTCTCTATCTATATAAAAGCCAAGTACGTCCAAGGATGGAATACTGCTGCCATATCTGGGCAGGAGCTACTAAAAGATCATATCCTGCCTTGACAGAGTAAAAAATAGACTTTGTGGCTTAGTGGGGATGCCCTTTTCTCTACCCTGCAACCTCTCTCCCACAGAAGAGTCGTTGCGGGCCTAACCTTGTTTTATCGTTATTCCCATGGTAGGTGCTCGTCTGAACTCCAATCTCTGGTCTCCCCTTGCCAATCTTTCACGAAAAACACCCGTCTAGCTGAATCCACTGTGAAAAATTTCTCCCACTCTTTATATGTGCCTAAATCAAAACGCGGATTCCATGAACAAAGCTTCTTTCTTAGAACTGCACGCCTGTGAAACTGTTCCATCTGCCTGCTTCCCACCTGACTACAGCTTGGATGTCTTCAAGTCTAACGTTAACAAATTCCTAATGAACCACCCCCTTAAGTAAACACTTGATCAAATCTCCACACTAACGTACTGTACTTGCAATAACCCTTATCCCTGAGTGGCTTCCGGGCCTTGATAAGTGGTGACCACCGTGTAAAAAAAAGAAAAAAGTTGTCACCCTTCGGTTCAGGTGTGTTGACATCGATTATAGTTGGAAAAAAAGTCTCTCTTGTGCGTTCATTGTATTAATTATTGTTTGACGCAATATAAAATATTACAAAGTATTAAACTGTTGAATTCAGATAATATAAAAGAAATGACTGTTAGATTCCTAATTAATTATAGAAATAACAATACTTATCATCAACTCCCCATATTTTCTCCTAAAACACAGAACACGCTAGGTAACATACAAATGTCCGTGCATGAGGTCGCCAAGCTAATCAAGAACCTTGATTCCAGTAAAGCAACTGGACCTGACGGCATCCCAATTATAGTGTTGAAAAAGCTTCAACCAGAACTTGCTCCCATACTTACGAAACTGCACGCCTGTGGAACTCTGTTCTGTCTGCCTGCTTCCCACCTGACTACAACTTGGATGTCTTCAAGTCCAACGTTAACAAATTCTTAATGAACCACCCCTTAAGTAAACACTTCATCAAATCTCCACACTAACGTAATGTACTTGCAATAAACCTTATCCCTGAGTGGCTTTCGGGTCTTGATAAATGGTGACCACTGTGTAAAAAAAAGGGACGGGCCAAGAGAGATGAAAACGGTTGTTGTCTTTGGTATGGTTTTAAGTGAGGGGCAACATTATGCAACCTCACATCTTCGAAGTCGGCTTGAAAGTCAACACCAACGTGTACCTGGATGTGCTGAAGAGTAGGGTTATCGCCTGGTGCAATCATGTAGCCCTGCGTGTGGTAGCAGGACTCGGCGCCCGCCAGCTTGTCTAAAGAGACTCAGGCTTGACTTCACAAGGAGTGTTGATTTTCCTGCAGTTGGTGGGCACAGAAAATCATGTCAATGGTTTCTCTGGATGGGCGGAAGCCACACTGGGATTCAGGCAGAATATCTTCGGCTACGGTTGGTTTAACAGTATAGGGACTAGAATCTTCCCTATAATTTGATAGTAGAGAGTTTTACAACAAAAAAGAAAACAAACAAAAAACTCAAAGATAACTTCTATCAAGTGATTAAAACCCTGTGAAACGAAAAACTGAAGATTTCTATCTAAATGGCTAAAACGTTGTGACCCCCCCCCAAAAAAAAATCAAGATGAGGACAGTAGTCGAGAGAATGTAAAGATTACGAGTACGTAAACTATTTATTGTAGAAAAAGTAATCTCTTTCACTTTAAAAATTTGCAACGTGATAATAATGGGGTGTTTGCTTACGGATTTACTTTTGCATATTCTCGGCCAATACGTTTGTTTTCGGTTTCGCTTCTAACTGATGGCATCCGAGTACCGTTTTATTTTTAAATTGACTCTATATGTTGAAATATCATATTTAACTATATTTACAACCGAGAAACGCCGGATATCCCCTTCCGCTAGTGTTCTAATATATAAATCTCAGTCATCTGTATGCTTGCGTGTTAGTATGTCTGCATCGAAGGGGCACGATGTTGATTGCCTTAGAAAAACTATCTCTTGGACACATTATATCTAAAAATTTGAAAAGAATTGTCAATTATTTCATATCGAAATGTTGTTTACTTTGAAGGGGGTATCAAGTAAAACTGTTGGTTTCGACACCGTTTGTTAATCGTGCATGCGCGAGCGGTTGTTTTGTTGTTTGATTTTCAAAAGCTAAATTTGCAACATGACACCATCTGTGTTGCCTTGGTCCGATCGACAACGTATCGCTTACGAACTTAAGTTTTGTATTTGTGCACACAGCAGGGAGCATTTTTTTCGTTTAATGACTTCTTTCTCTCCTATCTTTTAAAATTTTCAAATTTCTTACGTGAACTCACCACGCGATTATTTTTCTTTTAATAAAACTATGAAATGGCACCTAATTCCGTTTTTTTATTTAACCATATTTTACAACCGCTAGTAAATTAATAACTCATAAAATATGTTGAGGAAGTGAAAGATACAAACATACAGACTTTAATAGTTTGTACCAGAAAAAGATGAATATGCCGGAAAAACAAAGCTAAACACATTAGAAAATAATTACCGGGTGGAATGATAATAATGTCGCCTAAAAAACAACACTAATTTTATCACTTTTATTGAGAACTTTGATTCAGCTAACTTGATCACGTAGTAGAGCTGACATCTATTCAAAGTAACCGTCTTAAACCTCAATCACCGCCTTGATACGGAACTGGGAACATGCCCTTTCCACAAACGGCGGCGAAAGCTCGACAAATACTCGGCGGATGGCGGCGATCAGACTGTCTTTGGTGTTGTGGGAGGTCATGTTGGTGATGTTTTGAACGTATGACCAAGCAAAGTAGTACAACGCACTCAACTCGTAGGAGGAGGACACTAGTAAGAGAAGAGTACAAATCGTAGCATTCCTTTTTAAGTCCCTTTGGAGTTGTAGACAGGCGTCGTTTCCTGCTGTCACACCCAAGGTCTGCAAGCGGCCAACTTATTGCACACTCTTCGGCACATCCAAGTACACTTTGCTGTGTATCTTCAAACCGAATCCGAAGATGTGGAGTGGCATGATGCTGCCCTCATTTGAAACAATACCAAACACCATAACCGTGAAGAGAAACTCTCTTTTCATCTCCTTGGGCACGTCCATGTTATCAGGATTTGCATTTGCTATACAGCGACGCAGCTTCGATCTCGCTCGTTGAACTTCAATTCATTTTTAGGCATGATAAAATGCTCCCATCGCTTTTGGGATATAGACACGACTGGCCAACTAGTACAGGGTGACCAAAAACAAAAAAACAAAAAAAAAATAAAACAAAAGCTAAATGGACGCCATCTAGAGCATATGCTATAGAACGAAAAAAAAAGGCAAAGACCCTCGTGTTTAGATGCGATGTTTCGGATACAATAAACTAGTTATGACCAAAGTTCCATTTCATTGGGACAAAACACTAAGAAACGGAGCCTAATTAGAGTTGGGGCCCATTTTTTTTGGGCCACCTTGTAGATGGTCTACAACAAAAATAGTAAACCTGTTATCACTAAACGGAAATGGAATCATATGTCTTTTCTAGGGCGATAGTTTTACTTGTTCAACCTTTTCGATAGAAAATAAATGCTATTATTTTGTTGGCTATTATTATTTTGTAAACTTTCTTGAAATTTCTCGTTGTAGATCAAAACACTTCTGGTCTATTTGTATATGTGTAAAAATAAAAACATTTCATTTCGAATAAGTAAATCGACGCCATATTGGATAGGATTTTCTGAAGCATTGCACAAATATCACGTGATAAGATATTTGGGGTTTTATAGAATTATTTCTAAAATCTTTTTTTAGAACAAAAAAATAAAAGGCTTTGTCTATTTTGACAAGGGCTGCTCAAGCTTCCTGTTATGTTAATATTTAGAGTTCTATCTCGCTATTTTATAATTTCGTTTTTAAAAGGAGTTGCTAAAGTCTCTCAAGTTTTACGGCGCCATCTTCGATATTGTGTTTAATATATTCCGTTTCTTGGTAATTTAAAAAGAAACTTACAATATTGTAGATGGAGCGAAATCCTTACACGCCAAACAAGAAAAGGCAAATTATTTATATACGAGATTGTTGAGACTACAATCCTTACGTGAACGTCAGCAAAGTTATAATCAAGCGAAACAAACTATGCCTCATCAGTTTAAACGATGCGAATTCAAGCGCAAAATTCACGTTAATCAAGCAAGAGATAAAGGAATTATTGTTTTGCTTTAGAGGCAGTGTTCTTCTCGAAGAATACTGCAGATTATACATGTAGAGGAAATATAAAGCGTAAACGAAATGAAATAGCGGAAACATAGATAAAAACGAAGAGATGAATAAAAATAAAGATAGATATATATATAGAGAGAGTGAGAGAGAGAGTCAAAGAGAAAGACAGAAATGTGAAAAATGGAGAGATAGATAGATAGATATATATAGAGAGAGAGAGTAAGAGAGAGTCAAGGAGAAAGAGAGAAATGTAAAAAATGGAGAGAGATGGATAGATATATATAGACAGTGAGAGAGAGAGAGAGAGAGAGAGAGAGAGAGAGAGAGAGAGAGAGAGAGGGATCTTACTTCTCAGCGTATGTAATGAATATCAGCAGTTATATATTTGGACCTTATTCCAGTACATAGAGATTATATTTAGTATGATTTTCGCCTAAAGTTATATAAGTACATGTGAGGATAACCTGACTAAACGAGGGGGAAAATCCAGCTGCACTAAGTGCGATTAAGGCGAGGGTTCAAAAGTTAGCTTCCTCGACAAATGCAGATGTCGAATGAGTTCGTGGAGATGATTACATGTTCGGGAGCCAGAACAGCATATTGAAGAATTTCGAGTCAGGAGCGGGAATACAAGACCTGGCAGACAATGCAAATACGAAGTGCCTCCAATAAGTTTCCAAACTTTTTTTTACAGGCATTTAAAACAGTCGTGGACTCTTGAAAATTCAGTATGTTATTGCTATACATCTTATGAGATGACTGACCAATTTTTATGAGTTTAGGTTCAAATGAACAGCTACAGCAGGAATTAAAATAATCCTACTAAAGCATGATTATCACAGCTGGTGAATTTCAAAACAGCAATATTGATATGACGACACTTTAGAAGAACAATATGCAACAACTTTCTGTTTTAAACTTAAAAAAATGCCAAAGAAACATACGAAATGCTTCAGACCGCTTATAAATAATTGTGTTTGAGTTGTGCATCAGTTTCTGAGTTACATGAGAGATTCAAGAATGCCAGGAAGATGAGAGGTTTGGAAGGAGTAATAAAGTCAGAACACTAAAGTTAATTGTCCAAATAAAGAATTTCATGTACAACGACCGTCGTGTGTCTAGAGAGACAATAGGTGCACAGTTTGGTGTCAGTGTGGCAATTCATTGGTGTTAATTATTCGTGAGCAACAAGATGCGAATGCACCAGACTACAACTAAATCATTGTCACAAACTCTTTGACTAAGATTTACCTTTCCTGATAGTTCAGACTTTGCTCCCTGCGAATTTTGTTTATGCTCTAATCTCAGTGAAAACCTTAGAGGTGATCTTTATAAAATAATTGAGAAAATGAAAAAGGCTGTGACGAGAGCCATTGACACGCATATGCAAGAGGACTTCAATGCGGCATTTCAAAAGTTGTTGGAATGAGACAACAAGTGCATTGCAGCCGGAGGAGATTACTTGAAAAGGGACTAGAGTTTAATCTGTGTACTATCAATAAAGTGCCCATACAAAAAAGTCTGGAAACTTATCGGATGCCGCTTGCATCTAAGTGAATGTTTTCTCAAACCTCTGTCCGTTCTTCGATAATTTTAACGCTAAGTAAAACAAGTATTTTATGTTGTGTCTCTTTTAAAGAGAAAAATCTCTGAATAAAACCTTTGAAGGCGAACATGTTTTTCATGTACGGGTAGATTTATCTTGAGTTAAACAGACCATAATAATCACAAGAGAATCGTTGCCAACACATGGAAAAACGACGCTAAAAGAACAGCAACCGCGCATGTATGTAAAAAGACCTACATTTGATTTGTTGCTTCAGAAAAAAATGTTACGAGTGCAGCGAGTCGTGATTGTCGGAAACGAACTGTGTTTTTTTTTAATGTTCACATGTTGCAGCGAGTCTACTTATAAATATTTTTTATATTTAAGAATCCTTTAAATAATGATTGACAATTTTCACTTTTGAATAATTTGAACTTTTGTTCTTATCTTGAATTCTTTTCTGTTATTGATTTTTTTATAAGTTATAAACAATAGCTATTATGCAATAACTTTATATTATAACGAAGCCGTTGCTTTTTAACTGTGCCCTTACTTTTCAAACATCTCAGATCAACACGTTGTTGGTACAGTCGCAAAAATCAAACATAAAGAAAGAAAAATCCGACTCAGTATATTTTTTTAAATGCAAAGAAAAAACATTTATTCGTGTTTCTTTCTAAACACATTTCATTATTTTTCAAAAGTGTTTCCGCACACACAACGCTCTGCCATATAACATCTGCTTTTTAAAAGTCTCTCTCCTCGCCACTTTACGCGGACTTATGCAGCGCTTTCTCACATTCTACTTCACACACCCATCTTTCTCGGTGCGCGACTTGCTTCTCATTGACAGCATGGTGTATTTTTCTTTCCTTTTCTCGTAACGCAAGCTCGTGTACAGTTGTTTATTTACATACGTGCATTGCTGCCGCTAAAACTTTCGCTAGCCAGCTATCCTTCGGCTACTATTGATTTTCTCAAATACACCCATGCGCGTTATGTTACCAAGAGAGCGCACTGCTTCTGTAAAATATGAAACTTGAGATTACACAGATAACTGGATATTTGTGATTTCAATAATAGATTGAATATCGTTAAAAACAAAATATATTTTCTCGATTAATATATGCAAAGTAAAAACAAAACTGAAAATCCCTTTTGATTTTTTACATTGACATTTTACGAATTCTATTTGTATTTTTCATTGGAAGTTATAATCAATTTCAAACAGAAACAAAACAAATATATTCATGATTTAAAATCTTTTATACATTGTGCAATTGATAATTTAAAGGCGTAAACATTACTCAGATCAGTTTGCCCAGTCGTTGAAACCGTGTTAATAAAACACTACTTAACTATCAACACACAATAACATGTAACATTTTTTATAAATCGAACATAACAAAGAATCGTACAATAAATAATTGTTACCAAAGACAATAAAAGTGGCATCTCATAATTGACTAGTTGGTTAAGAAAAAAAATGAAGAAATTAAATCCATTTAAACGGTAAATCTTATTTCTCACTATAACTGTAACCAAACGCAATAACAGTATACACTAGCAGTAAGATTCGATGATGTCCATTGATCGAGGATCAAGCAATGTTTAACTCTCCCATATTTTATCGTCTTCTGAATCGGCGAAATCGCCCAATTTTCCATCAAATCGATAATTGCCTGCTCTTGTTTGGGATCCACCTCGGCGAATTGAAATTTCACCGCAATGACTTAGTTCACATTAAATTGTTATCATCATCATGCAGTCCGTCAGTCTTGACGATGACTAGTCGGGGCCTCGATACCTTATCCTTCGGTGTTTGAGTAGTCCTCTTTCTGTAGAGACTGTTTCGCCAGCTATTCCTTTCTTTGGTTTGTTTCTCCCAACTCTTGACATAGATGTTCATCGCCTTCAGGTGCCGCTTTGTAGTGAAGCTTCTGACCTTTTGTCTTGCGGGTTCCATTTTGCAGTTCCCCGTAAGAGGACCACATTTGGGATTCGGCTATATTCCATTCTGGCAATGTGCCCGGTCCACCGTAGATGCATAGTAGCAAGGGTAGATTCCATGCTGTCTAGGTTTGCTCTCCTGAGATCTTGCACGTTTGATACGTAGTCACTCGATTTGATCTTCCTGATCTTCCTGATTTTTCTCAAATGTCTCTGCTGGATGGCTTCCAGTCTCCTTTTGTGTTCTCTATACAGAGTGTAGGCCTCTGCTGAGTACAGCAAGGCTGGCAGGACGACGGCTTTGTGTTTAGCCGGATACCGGTCCTTTTCCAGAGCCGCCTTTTTAGCTTACCAAAGGAGGCACACCCGCTTTGGATGTGCCAGTTCATTTCTTTGTCAGCACGGTTGTCCAAGCTTAGAGTGCTTCCAAGATATTTAAAGTTTTCAACAACTTTTAGCGCATTGCTTTTGATCGTTATTATAGGCTCTTAGGGTTCGTTGTTATCTAATTAAGGCTGATACATCACTTCTGTTTTCCTTATGGTGATTTGTACGCCGATCTTCCTGGCTGTTTGAGAGAAGGTATCAACTATCCTCTGCATCGGAGCTTTATTGCGAGCTATCAGAGCAGTGTTGTTTGCGAACAACTGTTCCATTATCACCTCCTTCCTTGTCTTGTTCTTGACTTTTAGTCTTGCAAGGTTGAACAGTCTCCCGTTGGAACGCATGCGGATGAAGACACCTTCTTCGATGTTTTGATGAAGCAGCATTAGGACGGTTGTCAGAAATAGGGTGAACAGTGTTGGGGCCAGTAAGCACCCTTGTTTGGTGCCCTGGTTTAGTTCCAAGAGTTAGTTTTCTAGGCTCCCTACTACAAGTTCCCCTTTTGCTCCTTCATATAATTGTTTGATAATTTCCACGAAGTGATCGGGGCATCCGAACACTTTAAGTATGTATATATTTTTATATGTTTTTATATATATAATATAGGTATGTGTCTATTTTTGTATGCTTTTTATATATATAATTTAGGTATGTGTATATTTTTATCTGTTTTTATATATAATTTAGGTATATGTATATTTTTATATGTTTTTATATATATATAATTTAGTTATGTGTATATTTTTATATAGTTTTATATATAATTTTCGTATGCGTTAATCTTAAAATTTTGTTAATTTATATTATTTATGTATGTCTATATTTTTATATATTTTTGTATAGATAATTTAGGTATGTGTATATTTTTTATATATTTTTATATATATAATTTAGGTATGTGTATATTTTTATATGTTTTTATATATATAATTTAGGTATGTGTATATTTTTATATATAATTTTGGTATGCGTATATCTTTATATTTTTTAATTTATATTATTTAGGGATGTCCATATTTTTATATATTTTTGTATATATAATTTAGGTATGTGTATATTTATCATATATTTTTATATATATAATTTAGGTATGCGTATATTTGTATATGTTTTTATTTATATAATTTAGGTATGTGTATAGTTTTATATATTTGTATTTAGAGAATATACGTATGTGTATATGGTTGCATATTTCTTTTAATAAAATTAAAGTAAATTTAATATATCGGGCATTTACTGGGCACGCCGTTTCATGTGAAAATATTTCAGAGATTTTATTTGCTTCGGTATTATTAGAAAAAAATTGAGAAAGTATTTAAAAAAATCTAGTTCATGAACTCTTAAGCTTAAGCATTGAATTGTAAATATTTTCGAGATTCGAAATCATATAATTAATTTTGATAAGATTAAAATAAGGGTCCTGGACATAAGTTTTATCAACATTATATCCTTGCAAGAAAAAGAAAAGTAGTGGGACGCTGTTTTGTTTGTAGAATAAATTTACCCGGATTCGACGGGTATCATTCTAGTCGATACATTTATGAATACCATGAATAAGATTCACTCTTCTCACACTTGTAACAAACATTATATATATATATATATATATATATATATATATATATATATATATATTCGAGACAACATAATGGTGTGCATGGTCACATGATGTTTTCGAGGTTTTATAATTTGGACACTATTCTCCATAAAACTGACATTTTATTTCAAATAACCGAGATACATAATATATATCATATACTGAAAGAAAAGCATTGTCTCGAATATATATATATATATATATATATATATATATATATATATATATATATATATATATATATATATATATATATATATATTCGAGACAACATAATGGTGCATGGTCACACGATGTTTTCGAGGTTTTATAATTTGGACACTATTCTCCATAAAACTGACATTTTATTTCAAATAACCGAGATACATAATATTTATCATATACTGAAAGAAAAGCATTGTCTCGAATATATATATATATATATATATATATATATATATATATATATATATATATATATATATATATATATATATTCGAGACAACATAATGGTGCATGGTCACACGATGTTTTCGAGGTTTTATAATTTGGACACTGTTCTCCATTAAACTGACATTTTATTTCAAATAACCGAGATACATAATATATATCATATACTGAAAGAAAAGCATTGTCTCGAATATATATATATATATATTTATATATATATATATATATATATATATATATATATATATATTCGAGACAACATAATGGTGCATGGTCACACGATGTTTTTGAGGTTTTATAACTTGGACACTGTTCTCCATAAAACTGACATTTTATTTCAAATAACCGAGATACATAATATTTGATACAGAACATATCATATACCGAAAGAAAAGCATTACATTAAATTATGAGTTATATTAAGTAGTGCAGTTTTGACTTAATTAGGACATGTACATGAGTATCAATAAGTCAAATAGAATAGTGATGTAATATTTCTTTCGTTCATATTTTTGTCACTATGTAAACATGCTACGATCAATATCTAATGCATTTCAAATTGATTACATTGTTAAAAAACATTTTAGTTTTGTTTAAGAGAAGAGAAAGACGCTACATGCAAGTTTTAAATTGTGGAAGTAAAGCAAGGGTCCTCATTTCAATTACGCGTATATTGTTTATTAAAACGAAATTGTACAATTTATGGAAGCAAATGATAATGGAAACCTGCATCCAAATATGTCGTTCTCCAAAAATAGAAACACATATAAACTAAAATATTTATTCCGATATAAAACCTATCTAAGAATTCTGCCAGACACATGAAGTACCTTCGCGAGAAATTCCACAGGAAACCCTCTCTCTCTCTCTCTCTCTCTCTCTCTCTCTCTCTCTCTCTCTCTCACACACACACACACACACACACACACACACACACACACACACACACACACACACACGCACGCGCGCGCACACGCACACGCACACACACACACACGCACAAACACACGCACAAATATTTGTTTTGTTTTATATAATAGTAATGGAATATTTTTGGATTTTTCCAGTTCTGGATTTTATCGTTCCATTCATTGGATTTTTACCACATTATTTTCTTCTTTTTTCCCGTTTCCGGCTTTAATAATCTCTATGAATATATATAATCTGTCAATAATTGTTAAATACCTTTTTTATGCAAGTATGATTGATTTCATATTTTCAGTTTCCTTCAATGTATAAACCTGAAAAATGTATTGTATATTTTGCCAACTTCTTTCATCTGATGAGAAGAATTGAATTTTTCGAAACCCCACAAAATAAGGTATTTCTTGTTTATTTGTAGTCCTTGTCATATAATTACAATTCTATATACCTTCTTTACAGGTTTAGACTGTTTTATTTCTTTTAAAATATGAATAAATTCTCAAGAATAAGATTTTTCTATCATATATATATATTATATATATATATATATATACATATATACATAATAAAATAAAAATTACAATTAAATTTTGTCTCTGCAGCCGTGTCAAACGCATATCTTATTTTTCTTTTATTAATATTATTTGAATTTTCCCCTTTTCCTTGTACATATTTGTGAATTATTCCATGGATTTCGGCCTTTTGGATTATTGTGGACCATCTTCCCATTATGTGGTTTCCTTGGATTTTACTTGTGCGAATGGAAATTCAATTAACTTTCTTGGATTTTTTATTTTTGGACTTTAGCGTCATTGGATAATTTACTTTTCACCAGCCTATCCATTCGCGTGAGCTCACCTTTTTCTTCGCCATGTTCCCTCTGCTTCACTTTTTGTTATCAAGTAAAATCTTTGACTTACTTGTAGTTTTATCAAATACTTTTGTATGCAAAATCCTATTCCGCATTTTGCTAATTTCTACACTCTGATGAGAAGAAAAGTATTACTTCGAAACACCGCGGATTAAGTGTTTCATTTTAAGATTAAATATGTTTTTAACTCTTTTTCAAAGTGTTTTTAAACATGTTTTATTAACTATTTGCTTTATATATATATATATATATATATATATATATATATGTTATAGAATATATATATATATATATATATATATATATATATATATATATAGAGAGAGAGAGAGAGAGAGAGAAAGAGAAAGAGAGGGTGATGAGTAAATTATATCGAGACACGTTGACCGGAAGTCAGGGTCAGCTGATCGGATTGTGTGTGAGTCACGTGATCAGGTTAGCTGAATCGTAGAGATTTGGTTTAGACTCAGAAGAGGACGGACGGCTTCAACGTTGTCTCCTCGCCTTCAGGGGGGACGCTGACGTGTGTAGAACAGAACCACGCATGCCAGAGTTTCCTTTCCATCCTTCTGCGAGACATCTGGAAAGTGAAATAAACTATAAAACCGATTCCATGTCTTGGAGTGAAATAAATCTTCGTCTAAAACAGGTACCAAGTGTCCCCTACAAGACGAGATGTTTCCAGATGGACCAACATCGTCGACGCAGAAGGTATGCCTGAAAATACGGTACATGTCACACACACACAAAACATATGAACATATCATGTAATAGAAAGA
Organism: Euprymna scolopes; assembly: GCF_053919585.1. Taxonomy (NCBI): domain Eukaryota; kingdom Metazoa; phylum Mollusca; class Cephalopoda; order Sepiida; family Sepiolidae; genus Euprymna; species Euprymna scolopes. The sequence continues at coordinate 2,465,101 of NC_136519.1, forward strand.
CATTTAGACGATCACACAGGTTCCACTCTATTGGAGATAACTACGCAATATATATATATATATATATATATATATATATATATATATATATATACTAGAATAGTACATATATTTTATGTATATACATTAATATATGTATAATATGTAAATAAGTAAACAATACGTATACTATATAGTATATATATACACATATATTACATATATATTTCTACATAACTACATTTCTTTCTCTTTATGTGTATAATATATATATATACTATATATATATATATATATATATATATATATATATAGGATGGATGAAACACTAGTGTCTGTAGGTATTTAATTATTATAGCAAAAATATAATTATTACAGCCTCTTTAAGAAAATTCATTTCTTATCGTTGAGCACTTTCAGTTGAATTAAAGTCGGTCAATTTAGCTCTTATGCATAGATCATCGTATAACGATTAGATCACTCTCTGACTGACGTAAATGAATATTTAAAATTAAAAATATTTAAATTCAACGCTATTTCACGCGGTTAATGGTAGCCGAATGAATACCGTCTCCGCTAATCAAGCCAGAGATGTCTCGTGGTGCGGGGTTCGAATCGTTCGGCTGGTGTTAATCGTGATACCCTGCACTGAAGAATCCCGAAAGGATAAAACACTAGTGTCTGTAGGTATTTAATTATTATAGCAAAAAAATAATTATATATATATATTCTTGAAAATTTTAAAACTATACAAAACATCTATTACATTTTTACTTTATCATTCGTTAGAAAACTGTTTAGTCAGTAAGTGTATATATATATATATATATATATATATATATATATATATATTAAGTAATGTGATTTATAATTTAAAAATTAAAAAAAAAAATTTAAGTTTAAAAATCAAATTTTAATTAAATTAAAAATCAGTTTCATAAGAAGGAACAACAACAAAGTCAATTATCTGTACGATCGTTTCGGAAATCCGTGCTTTTTATTTGTGGTATACATGAAGTCACGTAGAACAATTATACATAGTTTTTTTGGTAAGCACGGTCTTCTCATCAGCAAATTTAGGAGGATTTCTATTGAATTGAAAAGACACCAAAAAGTTTTGGTGTATATATATATATATATATATATATATATATATATATATATATATATATATATATATATATATATATATATATATAACTCGTCGTATTATCCCAATGGTTATTTACATTTCAAAATAGTAAATTTTGGAGTACATATGTATATACGCACACATATATCGCTATTCGTATAAGCTTATAATTCTATAGATCTAGGGGAAATTACGCTGTATTTTCTTGGATTTTCTTTATTGACGCCAAGACTAGTCATAGAATTCAACTGACTTTAACATGTTCTTAACCGCAATCTTGACTTCGCGAGAAAGGCAATGAATTGCTATGCAATCTATTGCGCACTTGCAAGAAGAATAAATTACATTAATGAAACCACGCGCACCCAACAACGGCATTCTATCTTGTGAATCGACTGCAAAGAATGTCGCAAATATACTGACGAAGTCAAACGCAATAAATAAATTATAAATATCATACAAACGAAATATTGGAAACCGAATAACATGGCCGATAGCGAACTATGTGGCTTTGCCACTTGCTTTGCGTTCTCTGCCAATGAGGTAATCCACGCAAATATTACCTCCTGCTTTCATCGTATGTGTCATTGCTATAAGCGCATAACCTAAGCATCACCTCTTCATGTTGGAGGGAGCAGTATCTTATTAATTTGGTCATTGTAAACTAATCTTCTCAGACATGACTTCCTCCATCCTTAAGTAGTGTAGTGCATTATGCGTTGCCGTCAGACAATCCCATCCTATAATCCATTACATTTCCATTTTTATGTTCGGTTTATTTCACCTTAAGCATTATCGACTTCTTAGGCTAGAGCATCATTATCTACATCTATACAGTTATGTTTTATTGCCATGAGACAAACCTTTCCCAGGCATTATCACTTCACCTATTGCATGGGTTGTTGAGTATACGTTCTGTTGTCATAGTACACTCCTCCCAGGCATTGTCTTATGCCTTTATTAGGTGTTGTTGTATCTGTCCTTTGATCAATGTACTGTTTTCTTTTTTATTTTTATGGAGGTCGGGTTTGTTATTTTTCTGTTGTAGCAATACCATTCTCCCGGTAAGTTATCATTTTATGGCGGCTAGTGATGTATAATTTTGTGCATTGTGATACCTTTCTCTCAGGCATTACCTCCTCTTTTGATCAAACGCCGCAGTACATGTTTGGTAGCATAATCGAAGGAAAGCATAATTATATGCTAGTAAAACACATAATGAATAATACTACTTTTATAATCATTTGTAATCATGCAAGAAGTTCTTTATTCAAACTCCTCGGGCGAACATTCACAGGCAACCTGAGTTGGAACAAACACATTGAGGACATTGCCAAGGATGCTGCGATGGAGGGATGCTCTTTCTACCGTGCTTGAGAATTACTCAGATTTAGGATTATCGCGTACTTCTACCGAGCCACTACTCATCCGTGTACTCTTGAATTTAATAGGGTGGTTGTATTTTTATATCTTCATATTTCAAAATTTTTAGGATCTCTTTTGTACATAGTGTGGAGAATTTATCTCCTGGTTTATATGGTTTGCAAGATTCAATTACTTGCCATTTCAACTTGAAAGAGATATTGTTATTCTTAAGTTGCCAAATATGCTTGGATAGAGTAGTTTGGTTTGACAGGGAGTTATTTTTAAAAGAATATGTGTGCTTTGACCTTAGTTCCAGATTTCAAAAGGCGAAAAATTAAAAGGTAAATATTTGTATATATGTTTTTATATATGTATATGTATGCGTATGTATATATATATCTGTGTATTTCTATATATATATGTATATGTATTGGTCTAAATATGTATATGTGTACATGTATATATATATATATATATATATATATATATGTATATATATATGTGTATGTGTCTATGATTTTTATTAGAAAAATACTATTATAATATTGTACTTAAACCAAATTTAGGTTTATAATTTTACTCTTTTTATTTCTATCTTTAACCCATATTAATTTTCTTACCAAGTAAATCCATACCTTTATTTTAATTTTTTCCAGATAGATCTGCCTTACTTTTAATGCTAGGTTTATTTATGGTATCTTTTACATTTAATAAAAACCCTTTCCAATATTTTGCGGATGAGGAAACTTTGTTTGTTAAAAACACTATACGTAAAAATTATTGTCCGTAGCTTGATGTCTACCACAATAAAAACATTGTTTTCCGAAACGATCGTACAAATTACTGATTTTGTTGGTGTTCCTTCTTATGAAACGGATTTTTAATTTAGTTCTAATTTGATTTTTAAATTATCAATCACATTTCTAAATATTATATATATACTCTCTCTATTTCTCTCTCTCTCTCTCTCTCTCTCTCTCTGTATATATATATATATATATATATATATATATATATATCGCTAGATGCAGCCACTCTGATGATTCGTGGACGAGGAAACACGTGTCACTAGATAATTATATTTTTAAAATAATATATATATACCGCTCCCCATTAAAGGGGTTACCAGATTGGTCAATGGGACAATTATTTCCAACAAGCATTTAGGTAAAAGTACACTTTCGTATAAATACTTGAATTCATTCAAGAAAGTATCGCTAACAAAAACAAATAAACACACACACACACACACACACACACACACACACACATATATATATATATATTTATTCTAGGGATATGTACCTAAAAAAGAAACTGAATTACAATGATGAAAAACAAATGGCATCTTCGCAACGCACGCTGTCTACAATGGAACTCTGCTGTGCGAAAATAGCGCGAACGTCAACAGAATTAGTTTTATTCAAATGGAAGCTTGCCAAAGTAAACAAAATGTCCGTCAGCGATGATTCACATGCGTTTGGAAATAACTTTGCGATAAACATTCAATTAAATATTGAACACCAGTTAATGTTTTCACACCATACAACAGTTCAAATACTGTGTCCTATGCTAGATATCTCCATATATAAAGTTGCCGTTAATGTTTATTCGTTTCTTTGTAAATTATTCCTATTTTTTTATACAACCACGGTTCTAATATATTTCCTAATTATCTTTTAGAATAATTATATTTGATTTTCATCCAAATGGATGCAACATTATTGCAATTCTTATTCCCCCAAAAGATTTTTTTTTTTTTATTACAAAGGCATCACCACATTATAAAGGCCCAGAGGCCACTCAAGGATAAGGGTTAAAGAGTGTACAGTAGAAATTGGTCAATATAGTAATCATTAGTAATGAAAATTTGGTAAATTTAATAACTTATATGGAACGGCTCATCAAGAACTTATTTACTTTAGACTTGAACACAACCATATTGTAGTCAGCCGGAAAGCAGGAAAACGGAAGACAATTCCACAGGCGTGCAGTTCTAAGAAAGAAGCTTTGTTCATGGAATCTACGTTTAGGTTTAGGCACATATAAAGAGTGGGGGAAATTATTGATAGTGTTTACAGCTAGATGAGTGTTTCTTGTGAAAGTTTGGCGAGGGGGGACCATAGATTGAAGCTCAGTTGAACACTTTCCATGAAAATAACGATACATCAGAGACAAACTCGCAACATCTCTTCTGTGAGATAGAGGTTGCAAGGAAGATAGAAGGACATCTCCTACGAGGCTACGAAGTCTATTTTGAACTCTATCAAGGCAGGACAAGTCCTTTCTAGCAGCTCCTGCCCAGATGTGGCAACAGTATTCCATCCTTGGACGTACCTGGCTCTTATATAGATAGAGAATAGCATCAGCAGTGAGATATCTACTGGATCGATAGAAAGATCCCACCATTTTTCCAGCGGCCTTGGCAGCAGATTTAATATACGTGTTCCATTTAAGATCATGAGTAATGGTCAAGCCCACAAGCTTGTCAAAACTTGAGGCCTCCTGAAGACGAGAGCCATTCATTTCAATTGATGACAAATGCGGATTAGAATGTTGATGATGTAAAGAGAGAAGCTTGGTTTTAGATGCATTAAAAGTAACCAGCCACTCCTTTCCCCATTGTACTACGTGCTCAAGATCAGAGGAGAGAGAATTGGAGAGAACTTGCTCGTTTACTGTCTTAGATGTGGTACCATAAATGATTAGACGTGTTTTACTTTTCTGAAGTTTATTGATGGATATTAGTAATTCGAGTCGTGGCGTAGTGGATAAAGTACTTGATAAAAGTCAATTGTGAAGTTATATTCTTCTGAGTGTTGAAGTCTTATAGTCGGTGAGAGTGACATTCAAAAATTCAATTGCGAATTAATAAGGCCTTCTACTCTACTCATGATTGACAGAATATGATTAAATAAAAAGGCTTATTGGAAATTCCGTGCAGATTCCCGAATTCGGAAGAAAGAATTCCGAGTTCGACAAAAAAATCTCTGAGTTCGACAGAAAGAATCAGGAGTTCATCAGAAAATATGTTATATAGCGCCAGGACCCCTAGGTTGGGAACGGTCGTTGTTAGTCAGTTCCCCCTTACAACAAAACCAAGTAGCCGTCTTTTATTGATCGTCTATTTTGTTTAGTTTTCTGGTTGTTATGGTAACGGATAAGACGGCAGAGTTGTTTCCCCCTTGACTGTGCATTTTTCTCTCTCGTGTTTATTCAGCTGTCATCTGCTTGTCAAAATAACGATTCCGACTGAAAGAAAAATTAACATGCACACAAAGGTCAGACGTAACTCAGCATACCAAATCAAGACGTAAGACACACTGGCTTTTTATATAAAAATATATTTTGTTTTGAAATTATTTTCTCGTTTTACATAGAGATTTTCAATGGTTCAAAATTTAATAGTGTGGCTTACTGTTCATTTCAGTGATGTAGAGGGGGGGTGACGTTATGCTCTCGACAACGCACGTCTCCTAGCGGCGTCTTTCTCTTCTGCTCCTCTTCTTCCTCTCTTCTCTCTTCTGGTTAGACTCCAAAAATCACTTCTTATATTAGCATGTTTTTGCTTGTTTTTTCCACTCACGTTACCTGTCGATCACTCTGCTCGATACTGGTGCACGTGTCTGCTGGTCACGTTTTGACAATCTTTCGCCGCATCTTGACCTAGAGACATCGTGACCGATTTCTCTTCAGCTGACCGACTATTGACTTTATTTATACACGTGAATCCAACTCTCATGCTAAATTCATATAGATTCCAAACTTACAAGGCATGTCACGTTCCCTTGTTTTGTAAACAAAAAAATCGTCGTCCGATTTCTCTGTTTACGACGTAATGACTTTTTCGTTTCGTCTGGTGGACAATCGATTATTCGATGCCCACCTTTTAAATCTTTTATTATCATTTTTAAAAGAAGTTTTTCTTTTAGTTTTGTATCGGATGGTTCCAGATATCCATTACATAACAAATATACCAAGTTCGACAAGTTATATCTGAACAAAGTCAGAGGTTACGTGACAGGAACGTTGTGAAAATAACACTTAAGATGAGAACAGTATTCGGAAGTAGCCAAATAATACCAATAGTGTTATTTATATAATCTTAATTTAATTTTAATAATTTAATATAATAAATTTTAATTTAATAGAATATATTATCATATTAAATTAATATAAAATATTTTACTTAATTTAATATAATCAATTCTAATTTTAATAATTCAATACAATAAATTTTAATTTTAATAATTAAATATAATCAATTTGTATTTTAATAATTTAATAAAATCAATTTAATTAATAATTAATTGATATACTAAATTTTAATTTTAATAATGTAATACAATCAATTTTAATTTTAATAATTTAATCTAATAAATATTAATTTAAATAATTTAATACATAAATATTAATTTTAATAATTTAAAGTAATAAATTTTATTTTTAATAGTTTTATATGATCACTTTTAATTTTTACAATTTAATATAAAAACATTTAATTTTAATAATTCAATATGTAATGAGTTTTATTTAAAATAATTTAATAAAATAAATTTACATTTTCATAATTTATTATAAGAAATTCCAATTTCTATAATTTAATATAATCAATTTTTATTTTAATAATTTATTATAACAAATTTTAATTTCAACAATTTAATATAATAAGTTTTAATTTTAATAGTTTAGTATACAACATTTTACTTTTAATATAATAAATATTAATTTTAATAATTTAATATAATAAATATTAATTTTAATATTTGAATATAATCCATTTTTATTTTTATTTTTATAATAAAATATAATGAATTTTAATTTTAATAATTTAATATACGACATTTTGATTTTAATAATTTAATATTATACATTTTACTTTTAATAATTTAATATAATACATTTTATTTTTATTAATTTAATATAATACGTTTTAATTTTAATAATTCAGTATAATATGTATTTATTTTAAAAATTTGATATAAAATATTTTAATTTCAATAATTTGATATAATAAGTTTTATTTTTAATGATTCCATATAATAAATGTTCATTTTAATAATTTAATATAATAAATTTTACTTTTAATTATTTAATATAAGACATTTTACTTTTAATAATTTAATATAATAAGTTTCAATTTAAATAATTTAGTATAATAAGTATCTATTTTAATAATTTAATATAAAATATTTTACTTTTAATAATTTAATATAGTCAATTTTAATTTTAATAATTTAATATAAGTTTTAATTTTAATAATTTAGTATAATAAATTTTTAATATAATAAATTTTAATTTTTTAAATTTTATATAATAAATTTTTATTTTAATAATTTAGCATAATAAATTCAAGTTTAATAATTTAATATAATAAATTTTAATTTAGTAATTTAAAATAATCAATTTTAATTTTAATAATATAATATAATAAATTTGAATTTTAATAATAAAAAATATACATTTAAATTGTAATAATTTAATATAATATAATAAATTTTTATTTTAATAATTTAATATAAAAGTAACACATTAATTTATGCAGGATTGAACGATAAAATTGTCGCCCAAGGAAAGACGACATGATTCTATTTTGGGTTGATGAAGATTGTTTTTTCTTTTTTCTGCTACAGACATTCTACTGTTGGCCAATTGTGTACATATCCCAAATGGTGACATAAGCCTTTTGATCATGTCTAAAATTGACACAATGTTCAACGAGCGAGATCAGAGATGGGCCGCTGTACAATTCATGCCCTCTACCGATCCGTTATCCAAGGACCATTAACACCACCCTAAAAATGCATTGCTAGATTGCTACAAATAACAGGGATGTGCCCAGGCTGATGAAAACAACGTTTCATGCGATGGTTATGGTCTTTTGTGTGGTTTCAAGTGAAGACCACATAATGCCACCTCTCAAAGTCGGGGTCGGCTTGAAATTCAACATCAAATTGCGGAAGAGTGTGGCGATCCCCTGATACACCAATATGGCCATTGGAAACTCTAGGTGTGGAAGCAGGACCCTGTGCCGGCCTACAAGTCCAAAGAGAACCTGACTTAGCTTCAGAAGGAGTGCTACGACTTTGTGTCATTCTCTCACTGGCCCCCTCCTCCCTCCACCTGAATCCACTGGGCTACTACGTTTGATCATACGTCGAGAACATCACGAATGTGACCTAACACGAAAGCCGTGATTCGCCGAACTCCCACCGGGTATGTGAAAAATTCATGCTCCTAGTTCCAGCCCCGTATCAAGGCGGTGATTGAAGCTGAATGTGACAACATCGGATAGGTATCAGCTCTACTACATAATCAGGTTAAGTGAATTTATATTTTCGATAAAAATTTAGAAAAAAAATTTGTAGTGTCGTTTTCTTTAGGGCGACAAATTTATCGTTTCACCGTATATAAATTAAAAAAAAAAGAAATGAGATTTGGGGATTGGAGCATGTGCGGACTTTCCCAGAAAACACGGAATGTTTTCCAATATAAATTTACATAAATTGAATTTTAATTAATATAAATTTACATAAATTGAATTTTAATTAATATAAATTTACTTAAATTGAATTTTAATTAATATAAATTTACATAAATTGAATTTTAATTAATATAAATTTACATAAATTGAATTTTAATTAATATAAATTTACTTACACATACAACCCACTCAAGCATTGGACCATATCTTGAAAATGGCTGCAGGGAAACAGGGTAGTACAAGTCAAGGATTCGTCACTTGACACTCAGCCCAACAGGTGAGGGGCAGGGAACCGGCCCAGCACCTGTTGGACTGAGGTACACCGCCTGGGTAATACCTAGGAGGTCCACCCTCCCAGGCCTTGCCACCGGGCTTTCTGGTGGGGCAAGTTTATTGTTTGCTGCCTGAGGAATGCCGACGGGGTTATTCAGGCAATTTTTAAAATTGCAGGAGTGCCCCTCCTTTAGGGGAGCCTGCGGGGTTCCCACTTTCCGACCTTGTGCCACATTTTGCCGATGTGGGCGACAATTAAATAACTACCCCATTATACCCCAAAATATTACAACAGGTGACGAGCTGGGAATCAAAAGTCATATTTTCCTAATAAATAGCAGGCAATTCTAAGTTTTTGCCATTGCAAGGAATAATCTCAAATCGTGATAGAGCAGGAATATTTATGTTTAATTGTGTAGTATAAGATTTTGAAGGAAAGATTTACAAGAATTAGAAAAAAAAGGAATTGTTTTCCGGTGTTTATGAAATTTCTTAGGTGATGGAACACCATATTTTTATATTTGTATTTTTAGGATTTAAATTACGGTAAAAATTGGTAATATTATACTCACTTGAATCTGATTTGATGAGATTTTTGATTTATTCATTTAATTCATTATTTCTTGTGTTTTATTTGTTTATAAACTTCGAGTAATTCGGTGTGATTTCTCGTTTTATCTCTCCCGGAAATGTTTCGTATCTTGTGTTTTTTCCGGTGTTACAAATCTATTTTATTTGTAACCTAGGAAGTCTATTTTTATTAAATGTCTGTTACAATGTAACTGTGTTGTGTAATAAATATATATATACATGCGTATACATAAATATATATAGAAACTTGTTTGCGTTTATTATAATCTTTTTATGCAAATAACTCGCAAGTATAAATCATGTATAATATTTGCGTTAATATAATTGCATAGGTAACTAAAGATGATAATCGGATAAGAAAACAAAAAAAAAAAAGAAAAGAAAAACTAATGAATTAAAATGAATTTTTAAAGTTTCGCATGGGTTCGAATACCCTATATATTAAGTTTCATGTCTGTAAACTAAAAACTTTCAAAGGTGTTTATTAGACAGTAATAAATATATATATACATACGTATACATAAATATATATAGAAAGTTGTTTGCGTTTATTATAATCTTTTTATGCAAATAACTCGCAAGTATAAATCATGTATAATATCTGCGTTAATATAATTGCATAGGTAACTAAAGATGATAATCGGATAAGAAAACAAAAAAAAAAAAGAAAAGAAAAACTAATGAATTAAAATGAATTTTTAAAAGAATATGCAAATTAGAACTTTTGCAGATGACTTCTACGACACATTTGTTTTATCGTTATTTTCATGGCAGGTGCTCGTCTGAACTCCAATCCCTGGTCCCCCCTCGCCAATCTTTCACGAAAAACACCCGTCTAGCTGAATCCACTGTGAAAAATTTTCCCCACTCTATATCTGTGCCAAAATCAAAACGCGGATTTCATGAGCAAAGCTTCTTTCTTAGAACTGCACGCCTGTGGAACTCTGTTCCGTCTGCCTGCTTCCCTCCGGACTACAACTTGGATGTCTTCAAGTCTAATGTTAACAAATTCCTAATGAACCGCCCCCTAATTAAACACTTCATAAAATCTCCTCACTAACGTAATGTACTTGCAATAACCCTTATCCCTGAGTGGCTTCCGGGCCTTGATAAGTGGTGATCACTGTGTAAAAAAAACAAAAACAAAAAAAAAACATATATAACAAAATTGTATTTTATTTCAAATTAAATGGAAACGAGTTTGCCTTTTTTCTTCTTAGCAGTCGAGCCAAGATCTTTTTTCTGTTCCGGCAGATACTGCAATGAAAGTAATATGTGGGGGCAACCTCATATTAGACCATTGCTCTTGAGCAATCAGTTTTGGTCAATGTAGGGATACCCTTCATACCAATTGTCACTATCCAGTCCCCCATAGAGGGAACTGGTCCCCCCACGTCACTCTCCACATTAAAAACCGGCCTTATGCCTAATTTGCTCAATGGGAAAGGAAATAAATAACTACATGGAAAAAAAGTTTTCAATATGAATATACACACACAAAAACAAATTTATATATATATATATATATATATATATATATATATATATATATATATATATAAAGTTATAAAAATATATATATATATATTTATATATATATATATATAAAGTTATAAATATATATATATATATTTATATATATATATATATAAAGTTATAAATATATATATATTTATATATATATATTTATATATATATATATATATAAAGTTATAAAAATATATATTGCAGTTAAGCTTCCCAGAATATTCCCCGTTTTACTCTCATGAGAATTGGTCAGGCTTATGCGAATTCTCACAAGAATGAAACGCGGAATATTCTGTGTGGCTTAATTGTCATATATATTTTCATAACTTACTACCTAGCTCTACTTATGTATTGACCACTGTTGAAGTAAATACTGAAAATTTATGCATAAAATTATATTTTCGTATATTAATTTATGTGATTAAATGAAATAGTCACACACACACGCGCGCATAGCATGGATTTTTCTGAAATACTCAGAATAAACAAATAGAACCAATGTGTATAAACTAGTACCCCCCAAAAATTACGATTCAATATCTAGATATATTTTAGTTTAAAATTATATCTGTGGATTTATACACATTGGTTATATTTTGTTATTCTGAGTATTACGATACTTTAGTCCAGAGGAAAAATTCTGCAGTCAAAATATTATATAGAGAATATTACCATAATAATATTTATAACCTATATTTATTGCTTTTAGAAACATTCTTGCGAATTCTGATGATTTATAATTTTTCAGGCCTTACTTAAAAATATTTTCTCTTTAAGGAGGAAGGGGGTGTTGAAATTTAGTTTTTGTAGGGTCTTTAAGTAGTACTTGCAGTAGTTCTCTGGAGGCTTCCTGATTTTTATTCTTTTTACCAATAACTTAAAAAAAAATTTCTTAAGACAATAAAGACAATATAATCCCAAAATTGTTTTTTTATTTGCATGTTTTTCATCTGCCCCTTTAATGGACCAACGGGTCTAGTTTAGCGGCACTGAACAGTACTGTATATCTATGACTACATATATATATATATATATATATATATATATATATATATATATATATATATATATATATATATATATGCAACACAGCTGTGGATCTATGATTGAACAAGTTAGAAAAACATTTCATCCAAGGCATGAAAATTGTTAAACAAAATGTTTTTGTCTTAGGCTTTAAAAATAAACGTACAAGATTCAATTTGAAATGTATTTATCTTCAAAGTGCACTTTTAAAATCTTACAAAGTAAGGCATAAAAATTTATTTTTAACTGAATCAAAAATTACCTTGGATTTATTTTATATAGTGTACATTATGTTGCATTTAAAAAAATCATTGAACATTTTATATCTATATCATTAATTGCTAGATGAAAGATAATGTTTTTAAATTGCAACCCCCTCTTTGTATTATTACAGGTCTGAATATTCTCTCTGTTTCAGTTTCTATTTCTCCTTACACCACAACCCATTTTTTCAACCCCCTCTTTGTAATACATATCTGAATAATGAGAAATCTGATTTTTTTTAACAAAAACTTTAAAATAACTTTTTTAGATTAAATTTTAAAAAAATCTTTCAGAGTAGAAAATCTTTAAAATGTAATAAAGAACATATTTCATATATGTTTCATAAACAAATATTCAGTACATAACGAGAAAAACAGAGATGAAGATTTCAAAAGGATTGTATAACTGGTTACGGTCAATAGTAGTCCTCGCCAGCGAAAGTCTTTGTTATTGTTATTCTATTATTATTATTATTATTTAAAACATTTTGTGTCTTGCTCTTTCGCGTGAGAACTAATATACTGTTATGCTTTTAAATCCCTAAAAGAGTGTTTCATGGTAAACGACTATTGATCCCTTTAAAAACATTGGTACTATGTTTAGTTCATGTAAGTAAAACTATTCAATGAAGGAGGAAATTAATTGACTTATTAACAAAATATTTTCAAAGGAAGGATACTTTTTTTTTATAGTTTTAAAGAAACTTCCTAAACTTTATACATATATATATATATATATATATATATATATATATATATATATATATATGTATATAAAGTCTCTCTCTCTCTCTCTCTCTCTCTCTCTATATATATATATATATATATATATATAATATAAAGCTGAACGTCTGTGTGTGTGTCTGGTCACGGACAGGCTCCTATATGGTTGACTATTATAAAAAAAAAACTGATTAAATATAATGATAGAAGATGTAGCGAGGATCAGGAATGGGCATGTTTGATCTGGCAGAGCAGTGGTTCATAAAAATTGTGGGGTCTGCGTTCGCGCCTGGCCCCCAAAGTAGGGAAATAAAAAATGAAAAAAAAAACGTTTACAAGGGTTTTTGTTTGACAATGATGTACACAAGAGTACTTTGATAAGTATGTTTCAATTTTAATAGGGATGGTATAATAAAATTGAGGAAACTGCGTTCGCGACTGTACTCCATGGAAATATAGCACAGACTTTAATAAATACTTTTCAATCTATTTGCGTAAGTATACTTTGATAATTATGTTTCAGTTTGAAGAAATATGGTATAATAAAATTATGGGGTGTTCGTTCGCGCCTGACCTCCATTGAATGTAAATATGTCACAAAGTTTAACAAGGTTTTATAAAAGGGGTGAGGGCCCACAATAACACCTTAACTTTAATCTTAGTTCACGTTAGCTTTTATTTATTTTTTTGAGTTGAATCATATTTTGTCGAATAAATTCACCTCATGAATTCACGTTCTTATTAAAGTGAAAACAAAGATGTCGGAACTTTAAACAATTCTCGACACAAATTTTGCATAACTCTGTTTTTTCCTTCTCCACTTGCACGTGACCCTCTTCCGAAAATAATTAAATAAATAAATAAATAAATAATAAAAAAAAGAACGTTGCGTGTTATCGTGTCAAAAAACGGAAAAATCCTGCTTACGTGATTACGTGTCTTTAAAAACATTTACAGAACCTTTTTATTTTTATTTATATATCGGTTTAAGCTTTTTTGTCAGCGTACAAGAAGGAATTCAGTTGATTACAACCATTTCTGCATGTTCTTTACATTACAATAGTACAACCCTTAATCCGACGGCGCAATACTACACCGTTCAATACTGTAAAACTGAAACGAAGCTGTCCTGCTTGAAAAGGGTGCCATTTTCTTCTTATTAATATTTATATTTATTCTCTGTTTTAAAAAACTAAAGTAATTACGTCTTTACTTTTTTAATATCCCATTTTGCTCTTTCTAATTATTTTACTAAAGTAAGTAAAGCTTCATTATTTTCAAAACTGTTTTTCCTTCTTTGTTTTTCGATATTTCGTCGATATTATTTAGTAAGAGTGTTTAGCAGAAAAGCCAACAAACGACTACTCGAAAAAATAAATATACAAGAAATAAGTGATACCATAGTTAATAACAGTTCAATTCATGTTTTTTTTTGTTTTTAAATATTTTTAATGCTCTTTACTTGAAATAATTGCAGCGAACCGAAATTAAACGAAATTTGAGGTGATACATACTTAAATGAATTTTTTATATAAACTACAAATGCCATAATCGAATATTCCTCAAACACAAAATAACGGAAAACATTAAAATATGTTTATAAATATTCCTTACGTTGACGGGACTCTCTTAAATTGTTAACACAGAATGCTCAGGTGCCTCTCATTCAAATTGAAAACGGGGCTCTCCATTTCAAAGTCGCTGCCATTTTGATTTTTGTTTTACATCGGTTCGTGAATTAAAAAAAAAATTTTTTTACAAACTACTTAAAAATACAAACAAATGAACTTTTCTACCATAAAAGTAACTTTTCTTTACTATGGTAACATTAATTTCTTGTATATGTATATTATTATTATTATTATTATTATATATATAACATTTTCTCTTTGTAAGGAAACATCATTTTCTTGGTCACTCTTGGCTAGGAATGGAAACTAAGTTGATAAAAAATATATTTTCGCGAAAATTATCTTTACTTTCATCATATTTTGCTTAGGGTAAAATTTTTGAGTATCAAAACCTATCTCTTTACAACCCCCTCCTTTTCATAACCTATCATACTCTCATCAATCACAGTCCATTTTCTGTAGGCTGTTTTAGAACCCAGTCAACGACGGGTACTTCCGCTAATATATATATATATATATATATATATATATATATATATATATATATATATATATATATGTGTGTGTGTGTGTGTGTGTATGTATGTATATGAGCAAACAGTTAATAAAATATGTTAAAAACACTTTGAAATGGGTTAAAAACATATTTAATCTGAAAAGGAAACACTAGATAAATGGATAGTCCTTAATCCGCGGCGTTTCGAAGAAATACTTTCCTTCTCATCAGAGGGTAGGAATTAGCAAAATTCGGGATCGGATTTTGCATGCAGAAGTATTTGATGAAACAAAAAATAAGTCAAAGATCTTTCTTGAAAACCAAAAAAAGTGAAGCAGAGGGAATATGGTGAAGAAAAAGGTGATTACACATGAATGTATAGTCTGGTGGAAGATAAAAAATCACTTTTTTTGTTTTCAAGAAAGATCTTTGACTTACTTTTTTTGTTTCATCAAATACTTCTGCATGCAAAATCCGATCCCGAATTTTGCTAATTCCTACCCTCTGATGAGAAGGAAAGTATTTCTTCGAAACGCCGCGGATTAAGGACTATCCATTTATCTAGTGTTTCCTTTTCAGATTAAATATGTTTTTAACTCATTTCAAAGTGTTTTTTTAACATATTTTATTAACTGTTTGTTCGTATTATAAGCTCTATTTCCTACTTGGTTTTATCGAGCTTTTACATCTGGCTGAGATAATTTCATAAATATTATTTCTTTAGTATTTATAATATACTTTAATTTACCATCTTGGATCATTTTGGCGAATTTAATTGTAATTTATATATATATATATATATATATATATATATATATATATATATACATATATTTATATATATACACACATATCTATCTATCTATCTATCTATATATATATATTAGTGGCCTGGCAAGGTCACAGTGGAGTCAACCGTAGCAACAAAACTAAAGTTGGCCGTCATGACACTATATATACAAATGTAAGCACGTTTATACTAGCTGTTTAAACATAAATGATTGAAGAACATCAGTCTAGCGCTTATTAGTCAATTTTAAGTAACTTTTTTTCGTTTCAATCATACTACACTCAATTGCGAAAAACGATAGAAATATTATGCAAATGCTTACATCGAAAGCAGAAAGCGACGTCACGTCGGTTGATGGTTTCAAGGTGATGCAGGTTCCTGTTTGAAGGCTAAACCCAAGGTCGACACACTCGTATGAATGTATCAGCAACATGGCCTTTCGCGAAGTGATTCAGGAAAAGGCATGCAATTCGCAGCTTCCGCCTCTTCACATCCTCAAATTCTCTTTGAAGCTATCTCAGGAAACAATGCATCGCCGAGTGGAATATATAATCTGATGCGGGCGAATTTAAAGAACACGTGCATATAGACCAGTAGTTTCTACAAGATCTGGACAAAAGTATAATGAAACGAGTGTAATACGCTAGCAAATATACATAAATATGTGTGATGTAGACATAAAAAACATGAAAAAAAATCAATATTGTTTCATAACAATCTCTTCTCGAATATTGTTTAAGCACGACCTACCGAATGCCAAAAAATCACCCGCTATCTCATATTACAACACAGATAACTTTTTCTGAAGCTTTTATCCACCACTTTAAGCTCAATTGTTTGTATCTGTCTTGCACGTGGGTAATCGGGTATACTTACCGGATACATTTTTACTTATTTTTTTTGATGATTTCGATTTCTATAAGTACTGGAATAATGTAGATCTTTTTAAGATTCCAGTTTGTTTGTTATGTCGTACATAAAATTTTTTCGTACATAAGACCTTTGCCGTGCATAAGACCCTGGTATTATGTTATTTTTTCCTCTTAACTTTATGTAATGCAGCATCAATGGGGAGACTAAATTTTACTAAGGTTGATTTTTTCTCCTCTATAACTATGAGCGGTTTAATACATCTATTTTCTAGGTACGTAGTAATTTCATTAATGTTAGTGTGTGATTTTTTTTGGGTTGTTCCTTTTATTCAGAGAAAACATAAAAGAATAAACAAAGTATCTGACAGCATAGACACAGCACTCTCCTTCGACACTAGCGCCCAAGTACATGTATTTGGTGACTTTAATGTCCATCACAAAAACTGGCTTGGATTCTCTACTTACACAGATGCAGCGGGCAGCGCAACTCACAGCTTCTCTGTATCTCACTCCCTATCGCAAATTGTTACTTTTCCAACCCGTTTCCCTGATCAGGAAGAACAACACGCATCACTCTTAGATCTGTTTTTGACCACAGTTCCTGATGATTGTATAACGAAAACCGACAGCCCATTTGGGAACGCTGATCATGTAGTGATAATGGTTGAAATCGCCCTAAACTCTAGACCCAAAACTGAAGAGCCAGTGCTCAAAACAACGAGATATTATAAAAAGGCTGACTGGGAAGCCATCAGAGATCTTGTCAGAGACGCCCTATGGGGAAATATTTTTTCTCTTCCTGCTGAACAGTGTGCAAACGAGACCACTGAATGGCTCAAAACTGCAATCGAAGCGCATGTTCCCATGCGGAAATTCTATAGCAAGCCCCACTCTCCCCAATGGTTTACTTCGACTTGCGCAACTGCCATTGCTCAAAGGCAGTATGCATTCCGCAGGTTTAACCGACATAAGTCCAGTTCAAACAGACAGAAGTACATAGAAGCTAGAAGTAACGTTAAGAAAGAAATAGCGACAGCTAAGAGGGAATTTATGGAAACCACTAAAAAACGCATCGAAGTACAAAAACTAGGAACTCATGACTTCTGGAAAATCTACAACAGTGTAGTAAACAATTGGCAATCAACAATTCCCCCACTAACCAACAATCACGAGGTTGTTTGCTCAGCAACCGAAAAGGCTAACATGCTTGCCAGTCGGTTTGCCTCCAACTCCACACTGGACCCTTCCAACCACCCCTACCTCAATTTCCTATGCGGACAGACATCACGCTAGACGATCTGAAAATCACCCCTGCTCAGGCGCATGCTATCATAAAAAAACCTTGACACATCAAAAGCATGTGGACCCGATCTCATCCCAGCTGTGCTATTAAAAAAAATGCTCAACCGAAGTAGCTCCAGTTCTCTCCAAACTCTTCAACAAATGCCTTAATGAAGCTTGCTTTCCGGGCTGTTGGAAAACTGCTTCTGTGGTACCAGTATTGATGAATTCTGGCGAAAGAACCGACCCATTAAATTATCACCCTATTAGCCTCCTCCCATTTTTCGCCAAAATATTTGAGACCTTAATAAACCATGCTCTAGTCCAGCACCTCACAGATGCTAAACTTCTGACCGACCAACGATATGGATTTAGCCAAGCCCTTCCCATAGCAGACATCCTCACTATAATCTCTGAACGCATACACCATTCACCGGACAAAGCGGGAGAGGGCAGAGCGGTAGCTCTAGATATATCTAAGGCTTTTGACAGGGTATGGCATGAGGGTCTCCTCAGGAAGATTAGATCATACGGTATCACTGGTAGAATACTTAACATAATTAAATCCTTCTTAGATAAGAAAAAAATTCAGGTTTTCCTCGACGGTCGGACATCTAAACTATATGATATAAATGCGGGAGTGCCCCAGGGATCTATCCTTGGACCTCTACTGTTCCTGATATTCATAAATGACCTCCCCGACAATATTGCCTCTTAGATGTGTATATATGCTGATGACACCACGCTCTATAGCAGGCACCACAGGAAAACAAATGAACATGTATCTAAAGTAATGGCAGAAACACTAGAGGATGACCTCCAATCTATAGTGGAATGGGGACAAAAATTGATGGTCACGTTCAATGCCGCCAAGACTAAACTGGTTTCATTCAATAATCACAAGAAACCTTCTCTACCACCTATAGCAATGGCCAACGACTCTTTATCTGAGAGTACGTCTTTCAAGCTCCTTGGCCTAACGTTCACAGGAAACATGAGTTGGAACAATTACATCGAGGGCATTGCCAGGGCCGCTGCATGGAAAGTGGGCTCTCTCTACCGTGCTAGAAAACTACTAACGCCCGAAAGTATCCTGTACCTCTATAAGGCAACCATTCGCCCACGTATGGAGTATTGTTGTCATATTTGGGCTGGTGCATCGGCTACTACTCTCGCTCCTTGGCAGTGTTCAAAAGAGAGTCGGAAATCTGATAGGCCCTAAACTGGCATCTAAGCTTCAGCATCTGCCCCATCGACGAAACGTTGCATCCCTCTGCCTGTTCTACAAGTATTTTAATGGCGAATGCTCTGATGAACTGCAAGCACTTGTGCCCCCACGATGTGAACACCCTCGACAGACCCGGCAAGCTGCAAAATCCCACACCCACACTGTAGAGATCCCTAGATGTAAAATATCTTTCTACTCCGATAGTTTCTTCCCCAGAACCGCTAGACTTTGGAATTCCATTCCAGGTCACTGCTTCCCCAACTGTACTGACATGCAGAAGTTCAAGTGCAACGTGAACCAATATCTTGCTGCCCAAATCCCTACATAGTACCCCAGTAGTTGTTTCTCCTGATAGTAGCCATCTACACCAAAGTGGCAATGTGCCTTGTTTGGGGTGAAAATGTAAAAAAAACAAAAAACAAAACAAAAAAAAACATAGTAATGTGATTGTTTTAATAAATAAAATTTATTTTTATCTGGAGTTTTGAAATAAAAATTTTCTTTGTCATAGTAAATAGGCCCTGCACTTTCAGGAAAGATTCAACTTCTGTCTCATCGACAAAATGTTGCATCCCTCTGCCTGTTTGACAAATATTTTAATGGTAGATATTACATGCTCGTGTACGCCTATCCACGTAAATATCGCCGATAAAGCCAACAAGCAGCAAAATCTCACCTCTACGCAGTACAGATTCAAAACAAATGTTTACTTTAATACTTCTTCACTAGAACTGCTAGACTTTGGAATCCTCTTCCAGATTCCTGCTTCCTTCATCGTACTGAGATGCAGAAGATCAAGTGTAATGTAAACGGCCATTTTGCTGCTCAATATATATTTCCTTATAATATATACCAATCCTTATTACATATATAATCCCCGAAACAGTGTTTCACGGTAAACAAATGATGATCCCTTAAAAAGAAAGTTATTACTGGTACTATAGTGAATTCGAG
The DNA here is from genome assembly GCF_053919585.1 of Euprymna scolopes. NCBI lineage: Eukaryota > Metazoa > Mollusca > Cephalopoda > Sepiida > Sepiolidae > Euprymna > Euprymna scolopes. The sequence goes on from NC_136519.1 coordinate 2,485,716, forward strand.
AGAGCAAGTTAATGCAATGATTGCAGGTGGTTGAATGACTAACGAATGATAAAAAAAAAAGTTTGTATCGTTTTAAAGGTTACAAACTATATATATATATATATATATATATATATATATATTAATTAATATATATATATATATATATTAATATATATAATGGAAAAGAAATATATATATATATATTTCTATATATATATATATATATATATATATATATATATATATATATATATATATTTCTTTTCCATTATCCGATATTAAAGTGTACTTCTTTTTGTTCGAAAGAACAATCTGTTTTTTTTTTATGGCGAGCTTTCACTTATTTGAATCAAAAATGAAAAGGGATATTGTAAAACGTTTCATAACGGTTTCCACATTTTTCAGATAAGGATAAAATTTCTAAATTCAAAATGGCGTAATGTAAACATATTACAAAGTATTTATATTTTCCATTCCAATTTTCGCATTTTAATCATGAAAAAAGCACTTTAGTTCCTTTTAATGGAATGATTGTTGCTATTTCTTCGGATGAGTTAAAGGCAAAATAGATTCACACATTGATATAATAATTAAGTGATTGATTTGGTGCTACAAAACAGATAATGTCAAGAATTGTAAAAGTCAACTGAATTAAAGGAATAAATTATAAGATGGTCAACATCATGAATTTTGGAATACAGACTTTTGTCATTTATTCATGATATTACTCTGTAATTACATTGAGCGTCATAATTAAATATTGGTCTATATAATAAGAAAATATAGTGTACTTCCACAGGAATATATATATATATATATATATATATATATATATATATATATATATATATATATATATGTGTGTGTGTGTGTGTGTTAAAAGAAATAGAATAAAATCGATTCTTTAAGAGGATATATTCTTATTTTTATCGGGATAGATTCTTATCGGGATGATGCAATGCTCAGCAAATTAAAATATGCATGTATGTATATATGATGTCATAAAAATTGTATTTGCCCTGTTTTATCAAGCACATTATTCTGTATAAAAAAGGATAAACACACATGTATGTATATGTATGTATGTCATAGGGAGAATGAACTCTTTTTCTGGGTCAACGGCCAACTAGCACCGTGTATATTTGTGTGTGTATATGTTTATTGGGGTGGAGAGGGCTCCCGTAAGCCGTGGTGAAGGCAACCTTACTAGGAGAAGCAGATCTCTGATTTAAAAAAACCATAAAGCGGGAGACCAGTGCCCGCATTAAGCTGATCTGCAGTTTAATTTGTTGCTGGCTATCTTGCTCTTGCTTGTTGCTGGATCTCAACATTTTGAACCGAGAGAGAGACTTAGCTGTCGTACAAAGCTAAGACTCTGTAACATCATCTTTGTATAGATACTCCCTCAGGCATTTGGGCTCATGGATTTTAAATGTCTGAGGGAGTGGCACTCGTCTGATAAGACGTTGCAATCATCATGTATGTATGTATGTATGTATATAAATTAAAGTTTAACAGTTTAAATACCAAACAAGTGCAGGATTTTATTAAAACAAAGATATTATTTTTTTAATCAAATCATTTCAGATGTTTTGTTGAAGGAAATATCCGCTGTAGTAGAAGGACGCTGGTCTGGCGTGTATTATAACTGTTAAAAGTGTATTGTAAATGTTAAAAGTGTACTGTGTTAAAGGCACTGCTGATATGAAATTTAAAGTTAAACGTTTTAAAGACCAAACAAGTGCAGAATTCTTTTCAAATAGGAAAAAAAAACACGTTTAATGAGTTAATGAGGTTAAGTTCGACTGCGGGATTTCATTTACTGCTGAATGCTTTTTTCCTAGCCCCCAAGATGTTATAGGAAAAAGACTAACCCACATGCGGCGAGCAACAAATATTGCATATTTATCTTCCCGAAATCGAGCAAATTTAATAGACAGGCGAGCTTCGTTGTTAAATGTGAGATATTACGATTTATATATGATATAAAAAGTTTTAAAAAGTTGTGAAGCGGGCGACCGCTTCTCTGAAAGAAGCCTTTTGTAGACACACAAAAAAAGCGAACACACATACATACATTTTCGCTTTTATATTTATAGATAATGTTGTAACATAAATAGTAGGTTACTTACTGTGCAGTGTAAGGGGGCGTCCTTTTCTCTTCCCTGCAACCTCTGTCTCACAGAAGAGATGTTGCAATCCTGTCTCTGCTTTATCGATATTTTCATCGCAAGTGCCCGTCTGAGCTCCAATGTTTTGTCATCGATTGCCAACCATTCACGAGAAACAGTCGTTTAGCTGAAAACACTATCAATAATTTCCCCCACTCTTTATCTGTTCATACACCTAAACGTAGATTCCATGAACAACGTTTCTTTCTTAGAACTGCACAGCTGTGGAACTCTCTTTCGTTAGCCTGCTTTCCACCTGACTACAATATTAACGTCTTCAAGTCCAATGCAAATAGGTTCTTGATGAGCCGTCCTTCTTAAGTAATCCAATTTACCAAATTTCCACTACTAACGAATACTGAGATATTGTCCTATTGACTACTATAACTGTTAAACCCCTATCCTCAAGTGGCCTCTGGGCCTTGATAAGTGGTGACTCCAATGTAAAAGCATATAAATTACAATGTATTTTTTTTTATTCAATTTTCACCCCAAACAAGGCACAGTGCCACTTTGAAGCAGGGGGCTACTATTAGGGAATTAATTAGCGGGGTCATTATGAGGGGAGAAGAGTAGAAAGATGTTTGTTAACATTACACTTAAACTTCTGCATATCATTGCAGTTGGGAAAGCAGAATCCCGGAAGGGAGTTCCAAAGACCCGCAGTTCTGGGGAAGAAACTATTGGAGTAAAAGGCTTTCTTGCACCTAGGGATCTCTACTATAAAGGGATGAGACTTAGTAGCTTGTCGGGTTTGTCGGGGGTAGTTACGTCGGGGAGGTATATTGTGGGCTAATCAACTTTGAGGAGGCATGGGGAGCTTCTTTCCGGTGCAATGCTGTGAAACCCCAACTAGAGCAGGCAATCAATCGATTTGATTGAATAATGGATGATTCCACCGATTTCGATTACAAAATAATATAGGAGGATACAACATTATCGATCTTTATTCAATCCCGGGCGACATCTGTCTCTCTGCTATACTTAAATAATGCAAACTATTATTTTGTCAGCGAAATTGATCAATATGCTAAAGCTACTTACTGTGGTAATATTTAAGTATACTATGGATTATTTATGATGGTGTTTTCATAATAACAAACAACACTTTACTTATGTATTATTTTTATTCTTTGGGATCCTTTGAATGAGGTCTTCATAATTTGTAGTATTCCGAATTAAATTGGGTTTATATAATTCAGTCATCGTTCATATACAAATAAATGTTAAGCCAAAAAGAGATTACTTAAACTGTAAGCTACAAAATTATTATATTTCATAATTGAGCATTCATATATTGTTTTAACAAAAATAAAGACTTCAAAGAATGGGTTGATAGCAACAAATAGTGTATTTCATCGTTAGTTACAATTGCTTCAAGACTATTCGGAAAAATCCAAACATTATGTCGTTTGAAAATTTTCACAAGAACAGCCTTTCTTCAGACTTATTGAATAAAAAAACACTTTAGCAATAAAACATTATGGAAACCATTTTCCCTGTAAGGAAAAGAACACAAACGAAAATATTTTACCTATATCTCATCCTTGAAAAGTATATATATATATATATATATATATATATATATATATATATATATATACACAAACACACACACACACACACATATATATATATATATATATATATATATATATATATATATATATATATATAATAAATTCCACAGCCAAACAACGCCGCAGCTCACAAGAGCCATGACAGTCAACGAACTGGAAGTCCAAAACTCGAGTTTCGCTCTCATTTGGGCTCATCAGTTAGAAAACTAACTGATGAGCCCAAATGGGGGCGAAACTCGAGTCTTGGCTTTCCGGTTCGTTTACTGTCATGGCTCTTGTGAGCTGCGACGTTGTTTGGCTGTGGAATTTATTATATACAATCTCTCACATTCTGAATATATATATATATATATATATATATATGCATAATACACACACACACACACACACACACATATATATATATATATATATATATATATATATTTATATATAATACCATGTAGAACAGACTCGACGATTTAAGGCCAGATAAGACCTCATTCATTGCATTTATAAGACCATAAAATCCAACCTTTTAGATTTTAACTCTCTACGTTTCCAGGTGAGCATTGTCTTAACATAGGGATTTCAATCCTCCCCCAAAGTAGACCGGAGGATTAGTTCGTCAAAACGTAGGTAGACATAACAACTATAGAAGGCAGTAATTACTATGGATACAGTTACAAAACACATCATTCCTATAGCGGTGAGCCACCTGAAGAATGTCAGAGGATAAGTTGGTCGAAACGTGTTACAACAACAACAACGATGAAAATGAGGAAAGTATTTAGCAAAAGAATGAATACACAAAAGTTTATTTTAAATTTTCATCAATATTGAAGCAAAGTTATCAAATTTTTAACAAATTAAACCACACTGATAAAATGAAAGCATGTTTCTATGAACGAATAAGGGTTAAAAAAAACACCCACAAAATAAAAAGATATACAGAACAAATAAAAATACGGTCTCCTAATAAATAAATTAATTAATAAGAATGCTTGTGTTGTCTAGTTTTCAGCCGTCCGCTATTTTCAACCGCCATATTTGATTTTATTAAAGGCCTAAATAGCGAAGACAGTTATCTATTTTATTAAATGAATTTAAATAAGGCGGAGAGTAAAACCATTTCGGATAGGCAAAAAGCGAGTGAGCGAGATACTAACAAGATGAACATCAATAATTTAGTAGCATGGATAATGGCTGTAACAATTGACGTCAAATGGAAACGAATTAACGCTGATTTATTCGGCTTAGTTTCCCGCCTTGAGACAGAAATATTAGTTCAATGGCGTCGAAGTGATAGTCTGAAGCCTGAAAAGGATCATCAATCGTCACAAATCAGTATTACTCACACGTATTGACAAAACAATATAAAATTGCACACACACACACATACACATATAGTTGTATATAGGTATGCATATGTTTGTACATTACCGGGAATGTATATTACGTATAGGTACATACATTATTCTCGTATATATATATATATATATATATATATATATATATATATATATATATATATATATATATATATATATATATATGAATGGAAATGTATAAAAAGGAATACGAAAAGTATAAAATCTTATAACTTTTCTTTATTCGTATTCAATTGGTGACGTGCAGGAATACAAAATAATATTATGAAAAAAATTAAAAACTTTTTTACAGGTATATGATTTTCGACCGATCCTTAAGTCTTCATCGGTGTAGTGAAAGTATGAGCATGCACGGGGAAAGGGGAATGGAAAAGGAAGGAAGGAAGAGGAGGAGGAGAAGAAGAAGAAGAAGAAGAAAAAGAAGAAGAAGAAGGAGGAGGTATAGCCAATGAGAAGGTGCCACGTCAGTTTTAAATATATACACATATAAGTACGCACATACACACATGCACACAGTACATATGCACATATAAAGGAAAAATTAAAAATTAACAGTAAATAAAAATTAGAAACGCGCCTGTCCAATCTTTTGAATTCTAACGATATCATTTATTCCAAGAGAGAACAAGAATTCAAAGGATATAAGACGTAATGATGAGAAACGCTATGATGCTCATTTGTAAATCAACGGCTATTTCTCGTTCGAAAAAGAACGAAAACGTCGTTTCTAAATTCAACCGTTTTAAGACAGAAACGAAACACTACTTTTTATTAATTAATATATTTATATGTACATGCACATACGTATACAAGCAAATACTCACATGTACAAATATATACATATATATGCATATATGCATACATAAATGGATGCATATATACACATATACATATACTAATAGATATACATGCACATACATAAATGCTTGCGCATATATTTACACGTAGAGACAGCAATACATATATACACAAGTTTACATAAGCGAATGTAGGGAGAGAGAGGGAGAGGGGAAGAGAGGGACGGGAAAAGAAGTATAGGTGTGCGAGAAATACATACATATATATACATATAGGTAATATGAAGAAAATTAACACTTAAAGAAAATGTGTTTTGAGAAAACACACACACATACATGCACACACATACACATATATCCACATATATATATATATACATACAAATACATATGCATATATACACATACGTGCATATACACTTTCAGGTACATATACACATACACTCGCATAAATACATACATATATGCATACATAATACGCACACATATACACATGCACTGTGTATGAGAGTATAAAGAAAGATAAAATTAGGGAAAATATAAAGGTTTCGGGAAGAGTTAAACAAAAAAAAGTTTACCCCCATCTCACCGTGCATTTTAGTCCTAGGAAATGTTTATAGAATATCTTTTTAGTTATAAAAATTGTAGTCACTGAGTAGTCCTATGTTTTTGTTAAGGCCTGAAGTGTCCTGTTGAGGTTTAGAATTCTTTTTTTTTATATTTTCGTCTCTGGTGTTGTGTAATAAAATTGGATGCTATCAGGATGTATCTGATGTTGTCTATTGTGTGGTAAGGTAAATTATAGTGGATAGCTACTGGATGCTGTGGAGATTTATCTCTTATGGTATGTTTGTAGTTATTAAGGCGTAGGCGGAACTCCAGGCCTGTTTCCTCCACGTAATTGCCTTTTGTGTATTTTGTGCAGTATAACAGATAATTACATTTGAGCTATTGCTATTTAGAGGGGGAAGTTTGAGATGGACGTTGGTGCCTGGAGGAGTAAATGTGCTGTTGGTGTTAATATGTGTACATATTAGACATCTGGGCTTATTGCAAGGTTTGTTTCCTTGAGATGTTTGGGCGCGGTTAATCCAAGTGGATGTGAGTAAGGAATGTAAGTTGGGGAGTTGTCGTTTGGCACAAATGGGTGGTTTATTGTATATTGTGTTGAGTGTGGGGTCCTGTTGTACTCGTTTGAAGATCTGTTTCATGAGGTTGTATAAATGTTTGGTGTTATTATTGAAGTGAAATATCATAGGTATTCGTGTGGATGTTTTGTTGTCTATGTATGTTAGTAGGTTGTATATATATATATATATATATATATATATATATATATATGTATATATACATATATGTATATATACAAAAATAAGAATGTGTGTGTGAGGACAATTCTCAATCTATATACTCAACTAACCTTTGATCTACAGACAAATAACTTAATATATAGGATATTCAGGCATGCGAAAAATGCTAATCAGTTTGTATCCAGAATAAAAGGCTGTTAAGGGGCCAAAATTGAAAAAGTGGTAGGTTGTGGTTCATATGATTTTTATCTGTTTGTCAACTCTTTCTCTAATTCCTTCTGTTAAGAATGAGTAAGTTTGCAAACGCTTTTTAAAGGTTGTGTCAAGCTGGTCTCATAGAAATCGTACTTGACTCACTGTCTTTATGGGTTTCGATTTCATCTCATATATTTTTTATTTACAAAAAATGAACTGTTTAGAAAAAACATAGTATTCGAATGCCTATGTCTCAGTTTGTTTCTGTTTTTATTCCATTCTTTAAAGAATTTTAACGTTATGTTTCATATCTTCATATTTTTGTTTATAATAAATACGAATTCTGCATTAATAAAAATATAATATTTATTTGTATTTTACGAGTGGGCAATAGCGAGCGTCTTGTTAGAATATATATATATATATATATATATATATATATATATATTTATTTAAAGTGATGGTTGTGTAGTTCCAACGAGAGAAAAAAATGTATATTTAAAAGAGTGTAGCCATCAACAATTGTGGTTTTTTTTAAAGGTGTGTGAGTGTGTAGGTGGGTATGTATATGTATATATATGTATGCTCCTACATATATTTCTATGTATGTACGTGTGTGTATGTGTGTGTGCCTGCGTACGTGTGCGTGTGCTTGTGTACATGTACATGAATGCATATGTATGCGTATGTGATTGTGTGTGAGTGTATGCTATACATGGGGAAAGAAAGTCTTTAAAAAGAACCCTAAAAAAGCCATAAAAACCTTCACCATATGGACTAAAAAACACTCTTTGAAACTAACTTTGACCGGAGACTGTGAACACTTACAGTTGGAGACAGAATGTCTGAACACTGAACACACGCATCGCATCACTCTGAAAAAATATTTAATATCAGCGGAGGCAAATCTACAAACTCCCATTTTAAAGAAAAACTTTTTACGAAAATATCTGAAGAGAGCACACCCTAAGCTCGAAACGCGTTATAAAAATATTTTAAAATAAATATGATGAAAACCTTTAAAAACACCCCACAATTGTTGATGGCTACACTCTTTTAAATATATATATATATATATATATATATATATATATATATATATATATATATATATATATACTAGCAGAAATACCCGTCGTTGACTGGGTTGAAAAACAGCCTACAGAAAATGGACTGTGATTGATGAAAGTATGATAGGTAATGAAAAGGAGGGGGTTGTGAAGAGATAGGTTTTGATACTCAAAAATTTTACCCTAAGTAAAATGTGATGAAAGTAAAGATAATTTTCGCGAAAATATATATTTTTTATATCAACTTTGTTTCGATTCGTAGCCTGGATTGACCAAGAAAATGATGTTTCCTTACAAAGAGAAACTGTTATATATATAATAATATAAATATAGAAGAAATGATTGTTACCATAGTCAATAAAAGTTCATTGGTTTGTATTTTTAAGTAGTTTGTAAAATTTTTTTTTAATTCACGAACCGGTTTTAAAAAATCAAAATGGCAGCGACTTTGAAATGGAGATCCCCGTTTCCATTTGGAATGAGGGGCACCTGAGCAGTCTGTGTTAACAATTTAAGAGAGTTCCGTCAACGTAAGGGATATTTATAAACATATTTTAATGTTTTCCGTTATTTTGCGTTTTAGGAATATTCGATTATGGCATTTGTAGTTTATATAAACATTCATTTAAGTAGTTATCACCTCAAATTTCGTTTAATTTCGGTTCGCTGAAATTATATCAAGTAAAGAGCATTAAAAACTATTTCAAAACAACAAAAAAACATGAACTGAACTTTTATTGACTATGGTAAAATTTATTTCTTGTATATTAATTTTTTCGGGTAGTCGTTTGTTGGCTTTTCCGCTAAACACTCTTACTAAATAATATCGACGAAATATCGAAAATCAAAGAAACAGAAACAGTTTTAAAAATGATGAAGCTTTACTTACTTTAGTAAAATAATCCAAAACAGCAAGCTAGGATATTAAAAAAGTAAAGACGTAATTACTTTAGTTTTTTAAAGCAAAGAATCAATATAAATATGAATAAGAAGAAAATGGCGCCCTTTTCAAGCAGGACAGCTTCGTTTCAGTTTTACAGTATTGAATGGTGTTGTATTGCGCCGTCGGATTCAGGTTTGTATTATTGTAATGTAAAGAACACGCAGAAATGGATGTAATCAACTGAATTCCTTCTAGTACACTGACAAAAAAAGCTTAAACAGATATATAAAAAATAAAAAGGTTCTGTAAATGGTTTTAAAAAGACACGTAATCACGTGAGCAGGATTTTTTCCTTCTTTTGACACGATAACAAGTAACGTTCTTATTTTTTCTTATATATCTATTTATCTATTTTCGAAAGAGTGCAACGTGCAAGTGGAGAAGGAAAAACAGAGTTATGCCAAATTAGTGTCGAGAATTGTCTAAAGTTCCGACTTTTTGGGGGGGCTTTCACTTTAATAAGAACGTGAATTTATGAGGTGAATTTATTCGACACAATATAATTCAACTCCAAAAATAAATAAAAGCTTACGTGAATTAAGATTAAAGTTAAGGTGTTATTGTGGACCCTCACCCCTTTTAGAAAACCTTGTTAAACTTTGTGTCATATTTACATTCTAAGGAGGTCAGGATCGGACGAACACCCCGTAATTTTATTATACTATATTTCTTCAAATTGAAACATAATTATCAAAGTATACTTACGCAAATAGATATGAAAAGGTTTTGTTAAAGTTGGTACCATATTTCCATGGAGTACAGGCGCGAACGCAGACCCCAAAATTTTATTATAACCTTCCTATTTTAGTTGAAACATACTTATCAAAGTATTCTTATGTACATCTATATCAAACACCCTTGTAAACGTTTTTTATTTAACTTTTTATTTCCATACTTTGGGGGCCAGGCGCGAACGCGGACCCCACAATTTTTATGAACCACCGTTCTGCCAGATCAAACATATCCATTCCTGATCCTAGATACATATTCTATCATTATATGTAATCAGTTTTTTAAAATAGTCAACCATATAGGAGCCTATTCGTGACCACACACACACACACACACACACACACACACACACACACACACACACACACACACACACACACACACAGACGTTCAGCTTTATATTATAGATTATAGAAGATATATATATATATTCATATAATGATATTTTATATATATGTATTCATAATCATGTAATTTTAAATTGGTATATTTAGGCAGTATTTTTTCATTCAAGCAAACATTATTAAATGTAACGGGGATCCTTTGCTTTATGATTCTCCTTTATTTTTTTATCTTCCGTATAATCATTTTTATATCAAAATCGAAGATATTCCATAATTGCCATTGTCACGAGCGCTTCCGATTCATCCACGAATCATCATCAGGTGTTGAGGAAGTAAAATTGAAAAAGAGCGAAAATGGAAATTAAAAAGTGAAAGGTATAATATACATTAAACCGTGTTATTTGATGATAAGTTTACTATATATAAAGTCGGCGAGAAGTCGATTCAAATAAAGGTCGATTAGAAATATTAAAATGGCAAGTTCGTGCGCACTATTGTCAAAGTCCTTCACTACGCAATAGAGTTTAACACATCGCTGTTTTTCTCGAATGCAATATTATTTATAGTAGGATGATGAGTTTTAATATATGACGCTTCAAGAATTTACAATTTTTTAAGATAATTTTCACATTGTATAATTTTGTGTTGTCTACGAGGGTTTTCCTTATATTTGAGGGGGACAGTTGTATTCTTCTATTACATGTTGATATATAGCACTAGTATTGTTTAAATGCATGGTGATTTGTCGTGCCAGCGTTGTCATTGTATGCCAAATGTATGTTTAATTCATATATTTATGTTGGGAATTATATTCTCCTAGAGAGCATTTGAATGCATACACTACATTGGTTTTAGCCAGTGAAGTTGTTTCTAACCACGAGGTTTTGTGTTTTAAACATCTTGCAATAAATAATAAATTTAATTTTAGACTTGCTATCAATAGGCATCAAATATCTACGAACGATATTTTAATTGTATTTTCTTCGATTCTGAAGTTAAATGTAATTTTATTTTGGTAAAATATATTTATCGAGTTTGCATTATGTGCTGGCTAATATTATTATTAGGATTTTTAAGGGGTTGTAGCATTCGTTTTATTTGTTCATCAACAATGTAATTTTGAAAGTGATTGTTGATGAGTACTTGTTTAATGTTTTTTTTTATTTCAATGAGTATTGCCTTTTGTCGATGATATCATTTTAGCGCGATTTTATAGATTTTTAATTATGGCTATTTTGTATCTTTGTGAGCACTCTAACAATTTTGTATCTTTGTGAGCACTTACTATTAAAGTTCAGGAGGTTGGAGTGTATATTCGTTGGTGTTTTATATTAAGAATGTATTATTGGACGTATCAATATGGACGTCAAGAAATCAAATTTTATTATTATTATTATTATTATTATTATTATTATTATTATTATTATTATTATTATTATTATTACTTGGGCAACGCACGAGTTTCTTGGCCCAGGCTTTCGCAACAGTAAAAGATAGTTACGAGTTAAAAGTCTGGTCTATTTGACGTTGCAACCAGGCTCTTCGGATCCTCCTCAACAGTGGGAGGGGCTATTTAGCCCCAGTGGGTGGCTACCGTCCGCCTCAAACCAGGCAGCCCCTGGTCAGTAAGGTGTTACCCCGTCACGTCCGCCGCTTCGATGGGGTGGTCAGGCAATCGCGGATTTAAATCATTCACCTGATACAAATCACAATTCAAAGATTACTCTCCGACTCGGAAGTTGGAACATTCGTACACTGTGCCTGGGTTTCACGCATGACCTGGATCTCAACCTTCGTGCACAAGGTCTATCTCGTAAGACTGCATTACTTGACCGTGAACTTGCCAAGCTGTCTGTCGACATTGTCACTCTACAGGAGACCAAATTGGCTGGAACTGGCTCCATCTCGGAAAAAAACTACACTTTCTTCTGGACTGGAAAAGCAGAAGAGGAACATCGCATCCATGGAGTAGGTTTCGCAGTGACAAACAAATTACTCAGAGAACATGTAGTCGACACTCCGGTCAGCATTTCAGAGAGAATTATGCACTGAAGATCAACTGCGCCGATACAACAGTACACCTCATCAGTGTCTATGCGCCAACACTGCCTAGCCAAGATCATGTGAAGGATGAATTCTACGACTGTCTCAACAAAATACTGAGCAGAATTCCAGCCAGCGATCACCTCCTAGTACTCGGAGACTTCAACGCCAGAGTCGGTGCAAACCATACTGCCTGGTCTGATAGCATTGGTCACTGGTAAAATAAATGAAAATGGTCAAAGAACTCTGGAGCTCTGTAGTCAACAGGGACTCTGTATTGCAAACACCTGGTTCAAACAGAAAATGTGCCATCGTTTTTCTTGGAGACACCCTCGTTCCAAACATTGGCAGCAATTGGATCTTGCATTGCGTAGAAAAAGAGACATCAGTTCTGTAAAACGGTCAAGAACCTACCACTCCGCCGATGGTGATACCGACCACTCACTCGTGCTGACACAACTCTATCTCCCGAACAAGAAACCTGCACCATGTAAGCCAAGACCACGTCGGAGTCTCAACACGACTGCAATGAAGAACAACGACAACATCAATGCATTTCGCACTGCATTTGAAAATAAGTTGAGAGATTCTGCACCAGGGGAAGCAGTAAACCTGGATAAATCCTGGGAAATCCTGCAAACTGCGATGCATGGCGCTGCAGTCACATCCTTTGGGACCAAGCAGCCGCCTTGCGAAGGCTGGATGGCTGAGAATGCAGAAATCTTAGAACCTCTACTATTTCCAAAAACAATGCTTAAAAGAACTATGTGAGCATGCCGACACGTAACACCGTGTCCAAGCTGAAACAGAGTCACAGTCAATTCCAGAAAGCTGCTCGGCACTGTTCAAACACTGGAATAACCTGTGCGACGAAATCCAGACTGCTGCTGACTGCAGTAAACTATGTGTGATGTACCGTGGACTAGACCTCTTCAAAATTGATCTTTATCTTCAAACATATGGAAACTGCTATTATTCCTATTATCCAAGGTCTGAATTAGCTAAATATACCAGTTATTGTGATCTTGGACCTTGGCTATGCCTGCCTCAAGAGCCATGTAATTTTATTGTTGACGTTTTTCAAAAACGCTGCAAAATTTGGGATATTATGTCCTTATTTTCATTGTAGTTTTCCAGAGGTTGATGCTATAGCATTGAAAGTAGTACAAAATGAAAGCTAATAAAATTTTCTTGTATATGGTAGTAAACACATGAACACCTGTGTTAATTTTAATTAATTTTAATACACAAACATATATATTTTTAATGCTTGGAAAGGATGCCATCATATAATACATAACTTTATCTAAAAAATGTTACTCTTAATGCATGCATATAATTTATTATCACTAAGTATGTTTTATCTCTTCATTTCAGATGGTAAGTTAAAGCTTATTTGTTAAGATTTGTGAACTGCTGACAATTTGTGCGTTATTTGCTGTAATTAGTTTGTTAACCTACGTTTTCAGTGCATTTGTAGGGGTTTTACTAATTTTTAAAAATTTCATATGATCATTAAGTATCTTTTGAAGTTTTTTTTTTAAATCAGATTTATTAAGGATAAAAAGATATTTTATTTATCAGTTTTTTTATAACAATATTAGGATGATTGCGTAGTTCTTTGGCATCATTTTTTTAAAAATCAGTAGTTAGTATTGAGTTGTATTGTATTTATATAAAATCGAGTTTTATGGCGTCCACTTTTAGAAAATCACGTAAGCCAGGATGAGTGGTAATTTTGTTTGCTTTTTCTAAGTTAGTCATGCGTTCATAGTATAATTCTATCTGAGCTTTTTTGTTTTGATGGTTAAATTGTTATGTGAGATGGAATTTGGTTCTAAGATTTACGAATTCTTTTGTGGGTGTGCAAGATCGTAATTAGAAAGGTAGATATAAAATTGTGTATTATTTAATATGATAAATTCATTATATAGAGAGTTTTTTTTTGGATGATCAGTTGATGTGAGTGTTCGTTTAAATTTTACAACGGTTTCTACGAACCAAATTTCCTACTCCAACGAGTAACACCCTTAGTTAAATACTAGGATGTTTATGCTTCAAATTCCTAGTAATCTATATAAAAAAAACGGATTACTCCCAATATTTAAAAAAGATATAAACGGCATTTTTTTATTTTTCTTAAGTGGATAATGATAAATCATTCTAAACACAAATTAATGTTCATAATGCTATTTTGCGAGCTAGTTGTAAGATAACACGTGTATAATTCCCAACCGAACCGTTTCCAAATGCTTACAGGTGTATATTATTATTCAGTTCAGTTTTAAAATTATCTATATTTATAAGGTAGACAAGTAAATATGTACCTTGTGACAAATGGCAGCGGCGAGGTGTTAAGAACATGAGAGTGGGTGTGAGCATGTGTGAAAAAGAATGCGGTACACACGCTTATACTTGTTAGGCTCTCACTATTTGTCTTTCTGTCTGTTGTTCTTTGTTGTGTATATATTTTTATTGACCAAATTCCATTGTTATTTGGTGTTGGCCATTAACGTAAAAGATCAAAACTTGGGTTGTTTTTCTTTGTGACTGGACTTTGTTTCTCTCTGCTTACGTTATCCAAATCAACAATCGGAACATGCTATCCGGCACCGTTATATATATGTGTGTGAATAACATCCGATATTTCCGAATTTATAAGATTTCAAGAATCATTCGCAACAAAACACAGTCTGGCCTCTATAAAGTTTACCCATAAAACAGGGAAAATAAACAGATACAACTTCTAGACATACTTTTTTTAAAAATAAAATAATAATTTCATCTTAATATGGCATCGTATACTACTCACAAGAATAAGTATAAATATTTTTATTACTACCATAATAACTAAAAAAAACAGGATTATTTTTATTAGTACCATAATAACTAAAAACAGGATTATTTTTATTACTACCATGATAACAAAAAGAACAAGATTATTTTTATTACTACCATAATAACTAAACAAAACAGGATTATTTTATTACTACCATAATAACAAAAAACAGGATTATTTTTATTACTACCATAATAACTAAAAAAACAGGATTATTTTTATTACTACCATAATAACTAAAAAAACAGAATTACTTTTCTTACTACCATAATAACTAAAAATAGGATTATTTTTATTACTACCATAATAACTAAAAAAACAGGATTATTTTTATTACTAACATAATAACTAAAAAAAAGGATAATTTTTATTACGAACATAATAACTAAAAAACAGGATTATTTTTATTACTAGCATAATAACTAAAAACAGGATTATTTTTTACTGCTACCATAATAACTAAAAAAACAGGATTATTTTCATTACTACCATAGTAACTAAAAAATCAGGATTATTTTTATTACTACCATAATAACTAAAAACCCGGATTATTTTTATTACTACCATAATAACTAAAAAAACAGGATTATTTTTATTACTACCATAATAACTAAAAAAAAAACAGGATTATTTTTATTACTACCATAATAACTAAAAAACAGGATTATTTTTATTATTACCATAATAAATAAAAAAACAGCATTACTTTTATTACTACCAAAATAACTAAAAAAACAGGATTATTTTTATTACTACCATAATAACTAAAAAACAGGATTATTTTTATTACTACAATAGAAACTAAAAAAACAGGATTAGTTTTTATTACAACCATAATAACAAAAAAAACAGGATTACTTTTATTACTACCATAATAACTAAAAACACAGGATTATTTTTATTACTACCATAATAACAAAAAAACAGGATTATTTTTATTACTACTAGAATAACTAAAAGAACAGGATTACTTTTAAAACAACCATAATAACTAAAAAAAAGGATTATTTTTATTACTACCATAATAACAAAAAAACAGGATTATTTTTATTACTACCATAATAACAAAAAAAACAGGATTATTTTTATTACTACCATAATAACTAAACAAAACAGGATTACTTTTATTACTACCATAATAACTAAAAAAAACAGGATTATTTTTATTAGTACCATAATAACTAAAAACAGGATTATTTTTATTACTACCATAATAACTAAAAACAGGATTATTTTTATTACTAACATAATAACTAAAAAAAAGGATTGTTTTTATTACTAACATAATAACTAAAAAACAGGATTATTTTTATTACTATCATAACACCTAAAAACAGGATTATTTTTTACTGCTACCATAATAACTAAAAAAACAGGATTACTTTTATTACTACCATAATAACTAAAAAACCCGGATTATTTTTATTACTACCATAATAACTAAAAAAACAGGATTATTTTTATTACTACCATAATAACTAAAAAAAAACAGGATTATTTTTATTACTACCATAATAACTAAAAAACAGGATTATTTTTATTACTACCATAATAAATAAAAAAAACAGGATTACTTTTATTACTACCAAAATAACTAAAAAACAGGATTATTTTTATTACTACCATAATAACTAAAAAAAGCAGGATTATTTTTATTACTACAATAGAAACTAAAAAAACAGGATTAGTTTTTATTACAACCATAATAACAAAAAAAACAGGATGACTTTTATTACTACCATAATAACTAAAAACACAGGATTATTTTTATTACTACCATAATAACACAAAAACAGGATTATTTTTATTACTAATATAATAACTAAAAGAACAGGATTACTTTTAAAACAACCATAATAACTAAAAAAAGGATTATTTGTATTACCATAATAATAACAAAAAAAACAGGATTATTTTTATTACTACCATAACACCAAAAAAAAGAGGATTATTTTTATTACTACCATAATAACTAAACAAAACAGGATTACTTTTATCACTACCATAATAACTAAAAAAAAACAGGATTATTTTTATTAGTACCATAATAACTAAAAACAGGATTATTTTTTACTACCATAATAACAAAAAAAAAACAAGATTATTTTTATTACAACCATAATTACTAAAAACACAGGATTATTTTTATTACTACCATAATAACACAAAAACAGGATTATTTTTATTACTACTATAATAACTAAAAGAACAGGATTACTTTTAAAACAACCATAATAACTAAAAAAAGGATTATTTTTATTACTACCATAATAACAAAAAGAACAGGATTATTTTTATTACTACCATATTAACTAAAAAAACAGAATTACTTTTATTACTACCATAATAACTAAAAACAGGATTATTTTTATTACTACCATAATAACTAAAAAAACAGGATTATTTTTATTACTAACATAATAACTAAAAAAAAGGATTATTTTTATTACTACCATAATAACTAAAAAACAGGATTATTTTTATTACTACCATAATAACTAAAAAAACAGAATTAATTTTATTACTACCATAATAACTAAAAACAGGATTATTTTTATTACTACCATAATAACTAAAAAAACAGGATTATTTTTATTACTAACATAATAACTAAAAAAAAGGATTATTTTTATTACTACCATAATAACTAAAAAACAGGATTATTTTTATTACTACCATAATAACTAAAAACAGGATTATTTTTTACTGCTACCATAATAACAAAAAAAAAACAGGATTATTTTTATTACTACCATAATAACAAAAAAACAGGATTATTTTTATTACTACCATAATAACTAAAAAACAGGATTATTTTTATTGCTACCAGAATAACTAAAAAAAACAGGATTACTTTTATAACTACCATAATAACTAAAAAAACGGGATTATTTTTATTACTACCATAATAACTAAAAAAACAGGATTATTTTATTACTACCAGAATAACTAAAAAACAGGATTATTTTTATAACTACCATAATAATTAAAAAAACAGGATTATTTTTATTACTACCATAATAACTAAAAAAAACAGGATTACTTTTATTACTACCAAAATAACTAAAAAAACAGGATTATTTTTATTACTACCATAATAACTAAAAAACAGGATTATTTTTATTACTACATTAGAAACTAAAAAAACAGGATTAGTTTTTATTACAACCATAATAACAAACAAAAACAGGATTACTTTTATTACTACAATAATAACTAAAAACACAGGATTATTTTTATTACTACCATAATAACAAAAAAACAGGATTATTTTTATTACTACTAGAATAACTAAAAGAACAGGATTACTTTTAAAACAACCATAATAACTAAAAAAAAGGATTATTTTTTATTACTACCATAATAACAAAAAAAACAGGATTATTTTTATTACTACCATAATAACAAAAAAACAGGATTATTTTTATTACTACCATAAAAACTAAACAAAACAGGATTATTTTTATTACTACCATAATAACTAAAAAAAACAGGATTATTTTTATAAGTACCATAATAACTAAAAACAGGATTATTTTTATTACTACCATAATAACTACAAACAGGATTATTTTTATTACTAACATAATAACTAAAAAAAAGGATTGTTTTTATTACTAACATAATAACTAAAAAACAGGATTATTTTTATTACTACCATAATAACTAAAAAAAAGGATTATTTTTTACTGCTACCATAATAAATAAAAAACAGGATTACTTTTATTACTACCATAATAACTAAAAAACCCGGATTATTTTTATTACTACCATAATAACTAAAAAAAACAGGATTATTTTTATTACTACCATAATAACTAACAAAAACAGGATTATTTTTATTACTACCATAATAACTAAAAAACAGGATTATTTTTATTACTACCATAATAAATAAAAACAACAGGATTACTTTTATTACTACCAAAATAACTAAAAAACAGGATTATTTTTATTACTACCATAATAACTAAAAAACAGGATTATTTCTACTACTACCATAAAACCAAAAAAAACAGGATTATTTTTATTACTACCATAATAACTAAACAAAACAGGATTACTTTTATTACTACCATCATAACTAAAAAAAACAGGATTATTTTTATTAGTACCATAATAACTAAAAACAGGATTAGTTTATTACTACCATAATAACAAAAAAAAACAAGATTATTTTTATTACTACCATAATAACTAAACAAAACAGGGTTATTTTATTACTACCATAATAACTAAAAACAGGATTATTTTTATTACTACCATAATAACTAAAAAAAGGATTATTTTTTACTGCTACCATAATAACTAAAAAACAGGATTACTTTTATTACTACCATAATAACAAAAAAACCCGGATTATTTTTATTACTACCATAATAACTAAAAAAAACAGGATTATTTTTATTACTACCATAATAACTAAAAAAAAAACAGGATTATTTTTATTACTACCATAATAACTAAAAAACAGGATTATTTTTATTACTACCATAATAAATAAAAAAACAGGATTACTTTTATTACTACCAAAATAACTAAAAAACAGGATTATTTTTATTACTACCATAATAACTAAATAACAGGATTATTTCTACTACTACCATAACACCAAAAAAAAACAGGATTATTTTTATTACTACCATAATAACTAAACAAAACAGGATTACTTTTATTACTACCATCATAACTAAATAAAAAAGGATTATTTTTATTACTACCATAATAACTAAAAACACATAATTACTTTTATTACTACCATAATACCTAAAAACAGGATTATTTTATTACTACCATAATAACTAAAAAACAGGATTATTTTTATTACTAACATAATAACTAAAAAACAGGATTATTTTTATTACTACCATAATAACTAAAAAACAGGATTATTTTTATTACTACCATAATAACTAAAAACAGGATTATTTTTTACTGCTACCATAATAACAAAAAAAAGGATTATTTTTATTACTACCATAATAACAAAAAAAACAGGATTATTTTTATTACTACCATAATAACTAAAAAACAGGATTATTTTTATTACTACCAGAATAACTAAAAAAACAGGATTATTTTATTACTACCATAATAACTAAAAAAACGGGATTATTTTTATTACTACCATAATAAGTAAAAAAACAGGATCCTTTTATTACTACCAGAATAACTAAAAAAACACAGGATTACTTTTATAACTACCATAATAACTAAAAAAACATGATTATTTTATTACTACCATAATAACTAAAAAAACATGATTATTTTATTACTACCATAATAACTAAAAAAACAGGATTATTTTATTACTACCATAATAACTAAAAAAACACAGGATTACTTTTATTACTACCATAATAACTAAAAAAACGGGATTATTTTTATTACTACCATAATAACTAAAAAACAGGATTATTTTTATTACTACCAGAATAACTAAAAAAAACAGGATTATTTTATTACTACCATAATAACAAAAAAAACGGGATTATTTTTATTACTACCATAATAACTAAAAAAACAGGATTATTTTATTACTACCATAATAACTAAAAAACAGGATGATTTTATTACTACCATAATAACTAAAAAAACGGGATTATTTTTATTACAACCATAATAACTAAAAAACAGGATTATTTTATTACTACCATAATAACTAAAAAACAGGATGATTTTATTACTACCATAATAACTAAAAAAACGGGATTATTTTTATTACTACCATAATAAGTAAAAAAACAGGATTATTTTATTACTACCAGAATAACTAAAAAACACAGGATTATTTTATAACTACCATAATAACTAAAAAAAACAGGATTATTTTATTACTACCATAATAACTAAAAAAACGGGATTATTTTTATTACTACCATAATAACAAAAAAAACGGGATTATTTTTATTACTACCATAATAAGTAAAAAAACAGGATTATTTTATTACTACCAGAATAACTAAAAAACACAGGATTACTTTTATTACTACCATAATAACTAAAAAAACAGGATTATTTTATTACTACCATAATAACTAAAAAAACGGGATTATTTTTATTACTACCATGATAACTAAAAAAACAGGATTATTTTATTACTACCATAATAACTAAAAAAACAGGATTATTTTTATTACTACCATAATAACTAAAAAACAGGATTATTTTTATTACTACCATAATAACTAAAAAAACAGGATTATTTTATTACTACCATAATAACTAAAAAAACAGGATTATTTTATTACTACCATAATAACTAAAAAAACAGGATTATTTTATTACTACCATAATAACTAAAAAAACAGGATTATTTTATTACTACCATAATAACAAAAAAAAAACAGGATTATTTTATTACTACCATAATAACTAAAAAAAACAGGATTTTTTTTATAACTACCATAATAACAAAAAAAACAGGATTATTTTTATTACTACCATAATAACGAAAACAAAACAGGATTATTTTTATTACTACCATAATAACTAAAAAGCAGGATTATGTTTATTACTACCAGAATAACTAAAAAAAAGAGGATTACTTTTATAACTACCATAATAACTAAAATAACGGGATTATTTTTATTACTACCATAATAACTAAAAAAACAGGACTACTTTTATTACTACCATGATAACTAAAAAAACAGGATTATTTTTATTAGTACCATAATAACTAAAAACAGGATTATTTTTATTACTACCATAATAACAAAAAAAATATTATTTTTATTACTACCAAACAAAACAGGATTATTTTATTACTACCATAATACCAAAAAACTGGATTATTTTTGTTACTACCATAATAACTAAAAAAACAGAATTACTTTTATTACTACCATAATACCTAAAAACAGGATTATTTTATTACTACCATAATAACTAAAAAAACAGGATTATTTTTATTACTAACATAATAACTAAAAAAAGGATTATTTTTATTACTACCATAATAACTAAAAAACAGGATTATTTTTATTACTACCATAATAACTAAAAACAGGATTATTTTTTACTGCTACCATAATAACAAAAAAAAAGGATTATTTTTATTACTACCATAATAACAACAAAAACAGGATTATTTTTATTACTACCATAATAACAACAAAAACAGGATTATTTTTATTACTACCATAATAACTAAAAAACAGGATTATTTTTATTACTAACAGAATAACTAAAAAAACAGGATTATTTTATTACTACCATAATAACTAAAAAAACGGGATTATTTTTATTACTACCATAATAATTAAAAAAACAGGATTATTTTATTACTACCAGAATAACTAAAAAAACACAGGATTACTTTTATAACTTCCATAATAACTAAAAAAAACAGGATTATTTTATTACTACCATAATAACTAAAAAAACGGGATTATTTTTATTACTACCATAATAAGTAAAAAAACAGGATCATTTTATTACTACCAGAATAACTAAAAAACACAGGATTACTTTTATAACTACCATAATAACTAAAAAAACATGATTATTTTATTACTACCATAATAACTAAAAAAACAGGATTATTTTATTACTACCATAATAACTAAAAAAACACAGGATTACTTTTATTACTACCATAATAACTAAAAAAACGGGATTATTTTTATTACTACCATAATAACTAAAAAACAGGATTATTTTTATTACTACCAGAATAACTAAAAAAACAGGATCATTTTATTACTACCATAATAACAAAAAAAACGGGATTATTTTTATTACTACCATAATAACTAAAAAAACAGGATTATTTTATTACTACCATAATAACTAAAATACAGGATGATTTTATTACTACCATAATAACTTAAAAAACGGGATTATTTTTATTACTACCATAATAACTAAAAAACAGGATTATTTTTATTACTACCATAATAAGTAAAAAAACAGGATTATTTTATTACTACCAGAATAACTAAAAAAACAGAGGATTACTTTTATAACTACCATAATAACTAAAAAAATTAGGATTATTTTATTACTACAATAATAACTAAAAAAACGGGATTATTTTTATTACTACCATAATAAGTAAAAAAACAGGATCATTTTATTACTACCAGAATAACTAAAAAAACACAGGATTACTTTTATAACTACCATAATAACTAAAAAAACAGGATTATTTTATTACTACCATAATAACTAAAAAAACAGGATTATTTTATTACTACCAGAATAACTAAAAAAACACAGGATTACTTTTATAACTACCATAATAACTAAAAAAACGGGATTATTTTTATTACTACCATAATAAGTAAAAAAACAGGATTATTTTATTACTACCAGAATAACTAAAAAACAGGATTATTTTTATTACTACCATAATAAGTAAAAAACAGGATTATGTTTATTACTACCATAATAAGTAAAAAAACAGGATTATTTTATTACTACCATAATAACTAAAAAACAGGATTATTTTTATTACTACCATAATAAGTAAAAAAACAGGATTATTTTTATTACTACCAGAATAACTAAAAAAACAGGATTTTTTTATGACTACCATGATAACTAAAAAAACAGGATTATTTTTATTACTACCATAATAACTAAAAAAAGAGGATTATTTTATTACTACCATAATAACTAAAAAAAGAGGATTATTTTATTACAAGAATAATAACTAAAAAAACAGGATGATTTTATTACTACCATAATAACTAAAAAAACGGGATTATTTTTATTACTACCATAATAACTAAAAAACAGGATTATTTTTATTACTACCATAATAACTAAAAAAACAGGATTATTTGATTACTACCAGAATAACTAAAAAAACACAGGATTACTTTTATAACTACCATAATAACTAAAAAAAACAGGATTATTTTATTACTACAATAATAACTAAAAAAACGGGATTATTTTTATTACTACCATAATAAGTAAAAAAACAGGATCATTTTATTACTACCAGAATTACTAAAAAAACACAGGATTACTTTTATAACTACCATAATAACTAAAAAAACGGGATTATTTTTATTACTACCATAATAAGTAAAAAAACAGGATTATTTTATTACTACCATAATAACTAAAAGAACACAGGATTACTTTTATAACTACCATAATAACTAAAAAAAACAGGATTATTTTGTTACTACCATAATGACTAAAAAAACGGGATTATTTTTATTACTACCATAATAAGTAAAAAAACAGGATCATTTTATTACTACCAGAATAAGTAAAAAAACACAGGATTACTTTTATAACTACCATAATAACTAAAAAAAACAGGATTATTTTATTACTACCATAATAACTAAAAAAACGGGATTATTTTTATTACTACCATAATAAGTAAAAAAACAGGATTATTTTATTACTACCAGAATAACTAAAAAACACAGGATTACTTTTATAACTACCATAATAACTAAAAAAAACAGGATTATTTTATTACTACCATAATAACTAAAAAAACGGGATTATTTTTATTACTACCATAATAAGTAAAAAAACAGGATCATTTTATTACTACCAGAATAACTAAGAAAACACAGGATTACTTTTATAACTACCATAATAACTAAAAAAACAGGATTATTTTATTACTACCATAATAACTAAAAAAACAGGATTATTTTATTACTACCAGAATAACTAAAAAAACACAGGATTACTTTTGTAACTACCATAATAACTAAAAAAACGGGATTATTTTTATTACTACCATAATAAGTAAAAAAAACAGGATTATTTTATTACTACCAGAATAACTAAAAAAACACAGGATTACTTTTATAACTACCATAATAACTAAAAAAAACAGGATTATTTTATTACTACCATAATAACTAAAAAAACAGGATTATTTTATTACTACCATAATAAGTAAAAAAACAGGATTATTTTATTACTACCAGAATAACTAAAAAACAGGATTATTTTTATTACTACCATAATAAGTAAAAAACAGGATTATGTTTATTACTACCATAATAAGTAAAAAAAAAAGGATTATTTTATTACTAGCATAATAACTAAAAAAACAGGATTATTTTTTACTGCTACCATAATAACAAAAAAAACGGGATTATTTTTATTACTACCATAATAAGTAAAAAAACAGGATTATTTTATTACTACCAGAATAACTAAAAAACACAGGATTACTTTTATTACTACCATAATAACTAAAAAAACAGGATTATTTTATTACTACCATAATAACTAAAAAAACGGGATTATTTTTATTACTACCATGATAACAAAAAAAACAGGATTATTTTATTACTACCATAATAACTAAAAAAACAGGATTATTTTTATTACTACCATAATAACTAAAAAAACAGGATTATTTTATTACTACCATAATAACAAAAAAAAAACGGGATTTTTTTTATTACTACCATAATAACTAAAAAAACAGGATTATTTTTATTACTACCATAATAACTAAAAAAACAGGATTATTTTATTACTACCATAATAACAAAAAAAACAGGATTATTTTATTACTACCATAATAACTAAAAAAACAGGATTATTTTTATAACTACCATAAAAACAAAAAAACAGGATTATTTTTATTACTACCATAATAACGAAAAAAAAACAGGATTATTTTTATTACTACCATAATAACTAAAAAGCAGGATTATGTTTATTACTACCAGAATAACTAAAAAAAACAGAATTACTTTCATAACTACCATAATAACTAAAATAACGGAATTGTTTTTATTACTACCATAATAACTAAAAAAACAGGATTACTTTTATTACTACCATGATAACTAAAAAAACAGGATTATTTTTATTAGTACCATAATAACTACAAACAGGATTATTTTTATTACTACCATAATAACAAAAAAAAAAGATTATTTTTATTACTACCAAACAAAACAGGATTATTTTATTACTACCATAATACCAAAAAACAGGATTATTTTTATTACTACCATAATAACTAAAAAAACAGAATTACTTTTATTACTACCATAATACCTAAAAACAGGATTATTTTATTACTACCATAATAACTAAAAAACAGGATTATTTTTATTACTTACATAATAACTAAAAAAAAGGATTATTTTTATTACTACCATAATAACTAAAAAACAGGATTATTTTTATTACTACCATAATAACTAAAAACAGGATTATTTTTTACTGCTACCATAATAACAAAAAAAAGGATTATTTTTTTTACTACCATAATAACAAAAAAACAGGATTATTTTTATTACTACCATAATAACTAAAAAAACACGATTATTTTGATTACTACCAGAATTCTAAAAAAAACAGGATTACTTTATTAACTACCATAATAACTAAAAAAACGGGATTATTTTTATTACTACCATAATAACAAAAAAACAGGATTTTTTTTATTACTACCATAATAACTAAAAAAAAAACAGGATTATTTTATTACTACCATAATAACTAAAAAAACAGGATTATTTTATTACTACCATAATAACTAAAAAAACAGGATTATTTTTATTACTACCAGAATAACTAAAAAAAGACAGGATTACTTTTATTACTACCATAATAACTAAAAAAACGGGATTATTTTTATTACTACCATAATAACTAAAAAAACGGGATTATTTTTATTACTACCAAAATAACTAAAAAACAGGATTATTTTTATTACTACCATAATTACTAAAAAACAGGATTATTTTATTACTACCATAATAACTAAAAAAACAGGAATATTTTATTACTACCATAATAACTAAAAAAACAGGATTATTTTATTACTACCATAATAACTAAAAAAACAGGATTACTTTTATAACTACCATAATATCTAAAAAAACAGGATTATTTTATTACTACCATAATAACTAAAAAACAGGATTATTTTATTACTACCATAATAACTAAAAAAACGGGATTATTTTATTACTACCATAATAACTAAAAAAACAGGATTATTTTTATTACTACCAGAATAACTAAAAAAAGACAGGATTACTTTTATAACTACCATAATAACTAAAAAAACGGGATTATTTTTATTACTACCATAATAACTAAAAAAAACAGGATTATTTTTGTTTCTACCATAATAACTAAAAAAACAGGATTATTTTATTACTACCATAATAACTAAAAAAACAGGATTATTTTATTACTACCATAATAACTAAAAAAACAGGATTACTTGTATAACTACCATAATAACAAAAAAACAGGATTATTTTTATTACTACCATAATAACTAAAAAACAGGATTATTGTTATTACTACCAGAATAACTAAAAAAACAGGATTATTTTTATTACTAGCATAATAAGTAAAAAAACAGGAATTTTTTATTACTACCATAATAACTAAAAAAACAGGATTATTTTATTACTACCATAATAACTAAAAAAACAGGATTATTTTATTACTACCATAATAACTAAAAAAACAGGATTTTTTTATTACTACCATAATAACTAAAAAAACAGGATTACTTTTATAACTACCATAATAACAAAAAAACAGGATTTTTTTTATTACTACCATAATAACTAAAAGAAAAGGTTTATTTTTATTACTACCATAATAACTAAAAAACAGGATTATTTTCATTACTAACATAATAACTAAAAAACAGGATTATTTTTATTACTACCATAATAACTAAACAAAACAGGATTATTTTTATTACTACCATAATAACTAAAAAAACAGGATTATTTTTATTACTACCATAATAACTAAAAAACAGGATTATTTTTATTACTACCAGAATAACTAAAAAAACACAGGATTACTTTTATAACTACCATAATAACAAAAAAACAGGATTATTTTATTACTACCAAAATAACTAAAAAAACAGGATTATTTTTATTACTACCATAATAACTAAAAAAATGGGATTATTTTATTACTACCATAATAACTAAATAAACAGGATTACTTTTATAACTACCATAATAACTAAAAAACAGGATTATTTTTATTACTACCATAATAACTAAAAAAACAGGATTATTTTATTACTACCATAATAACTAAAAAAACAGGATTATTTTTATTACTACCAGAATAACTAAAAAAAGACAGGATTACTTTTATAACTACCATAATAACTAAAAAAACGGGATTATAACAAAAAAAACGGGATTATTTTTATTACTACCAAAATAACTAAAAAAACAGGATTATTTTTATTACTACCATAATAACTAAAAAAACAGGATTATTTTATTACTACCATAATAACTAAAAAAACAGGATTATTTTATTACTACCATAATAACTAAAAAAACAGGATTATTTTATTACTACCATAATAACTAAAAAAACAGGATTACTTTTATAACTACCATAATAACTAAAAAAACAGGATTATTTTATTACTACCATAATAACTAAAAAAACAGGATTATTTTATTACTACCATAATAACTAAAAAAACGGGATTATTTTTATTACTACCATAATAACTAAAAAAACAGGATTATTTTATTACTACCATAATAACTAAAAAAACAGGATTATTTTTATTACTACCATAATAACTACAAAAACAGGATTATTTTATTACTACCATAATAACTTAGAAAACAGGATTATGTTTATTACTACCATAATAACTAAAAAAACAGGATTATTTTTATTACTACCATAATAACTAAAAAAACAGGATTGTAATCAGTGTCTTCTGTCTTCTTTAGCTGATACAGAATTTGCAGTTTTCAATATTTGGATGAAGGATTCAGATGTACTACGCATTCCGTGAAAACATTACAATGATTCACACGTTTCATGTAAAATGTAACAAAAAACCCTAAACTATTATCCAGAAATAATCAGCAAAAATCATATACACTGAGCACTTGTAAGCTCATATTAACTTTTGCTTACAAGAATAAAATAATTAGCATCAGGAAATCTAGGAAATCCACTGATATAAACTACATCACAGACCATATAAGAAACATTTAAAGCAAAACATTTCTTACTCTATACTGACCGCATGCAATAATTAGCATCAGATATAAACTAGTGAACTCTACGTGACCTAAAGAAAAAATATTGTGGCGATTAAAGTTTTATCAAATGTAACCATTCTTTAAATGGCCTATTTTGTATGCATTAAAACATCATCATCGTTTTAAACAACGACGCAACGGCTTCTTAAATGTATTACTTACATTTATCGCAAACTTATACTAAAAATAGAATTAATTTTAAATCCGGCTTTGCTATTTTACACATGGTTGTTCCTGATGCCGATATTTAAAATGCACTTACTTATATATATATATATATATATATATATATATATATATATATATATATATAGATTTTGTTATTGTTGTTTTTTCAAGCGATACATACGGTTAATATTGGCTCCGCCTCGAAGCTCATTTTTTTTTATTTACTTAGAAAGTCGCCCTTTTAATTTGTTTGGACGTATATAACATTTTTTATTTATTTATTATTGTTAAAATAGTAATCTACGTACACGCGTGTTCCGAGGTCATTACCTCTCGTCAGCGTAGTTCAACTGTTTCTAGGGATCGAACCTCAGACCATGTTTACCACAGTCCGGTGCCTTAACCGTTAGGCCATAATCCCTAGATTAATTATACTGTTTATTTTTATCGCTTATAAATTTAGATTTTGTTATTATATATATTATATTATATATATATATATACTAGCAGGACCCGTGGAAATTCCACGGTAGTTAAAATCTTTTAAAACACATCAGTAAGAAATTCCTTATTGTTATATTACAAAAATGAACGTATGGAAGCAAGTAGAACAAAGAACTTTAGTTAAAACTTTTATTGAAGGTCAATGCGATCGTAACTGATGCTATTGATATTGTCAGGGAGCGCTGGTGATGATTGAGGCGGTGACAGGGACGTCGATCAGCTATTTGGAGTGAGAATAGTGGTCAGTCAGCAGGTTCTTGGGAGTCAGACTGTGAATTAAAAAAAAAACTGTGTGACATTGTTGACATCGATTTTGTGCAAGTTCTGATGACCCCAAGTTGTTTAATATTTCAGGACATCTTGGATTACATGTATAGGTAAGGAATAGGTCTGGCTTTGATATAGATTTCAATTAATGCATCAACACTTCCTGATAATATAAATAGAACACTTTGAATTTTCTGTACAAACGTTTTTTCCATAAAAACATTGTAATCTGTTATAATATTCAGATTCTTGTGTATTACATGCATATAAGATGAAGTGTTTCTGTAAATCTTACGAAGTACAGTTAAATTTGTATTTTTCGATAATCAAAATGATGTGAGGTAGATTGTACCTATCAAATTTATGTCAATGTTATATAATTAAGTAAAGTTAAACAAACTGTACACTATTTTTTCATCAAATTATGAATTTTAAATATAAGGAAAGCAATTAAAATTTTTTTTTTCCAAAATCATATTTACATCCAAGTTAATTTTTAGATTCCATAGCTGTTCCTGGTTGTTTTCATAAAACTTCACGGTAAACAATATTCTTAGTATATGTTACACCACGCTTTCTGCCCTGATTATCATCTCTGTGCAGTTGCATTGCCTTAAATTTAACACTGTGCTTAGATCGAGCTCTTGAACATGCCACATACAGTTGGCCATGAGAAAATACAGGTTGTTGAAGATATATACCAACCTTATCCAAAGTTTGGCCTTGTGCTTTATTGATGGTCAGTGAATATGCTAATCGTATTGCAAACTGTATCCGATGAAATGCAAACGGAACATTTGTATCACTTGGCTATAACTTAAGTTTTGAAATAATAATTGTGGAACCTCTATTAGATCCATTAATTAAAATAGCAATGATGCTGTTTTGATGACATTCTTTTATTTTCATCCTAGTTCCATTACAAAGTCCTTGATTTATGGATAAATTTCGCAGTTGCATTACTATTGCCCCTATTTTCACATTAAGTCGGTGAGATGACATTCCAGATGGAGTTAATGAATTTATGAACTCGATAGGATAATTTTGAAGTTCAGCATCATCATCGGAGATGTAATCTGTACTTAAATATGTATTTATGCCTCCGGGAAGATTATTTAGAATTTCTACATTTACTGTTAAACATTCTGTAGTTTTTGTAGTCATGATGATTCTATTTTCCATTTCTTGAGGGCTGC
This sequence comes from Euprymna scolopes, assembly GCF_053919585.1. Taxonomy (NCBI): domain Eukaryota; kingdom Metazoa; phylum Mollusca; class Cephalopoda; order Sepiida; family Sepiolidae; genus Euprymna; species Euprymna scolopes. The sequence goes on from NC_136519.1 coordinate 2,517,236, forward strand.
AATCAAATATTTCTGATTAGAGAACCATTACATACCGAATCATCAGGAACATCTATGGTATCTACAGGAACGTCATTAAGACTGCTCGTTAGTGTACCATTACCAAGATGAAGGAGCCATCTACAAAACTCCTGTTCATTTATGTTAGTTCTGACGTTTTGTGTTAGTTGTAATTAACTGAAATGATGCCACAATGGGCATCTTTTAAGACAGGTGTCTATAATAGATGTAGGTGATCCATGTGGCACTACTGGCAAAATTTGCCTGAAGTCACCACCAAATATTTTATCGTTACCCATTATATCTTGTATACATCTATCTATAGCAAGCAGTACATGATTAGGTATCATAGAGGCTTCGCCTATGATGAATACCATTATCTTTCTCAAAAAAGAAGCATGCTCTGATACAGGAGAAACGTTACAGACACTGGTTTCTGTCAGAGGTACAGGTAGTTTGAATATACTGTGAAGTGTTTTCCCTGAAGTTAGTAGCATTGCAGCAATGCCGCAGTGGCGGTTACAGTACTGCTGGAGGCGAAGTAATCATATAACATGTTGAATAAAAAGGTTTTTCCTGATCCGGCTGGGGCATCTAAATAGAAGCAATTGTTGTGTGGGGCTACTTTTTCAGTTGCCATGACAGCCTTGATTATAGTATTAAATACCTCTAATTGTTCATTGTTTAACAATTCAACATTAGGCCCGTTTGTATTTCGAGTCATATTATCTATTGGAGGATCACCTGTTAGTTCAGGTAAACCCATTGCCTGGCAAGAAGAACCATGCTCATTAAATATTGCTTTTATCAAATGAATAACTGGGGGATATGTATATACACTGGCCCCCTCCCTTTTGTGGCCCGTGCGACAAGATCAAAGTGTAGTATCTGTTCCAAAGATACTGCAAGCAAAGACCATATGTGGGGGTAACCCCACATATCTACCTTGGTCAATGTAGGGGCAAGCCTTCATAGCAACAGTTCCTATTAAACTCCCATTTCCCACTCATCGGGAGCTGGTCCCCATCCCCCCTCTCTCTCTCTCCTCATTAAAAAACGGCCTTGTGCCTAATTTTCTCAGTGGGGAAGCAAATAAATACAAACTGGGGGATATGTATAATATATCCACCAGTCCAATACACTTTACCGTAAAATTCGGCTAAAACAATTGTTGACGAATTACCTCCTTTGAATCGATATTGTCTGCTTGTGACAATTGAAGCGAAAACCTTATTAGGTATTAAATGCTAAAACATTTTAATACAGCTGGCTAATTGGCTATAAAGTAAGTTATTCCAAACTTTGATCTAACATTTTAATAAAAAAAAAAGCTTAACATTTTCTTGTATCTTTTTTTTTTATATTAAGAAAAATGTAAGGATCACGCTGAAATAATAAAAATGCCATTCTTAATAAGGGGAGAGGGTTTGACTATTCTAAACCTTCACCTAAATAACCATTTAATGAAAAAAATGTTAAAAAGGTTGTATCTTTTTTATAATTTTTGTTAAATAAGAAAAATCAATAAACTTTGATAACACTATTGTAAGAATCATGCTGAAAGCAATTCTTAATATGGGGAGGGGGGTTTACTATTCTGAAACTTGACCTAACAATGTAAAAAAAAATAAGGGAAAATATATGTATGAACAATAAATATTTATTCAGTTAAATAAATTATGCTGTAAATCTTTAAATAAGGAATAAATATTTATTTAAACCATAATTATTGAAACAGTATTTTACTGCATAAAAAACGGTTATAGGGAGAAGTGCTAACTATTTTGAACCTTCACCTAAATGGCGATTTAATGAAAAAAAAATTAATGGTCTTGTATCTTTTTTTTATAATTTGTTTTAAAATAGAAAATAAAAAACTTTGATACCGCTATTGTAAGAATCATGCCGAAAGCCATTCTTAATATGGAGAGGGGGGTTAACTATTCTGAAACTTCACCTAACAATGTAATAAAAATAATGGAAAAAATATATGTATGAATAATAAATATTTCTTCAGTTAAATAAATTATACTGAAAATCTTTAAATAGGAAATAAATATTTCTTTAAATAAATTAAACCGTAAGTAATGAAACAAAGTGTTTTATTTCATTAAAAATTATTTCATATTAAAAAAAATTGTTGTGTCCATTTTTTATAGTATTTAAATATGTATGCCCTGTCGGTGGGCATTAGAAGATGATGACTGCCTGTAAAAGAAGCAAAATTAAACAGACAAAACGTAAATAATAACTACGTAAACAACGTGAAGATGTATAAATGTTACAAAATTACTCGATTCGGCATTAAATAACACGAAAAAGGATTGATATGCCGTAAAACAAAAACAATATATATATATATATATATATATATATATATATATATATATATATATTGTTGTTGTTGTTGTTCGGGAAGTTTTGGAAAATAAAAGGGTTTAATGATTTTTTAACTAATAAAGAGTGAACAATAAAGGGAGATAATTCACATTAATTAATGTTTGCGATGATGATGACGCGTTTCATTAATTAATGTTTGCGATGATGATGACGTGACACCGTACGGGCAAGCAAATTAATATATATAGATACTTGGCTTATCTATATTATAAATATCACCTGTCGTTTTAATGTATGTATGTATTACTTGCAAAAAGTTTCGACAGAGGCGACGGATATTCATAAGATCGATATCGTTTTGAAGCTAGCCCCTTCAGACGACAAATATTAAATAATTGTTTAAAAACATTAATTCCTTGACCATTCTCTGGACACTATTCTACAGGGAGGGAGCGCCTTTTTCGCCGATATTTTCGAAAGTCATCCTTTCTTTTCGATTGACTAGACTAAATTTACACCTACGTCACTTCCGGTTTGGGGACGAACGTAACAGCAAACACGTCACTTTTTATTTTTTATTTTTTTTTCACGTTTTCACCCTCTCCGCGGTACAGATTTGAGCTTGCCTGCCTATTTATTTTGCGCTCGCAATTTTCCTTTTTTTTTTTTGCTTAACCAACACCCTTACACACACCTCACCTTCTTTTTCTGATTAGTGTCTGCCTGCTAAATCGTTTTTTTTTTTTTGCTCAACACACACCTACAAACACGCGGACAATACCAGGCGCCTAAGCTAGTTTTATATCGAGAAAGATGTGTGACATTTACGTATTAAACAATCTTTTGGCTTCAGGTAGAAAAATAGGATTATTGTAATCTGTTTTCGAATGTTTTGTTTAAAAATAAATTTTATTCATGGATGGAGATTAAATATAAGAACGGACACACTTAAGATACGTCTATTCATACTCTAGCGAAAAAAAGTGGTTAACACTTTACTGTGACAGACCGACCAACATACTATTTTTGTTTTTCATCTTAACCCCATACAAGCATATTGCTACAGCAACATAATGGGCTACTATTTGTGATTGTTTACGAGAGATGAGCGGTCTAGCAGGCCGAGCCACAAATCAATTAGAATAGATGGCTAGGGACATCTACAGTGATGGGTGGGATTTTGCTGCTAAACGGGTTTGTCGAGGTCTTGTACGTGGGGGGATACAAGTGCGATGAGTTCAGCAGAGCACATTTCCTTAAAATACTTGCAAACCAGTGCAGGGATGGGATTATTTGTTTATCCTACCTATAAGTGAGATACTATTTAGGACTATGCGTACAGGAGATAGGTGAGATGTGTTTTTCTATTAGATTTAAACTCTTGCATGTCAATACGACCAAGAAAGCAAATAACACGACGGAAAACTGACAGTCTAGGAGACCGAGGCACAAAACTATTAGAGTAGGGACCTATACGGTGATGTGTGGGATTTTGCCGATTAACGGGATTGTGGAGATCGTGTACGCCGAGGGATACAAGTTCTATGAGTTCATCAGTTTTCATAAAAATACTTGTAGAACAGGTAGAGGGATGAAACAGCGCAGCGATGGGACTTATTTGTTGATGCTACCTGTGAGCGAGAGACTATAGATCAATGTACCAGCCCAGGTATGGCAAGAATTCTCCATGCATGGGCGAATTGTAGCTTTGTAAAGATATAGGATAATCTCGGATTCTAAACATTGTAAAGGGATCCCGCCTTCTTTATAGCAGCCTTGGCAATATCCTCAATGTATTTGCTTCAGTTCAAGTTACCTATAGAATGTTAAGCCTTGAAATTAGAAGGAAGAACTTTCAATTAAGGTGTTATTATTTATGTCTAGTAGTAGTTCAGAATGATTTTTTTTTAAACATTTTTTAAAATTACATTTTCACCCCAAACAAGGAAAATTGCCACTTTGGTGTAGGGGGCTACTATTAGGGGCAACAACTACCGGGGTACTATGTAGGGATTTTGGAAGCAAGATGTCGGTTCACGTTACACTTGAACTTCTGCACGCCAGTACTTTGGGGAAGTAGGGATCTGGAATGGAATTCCAGAGTCTAGCGGTTCTGGGGAAGAAACTATTGAAGTAAAAAGATATTTTACATCTAGGTATCTATACAGTGTGGGGGTGGGATTAAGCAGTCTGTCGGGTTTGTCGAGGGTGCTCACGTCGTGGGGGCAAAAGTGCTTGCAGTTCGTCAGAGCATTCACCACTAAAATACTTGTAAAACAGGCAGAGGGATGCAACATTTCGTCGCTGGGACAGTGGCTGAAGCTTAGATGCCACTTCAGGGTCTATCAGGCTTTCGACTCTCTTTTGAACCTTGTCAAGGAGCGGGAGACTAGTAGTAGATGTACCAGCCCAAATGTGACAGCAATACTCCATACATGGGCGAATGGTGGCCTTATAGAGGTACAGGATACTTTCGGGTGTTAGTAGTTGTCTAGCACGGTAGAGATAGCCCACCTTTCTTGCAGCGGCCCTGGCAATGCCTTCAATGTAATTGTTCCAACTCATGTTTCCTGTGAACGTTAGGCCAAGGAGTTTGAAAGATGTACTCTCAGCTAAAGAGTCGTTGGCCATTGCTATACGTGGCAGAGATGGTTTCTTGTAATTATTGAAGGACACTAGTTTAGTCTTGGCGGCATTCTTTTTAACACTGATTGATGTCTTAAATTCACATGTAACAGAACTAATAAATCAAAATTAAATATAACTACCGACAACTGTGGACGCATGTAAATAAAATAGTCTACGCAATTTGCGAATTTATCAATTTAAACATGGTTCATGACAAACTGGAAGGCATTCTAATAAAACCTTGAATATGAAAGAAGGTCAAACGAACAAACTTGACATTACTGCGCGCATCTAATATTAGACGGACGTAAGTCTCTTTTATCGAAACGCGTGCGAATATAAAAGAAGTAAAAATACAAGAATTAAAATCGAGAAGTTTGGATTTAAGATGCTTTGTTGAATAGACATTTTGTTAAGAATTTCCAATCTGTTGTGGGTAGAAAAGGAGGAAAAACGTTTTGCTGCATTTTAGTGATAGAATCGATTCTGATACTCAGTTTCTGGTTAAAAATGTCCAAGCTTTATCTAAAAAGAAAAGTGAATTCGTTATTGATTTCATTCGAACGTTGAGTTGTTTGACTTATTTTTAAAGAAAGTTATACTACACACAGTTATCTTAATGACTGTGTTAAATACATAATAAACTTACTATATTATTTCGAATTTCTGTGAATAATAAGTCGCTAATATCCTTTCAATGAAACAACGTTATACTTTAATCAATTTATTGACGGAGTATTTGATTGCATCTGTTATTAATTGGACACTCATTCACACAATGTGTGGCATAAAAAGCAACTGAAAATTTCCGTCATTCTAGTAATTATATGATCAACCACACCTATGAAAAATGATTAAAAAAAAACTATCGGGCAAATATACCCGGTGAACCAAGTGTAAGAGAGGTACAAACAATTGAATTTAAAGCGATTTTAGAATTTTAATAATGATCCTTTGATTAGAATGTATGAGGTAGTGGATGAATGTCTGGCATCCGGTTAAATGCCCTATCCCCAACTAGAACAGAAGTGGCGATAGTATAGTGAAAACAGCGTCAGCTATAGACTTTGTTATTTTCATGAAAGCAATTCAATTTGGTGTCACGTAGATATCTGATTATATCGATGAAAGTCCTGCCAGGATGTGAAACCGTCTTCAAAATATTCTAAGTTTCTGATTCTTACTCATTTAACGACCAACAATTGTTGCATTAATTCAAGAACATACCACTATGTTTTGCATGTTTAGATGTGCGCTAGCTTTACGCATGACTGAAATATGGCTAACTTAAACTTGAATAGAGAGAAACTTTGATTAAAGATTTGTTGGATATTTTTTTTTTTTTACACAGTGATCACCACTTATCAAGGCCCGGAAGCCACTCAGGGATAAGGGTTATTGCAAGTACATTACGTTAGTGAGGAGATTTGCCGAAATGTTTACTTAAGGGGGCGGTTCATTAGGAATTTGTTAACATTGGACTTGAAGACATCCAAGTTGTAGTCCGGAGGGAAGCAGGCAGACGGAGCAGAGTTCCACAGGCGTGCAGTTCTAAGAAAGAAGCTTTGTTCATGGAATCTGCGTTTTGATTTAGGCACAGATATAGAGTGGGGGAAATTTTTCACAGTGGATTCAGCTAGACGGGTGTTTTTCGTGAAAGATTGGCGAGGGGGGACCAGAGATTGGAGTTCAGACGAGCATCTGCCATGGAAATAACGATAAAACAAGGACAGGCTCGCAACGTCTCTTCTGTGGAAGAGAGGTTGCAGGGTAGAGAAAAGGGCATCCCCCACTAAGCCACGAAGTCTATTTTGTACTCTGTCAAGGCAGGATAGGCTGTCTTTAGCAGCTCCTGCCCAGATATGGCAACAGTATTCTATCCTTGGACGTACTTGGCTTTGGCTTTCATATTTCACCTCTTTAACATGCATCATGTTTAGAGAGTCGATAGACGTTATGACCTTTCAGACCGCCAGATTCCTAATTAAGTGGCGTTGTACAATGTTTAATAAAGTTAACCTTTTTTATTACTAACCCTAAATTTAAGAAAGGTAGACGTAAGATTCAGAATTAAGTTAGAAGATTAAAATGAATATTTTTAAAAGTAGTTTATTTGGAACAGAAAATGTTAAAATGTTTGACATCAATTAATTAAGTTTCCCGAAAAATACTTTATTGTAGAAACGTAATACTCATTATTTTATCAAAGATTCATTGAATAAGAACACGATTTAATAAATACATATGAATATATTCGCCTATGAAAGATTTTAAAAACTTAGCATTATTGATGCGTTGGTTCAAAGATCAGCTAAAACAAACACTGTAGAAATGAATCTTGATTGAAATTACACCACATGTTCAGGCCACTGGACAGAGTGTCTAACAGTTCGAGTCGAAGAAGCGACCACATTAGACATGTTCATAATATAGGAATCTTTGTGAATATGTCCCTGAGACCTGTCTGTTTGTCAATCATTTTTAAGGCTAAGTAAGCAAACTAAATAAGAATAAATTCGCTATAGACTCTCATTTAGAACAATTCAATTTCAGCTTATATTTAATCTCTCCCCTTATAAACGAACTTCTTGCTTGAATAAAACCTTTAAAACCGCAAACACTCTTCTTAGTTACATGCATTAGTTTTATGAGACTAAGGCAAACAGCCGATCAACATCCACTTGACGAGGCGATCATCCAGTAAACAGAGCACATGGAAAAGCGATGATCAACGAATGAAATCCAGACAACGCACGTGTGTAAAAAGTATTTTATTTAATTGAAATGACTTTTGGAGAGCCCAATTTCATCTCCCAACAAGAGCAGCGTTAGCTGAAAATACTACTTACGAACTGTTTTATGATTGTTTATGAAAGTGCTATAAAAGTACAAAAACATTGAATATAGATTTATGCAACTTTTTGATCGAAATGAATTGGACTATATTTCCACGGTGTATGACTTAATGTTGGATAGCAGACTATCAAATTATTTATGAATTTATTTATGAATGGACTGAAATGATCACGTGGACATATCGACGTGTTATTGAGGAGATAACACACCCATGTACACGAGAGGAGATAATGTATAATTGATGGAGAGTTAGATCCCCTCACCAATATTTCACGAAAAACACCCCTCTAGCTGAAACTACTGTCAATAATTTTCCCCACTCTTTATCTGTGCCTAAATCAAAACGTAGATTCCATGAGCAGAGCTTCTTTCTTAGAAGTGCACGCATGTGGAACTCTCTTCCATTTGCCTGTTTCCCACCTGACTATAACTTGGATGTCTTCAAGTCCAACATAAACAAATTTCTGATACCCCCCTTAAGTAAGACACTTAATCAAATCTCCATTACTAACGATTACTACAATATTATCCCATTGCTTACTGTACACGCAATAACCCTTATCCCCGAGTGATGACTACCATTTAAAAAAAGACAAGTGCTCTTTGATGAAGAAAAAGTGAAGAGTATATAATAAAAACAGTCTATATAATAGACAAAGTCTGAAACATATAAGTGTTAGATGATCATAAACATTTAACATGACATTAATAACCGGGACGAATTCACAAACCTGTTTCTACACAGATGCCACGACACAAAGTCATATTTTATATCACATTTAATCACACACCCTGTCAAAATAAATGCAGATTCTGCCACACAAAATTGGAAAGTGTTGGTCATCTGATATCAAGTTGCAAAGTTCTTCTAGGGGACGGCTACTATACAGCGAGACATGATGGAGTATGCAAGTACCTCCACTGGATCATCTGTAAAAAATTAAACATTCAGTGTAGCAGCAAGTCCTGGGAACATCAACCTGAAAAAACGGTTGGAAATGATTTATATACCATACATTACGACCATGTAATCCCTACAGCCACCTACCTTGAAAATGCTGCTGTGAAACCTGACATAGTTATATGGAATAAGTCAGAGAGAGTTGTAACCTTGATTGAAGTGAGTGTTCCTAATGATGGCGGTCTTAACAAAGCTGAAAGAGAGAAACAGACCAAATACCAAGGTCTCATGTATGATATGAAAAGAAACTGGAACCTAAAGGGGATATCGACCATACCAGTTATCATAGGTGCCACAGGACTTATGAAGAAGAACCTGAAGTCCTACCTAACTAATATTCCTGGTGAACCAAGTGCAAAAGAGATTCAGACAATTGCACTTAAGGGAACAGCGAGGATACTAAAAAGAGCTCTCGGTTGGTTTCAATAAAAAAGGTGGGCAATGTTGGCAGCTGGTTTTGGCTGCCCCATACCCGGCATTAAAATCTTCAAAGGAAGAAAAATAAAAAAAAATTTCGAAGATTACATTTTGGATCTTGATTTCACTGACTTTCACGGTGGCTTCTTCGACTGCCTTTTCCGACCCATTTCTTACTACCAACTAACGTACGTGTATATATTGAGCTACTTCTTTGCGATTATGTCATTTGTACGCCCACAAAGAATACTGTCAGCTGATATCTGTATCACGTATCCATGTATTATTATTAACGCACATTCCCTTTTCTTAAAATATATTTGTTTTTATTTATGTAAAATTTCTTCATGTTATTGTTTATAGAATCTAGTCAAGTTAAATTCCTAAAACGTAATTTAACAATATTTGTTCTTGAATTGAATTTTTCTCTATAAAGCCAATCCAATTCAATCCATACGATGATGATACTAACCTTCTTGCTCATATAATTCGACAATAACCCGGATGTGCCAATATGCAAGAGTAATACGGCTTTTATTAACACGCTATGATTTATTTCGTTAGTTTGTATAACAATATAAACATATCGAAAGAGTAGGAAGAAATATGACCGAGTTGTGTGTGAGTTCAATACAAATATCGTTATTATTCGCTCGTTGTGCCAACTTAGTGTTGTTGCGTTAATCCGATGCCACCGACCTCACTGTCAGTGCTGCAGCAGAAAAAAAATTCCTTCTCCAAATAAAATAAGGAAACTTGTTTAAAACAAAAAACATATGTTTTTGTTTGTTGTTTATTAACTTCTATTTAATAACAAAGTTGCATATGGGATATCACAAACAAATCCTTATGGAAATACAAGTTTCATAATTTAGAATCCATTTCTATCTGAGAGACACACAGATCCAACTGCCTTACAGACGCTTGAACATCCGAACGGACTGTATAAAGCAAAAAAACAAAACTTCCCTGCATATCTCCTAATATATCGGATTTAGAAATCCTAGATTCTTGTCTTTTTCTAAACAATTCCCATTCGACAACCCACAGGGACCACCAACACATTCACTTGCGATGATGGCTAGCAAGTATCCACTTAAAAGCCCTATCAGCTGACAATCTATGAATATTATTTCCTCAGAGTCTTTATCTTCCCGCGTGAACTCTTATTTAAATCCGACCTCGATAAAAATGGTCCTCGCTACTTATCTCCACGATATGCAGCAATTAAAACAAATATAATTTAACTTCATCTGTTTTACTTTAAAGGATATAGGAAGCCATGCCCATTTTTATTGAGGCTGCATAGCTGATACTAATTCACCTCTATCACGACAAGAGTGGCACTTCCATAAGTAGGAAGATTTACAAAATTGTCCACTTACTTTTGGCTCACGAAGTGAGAATGTGCATACGTGTTTGGGGACACTTAACTTATATACTCAACGGATTTTTGATACACAGACTTAAAATTTGGTATATAGGGTATTCAGGCATGTGGAATACTGTTAATTGCGAAAAAAAAAACAGGCTGCTAAATGGTCAAAATTAGAAAATTGATATGTGGGAGTCGTCGGATTTTTATGTTTGCTGACTGTTTCACGAATGCGCATGCGTGAATAGTTTACATGACAGATTCATTATGCTAAAAATAAGTACAATTTTAAAACACTTTTTAATTACGTGTCAATCTGGCCTAATGGTTATCGTTCTTAACTTACTGTCTTTGGATTTTGCTTTCGATCACAGGTCATGTATTTTCTTTTTTACTTACAACAAGAAAAAACAAAACATAATACTCGCATACACCTGTTTCAGTTTCTGTATTAATTAAAATATATTATTTATGCGTATTTTACGACATGGCAACCTGTCATATATATATATATATATATATATATATATATATAGTAATTTACAAAATATATATGGCGAATAAGCTACACTGAATATTCGGCATTTCATCCACTCTAGGATTCGTCAGGCTTATGCGCGAATTCTGTGGTTGTTTCTCGTTTTTATATAGTCCTCTTCTGTTCAGGATTTTAGTTAGCAAATCAGCTTTCTAGTATCCACCGCGCCCCTTCCTATCAGCCAATGGGCATGCATTTTATCAAACAAAGGATCTGTTTTAGAACTAGGTTAGTGGTTTAAGGTATGTACAAATATGTCTATATATATATATATATATATATATATATATATATATATATATATATATAAAGGTCTGCCTTAAACCACTAACTTAGTTCTAAAACAGATCCTTTGTTCGATAAAATGCATGTCCATTGGCTGATAGGAAGGGGCGCGGTGGATACTAGAAAGCTGATTGGCTAACTAAAATCCTGAACAGAAGAGGACCATATAAAAACGAGAAACAACCACAGAATTCGCGCATAAGCCTGACGAATCCTAGAGTGGATGAAACGCCGAATATTCAGTGTAGCTTATTCGCCATATATATTTTATAAATTACTAACTAGCTCTACCTACGTATTGAGCACTTTTGAAGTAAATACTAAAAGTTTACGCATAAATCTATGCTTTCGTATATTAATTTTATGTGAGTAAATTAAGTAGTTATACACACACACACACACACACACACATATATATATATATATATATATATATATATATAAAGAAATAATTGTCTGAGGCCAGAAAATGGAAAGAACAATGGAGAGATAACTATAGAACTAATCCTTACATTATTGGTGAAAGCATGCTAATGAAACAGAATTTAAATAATGTGGTTTAGTATATTTTTTAATTTCATTATTTTTATTTAGAGCTTCATTTATTTAACTTTATTTTATATATACCGTAAATAAATAAACGCTTATTCTACAGTTATTAATATTTTTAGCCCAGACGTATCATTACGATGTACACGCTATGAGTTTCTGTTTATTATTTCCCCCCAGTTGCTTATCGATTCGATGTATAATACAGTTGGTTATTATGCTATTATTTGACTATTGTGAATTTTCCCTTTATTGTTCTGATAAAAAGATTATATATATATATATATATATATATATATATATATATATATATATATATATATATATATATATCCCGACAAGGTGATCCGACGTCTCCCCGGATTGAATGAGGATCACTGAATGTTTCACACCCCCATCTTTTTATTGTCATCAAAATCAGTGAAATCGCCCATTTTCTAATCAAATCCATTGCTTTCCTGCTCTAGTTTAGTACGCAATTCAATGCATCAGGAAAATAACTTCACATGCTTCCTCACAGTGACAGTCTACAATACATCGTAGTTTACATTGCACTGTAGAGAAGCTACTGTTTATTGTATAAAATTATTTTAAGTCCCTCGACAAAAGTAGCTATGCTATGTAAGGTGGTCATTTTATTCAAAATCGCCTGTTCCTCCTTTCGGCAGGTTATTTCGATTATCGATTATCGATACTTTTCGAAAACATTCCGATACAAAAACGATCTAAGAACACTGCAAGACCTTCGTGTGAAATTTCGGCCCAGCAATTTTCGAGTGTATAGGGAAGAAACTCACACACAGGCACACACAACGTTCCGTTTATATATATATTTTAATTGCATTTTTACTCCAAACAAGGCACAGTGCCACTTTGATGTAGGGGCCTACTATCTGGGGAATAATTTGCAGGAGTGCTATGTAGTGGGTTGAGCAGAAAGATACCTCTATATATTTGAACTTCTCCATGTCAGTACAATCAGGGAAGCAGGAACCCGGAAGGACATTCACAATGCTAGCAATTTTAAGGAATAGATTATTAGAGTAGAAGACTTTCGTAATCTATGGATTCCTACTGTATAGGGTGAGAGTTTGCTGTTTTTCGAGTTTGTCAGGGGAATTTACGCTGAGAGTATACAAGAGCGTGTAGTTCATCGGAGCACTTTCCATTTAAATACTTGTAAAACAGACACAGGAATACAGCATTTCGTCGATCTGACAGCGGTTAAAGCTTAGCTGACAGTGCAGGATCTATCAGGTTGGCGACTCACTTTTGAACCCTGTCATAGAGGGAGAGATTACGTTGACATTGTCTGCGAAAAGATCGTTAAGAAATTTTAGATGTAATTACCATGAATTCTTGGAACATATGTAAAATAATCTTGTATCAATTACTAGTCATCCTATGATGATTAGTGTTGCAATCCTGCACATCTGATAGAGCCCGGTATCCGAAAGATTAGTCAATCCACATCGCATGAATTAATTATCATATCTAATTCCTGTTCTTCACATAATAGTTTTCTTTTTGGATGTGGACGTTTTTTTTTAAATTCTTTATTGCATTCAGCCAAACTCTTTTAGCGTTTCATTATCTCAGTTGAGGATTTGTTTTCATTTAGGCAGGAAAAATAATGTTAGTCAATGGCTTGTGAAAATCAAGGCGGAAAGAAGGACAATTCGCTTTTCCTTTTGTCACGAGAAATAATGAATTTTGTTGGCAAAGGACGGGAAAGGATTCAGGCGTAAAAAAGGATAACTGAATAATTCGGCTTGGAAATATTCTTGCGTTGATTTGTTTTTAGCCATTTGTTTTTTTTAATGCCAGATTGGTTTGCTTTCTTTCCGTATTTCCAATCGGCTTGTTTTTCCTTTTTTTCCGTATTTGTCAACGCCAACCCTTAGTATATATATATATATATATATATATATATATATATATATATATATATATATATATATATATATATATATTGTTTTTAAAATATAATTATCTACTGACACGTGTTTCGTCGTCTACGACTCATCAGCGTGGTTGAAATAGACGACGAAACACGTGTTAGTGAATAAATATATATATATATATATATATATATATATATATATATATATATATATATATATATATATATATATATATATATATATACTGGATCCCATTGGGTGTACCAAATTGGTAAAAAGCAAAATTATTCCCAACTCGCATTTAGGTAAAAATCCACTTTCGTGTAAATAGTTGAATTCATTCAAAACGTATCGTAAAAACAAAAAAAACACATAAATAATATATATGCATATGTTGGATTCATAATCAATTATGGATCCAACATATACAATTTCGAGAAGAACACAAAAAGGACTATTCGGAGATTGGAGAAGATAAAAACGAAAATTGTAAAACAGAATAACTCCGTGCTATCCAATAATATTTCTCTCTCTCTCTCTCTCTCTCTCTCTCTCTCTCTCTCTCTCTCTCTATATATATATATATATATATATATATATATATATATATATATATATATATATACTAGCAGGGTGGCACAACGTTGCCCGGGGTTGAATGATGATCAACGAATATTTCACACTCCGATATTTTTATTGTCGTCGAAATCCGTGAGATTGCCCGAGAGGAAGCTTCACGTTCCTCCATAGACCGAAATATATGTTAGTCTACATTGCATTCTTGAAAACCTATTGTTTCTTTTATAAAATCATTTTATATAAACTTCTCTCTAGTTAACAAAAAAAATATTAAAGAAATTTATGTGCATGATTTGAACCTACAGATCACATCATACAAAAAAAAACAAAAAACAAAAAAAACAAAAAACAAAAAAAAACAAAAAACAAAAAAAAACAAAAAAAAAACAAGAAAACAAAAACAAAAAAAAACAAAAAAAAACAAAAAACAAAACAAAAAAAAACAAAAAAAAAACAAAAAAAAAAACAAAAAAAAAAAAACAAAAAACAAAAAAAAAACAAAACAAAAAAAACAAAAAAAAACAAAAAAAAACACGTAAATTTTCAAGTCTTATAAAATTCTTCGAAGTTAATGAAAAAAAAAAGAAATTTACGTGCAGGGTTTTAACCTACAGACCACGTCACATACACGCAAAACTTGAATACCTACTGGAGAGAACTTGAATGCCTACTGGAGAGAACTTGAATGCCTACTGGAGAGAACTTGAATGCCTACTAGACACTATCCTCGAGTGTCTAAGGTCTCTCTGTACAGGGGCTTGTCAGAACAATCTGGCATGAGGATACTTTTCCAAAGAAGTAAACCCTGACCAAATATTCAAAATCTCATAGTATTCGCAGCCCAAATAAGATCTCCTCACTACGGCCACCCCACAGCTTTTCCGAGGAATGGTGCACCTTCTCCACGTGATATTACCTCAAGTAATAGCACGAAGCTGGATACTCCACCAGACTAGATAAATTCTTGTCCTGGAATCCAGTAAGACCATTAGACCAATATGAAAGATATACTACAACGTATAAAAATGGTTAATTTGGGAGAGGAAACTTATGTTCTCAATTTCTTTACTAACTCAGTGCTTGAGAGATAAAGAACTTTAATGGAACATTCGAATATCTATGTATCTCATATAGAGTTCAAGTGTTATCCCCAGGTCGTGGGCCCCTTGATTTCTGAGAACTTCGACTGAAGTAAAATAAAACAAAAGCAAAAAACAACAAAAAAAAAAAAAAAAAAAAAAAAAAAAACGCAAGCAAAAACCCGCTATCAACTCACATACAGCAGAATTTTCATGGCCCGTTGTTTTATCATTGTTGCTAAGCAACGGCATGGAAAAATGGCTTTACCGATGATAGATAAATTAAAATAACGGTTTCGATGATCAATTATCGGTAATTATCGAGGGGTATTCTGAGACAAAACTTAACTAACACCACGTCCGGACTTATACACTAAAGTTCTGGAAATTTTTAAGAAAGTCTGTTCAGCCGTGTTGGAATGTATAAGGAACTCCCCCTCTCTCTCTCTCTCTCACACACGGACAAAGTTGCATTTAAATAATTGTAGAAAAGATATATATATGAATATCTATATATCTATAAAAGTGAACGTGTCTGTGTGTCTGTGTACATTTCCCTACGCAATAACTCTGTAAATTTTTAGTCTAAGGACTCGAAATTTGATATACAGGGTACTGAGATTTGGAAAAATCGATGTTATCGGGTCTCGGCCAGAAATTTGGCTATTAAGGGGTAAAATTTGAACGATTTGATCTTTGAGAACTCTACCAAACTCCTCCGACAATTTGGGGTCTTAACACTTAAAATTTTAGATATAGGTTCCTTCGACATGGATCTAACTTAATAACTTAATTTTAGCCCAAAACAATAAATTTTACGGGGTTATAATAGGGGTGAAAGTTTAAAAAATCGACCACTTTTTTTTTTTTTTTGCTCAACATACATCTCCAAATACCCGAGCAACGCCGGGCATCCATGCTAGTATATATATATATATATATATATATATATATATATATATATATATATATATATATATAGAGTTTGATATATATATATAAATAGAGTTTGATATATATATATATATATATATATATATATATATATATATATATATATATATATATATATATATATATCAAACTCTATTAACCTTGTTCGCTTGCATAATTGCATAATGTCTTCGAGGATCGGATCGGGCGATTCTATCTTTTATAAAAGTGATAACAGGTGAATTTATCATACCAAAGTAAACACTGACGCATCTATTTTGAGTATTAACTAGATATATTTTCATGCTAGTATAAATATATATATATATATATATATATACATATATATATATATATATATATATATATATATATATATATATATATATATATATATATATATATATATATACATATTGAAGTTATATATGTTGGCAAAAAGGGGAGTAGATAAACAGCCAAAAAGCAAGAAAGTCGAAAACGTCAGGGGAAAAATATTTTCACATGCAGCCATGATGAAAATAATTTTTATTTTACGTTTTCTAAAGATTTAGAATGAGAGTTGATTACGCCGAGTCTTTGGACAACTGTTTTTATCGTGAGTGTTATTTACGAAACGTTTCGGTTGGTGTAGCTGCTAACCTTCTCCCAGGTGTA
Organism: Euprymna scolopes; assembly: GCF_053919585.1. Taxonomy (NCBI): domain Eukaryota; kingdom Metazoa; phylum Mollusca; class Cephalopoda; order Sepiida; family Sepiolidae; genus Euprymna; species Euprymna scolopes. The sequence continues at coordinate 2,534,337 of NC_136519.1, forward strand.
TTCTGTCTTACTCGGGAATCTTTCTGTCGAACTCAGGAATCTTGCACAAGTGCAGTGGATGATATACTTTTTTTTTTTTTTTACAAAGGCATCATCACATTATCAAGGCCAAGAGGCCACTCAAGGATAAGGGTTAAAGAGTGTACAGTAGAAATTGGACAATATAGTAATCATTAGTAATGAAAATTTGGTAAATTTGATAACTTATATGGAACGGCTCATCAAGAACTTATTTACGTTAGACTTGAAGACAACCATATGGTAGTCAGCCGGAAAGCAGGAAAACGGAAGACAATTCCACAGGCGTGCAGTTCTAAGAAAGAAGCTTTGTTCATGGAATCTACGTTTAGGTTTAGACACAGAAAAAGAGTGGGGGGAATTATTGATAGTGTTTACAGCTAGACGAGTGTTTCTTGTGAAAGTTTGGACCATAGATTGAAGCTCAGTCGAACACTTTCCATGAAAATAACGATACATCAGAGACAAACTCGCAACATCTCTTCTGTGAGATAGAGGTTGCAGCGAAGAGAAAAAGAACATCTACGAGGCTACGAAGTCTATTTTGAACTCTATCAAGGCAGGACAAGATGATATACTTGCGATAATTTAGTTGCAAAGTTACACTCTTCTGGAGCTTGAAGGTTCAATCTCCAACGCGTAAGACACTCCACATGCAATTGCGAATAACGTAGGACATATACACAATCATCGTTGACATAACAAGAGCATGATACCACTGTGGAGTCTATAAAGCGTTCCGTTCGATTCCGCGCATATTCCTGAGTTCGCCAGTAAGATTTCCGAGTTTGAGAGACAGATTCCCGAGTTCGACAAGATACACTGAATGAATGTTAGAGGTTACACCAATTGAAAAATTGCGAGGATAACACTCAAGACGAGAATAGTAATCAGACTTTTTTTTCTAAGTTTATGTTTTAAGTTTATGTTTGTGACCAGTTGAGACGGATTTATTTTTAATGAAACTCAAACCAATTTGCAAGTAAATCAATTTCGAAAGACATCTCTCCTGATAATAAATGATGCACCAGAATGTATTTGTTTACTCGAGTTCAAGAAACGTAGAGGAAGAATGTCGGATGGCTGTGATAGAATTTTGTTGAATACTCGTAATTAGCAGCCACGGGTCCGTGAAAAATACTTTTACTATCCTAAGAGTTAATCAATTCTTGATGGCTTGACATTTGAATAATAATCCAGAACGTAAGGGTCAATTCCACGTAGAATAATGAATAAATGATTGAATGCAATGTCCAATGTTTACACTTTTAATATTTCATGAACTTACTCTGGTCTCTTGATGCATTTCTGAATTAACACGCCTGGTGATGAAACCGACTGTTTCAGAACACACACACACACACACACACACACACACACACACACACACGCGCGCGCACGCACACACACATTACATATATACATACATGATAGTCAGTGTTAAGAATATATTCGTGAAATAAAAATAAACAGCATACCGAACGAGTTAATAATAAATAGAATAAATTCAATAATAAATAAGTCATTTTAATTAATACTTATTTACACAGAAATGTACAGATTTCGCTACACTAGCATAATAATGTTTCGATCTGTAGTTATTAACAATATTAAGGCGAGAAATATTTTATGTGCTCATATTAGAAATATAACTTCAATGTATATATATATATACATATATATATATATATATATATATATATATATATATATATATATATATATAATGATTTTTTTCCAAGGAATTCTGCCTTTTGGATCATTTTGGACCATTTGGAACTTACCTGTTGGATTGGAAGTTGTTAATTCGACCGTTTTGGATTTTACCATTCTTGGATTTTTTACCCTTTACCGGACTATCCATTCATGTGAATCTTTTTATCATTTTTTTCTTTTACCTCGTATTCCCCTTACCTCACATTTTTTTTAACCAAGTAAGATCTGTGACTTACTTGTAGTTTCATTAAATACTTTAACATGCAAAATCCGATCCCGCATTTTGCTAATTCCTGCCCTCTGATGAGAAGGAGAGTATTCCTTCGAAACTCCGTGAATTAAGGACTATCCACTTATCTTGTTCTTCCTTTTTTAAATTAAATATGTTTTTAACTCTTTTTCAAGATGTCTTTTAACATGTTTTATTAATCATTTGTTCATATATATATATATGTATATACACGCGGCATAATCGTATATATCTATGCACACACACGGCATAATCGTATATATGAAGGCTTCCATCAGTCTTGACAGACTATGGATACCCACTGTAAGGGTGCCTGTGCGTGAAATTTGTGTGGCAAGAGTTGCGCAACCTCTAACCACGCCTCTCCTGAGTCGACATTGTTGCATACCAATGGCAAGTTAAGGTACAAGACGACTGGAAACAATGCCGAGATAAGCGGAGAGCACATACAGCGCCTAGAATTCCCAAATGGTCACCCATCTGGTATTAGCCAGGCTCAACGTTGCTTAACTTCGGTGATCTGACGAGAACCGGTGTATCAACGTGATTATGCCGTATATAACCGTATATATATATATATATATGTATATATATATAAATATATATATATGATTATGCCGTGTATATATATATATATATATATATATATATATATATATATATATATAACTACTTCATTTATTCACATAAATTTAATATACGAAAGTATATATTTATGCGTAAACTTTAAGTATTTACTTCAAAAGTGCTCAATACGTAGGTAGAGCTAGTTAGTAATTTATAAAATATATATGGCGATTAAGCTACACTGAATATTCTGCGTTTCATCCAACTATAGGATTCGTCAGGCTTATGCGCGAATTCTGTCGTTGCTTCTTGTTTTTATATATGTTGAGGATTTCTAGTTGGCCAATCAGCTTACTAGTATCCACCGCGCCCCTTCCTATCAGCCAATGGGCATGCATTTTATCAAACAAAGGATCTGTTTTAGAACTAGGTTAGTAGTTTTAGGTGGCCGTTCTCCTTTTTTTTATACATATAAATATACCTATGTGTACACAATAATGCACATATATATATACATATATGTATACATATATGTGTGTGATCGTTTATGTATATTCATGTTTATTTAATTTATTTATTTGTTTGTTTTCTATTGTTATTGTTAGTTTTAAAGCTATTTTGTATCGCTATCCTAGAGTAAGTTTTATTTTGTGAACACAGTTGTTTGCTATTTCCCGCCTACAGTTTAATAGATTTTGAGGTTCTTTAAAGTACAGGATAGAAAATTTTTCATGGAGGCATAATTTACATTGGTTGTCTAAATGTCTGCATGTGGTAGCTTGTCTCATTATTTTCCATTCG